>NW_027181815.1:9509350-10222595 GCF_029961685.1 Aristolochia californica
AACCAAAAAATTCCTAAGAGCAAGAAAGAAACTCATTTGTGCTTTTCTTTGCCTTTTTATCTCATATCAGATCTAATCTTGTGATAATGTTGAAGCTTAGCTATGTAAACAAAATTTTATCTTCAACTCCAGAACAAAGAAATTCCATTCTCCAACAGAAAATACTTCTCAGGTTAATGGTTAAAAAAGAATCAATCCAAGACATTAATCCAAAACTTTACTGAGTGCCAAAATCTCGCTCCATAGGTAATTTCTCATGATAATTACATAATAATTTCACCTGAATGCCAAAATTTAATCTTAAATTCCAGAACAGAGAAATTCTATTCTCCAACAGAGAATGATTCTCAGGCTAATGGTCCAAAAAAGAATCAATCTAAGATATTATTCCAAAACTTCACCCGAATGCCAAAATCTCTCAACAGGTAATTTCCCATGATAATTCACAATAATTTCAGAAACAAACAGGTAAATATGTCTTCAATCATAGGCCTTGTCCAACAACAATGTCATTTTCAACAAACAAAACCCAGAAAACTATAATCTTTGTCTGGGGCTATGAGTAAATTTTCTTGCGCACAGCCCTAAACCCTAATCAGTAAAAAATCGGAAGGTATTTTGGGGGAAAGGAGAATAGCCAGAGAGAGAAGGGAGTGGGAGGCTGAAAGGGAGAAGAGAGGGAGAAGAGAGAGAAAAAAGAGAGGTCAAGAGGGATAAGAGAGAGAGAAGCGAGAGAGAAAACGGAGAGCGAGTCCGAGAGAAGAGAGGGAGGCACGGAGACGAGAGAGGGGGTACGAGAGAGAGGGCGAGTTCGAGAAATGGAGGCCGGAGAAGAGAGGGAGCAGAGACGGAGGCCGGAGACGAGAAACAGAGAGAAGAGAGGCAGCAGCGACATCGGAGCCGCAGGGAAACGAGAGAGGGAGTGCGGGAGAGAGGAAGAAAAAATGAGAAATGACGACGGGCAAGGGGGGGGGGGGGGGGGCGAGGAGAGAGAGGAGAAAAAGTCAGCGTCGCCCGTCCTTCAATTCAAAGAAGATCAAAAGGTCTTCTTCCAGATGATCGAAATTAAACCGTGGAGATGAAGGACCCATTCATCGCCCGTCCTTCAATTCAAAGAAGATCAAAAGGTCTTCTTCCAGATGATCAAAATTAAACCGTGGAGATGAAGGACCCATTCATCCCCCCCCCCCCCTCCCCCTTATGATGGTTGTAAATCTGTAGCATTTACTCTCCGAGGATAATTAGAGTTCTGGAATACTAAAAAATTACTGAGAAACTTTGATATAAAACAAAACCATCAATATAGTCTCATCAGGAGACAGTGATGGACCCAGAGGACAAAACATTGAGAAACAAAGGCACACTGATTTTGAGCTTTATCTTTGCCAGATGCAACCTAAGCATGAAAGCAAGAACCCAGTCAATGTCAACTACTTCACTTGGAACAGGCACTTGACCAACCATCAAAGAAAGCATGTGAAGTAACATAAAGCTATCTTAAAAGGAATACAAGAATCTTACTAAAGTTAACCAATGGAGTCTCTGAGGAAACACTAATGAATATCTACCTGCTTTTGACCAGTAATCCGAATTGATATAACACACTCATGAGGTCAATGACAACTCCTCCAAAAGATCACTTCCATTGATACAGAATCCTATGTGAATTTCTGCTCTATTCTTATCGTATTGTCTCTCCATTCTCATCCAACTTCGTTAACATTACAGTCCTGTTAAGATCGAGTAATTAGTAACCTATTATTGAGTTGGTGAAGAGTTGTGTCAAACATCTAATTATTATCATTCTCCAGCTTACGACCTTTCATTAGAAAGAACAGCAATGATTCAGAAATATGGAGTTGATAGCACTTTCTCATTTCTTCTGGGTATATAAGCAGTTGCCATGACATCTTTAACTATAATATGATGAGATTAGAATTGAATGAGAATGTCTTCTGCTACACGGCGGAATAATCTTCTCCTTCTTCTTTCTTCTTTCTTAATAACATGACGAAACGAAATACTCAGGCAGTAGTAGGACACTTAAGCTGATCATGGAGGAATATGCAAGGTTGTATTGGGATGAGACGCGGCGGAATTCGTGCGCAAGTTGATTCCATTTATAGTTGGAACAAAGGACGGAAATTAAAATTGTTGCTTCGTAGACATTCGAAGCATCAGCATCCAATTCTTATCTTTGAAATGAGATGTCTTTTAGAGTTTAGGTTCTCAGGGACTCATGCTTCGTTTTGTTCCCCACCCTCTTTACAAGTGAGCCCACTCAGAGATATTCTTCGAATCCTTCTATCTATTCCTTCAGGTGCTTAAACTGGTTAGTTACACGAAGCTCCAGAAACTGGACTTAGAAGAACATTTTTTCTTTTTTTTCTGGAGTGATTTGGAGATAAGTGCAGATCTGATAGCCATTTTTTTAATATAAAATGCATTGTCAATCATTTATTGGACCACCCATAAAGTTGGTTCTGAATTATGAGTTTTAGAACAAATCCCAGAGGGACAGAGAGGCATGCAAACACTCCTTTTCAAGCACAAGGCAAAATTAAAGATATTTCCATTGATAGAAAACGAGAAGGGTCTTGCATAAGTTCTCTCAGATGGATACAGTGATGCCCTCTCCAAACACGTTACAGAAACACTACATTACCATATTTGTTAAGAAAGGGGTGACGGGAATGTTGAAGAAGAAGAAGAAGAAGAAGAAGAGGCATACCAAAAGGAAGCTAACAAATTGATGAGTAAAGCAGCCTTATAGGGCAGACAAGTCTTGGCCACAGTTTTCATATAGATCAAGTACTCTTAAAAAAAAAAAAAAAAAAAAAAACTAGGAGTTCAGCAAAGAAGAGAATGACGTGGGATATTATAATATACGATCTCTTTAGGTTTTATCCTTTATCTTCAGACTTCAGTTCCTGCATTGGAGAACAAAGATAACGTATGCCAAGATCAATGTTAAGTATTAAAAGAATGAAAGAGAACAGAAAACAAATTCAAACAAATTACATGGGCTGGTTTTTGTCATACCCAAAGATGGTAACTATGTTGAATATGGAGATTGATTACCAGAGTCCCTTGGCGCACTGCATCTGTAGCATTCCATCCTGCTTGCGAAGTTATGCTCATTGCACCCCGACCTATTGTGAAATCCAATAAAGATTAAAGGATGAGAGAAAGTCACAAGGGCGGAAAGCAGTTGTTGAAGCTAATAGAATATGTTTTCCTTCCAGGTTTTCATTTTCGTATCTTAGTGATCGGAGAATAAGAGCAAAAGGAGAAGGGACGCCACCTGCTGCATATCCAGTCACCGGATTTCCATCCAGAGCGACCGCCGCCCAAGGCGAAGCCACTTCTCGAGCGCGGGTCTCCGTCGTAACCAGTGGCAGAGTCAACTTTGAATGCGCCACACTTAAAGCAGCTGGAGCGGCTGGCGAAGTTGTGGGCGCCGCAGTTACTGGCGGAGCAGTACCAGTCGCCGGGTCGGACGTCGGAGCCCGTGAAGCCAAAGGAAGAACCAACCCTTCCGCCGTAACCACCATAGTCACCTCTATCTCCTGATCTTGGGTCTCCGCATCGTTGACACGAATCCCGCCGGCTGAAGTTCAGGTGCTGGCATGACCTGCAATTCCAGTCCCCAGGCTTCCTGTCCATCTTCTGCTATCATACATTCCAAGCAAAGGATAGATTCACTTATCAAATCTTTCAAAAACGTAAACACCAAAAAACAAAACTAAACAAGCAAGCCTATCTTCTGTCACAAAGAAGACATACAAATTAAAGAAACACAGAAATATCCCAGTACGAGGAATACTAGAAGAAATCATGGAGTCAAATAAAGGAAAGAATGAGATGACAATTCCAAGTTGTGAAGCAGCTCAACGATGAATCTGAGTGAGCTGAAAATGAGATTACTGTAGTCTATAACAAAGAAGGGAGAGGGAGGTACATGGTATGAGACAGCAGAAAGATAATGACGATAACAGATAACTGGGAGTGCATACCTTAAAGAAAACGAAGGCAGCAAGTGTGAAAGTTCTTCGACAGAAGAGAAGAGATATGGTTGGAAGCAGAAGAGAGTGCGATTCTGGGGCGTGGGTAAGGGTGGATTTTATACTCGATTTGGGCTCAAGGTCCCGGGAATCAAAATTGCGATGGCGTGGATGTTTTTTTTCGTGTTCATCACCTCGCCTCGTTCAACAGTGGAGCCGCAAAAATCTAAAAGAAAAGGAGACAAAAGAAAAAGGAAATTTGAGGAGGATTCCAATTTCCAATTTCCAAACTCCAAACATATAAATTACTGGGAATTTTTTTATTTTTCTTCAAAACTAAGCAAATTAACCCTGTAATCACTAGTGCTTTGAAAAAAGTCAGAGCAAGAGGCATGCACACAAAACTATGTATACCGCTGGGAAAATTTACTCGTCTTTAAGGCTGTGTTTGGAACACAAAAAGTGGAGAGAAAAGAAAATAAAATAAAAGAAAAGAGGTTTCTTTTCTTTTGTTTGGATGCCTATAAAAATGAGAGAGAAAATGGAAGAGAAATATAGTTTCTTTTGTTCAGATACAAGTGAAAAATGAAAAATAAAAGAAAATTAGTAATATTTTAAATTTTTTATGATTAAGATTTTCTCTCAAGTTTCTATTTCTTTTCTTTTCTCCCTAAATTTCATCATTTTGTGAGAGAAAATTTATTAACTAAGTTATTTCCTTTTCTCTAAATGATTTTCTGCTGTCAAACAATAGAAAATAACTTTCTTTCTTCTTTTCTTTTCTTTTCTTTTCTTTTCTTTTCTTTTCTTTTCTTTTCTGTGGGTAGCAAATAGGCCCTAAGTGATTCCATTCTACATCATGACTCATTCAAAAGCTTTTAATCTTTCTTTTCTCATGTCCATTACAGTATCTTACGAGGAAAATATTTTTGAAACCCAAGTGGACACTCCAATACTTCTATTGTCCCCCATCTTCCACTTCTTCAAAACCTGATCGGGTCCCCAACAGATCGATCATTTTCCTCGTATTTAGCCACACATGCACACTTGGTCACAGTCACACGTGCATTTGTTTATTTTAGTAAAAAATCTATTTGTCACTGCTAGTGCCTCAAATAGTAGTTTTTTTTTATGAGCAGAGGGACAAGATCAGGTGATCCCTTAATATCTACATCATGGTATTCGACCTTTGGGCTTCTTTGGAAGAGTAAAAATATCGAAAGATGCTTTTTTATCTCCATATTAAGCAATTTAGATGCCCTTCTTGGTTGATGCATCTCATCTGATGAGGAGGAGAGAAAATAAGGAGAAGGAGATAGGAAACACGAGTAAGTTGTAATTTGTTCTCATTGTTCCTCATCTGATGCAGTAAAAAATGTTCTCGCTAATCAATTTTTGGGGTCGAACAAATATTTGAAAATGAGTTATATATTGTGCTACTACATAAATATGTTTTTCTAATTCAAGATAACCATGACTAAGTGATATGAATTTGTATATTGTATGGGAATTAGGGTTAGCAAGTTGTTTTGTTTCGCGATCTTTTGTGCATGCATGTTGTTACGTGAAGGAGATTATAGTAAATGAGAAGAAGTGCCAAAGGAGTTCAAGTGCTTTATAGCTACTTGGATAATTTTTCTCAAGTTGCAAAGGATCTACCTCCCCTGAGTGTGGCTCACTGTCTAGGTCACACTTAGTTCCGGTACACATGGGTTAGGTTTGATGGCAGCCCTTAGAATTTATTCCAATAGAAAGGAACCCGAACACCCTTGTTTGATTCTATCTTTTATGCATCTTTTTTCATCAATAAAGCAAAAGGTTGCTCATTGCTCCGATAGATGAAAGCTTGCTTGGCTCCCAATGCCTCGATAAAATTAAGGTTTCTTTTTAATCACAAAAAAAAAATATTTTGGGTGTATTTACTTTGTGCATTAATTTCATCCATATCCATCAAATAGAGAAGAAGAAGAAGAAGAAATGTAATTAAGTTTGAGTAATTATTAAGGAGAGTGATGCAAAGCTAAGATAAGAGCAGACTAGTTGAATTGAAGGTCATGGCATATCTGATCCGATGAAAGGAAAAAAAAATGCTCAATCATGAGGAAAGAACCAATAGAGAGCCTTTGAACCCAGTAAAAGGGTCCCACTGAAACTAACGACAGGGGATTCCTTGTCCACATGGAGAAGGTGCTGGCTTGTTGACCGTGGATTGGATAAGGAGGAACCCTCTCATCATCCTCTCACCAGACAAGATGAATATTGGGAACAAAGAAACCTAGACAAAGACCCACTCCTTACCCTGTTAATATTCTTATCTCTACCCGTTTTCCCTTTTCTTTTTATTTTATTTTGGGAAGAGAATAGAGATGGTCTTGTTTCTCTTTTCCTAAATGATTTATCATCCGATCCAAACTGTAAGCTGTTGCTTTTCAAAAAAAATTTGAATATTCCTTGGGATACCATTTTTGAGGTCAAAAGGGACCAAAAGAGTCCAGTGTTGCAGCTGCACAAAAGCCATCTCGATTTGTTGTATTTCCTTTCTTTTCAGTCACAAACCATGACTTAGCTTTAATAATTTTCATAGACGAAGAAAGATCAAGTGTTTGATGTAGCATTTTGGTAGATAAAGACTGATGGGTTTCATTCATATAAAGAATCATGATGAGAGAGGGAGGGAGAGTAGAGAGAGCCGAAAGGTTGATTTTCGAGGCTTTATGGAAAGGCTGTGTTGCATGCGATTGTGGGTATTATCCAGGAGATTGATGAAATCGTCTAGATTATGCAAGCTAGATAGATCGTGGATGAGGCTGGTTTGAATAGAAAGGAGAAGAGCGAGGAGCATCTTTTTTACTTATTTTGATGCAGCCAAGGCAGGAAGAAAGAAGTAACCCAACCATCGTTCAAAAGGGTGAAAGAGTGAGAGAAGAAGGGGGTGAAATGGTGAGTTTCGATAAAGAAAGAAGGCCGATATGATGGAAGTCTTCGAGGATAGCTTTGACCGTCTTTTGTTTTCCTTTCTCGATTTTTTCTGACCCTCTCCATTTGCATTTGAAAGCCCCTCCCCCTCCCTCCCACGAATTGCTTTTGCTTTTTCCTTCCCTCTGCAAAAAGGAATTACAGCGGGAGCACAGCCAATTCTGGCTTTCTCAAATCATCTCCCTTTCTTTGCTGAGACAAATTTCAAAACCAGAGGATGATATGCCTTCCAATATCTTGGAGACCGTTAAAGTCCCCGTAGCAAACTGTAAAAGAACCAAAAGAGGAGCAGATTCGATTCTCCTTGGGAAATGCTTCCATGCAAGACCATGACCAAGCCTCCTCTTAATGAATTACCTCTTCCTCTCTTCTTCCTTCTCGTCGTCTTCAGTCTTACACCACCTTTTTTCTCTCTCATCCTTTCTCCTCCTCTTTTCTAATTGTTATTTTTTAATTGGATACAACGAGAACACACCCATATCGAATAGTTTTCGATCTCTTCAGATAATAACGATACGGACTTTAAGCTATAACAACACCTTCTTCTTGATGTTTATTCTAATACACCACTCTCACCGGCAGAGCTGCATGGATAGAGACGAACACATACGATGATCGTTCTGGTTAATTATCACAGTTATTGGCGTCAAAATGTGGGAGATTAAGGTGAGTTGCATGCACGTGAAAGAGTGGTGGAAGCGAGGATGATGTCGTCACAATGATAAAATTCCTTCCTTTATTTCTCTTTTGGCTTCCATCTTTTGATGCTGGTGGGAGGCCTCCTTGAGTGCCCATCCTCTTAGGCACACTTTCCTAGCTTCAACCTTTGTATATATCTAGGGAACCTTCCCAAATACCACGAACTATCACCTCTTTTCTAACTTTGCTCCTAGATGCTTTGCCTCTTATCCTCTACACATACACAGCCAGGCTGCTTCCTTCACCTTCTCTTTCTCTTTCTTTCGAGTTTCAAGTTTCTACAGGTAATTTGTTTGTTGTTATAGGTGGCATTGAGCGATAAACACCAGTTCATTCCCTCGATTTGCTATTTGTCTCCTCCTGCGAAGACAAGTCAAAGCTTCCTCACTATATGCATAGTTTAGTTTTTCAATTATTTACAATGTTTATGGTTAATCTTTCATATTTAATATCTAATATTAATTATAATATTAAATTTTAATCTAAATTTACCTTGTACTTAACATATATTTAGTATTTACTATATCATTAAAATAATATTATAATATTAAACAGAATATTATTAATAAAAATAATATCATTTTATTATAATTTAATTAGCTTAATTTAAGATTGAAGTCATATTTCTAGTTATTTTACTTGGGAATATTTGATTAGTTGTTACCATAGATTATTTTTGTTATTAAATGAAATTATCATAATATCATATGATATCAAATTATCTTTTTTATCACAACAATATAGATGAAGTAGTATTAAAACAAAATATATTAATTTATTATTAATTACATAATTTTGTATTTAAAATATACAATATAAAAACATGAAATATTTACTATTTAATTTATTAGGATTTTTGAAAACCCTTAATACAATAAGCCTTGTTAAATGAGTTAAAAAGACATGCTATCTTTTTAAATGGTTTTTAATATTATATAAATATTTGTGTGTTTATTTTGGAGTAATATTTTTATGTTCTTATAATAAGAAAAACATTGAAACTAAATTTTGTCTATTAATTTTAACTTTAAAATAAAAAAATAACATATTTTTATAAGTTTTTTTTTTTTTTACAAATTAATATTCACTAGTCTTATGAAATAACAAGCTAATCTACACAAATCGCTCCAAAAAATAAAGTGAAAATTACCTACGTTGTTCAAATTTAATTCACCTGTCATCAATGATTTTGTACTAGATAAGATTTGTAACATGCAGTGTCTACTAAGTTCAACATTATGTAATTGATCAAATAGAGAGACTCTCTTATATCTAAAAAACAATTGGTTGAATTTCATTTTAATAAAATCCACTAAATGACAAAATTATTTCTTTTGACCCCTTTTTCGTGGAATCCACTAACATTGTTTACTTAATAAGAAAAAAAATACCTAAAACAACCTCTTTACTTAACCTTGATTACTTATTAATTGTTATGATCCCGGATCTAACACGTCGATTTGTAGGGACGAAGAAGAGAAATACGAAAATTAAGCTGAAGGGAAGCTTGAAACCCCTAAGTTTGTTAAAGAGAAACACACACACCTGAGCTCGTTGAGGAGAAATCAAAACCTTTGTTTACTCTAAATCAATACTTGCCTTTTTCTCATTACTCTTACCCCTTAATAAGGGTTCACCCTTACAAGGTTCAAGATAAATCATTACAAAAATGCCCATGTGAAATAAAATAAAATAAATTAAAAATAATAATTAATTAAACTCTAAATAACTTAGTAATATTATTGCGTGTATAACATTAACATATCTAAAATCTTTGTTAATCAATTTTATATCTAATAATATTTAAGCATTTAAATACATTTTATAAATAAATAAACAAGACAAGATTGTATTTAAGTATAATTCATAATTTTACGTCTTTCAAAATGATATTTTTTTATTTTAAACTACACATATATTAATGATAATATATAATTATCAATAAAAATAATAAAAATAAAAAGAAAGTAGCTAGGTAAATATATTGTTATTGTCATCGATGATCATATGAAAAATATAATTTATAGAATGTTTAGATATAAAACATTCATAATTGGTTCTATAGATATTTAAGGAAGTCATATTAGGAATTTCATTTATTATAGGGGCACGCTCTACCATTGAGTTAATTGCCATGCGGGACCCATGGAGGGTTGCTATGCTATGGCAAGAGAGAAAGCTCATTCCTCTCTTTCCTATAGGAAACCCAACCTGATTTGAGCCAAAAACCCTTGATTTTGGTTTTCGCTTTCACCAAGCGAGTTGGTGAGGGGTAGGAAAAAAACCCACGGGTTCTCCCAAACCCGACCAGAACCTGATTCGAACTTGACCCACAGATGAGAGAGGGATATAAAACAGGATTGAGGTAGGTTGGAGATGAGTCAGGTTTACATGGACGAGGCGGGGATGGTTCGGGTTTCAACCAGGTTAATGGGAAGGGGTTGGGGATGGTGTTGGTGGACAATGATCGGGTTGGGTCTGGGTTTGACGATTTGAGCTTTTTTGGGGTTTTTTCGGGTTTGGATTTGGGGGTCCCCATGCCCTCCCCTACATTCAATCCTCTCATATATTTTTTTATAATTTAAGCTCTTACTTATTTAGATAGGGTTTAGGTTTTTTTTTTTTCTAATTAAGGGCAACTTTAACTCAGATATTGTATTTTTAAGTACTATCAGTTAGACTTTGGATTCTAAATGAAGCCTTACTATTTTGGTTTAGTCAACAAATGTAACATCACCATTACTACAAATGACATAAAATGATAAAATATATATAACCCCAATGAAAATTTCTTAATTTTGTAATATTTTGAGATTTATAAATATTTTAAAATTTAAACTTTGTGATGAAATAGGAAAAGGACATTCTTCTCCTCTTCTAGGCTAAACAGGTGGACAACACTCCACCTTTAATATATTTTAATCCTCAAATAACGACCTTTGAAATTCAACCGGACTTCTATCAACTCTTCTTCCCAGCGACGATGGCCTTCTCTTCCTCTTCTCTTGTCATCTCCTGGAATCCTCCATACAAACTGATCCAAAGTCACCCCTCTGTTTGTCTCCTATCCTCCTGCAAATCTATCGATACGCTCAAACAAATCCATTCCCAAATCGTCAAAGCAGGTCTCCATCATACCCAGTTCGCTTTAAGTAAGCTCATCGAATTTTGCGCCGTTTCACCCTCAGGCGATCTTAATTACGCACTCCTGATCTTCTCCTCCATCGACCAACCCAATGCCATTATTTGGAATACCATCATTCGGGGGCATGCTCTGGGGCCTGCGCCCATGCTGGCCTTCTCCTTTTATATCCAGATGCTTCTTTCTGGGGTTCAGCCCAATTCCCACACTTTCCCTTCCCTTCTCAAATCTTGTACAAAAACCTCTGGTACGCCTGAAGGGAAGCAAATCCATGCTCACGTGTTAAAGCTTGGTCTTCAGTCTAATGCTTATGTACATACGTCGCTTATTAATATGTATGCCCGACATGGCGAACTGGGTTATGCTCACCAAGTGTTTGAGCGGAGTTGTTTAAGAGATCCTGTTTCTTTCACAGTTCTAGTCACTGGTTATGCGTCCCGGGGTCATTTGCAGGAAGCCCGGCGACTCTTTGATGAAATGCCTGTGAAAGATGTTGTTGCATGGAATGCAATGATTTCAGGCTATGCTCAGTCTGGTTTATTTGTGGACTCGTTAAGGTTTTTCGCTGTAATGCTGAGGGCAAAAGTGAAACCTAATGAGAGCACTATGGTTAGTGTCCTTTCTGCTTGTGCCCAATTGGGTTGCATTGAGTTAGGGAATTGCCTTCGTTCTTGGATTATGAGTCAAGGTTTACATTCAAATCTTCGTCTGACCAATGCTTTAATTGATATGTACTCAAAGTGCGGAGTTTTGGAGACTGCTCGTTCCCTATTTGATAGTATCTCTCTTAGAGATCAAATATCTTGGAATGTTATGATTGGTGGGTATACTCATACGAACCATCATAAAGAAGCATTGGCTCTCTTTAGGCAGATGCAACTGTCCGATGTAGAACCGAATGAGGTAACCTGTCTGAATGTTCTTCCAGCAGTGGCATACTCGGGTGCTCTTGATCTTGGCAAATGGATACATATTTATGTTGACAGAAGCATTTGCCAGTCTAACAGTTGCGGAGATCCCACTAGTGTCGCCCTTTACACCAGTCTTATACATATGTATGCCAAATGTGGAAGCATAGAATCTGCAGAACAAGTATTTGATGCAATAAAAGTTAAAAGCTTGTCTTGTTGGAATGCAATGATTTCAGGGTTAGCCATGCATGGCTATGCTGATGCGGCCCTCAGGCTTTTCTCTACAATGTGTGATGTAGGCATCTCACCGGACGATATCACTTTTGTTGGCATCTTGTCAGCTTGCAGTCATGCCGGTTTAGTAGAATCTGGTCGTCAATATTTTTATTCGATGATCCAAGATTACAAAATAGAACCCAAGGTTGAACACTATGGATGCATGATTGATCTCCTTGGCAGGGCAGGGTTATTTGATGAAGCACATGATCTTATCCAGAGAATGGAGATGAAGCCTGATGGGGCAATCTGGGGATCTCTCCTTGGAGCTTGCCAGGTTCATGGCAATGTTGAATTGGCCGAACTAGTGGCAAGTCACCTTCTTGAATTAGAGCCAGAAAATCCTGGAGTATATGCCCTGTTGTCGAATATTTATGGTCGTGCTGGTAGATGGGAAGATGTAGCCAGAGTTAGAACTCACCTGAACGATAAAGGGATGAAGAAAGAACCAGGGTGCACCTCCATTGAGGTCGATAATGTCATTCACGAATTTCTTGTTGGTGACAAGGCGCATCCACGAAGTGGAGAAGTTTACAAAATGTTGGATGAAATAGATGAACTTCTTGAATCTGCTGGATTCTTACCAGATACATCCCAAGTTGTTTACGACGTAAACGAAGAATGGAAGGAAGGGCAGTTGTATCATCACAGTGAGAGGTTGGCAATTGCATATGGTTTGATCAGTACAAGAGCGGGCTCCACGATCCGGATAGTGAAGAACCTTCGTGTCTGTAGGAATTGCCATACGGCGTCTAAGCTGATATCGAAGATCTTCAATAGGGAGATCATTGCCAGAGACCGCAATCGCTTCCACCACTTCAAAGACGGCGAATGTTCTTGCAAAGATTACTGGTGAAATTGGGTTTATTTTATTCATTTGGTCCTCCAAGATCTACAGAGAAAAAAGTGTATGTACAAAAGTTTTTCTATAAACTTTGTAGATTTTCCATGGAAGACGATAGTTGTACTTCACCTTCTTCGATCATGCTTATAAAGATTCTTAACATGAATTCATGCTTTCAGAGTCTGCCATTTCAGAATTCTTAGGAGGAGTTATCAATGAACTCAAGTTTTGAGGCAAAGTGCGAAGAAATTTATTACCGATATCTTTTTTACAATCAAGGTTACATAAAAAAGTAACACCCAATGGATTTACATCAACCCATCACCTTCTTCACTATAAAAAAAGCGTATTAAAATTTAAGATTCAAAAGTCAGAGGCATCAATCTTGTTGAATGAATTCCTCCGGGCTGAGGCGAGCACAGACTTGTCTGCAACTATGAAGTAAGCCGATCCAGCGACTGAAATTTACAAGAAGAAAACGTTAATCACTACTAGGAATAATACTATAACAATGTTCAGTAATTATTAAAATCTTAACCTGTGGAGATGATGAGCGCTTGCGCGGTGGGATTTAGATAGGATCTAGCCCATGGAAGCATTCTAGCGCTAGCCAGCTGCGTGAGGAAACTAAAGTTAATTGGAGAGCACGGAAAAGACTCAAGTTTCCGATATTGGCGTTGAGAGACGGAGAAGATCATAGAAAAAAACACTTACAGTCGGAATGGCAGAGACCATGCCGGCGAGGACGGCAGCCTTTGCTCCAGCGACGACGCCCTCTGATTTTTCACAACAAAAGCATAAGTTTACTGAAAATTATCTAACTGAATAGGGGCGTCATTACGTCTAAATTTAACGCAGAGCAATCCATAAATCATCACTCCCAAGCTCTGAAAATACTCAAAAAAGACCCAAATGATTGTACTCCACAAGAAATAATGCATGCATAGAAAAAAAGGGAAAACCAACGATACCATGTGAACATCTCTTGGCCATGGCTACCTTCTGATCAAGAGAAGCTAGCCCATTCCTCTCCATCGCCACATTTTTCACCTTAGCAGAGGACGATGAAGAAGAAGCAGAAGCCATTGTTAATCGTGAAACTAGTAATTAAGAACGGGAGATGGCAGACGTGCACTTGGTGGAGATGGGTAGATGAAACCAAGTATTTATAAGCAGCGAAATCAAGTGAGTGCTGAAGCTGGTTGCTTCGACGGTTTTACAGAATTCCAAGGTCGGTGTTACTTGTTTTAAAACTTTAGCTGCAGTTCGATCTGGTAACGAGCTTCTCAGCTCACAGCCCCTGGAATTGAATGCAAAACAGGAAAGAACCTGCACCCAAGGACTGTAAATGCGAAAAAGGAGAGTTGGAGTTGGTGGATGACTTCATCCTAACCTGCCACATCTTGATTCCTGAGCAGAAAGTGTAGCCATTTCTGGTCGACAAGCCACTGGTTTGGATAAAGGTTTGTGAGGAAACAGTGGGTACCAATCAGGTTCACAACCGCAACATCCTGACGATGTTGACACATGATTCTTTGATTCAGATCTCTAAGCAATGGATCAGATATCCGACGGCAGAGAAGAGATTTTCCAGGTAGAGAGCACTGCCTTTTTGTCTCTTTCTTTAATTTTGCTATTGTAAGGGAAACCGGATACGGATACCAGTGGGTTTGTGTTTCCCCAGATAAGGAGGTGTGAGTGTTTGGGCCAATATGGGCTTAATTTGAATTAGAATATGTATCTTCGCACGTGTGGTAATGTCCATGACTTATGTGCATGAGAAAACAGTTTCTTAGTATCAGTACCTTAATATGAAAAAAATATAAAAAAAAAAATACATAAACCCTTACAATACACTTAATCATAATATAATCCTTAAACCCCAAATTAGGTAAAATAATTATTATTACTACACAAATAAGTTATTTAATGTATAATTAAATATATTAATATATTTATTAATTGAATTAGATATTTTATTATGCATTAATATGGTAATTATGTTAGCCAATGAAATACGCATACGATTAATTACAAGTAATAAATAAATAATGTTATAAATTATTTTTTAATAACATAAGATATGTTTTAATATTAAAAACCACTAATTTAATACAATAATAAAAAATTAATATAATAAATAAATTTATATATTTATCACTAACATAATATATTTTATGTATTACTAATTAATAATATATTGTCACAAAATTTAAAACCATTGGTTTAATTAATTATAGCAATGGGATAATTAAACCAAAATAATTTATCAAATATTTATTTTAATAATATTTTAATTATGACTATTAAATCATTATTTAAATAAAGTAATTATAAAATCAAATATATTAAATAAATAAAATTAATTATTTTATAAATAGAAATTATAAATTAGTGATTTTTATGATGATAGTTTAATTTTTCCTAACTTAGGAAAAATTAAACCATCGTCTTACGCGTCGTCTTCCTCGACGGCGAGCCAGCTGCAACAGCGACGGCGGTTGGCCAGCGGGCAACGCCGACAGAGGCGGTGCTCCGATGGTACTCCGAGAGGCCGAGAGGCTCTACAACAGATGCTCGGCCTCCCGTGCTCTATGACGGAGGTCGAGAGGGAGAGGAGAGGGAGGAAGGCCTCCCTCCCTCTCCTCTCCCTCTCGACCTCCCGTACCCTGTGACGGAGGTCGAGAGGGAGACCAGAGAGAAATGTCAAAGCCGAGAGAGGGAGAAGAGAGATGGATGCTGAAGCCGAGAGAGGGGGTGTGGGAACGAAATGAGAGGGGTGCGCTCGTTTCATGTACATGAATGCCAAAATTGGTCGGAAAGCATTTTCCGTCATTTACACTTTGGACATGATCTCCTGAGTCATGTTAGGGGGGGTTAGTCAACAAAACGGATTTTTGAAGTTCATGTTCATCTCCCTCTCCTCTCCCTCTTGACCTCCGTCGCAGAGCCTCTCGGCCTCCCGTACTCTGTGATGGAGATCAAGAGGGAGAGGTTGTAGAGAGGGAGACCGAAGAAGGACGGTGGAGACGAGAGAGGGAGCACAGATCTTGGGGTTTAGGGAGACGAGAGAGGGGGTGCGGGAATGAAATGAGCAGATTGGCGTGAGAGGGTGTGCGACAGAGAGAGAGGCCTACTCGTTTCATGTACATGAATGCCAAAATTGGGTGGAAAGCACTTTTTGTCGTTTACGCTTTGGACATGATCTCTTGAGTCATGTTAGTCATGTACATGACTTGAAGTCTGGCTCTCCCCTAACGACCTTAGGACATGAACTGAGTAATGCGGCTGAAGTTCATGTCCTGAGTCAAGTTGACTAACCCCCCCTTTGTCATGTACATGACTTGAAGTCCGACTCTCCACTAACGACCTCAAGACATGAACTGAGTAATGCGACTGAAGTTCATATCCTGAGTCAAGTTGACTAACACCCCCCCCCACAAAGTATCACACCTGTTAGGCCTAAGCATTTTAAGGTCCATTTTCCAGTTAGGAGGCAGATTGCTCAACCTCGACACGAGTAGGGTAGACAATGGGGCGAATTCTGATCCCGTCTCAACCTGTTCCATCTCAAATCCAAGTCAACCCGGCTATGTGGCTGATCGACTTGTCAATTGGAACACCATGGTTCTACTAGGGGTAGGTATATTGATATTGAGTATATGTCATTAGTAAAGTATTTAGTTTGAATTTTTAACTCATATTACATGATTTATAATATTTTATAACTATGAAAACTAAGCTTATATTTGTCAGTCTTACATATTTGGAAAACATGGTATCTAATTGGATAATATAAAAAATAAGTTGTTAGCTATTTTTTTTTATAGATTATGAGTGTTAGAATTCAAGGAGCTAATGTATAATTTTATGTATTTGAGCTTGTAAGTGAGTGGTTGTAGTTTTCTTTCCTTTTGTGAGCTCAAGGTCATTTTGGTCATTGTATAAATAGATCCACGCATATAAATAATAATGAGAATTGAGAAGCTCAAGATGAGGTGTAGTCCTAACCTTTTTGGGGTTTGCCCTTTTGTGAAATTTGTCTCTTTCTCTTCTCTCTTATGTTCTTTCTTCTTCTATATTTTTTCTTTTTGCTTCTTCTCTTAACCTTTCTCATTACTTGATCCTATTCTAAATCACTTAATCAATTTTTTATTATTATTTAAACTTTAAGGTATAAGAGTTGGCTTGTTAGAGGACAATGTCAAACAAAATCTTAGGGGGTGTTAGTGCACTTCGGGTTCAAGTGAAAGTGTAACTTATTGTACTGTTCATTCACTTGAACCCTTGAGTGCCGCACACGGAGCTAAGTTCAAGTGAATCAGCCAATTCATTTACTTGAACCAGCTCTTGAGTAAAATTGGTGAATCAGGATTCCCACCGAAATCTTAGTTCATCTCATTTCAGTCGCATGTGCTCGAGTGAAGCTACGCCCTCCCGTGCTCTCCTCTCGCCCTCTCTACGTCTGTCGACCTCTCTTCCCTCTCTTCCTCTCTGCGTCTCTCAGCCCTCTCCCCTGTCTTTGTGTCTTGAGGTTCCCTTTCACCTCTGGTGGTCTCTCTATTACTTGGAACAATCTCTCGCCTCTTGGACCTCTCTGCCATCCTTGAGCCTCTCGGCCCTCTCTTTTGCCTCTCACCTCTCACCTCTTACCTCTCGCCCTCTGTTTCCTCCTCTCTCACCTCTCTTGTCTCAAACTTTTTCCGATTTCCCCATTTCGTCATTGATTTCCTCATTTAGGGTTCAATTGTCCTAACTTCTACCTATTTACCCAATTTTCGGCTTCAATTTCTCCCATTCTACTTCGATTCCCTCAATTTCCCCCAATTGGCTTCGATTTCCACCAAATTTTAGAAGGGTTTAGAGGATTTAGGGTTTAGGGTATAATTTTTATGGTTTAGGGTTTAATTTCGGGTTTTACGGTATAATTTTGGGATTTAGGGTTAGGGTTTAGGGTTTAAGGTATAATTTCGGGTTTTGGGGTTAAGGTTTAGGGTGTAATTTCTGAATTTAGGGTGTAGGAAAATTAGGGTTTAAGTGCTTAGAGTTTGGGGTTTTAAAGGGGTAAGGGTTTAGGGCTTTAGTTCGGGTTTGGGGTTTTGGGTTAAAAGGACTTAGAGTTTATAATATATTAAAATCTATCTCATGTTATTAATAAAAAAAATTATTTATTTATTTATTATATCCATTACTGTTGTTACTATATTAAATTAGTGATTTAAAAGTGATAATTCAAATATTTTTAAAATAATCATTTGATTAAGTATTTTTAAAATTATTATACTTTTATAATTAATTAAAGTGATAATTTTTAATTTTACATAATTATATTATTAATTTATACTATATTGAAATATATCTTTAATGTTATTAAAAATAATTTATTTCTTATATCCATTATTGTTATTACTATATTAAATTAATGATTTAATAGTGATAATTAAAATATTGTTAAAGTAAACATTTGATCGAGTACTCAAGGTATTATAAAAGTATACATTTTTGTTTAAGTTATTTCTTTTTATAATTAAATAGTGTAGCGGTTAATTTTATCACACAACTATTGTATTAATTTAGACTAAACTGCATTCACTTAATTTATTAATGAAATGTCTTATTTAATTAATTATTCTATTAAAATATTCTTATATTACATTAAATTACTTATTATAAAAGTAACCATGTTTGTTTAGGTTTATTATCTATTTAGGTAAATTATAAAAAGTAACTCATTCTTGTGATTAAATTTCCTTTTTTTCTCTTTGGGCACTAACACAAGATAGTGTTTTCCGATGCACTTTACATTGAACAGACTAACACGAAAAATGATTCACTTTCCAGTTTACTTACACTAGTTCATTCACTTTCATCTGTCCCATCTGATTCTTTTTCCCTGCATCAGACTTAGAGTTGGATTTGTTGAGATCAGATTCACTAGTAAAACTCTGAAACCCATCAATCTGGATTATCCCTGATAGAGATATAGGAGATAAAGATAAGAGAAATTGACATTGTCTCAACTTGTAACTCTATAGTCATGTAAAATTTCTTAGAGATAATTATCATATAAAATCTTATCATTCTATAACCTATAAATACTTGTATCAATGAATGTAAAGTATTGGGATATTATTCATTCATCTATTTCTATATGGTATCAAAGTTTTAGATCACTCTAATTTCTCCTCTCTGTCGATGCCACCGCCGACGATCCTATCGTCGCCGTTGCCACACTTTAGCCTCGGCTTCCTGACACCGAGCTCAGCCTTTGCTCCCTCTCTGTAGAGCCCTGCAACTGTCTATTAATTCGACGGTACTGCGCATCGTGGGCCCTCCCACTACCGCCAACGATCCTGTTGTGACCTCCGCAACAAAACCCGCAACTTTCTATTCTTTCGAGGATTTTTGCAGTCCACAACACTCTACTCATTCGACAATCCTACGTCATCGTGCACCTTCCCGCTACCTCTGTCGTTGTCGGTACGGCACCATCGCGCGCTCTCCCGTTGTCGCTACTATCGTTGTCGTTGTCGCCGCCACCGCAAGTATGCCCCTTCTTCTTCTTTCTTCCCGAATTTTTTTTCCGACCTTCAGTTTGATCCAAGGTCTAGACTTTAATTGATTCCGGGAAGAAGAAGGGCGCGCAAGTGTAATTTCCACACATGCAACATATGCACGTGCAAAAAAAAATAGTTTTCTACTCATGGCATTTGAATATTCTCGAATCACTATTCCCAATGCTCATGACCCAACAACACCA
This sequence comes from Aristolochia californica, assembly GCF_029961685.1. NCBI lineage: Eukaryota > Viridiplantae > Streptophyta > Magnoliopsida > Piperales > Aristolochiaceae > Aristolochia > Aristolochia californica. Next base: position 9,528,963 of record NW_027181815.1, read on the forward strand.
TTGATGGTACTCCACATCCACAACTCGATCAAAGTCACCTCCACAAATTATTTTAGCTGGAAAGCTCAGATGAAGGCTATTCTTTTTGGTTATGATCTCCTCAAATTCGTTGATGGTACTTATTCTCTGCCTTTTGCCACAAAGATGATCAATAATTTTGTCGTTCCAAATCCCGAACATACTATGTGGCTTCGTCAGGATAAAATGATTTTTGGTGCTCTTATCGGTTGTCTCGTGCCATCAATTATTCCGTTTATCACTCACTCAAGCACCTCTCATTAAGCCTGGAATATTTTGGCTAGTACATATGCTTAGCCCTCATGTGGTCACATCAAGAAACTCAAACCTACCACTAAGGGGTCTCAATCGATTTTCGAGTATATGCAGCATATTAAAACGCGGGCAGATGAACTTGCAGTCCTAAAAAACCCCATGGATCAAGAAGATCTCACTGTGACAATTCTGGATGGGCTCGACAATGAGTACAAACCACTTATTAATACTATCAATGGTTGTGACACGCCAATTTATTTTAATGAGTTGCATGAAAACTCATCAACAAAGACGTTTTGCTATGTGTCCAACAAGCTCACTCCTCTCCACTTCTGGCCTCTGCAAATCCTGCCAGTGTTCCCTCCAATTCTGGCAAGTCCGGTAATCGTAATCACCGACAGCAAGGGGCACCCTCATCCCTCCCGTAGCCAAGTACTACCTCAGGTCTCCACAACATCGTCACTCTGGATGGTCAATCTCAACATCAACCTGTTGAATTTAGGGCCTCTTTTCTAATATTCGGAGCAAGGGAAGAAAGTAAGAAAAAGAAGAAAAAGAAAAGAGGGCTCTCGGGTAGAGAGAAGAGGAGAAGAGAAACAAGGTGTGCATCAAGCAAAGAGAGATTTACTCAAGAAAGTATTGTAAAACTTGATTAATTACGAGTTACAACACTTCTATTTATATTAGAGGAAGTGATAGAGTCCTTATACAATTAAACTTTAAGTCTCCTAATTACATTCCAACTCTAACTCTCTAAGATAAGTCTACTATGAAAAGATAACATAATGTACTGGAGGTCTAATATAACTCGAACTCTAACTCTTCTTTAAGCACATGGACATAAGAGAAAAGGTTGGCTAGTGGTCTTATCTTTGTAGGTCCCACATGATCTTCCAGCTCATGTTGATAAGGTTACCAACTCATGGTATCTTTGTAGGTCTCACTTGATCTTCAAATCTTCTAACTTATTCTAGCTTGTGCTTCTTATCTCCTAACTAGTGCCAACTTGGGTGAGGACTCTTCTTGGCATCCTACGTCCTCATGGTGGGTCCCACCAGCTCGTGCAACCATGGTGGATCCCACTTTGTAACACGACCATATCTCGACCCTTGCCAGTTGTGTCGGAAAAAAGGACACAACGTTCCAGTGTCCTATCTTTTGCCATATGCAAATGTCTCTGCCACCTTCCCAGGTTGCTCGCACCCCCTCTCATTGGCAACCTTGCCCTTCGACGTCATGACAACCACGAACTCATCTGGCAACCACTACCTCTCCTACTGGTTCTCCTTGGCTTTTGGATAGTGGAGCATCACACCATGTCACCACCGACTTGAGTAATCTCTCTCTTCATACTCTTAATGATGGAATTGACAACGTTATGATTGGTGATGGCATGGGTCTTCCTATTACTTACAAATCTCTTTCTATACACTTGCACATTTTTATTAAATAATGTTATTTGTGCTTCCACCATGCAAACGAATCTTATTTCTATTTCTAAATTTTGCCAAACTATTCATATTTCCATTGAATTCTTACCCACTTCTTTTTGTGTGAAGGATCTTCGTATGTGGAAACACTTTTACAGGGTTGAACTAAGGATGGTGTGTATGAATAGCCTTTGTCCCAAGTCCAGTCTCCACCAAAAATTGCTTTCTCTAGTGTCAAAACTACTTCGTCTGCTTGGCATCATCGTCTCCAATTCTTCAGCTCATCGTGTCCAGTTTTTTGTTAGACTTATCGCACCCTCTAAATTTAATTTTACTTGCAATTCTTGTCAATACAATAAAAGTCACAAATTACCATTTTCCCACTCCACACTTGTTTATTCTTCCCCTCTTGATATTATATTCCCAGATGTCTGGACCTCTCCAATTTATTCTATAGATAATTTCAAGTATTATGTCATTCTCAGAGATTCCCACTCAAGGATCTTGGCCCCTTGGCTTATTTTTTCTGTATTGAAGTTGTTCCTCATTCTCAAGGCCTGTTTGTATCTCAACGCTAGCATATCTCTGATCTCCTTACTCACAGACGCCTGACCAATGCAAATCCTGTCCCTACATTGCTTGCCACATCATCTACACTCACACTTCAGTCTGGCACGACACTCTCCGATGCATCTGAATATCGAACTGTTGTTGGGAGTCTGCAATATTTGTCTCTTACTTGCCCTGACATTGCTTATGTGGTAAATAAGTTATCTCAGTTTATGCATTATCCTTTTACTGATCACTAGGATGTTGTCAAGCGTTTTTTACGATATCTTTGTGGGACTCTGGATCATAGTATCGTCTTACATCAACAATCTTTTTTGTCCCTTCATGCGTTCTCTGATGCTGATTGGGCAGGTAACAAGGATGATTTCACTTCAACCGGTGCCTATATTGTTTACCTAGGTCGCGATCCTATGTCTTGGAGTTCTAAGAAACAACGGATTGTGACTCAATCCTCTACCGAAGCGGAATATCATTTTGTTGCAACCACTGCAGCTGAGATCCTTTGGATTTGCTATCTTCTCACTGACCTTGGTGTTTTTCTTTCACGACAACCGATCCTTTATTGTGACAATATCGATACTATAAATCTATGATCCAATCCAGTATTTAACTCACGCATGAAATATGTAGCTTTGGATTACCACTTCATTCAAGAACACATTCAGAGTGGTGCTCTTCAGGTAACTCATGTCTCTTTTGCTAATCAATTAGCAGATGCTTTCACCAAACCGCTTCCCTGAACATGCTTCCTCTTCTTGAAGACCAAGATTGAAATCTTCTCTCGGAGCTTCCAACAATGCCGACAAAAGGAGGAAAAGGTTAGTGGCTTGTTTTAGATGGTCGATCTTCTCTCAAAATATTATATTTCACCTTCTGCAATCTGTGTACAGATTTTGGGCTTTCATGTGAGATTGTTCCTTCCTTCTTCTTGGTAATACTTTTCTCTTGCTTACAAACATTTTGATTTCCCAATATCTGAATAGGGAGAAGGATACTTAAAATGTGAGACCTGATGAGAAGGGAGGCTTAGAAGGAGAAGAGAAACGAGAAGGGAGAAGCAAGAGGAAGGCCGAGAGGGAGAAGGAGACGAAGAAGCCGAGAGAGAGAAGAGAGCGGGAGAGAAGAAAAAAAAAATTCGGGAGGAAGAGACGCATCCTGACAACTTCAAGTGGATGACTCGGAAAACACTGTGAATTCTTGATTTATCAAACTTAAGATCAAGTCACTAAAGACTATTTGAGTTTCTATTACATAGAATAGGCATATAGGATTGGTTCTGCTTATTAAGTGTGCTTGTATTGTAAAATTTGCCTAATTGAGATACATTTGTAAATGGTTGTATTGTAAGCAAGTAATTTTTTTAAACATTTTGGTCAAGCTTGGTGTAGGAAAAGACTGTCCCCCTTCTCAACTTGTTGAGAGAAGCAGGTGTTACTAGGGATTAGTTGTTGTAAAATCCTTAGTGGATCTAAGCTATGTTGCCTAGTGAGTGTGGCTCAAGGTTGTGTGCCTAATTTTTTATTGTAAATCTATGTTAACATGAGTTTTTTTGTAAATTGGATGTGGTTAATTAAGTGGAATAAGTCCTTATATGAGCAACATTCTTATTTATGGAGCATTTTGGACTTCTCTATCTAAAAGAAATATCTTCTTGATGTACTTGAACACTTCGGAATGAGCTCATGTTGATCCATCTATACCCCAGATACTCCAAATGTTAAAACAAACACAATCTTCTATTTTCAAATCCCACACTTTACCATAGCATATTTGAAACCTTTCATAAGGCCCGACATATCATATGTAGTTAATTTAGTAGTTCAGTTTACGTCTAATAACACTACAAAGTTTCACTTTACACTAATCAAAAGAATTCTACCATTTATCAAAGAGTCTCAAAACTTTGGTCTTCTTATATAAAAATTGTGCTCTCTCAACTATGTTGCTTTTATGACATTAATTTGGGTGGATGTCGTACCACTAGGATTTCCACTATTGGTTATTTGCTACATTCCTTGACACACTTGTCTCCTGGTTTATTTGCTAAAAGCAACCTAAAATATCCATATTTAGCACCCAAGCTGATTATGTGATGGCTCGAACATGTACCAAAATACCATGACTTCGTCTTTACTTAAATCACTTCACCTTCGTTCCTCTAATATCTTATAATAAATTATGTGTTTCTTATTTATTAGATAATGTTCCTATGCTCCACTCCCACAATAAACATGTTTGCAATTAATTATCATTTGGTTCGAGAAAAAAAAGTGTTTTTTGGCACTCTTATTTTTTGTGACTTGTCCTACATTTCCACAAAACCCTTCACTGCATAACCAACTCATCGTCCGCTTTATCACCTACCATTCAAGATAGCTCATGTCCAGCTCATTACCAACATCTCTTTTCAAGAGAAACATTGGAACACTTGTATAAATCAATCAAGGGGAGAGTACCAAATCTAAAAATCAAATATCAACAATGTTCTTCATTTACCAATTTAACCAAGAAAGATATATATTGTTAAAAAATTTAGATTTTGGCATATGTTTACTTTGTTATGTGTCATCATCATGTGGCTTACAATTGAATTTCACCCAACATCAGGAAAGTCGTCTACAAGAATGTATCAAATGCTAGGGGTGGGGCTTACATGTATCAAATGTGTATAGGTTTCTCAAACCCATCACATTATGCATGTAATATGCATAATGCTGTACAAGAAACTCTAAAAAGAGATTTTAAGTCATTGACCTATCTATTAAATGATAGTCTTATATTGTTCAATGAATAAAAAGATCTTGGGTTCTTGGATTTATTAGTTGAGAAAAAAACGTGCTAAACCTTACTCACTTTGAGATTAGTCTTGCACCAACTTTAGCATTCTACCAGAGCAAATGTGGGTCTCCACCCAAACTTTACATATATAAGAGCCACAAAAGTGTCTACACATAAAGAATAATCTCGTATGGATAAATGAATAGAAAGATGTTTGATTTATTAGTCAACTAGCTATTTTGTAATGTGCCTTGGACCCAACTTTAACACTACCAAACTATAAATGTTCTACTTTAAAAATTGAAGAGAACCTACTTCCTCGTTCAAATATATAGTTCGTTACAATAGTTATTACTATAACCATTTTCTTTTCCATTGAAATTTTGCTAATGTGACGGTCTTACATCTAAAATGCAACTATTCATGAACACTTCACGTCCAAGCCTTTTTTTTAAAACCATTAACATTGACCTAAGACATAAAACGAAGAATAAAGCTTCAATGCTCAAAACACCCACTTCATTGTGCCCAACAAATAGAACAAAACAGTAGGTTTCAGGCTTTGACGATATCGTCCAAAGTGACGCCATTGCCACATTAAATTGAGACAAAGCCTTTATGACCCATCAATATTTGTAAATCACACATTTGGTTTCAAGATTTGCTCCGAGTAGCTGTGCTTCAGGTCTTCATCTATTCAAGTGAAAATTATCTCAAAGTGTCTTTCCTTCTTTTGCTAGTAGGAGAGAGAATCTCTAAGAAAACAAAAAGAAGTGGGAGGCCTTACCTTTTATGAAAACCTTTCATCGAGCTCACCAGGTTTCCCTGTAAGATTGCTTCATGCATCGCCTGAAACTGTTCCTTGGCAACCACCATGAGAACGTCTGAGCGCGGATGATGACAAACATGGAAAAAGTTAATGGGAGTGAAGGAAATGAAGGACCAAGAGTTATGAAGCTACAAACGAACTCAGTTGTCTCTTCCCCACAACGACATAATGACAAACTCAGCATTTTTGTCACCACACAGGTGATCGAGAAACAGCTAGTTGTCGATATTATAATTGAAACTAATGGAAAAGCATCAGTTTTTCACTATTTTAATGTAACTTCATGAATTGAGAAGAAGTGACATCGAAAAGAATTTAATAGTATTATTACTATTATATGTTAAAAAATTCTGTAGGTTTGTCTATTGTAGTTATAATTGATCTGGTTAGTGACTTTTATATGGTTGCTTCATCTTCGATTCCTATTCGAATTATTGGTGAGCCACATAGCAAAAGGTCAAGAGGTCTAGGGATATGGTCAGCTGTCAAGAATTAGACCATTTGTAACATATTTGGAGACCCTGTTTAAGGGGACAAGAGATTTATAGACATGTAATAAACGAAAAGAATTAAGTATACATAACAAATAATTTATACATATAAAGAGTAATTAATATTTTTTTTAATAATAGTTGTTGAAAAATTATAATAACTGGTTAGTTGTAGTTAATGAAACTTAAATGGACCGTTTATTTTAATAGAATTACTATAATATCTTTTATTTCGAGGAAGCATATGAAATATCCAATTTCTAAATAAATATCTAAGTTAAGCTCTAGTTAACATTTCTAGACTGATTTTCTACTTTCTTCTAGGTTACATAATCTGGGAGATCGGGTCCAATTGAACTCAATTCAACAGGCTTGTTTGGATGTTGAATTTGAGAGTGCATACAAAACCTATTAAACACCTCTCTCATTACTAGGTTTGTACCCTACTGGACCTAACATGTGGTATTTGTGCAAGTGTACTCTGAAAACTAGGTATTTAAATTGAATACCAAAAAAGACCCCAACTGAGAATTAGAATAAGAACACATCAACCCCCATCATTTTAGAATTTCATAAGCATGGCCGCTTATGACAACATTACATTTTTAGGGGTCTTGATGCATTTTTCCCTTCAATATTTGATAGAAGTCAAACATAGACTATCTCATAGAATTGATTAAGATTTTGATCAAACATAGTTGAATTTGTGATGGATCTTCACAGAAAATAGTGGTCTTAGGTTAATATTAGGAAATCTTAATATGAGAACCTAGATCGGAGCAAAATAGTCAAATCAAATTGAGCTTGACTAGGTGTGACTACTTGTGTAGTCTAATCTTGCTTATTTCTTTAGTTTTGGAGCTTATGGCCATATCTCTATAAAACTCATTGGTCAAAACATGCTAAACTGATAGTAAAATTCCTTGGACTAAAATTTGGAATTATCATATTAGACTTTCATATATAGGAAAATAAGGTTGGTATCAACCTATGAGAGAAGTTGACAAGAAATCAAGTGGTTTCCAGTTAGAAACAATCATCTTTGGAACCTCCTCAACAATTGAACTAAAAAAATTAAAACAGCTCAGTGCACCTAAAATGACATTATTAGGCTTTAATGTGTTTATCCCTCCTTGTCTCTATGATTATTTGAATGTGTGAACAAGAGTGGCTCTTGTGTCTAGTGCAGTGAGACCATTGGTATCTCAATTAACTTCTATCTTTGAGTGTTGGAACACATAAATTTAAACAATCTAAAATCTAAAGTTCAACATTGGCCAAATATTTGTGTCAACCCTAAGTATTAGAGTTTCAATCCTATAGTAAAATTGGTAAATTTACCCCCTTGAGCATGAAATTTGATATCAAGTATAAAACTAAGAGTAAAAATCCCCTTTATCATTTTAATTGAATAATTATGCCTTGATATGTCTTGCATTTGATTGCATGCATCCCTTGTTTTGATTTGAATAGAACATTCTAAAAGTGATTTGGGATTGATAAGAAAATATTTTATATGAATTAAGAATTACATAGGCCAAGTCAATTGAACCACCATAAGCCATTCGAAAGGTGATATTGATAGAAACGTTTTTTTCTACTAATTAAGAATTCATTGTAGAGTCATTCAAATCACTATGAGTAGTTGGAAAACTCCAGGTTCAGCTCTTAGACATTTTAAAATTAGAAAACAATGCCAAAACTAGTGCATGTTAAAAATGTATGCACAAACACATAGCCATCTGAATAGTGAGCCAAGCAATCTCAAATAGAACATTTTCATAAATCAATTGAACTAACCATTCAGCTCAACCGTTCAAATGGTGAGTAGAACATATGCCAACAAAGAGGCACACTAAAGGAAAATCATTAGAACAATTGGTAATTGTCTGTATGACTTACTTTGAGCTAAAAGTACATTAAGCCCAAACACAAATCATTCCCAATCATTCAATTGAACATTAGGGTTTTGTCCATCCAAAGTTTTTTGAAATCCCTTCCAAATCTTTTCGAAAATCCACTCCAACCCATCCAAACAAATAACATAAGAAAAAAAGAAGCAAATCATGATAGTAAGTAGCTCAAGGAGACAGGGAAAAAGAAGAAGAGAATGGAAACATGGAAAACATTGTCGATTGGATCCCAAACTTCAACAAGCAAAAGGGTACTTCCAAGGTAAGGGAGAAACCTTGAACTTCTTTCCAAATGCCTATTTTGAGGATGTTTACAACTTATTCATTAGAAAGAAATGTGTTAAAGAAGGTAAACCGTTTGAGAGAGGGTTGGTTTAAAATATCAAAGTCTTAAGGAGTTGATAGTTGCTCAGAAGTGAAAAAAAAAACTACAATTTAGAGAAACACGTGTTGAGTGAAGATGCAATTAAAATATTTTATTCATGCATGTGGATTAAGAATTCCTCGAATCTGGAGAAGAGAGTGATCCACTCGGTGATTAGGAAAAAAGATAATGGTTCATGGCTAGTCTCCTCAAACATGGAAGAGAGGCCATTCAATTTAACTGTATTAGATTCACAATATTCACATCGTGGGGAAGATGAATTCCTTTTCACTAAGCTCGAGGAGTTTGACAAACTACTTCGGGGAGAGATGATGATGATGATGATGATGATGAATAAGGAAATCTAGTGGGAGAAGGAAGATGAGAGTAACAGGGATGATGATCTAATTGGGAGAGATGATCCTCCTATAAGTGACTCCCAAGTAGGAGAAGAAGATATATTGCCTAGACATAATTTAGAAAGTATAGAGAAAAAGGAATTGAAACAGAAATTGGCCCAAGAAAAGAAGAAGTTGAAGGGAACGGAGGAGAAGGAATGCACAACATAGTTGAGACTACTGAGAGGGTCATAAAGAAGAGACTAGAGAAGATGAGTTTGGTGATGGCCAACCTCATGTATATAGATAAAAAAGAAGTTGAGAAAGAGAATGGAAAAGGAAAAGAGATTGTAAAAGAAGGTGAAGGAGAAGAAATTGAAGAAAAGAAAGGAGATGATCACTTGGGAGAATCCTATTAGAGATATTATGCCTTATGGTCTAGTCGTCATCACCATTCAAATGGTAGAAGAGGATGAAGTACTAGAAATTTTAGATTTCACTGCAAAGATAACTTTCTCCATCTAAAAGACAAACAAAAGTGAAGCCTCCACTTCCTACCAATGCCCCCCAAATTTCTTAGCTGCCGACAAATAGCATTATGAGGATTTTCTAGTCTGACTAAACCAATTGTAGGAAGATTACAATCAGCCTCCCATAGGCCTTAGATCCTAGTTATTGATGTATTTTGCATTGCCAACATACTAAGACATTGTGGTCTCAAGATTTATTGCTTATTAATCTTTTACATTGTTTGTATGTGCTCCAAATTTTGAATGACATGCAAAATATTTGGTTGCCTAAATCTTACTGTACATTTATGAAATTATGGAGGGTATCAAAAGGGGAAGAAAATTTCTAATGAAGACACATAAAATTTTCAATTAGAGGGTAAACAAACAATCAAAATTTATGCATTGAAATCAAGGGGAGATTTTCAAAACATTCATACATAAGCCCTCATTTGTTATTTGTGTAGTTTCGGTTGATGTCAAAAGGGGAAGAAAAGGTCTAAAGAAGGCACATAAAAAATTTAATTAGGGGGTAACCAAACAATCAAAAGCATTCATAAGCACTCATTTATACCAAAAAAATGACATACTCCTTAGTACTTATCACCATAGAAAAAGGGGAGAACGTTGGTCAAATACCCCCCATTAAGTGCATATTGATGATAACAAACACTTCGCAACTAATTATATAAAGTGAAAAAGTATGGACAACACTTTTATGTACCAATTGATAAATGGTAGAGCACAACAGTTCGTCTAGCTAGGAAGCTTCTGAATAGTCGATAAAAAAAAAATTAGCTAGGATCACTTGGTTGCACATTCTGTTTGTACTTGAATTATGAAATTAGCCAACTAATAGACTTTGTATGTTTTCAATTGTAAGCAAGTATGCTTTACAAGCATCTATCAAGCCTTAGTGTAGGCAAGACTATCTCTCAACTCACTTGTCGACATAATCCACCACAGACTAAGGATTGGTTGCTAATAAGCCCTTCATGGGTCTAACCTAGTGTGTTGAATTGGCTATTGATAAACCCTTTGTGAGCTTCGATTAAAGAGTCGAGTTGGTTATTAATAAGCCTTGTATAGGTCTTAGTTGTTAATTTGAGTTGGATGTTGAAATCTCTTTAAAGGGTCTAGGGCAAAGTGTATAGTTAGCTCCATGTGATACATACTTATTCTTTGTAACATTTACTTGCATAAATTTGCAAATACTTCTGCCATTAAATCAAAAGCAATTAGGATTAGATAGAACAGATAAACAAGCCTCTCTACGTTCCTTTTAGAAACAATTTGAAAAATTTTTTAACATTACTTATCACATCATGCTGATATCGGATGAGTTCAGCCATCATTTTTTAACAGTTGAACAAGCAGAATCGAACCGTACCACTGAGAATCTTTGTTCCGCCGAGAGGAAATTGAAATGATAGATGAACGAGAATTATCTCATGCTATCATGTCTGTTCTAAGAAAAAAAGTGATCATCCTCGCGGGGGGGCAAAGATTTTTGGGCCCAGAAAACTTCCCTGGAAAAGCAGATCGAAAGGTGAAGTTTCCCAGCTTGCGACGAGAAGGGGGGGGGGGGGGGCTGGCTGATCAAATCGAAGGAAGGGGCCTTCACGATGCCATTACTGAGTTACCTCCAGCTACTGTAATGGCGTTTAAAGCACTTCGCAGCAGATTCGATAGTCTCGCGTGCTGCTTTGAGCACAGCGGCACAGACGGGGAAAAGGGTACTCGGCTGCCATTGAGAGAGACTGGCAAGAGGCAATCCATTCATATTTCATCCAAAAAGGGACCTGACCTTCCAAATGTTTTCCTCTTTTTCCTCATTCAGTTGACTCCTTTACATTATTGACAGAGTTGCCGGCATCATGAGCTCATACTATGAGAAATGATAAAGAATCGATCTGTGCAACCACCGGAATACTTTTTCTTCATTCGTTCTAATTTTATATTCACCGTCACATGAACTTGCTAAACAATTTGTCTGACCCAAATCGGCCACTGTGATCAGGTTTCACAAAACAGAAACAGAACTTGATCTAATCTAACTGGTAAAAGGAGCAGAAAAATGTCAACATTAATATATAACAAGAAGAGCTACAGTTTTCTGGGTTTTCCTTTTCATGGTTATGAAAGGAGAAAAGGGATTAACAGGAGCTAATTTATCTCTCTATCCATCTGTTCACTTATTTACAGTCAGTTAGAAATACTCGAAATGCTGAGGGATCTCGTATGTTGCATCTCTGTCCAGCTTGTTTGGCTTACTAAGCGCAGCTCTCCTCGTATTAATCTTCACTAAATCCATGGGAGCCTCTGGTGGCCTCACGGATCTGATCAAAGCCCAATTTATGCCTTTGAAGAACTCGTGCCTTTTGATCTCCACCGACCCCTTGGATCCCCCTAATCTATTTTTCGGGTTCTTTACTAAAAGCTTGCTTATAAGATCTTGAGCTTTAGCCAACTCTTCCGCATCCTTCCTACTCTTCAAAGCAATCTTGGGAAAGATCAATGGCTGTTTAATGATGTTGATGAGCGTTTTTTCATTGTTCTCGCCTTTGAAAGGCGTGGTTCCATACAAGAGCTCGAACAAGAACACCCCCAGAGTCCACCAGTCCACGGCACTTCCGTGGCCGGAGCCGGCGATGACCTCCGGAGCGAGGTATTCGTGAGTACCCACGAAGGATTTAGACCTTGCGTTGATGGGTTCTGCAACCAACTCAGGGTCCAGCTCCTGTAATTCACTCTTCATGGCTTCCACCGTCGGTTTCTTCTTGTTCCTCCATCTGGAGTCTTTTGGGCCGGCGGAGAAGCAGGAGAGGACAGGGGGAAGGGGACCTACGCAGGACCGGACGGATCCCTTCTTAGACGAGGAGCTTCGGTCAGCGGCGTGAGGCGGCTCGGGTTGTGTTCTCAGCAGCTTTGGGACCACGTCGCATTTGAGAGAGAGATCGAAGTCGGAGAGCATGATGTGGCCGTCTTCTCGAACTAGCACGTTCTCTGGCTTCAAGTCTCTGTAAACTATTCCCATCATGTGGAGGTATTCCAATGCCAAGAGGATCTCTGCTACGTAAAACCTGCCATTGTTGAACATGAATTGGTTATTTCAATTTTCAGGGCCTCCGTACATAAAGTCCTCAAAAAATGTTCTTATAGTAAACCCAACAGAGAAACTCAAGAATTTAAACAGGAAAAACAGGAGAATAAGATCAAAACACACAACAGCTGCGCATGGTCTGAGAAGAAGGAAACTTACTTTGCAGATGAAACAGTGAAGCGCCGCCCACGCTGGCGCTGACGGGCAGCATGCAAGTCCCCACCTGGGCAAAACTCCATGACCAAGCAAGAGTAATGAGAGGCATCGAATTGTGCATAGAGAGTGGGAAGAAACGGATGATCAAGCATTGCGATGATCTCCTTCTCCATCTCCGCTCTCATCAGCTTCTTTCTAACGGCTAACGCTTGTCTGTCCACCACCTTCATGGCATACAGACAATCGGGTAAACTCGACGGCATGTTTCTGAGCCGGCACAAGTAGACGTTTCCGATATCCCCACTCCCGAGCCTGCGCAAGAGGTGGAAGTTGTGGAGGCCGATGGAACCATTGTCCCGGCGGAGGAGCCTAATCGCTTCCCAGTGGACTTGGTTAGCTTTGTGCGGCTTGCAATTACTATACGAGAAGGTATCAGTGTTGGAGTAGACGGATACGGAGCTGGAACTCCCGAAGCTAAAGTCACTAATCCAACCTTGGCTGGAGTCAGGAGTGGTGATGGACGAGCAGCTACTGTCGTAGTCAGGCTCTTCCCTGCTCGCCGGCGTCATGGTTGCTTCTCACATCTGAGGCACTACTGCTCGGGGGTGCACATTATATATAAACAGCTGCGGCTTACCAATGGCACCAGGGAGGAGAGAGAATTTACTATTCATAGAGATTGCTCTCCGTCATTAAATTGTACCTCACCTCTAATGAGCAGGCAGTCCCTTTTTACAGTCAGCTTTCTTCGCATGCGACTCTTCCAGGTTTCCAGCCATCTGCAGCAGTAAATAGCTAGTCAGTAACAAGTCCCACGGCGCAGTGCCACCTAACTCCAGTGACCGGGTTTATCATTTCACCGGTGGAGCCTCATTATATACTGCATAATGTCCCCAGTTGAGTAGCAGTAAGTAATGAGCAGGGTCACCTGTGAATCGAAGTCGGCCTACTGAAATTTTGTCAGTTTTCATTCGTGAAAGTTTTTACATCTTTTCGGTTTTACAGATCTAAATGGAGCTTATACTGCTGCTGTTTGCCATGTATTTCACTTTTGGAAGCTTGCAGCTCTTCGTCATGCCCATGCATGTGAGACCTATTTATGCTTCCTGCCCTGGACGGCACTTCTAGTTCTGGATAAATCCTTTATTATCAGAATAGTTTCTGATAAGACATCTGTCTCTCCTTCAGTACTTTTTTCTTGGTTTTTGACAATTTTGACCCGGTAAATCTAGGAATTATTGAAGGAGAAAGGAAGATCATATCAAATCTTCGGTCGTACTAGAGAAGATTTGAACGCAGAGTCCAAATTCAAACTTTCCCATTACTTTTCAACATTTGGCATCCATTCTTCGCTTCTTTCCCTGCAGGATCTTATCATTCTCCATTTTGGTTGCAATTCAAGTAGCAGGCCAGCAACTACAGCAGCAATGCACAGGGGCAGAAGTATTGGGAAACCCAAATCTCCATCACTCCCCCACCACCAAGTATCTCTCCCCCACTCATAATTTGTCGTCTAAATCAGCCATTAGCACTCTGGAAACTGAAAAACTTTCTCAACTTCAGTAACACATTTCTGAAGACTCAAATTCTTGAAATTCATGTTGGTCAGCTCATCATAACTTACCTTTGTCGAACCGAATCCGTTGAGATAGTGATTACAGGTTCAAATCACGTCCGAACAAAGGGAGCAAATAAAGGAACCGATTCTGAAACGGGCCGTTTCATCCCCAACAGTCAGTCCTATTCAAAATGAAGACTCCTCTCCCTTCAATTATAAACAGTGGACAAAGATGGCTACCCTGACACACCACAACAGAAAGAAAAAATTAATAAAATTATAGGAATTGCATAAGCATCAGTAAGGAGTCTATCCAAAAGAGCTTTATCAGCATTTACTCGAGACCTGCATCTAGTCTTCTTGCTTCATAATATATAGAATTTGTCTGTGCAGGCATCCATCATGGGCAGTTCCAAAACATGGGTCCAAGTCATTAATTCTGTTCTATTTCATGCATCTTTTATATGAATCTCATACCAAGTAGTTGTATATGTGCAACTCGATCACGAGCCAACTCGTGCCTGTATTTGTTGTTGAGGGGGCAGAGAAATTCCAAGTATTCTCCTCGGTCCTCCCTTATCAGATCACTTCCATAGACTCGGATCAAAATACAGTAGAAATGTCATTGCGGAGTATTTGAAAAATCAAATAGGAAGTTCCATGTTCCAACCACTACTCTCACCAGTTTTTCTTTTATTGGCATTTGAAAGAATGTGTTTCTCAGTCAAAGGATGATGACTGATTAAGAAAGAAATTTTATTTTAGAACTCCGTTTCTCCATGGCAATATCTGGTTTTCAATAAACATGCAGTTGAACCCAGATAGGATCAGGAAGACATAATCAGGAAGATAGCATCAGGAATATCTGACTCGTCCATTCGTGTCAATTAAAAGACAGGATCAGGAAGGAAGTCACAACCGGGTTGAAACCGAGATAAGACTCATTGGATTGGAAGCTATGAGGAAAGGAAAATAAAAAATGCGACGAGAAGACAAACCATTCTTGAAAAGCAACAACCTCAATCATCCAAAGGACCCACTAGAAAAAACTCAGTTCTCCTTCCCACTATAATTTCTTTTAGCACCCATGGAATTGAGTAATTGAGAACTCTGATTTGATATGCGAAGGAATCACTGAAGTGACGGTGATATGACGAAGGGTAGGGCCTTACAGGTCAGAGAGGGGACTAGTGATAGCATTTCCATGGAATGTTGAGAACGTGAACGAGCGCTACGCACTACAAGGCACATGCAGCAACATATGATTATGAATCCATCTTGGTTAAAACTGTGGGATATCTTAGGTTCATAGAAAACTTTGTCCATGTTCTATGATAGTACATCTCTCTCTCTCTCTTCAGCCCAAATGACAGAAAATGGCTGTTTGCAGGTCATTTGACATAGCAAATAAAATTTGCATGAAATTGAAGTTGAATTACCTCACAAAATCTCCTGCTCTGATAGGCCGTTGTTCCCCAAGGAGGTTTCATCTTGCAGTAGTACTTCCTGTCTCTGCTTCTGGGAACTTGGTGACGGCTTCAATAGCTCGTCCTGTCATGATTTCCACTTCTGTAACTTTACCTGGACTCCATTAGGTAAATCGATTTCTATTTGTAAAAAAAATAAACAAAAGAAATAGGAGGGATGATATACAATCACAACATTGTGATATATATGCGGGTAATATACATCCTGACATTGGAAATTCCGCATCAGTTTACTGGTAGTAGAAGCATAATAATCCCATTTATGGTCCAAATCTATGTCACTGAGTAGAATTAAAAGTACTACACCTAATAAACTGATATATCCTCTTTGAAGACAAGCATAAAAGAATTAGAGGAAAAAAAAAATATATATATATATATATACTTTCAAGTAGCCAGATCCAGAGTGCCCCCCCCATATGGACCAAGCATTGCATTTTCATCCCCAAGTTTAAATATATTGAACGGACATCTCAAGTTTGACATCCAACAGCTTTGTGATCAGCCTGTCAAATGTTCTTCAAAAATTAAATAGACAAACCTATACAACCATAACAAAATTCACCAAGTTCCCATAAGATGATGCTATGAAAGACGGCCAGGTATAATAATGGCATCCCAAAATGCCAAAATATTAGGAAGCCTTCCTGCTCCAGCTAGCAACACGCCTGGGACTCCTTCGATTTGCCGAATCTGGTGAAGTAGGAGATTCTCTGTGACTGAATGATGAACTGCCTCGCAATCCACGATGAGCTTGCAGAATTCGAGAAGATCCCAAAACAGTTTCATTGCCTTTGCTGATTGCTTCAGCCTCCAAAATTTTGGCTTCATCCAGAAGCATAGATAGCTGCTTTCCAAAAAGTTGTAAAAGTCAGTAATAAGTCTTTAAATACCAAAAGAAACCAAAACTTAGTGTACACTTTTAATTACCCTTATTTCATTTTCCTTCACTCGATCCTGAAGCACACTAATAGCCGGACTTAAACTGCATTTATAATAGATCACAATGCATACATTTAAGTATAAATTCAGGTTCTAGCAGTGAATGAAATGGAAAATTGAGAATTTGTCCTAACCAGTACTCAATCAACTTGCACATAGAAGCCTGGTATGTCGATGTGTGATGGATAAAAGCAAGTGGGTGTACCTTTCCATCCCTTCAAAAGAAAATAAGAAAAAAATCACAAATAATAAAACAAATTGAAAATATTACATGATGAAACATTCAAAGACAATTTGTGTTTGTAAAGCTCGGTCATAAATTACCCTACCGCATGTTTAGTGAAACGGTTTGATTGTAGGCAGCTCGCTCCTCCTCAAACAATACATGCTGCATCTCTGAATATGGTGTCAATGGACAGTCAAGTTTTAGCAGGGATCTAGTGGGCAATACTTGAAGAGGAATTTCCTTCCTGATATACTCCGCACCACTGACCACCAGGAAAAGTCGTTAAAAGAAAAAAGAATTGTAAGGAACTAGACATGAAATTCTTTAAATAATCTAAAAAAGTTAAAAAAGACAGAGAGTTGAAGAGGGAGTGAGAGAGAGAGAGGTGGAGACGAGCAAGAGTAAAAAAGTGATCTGCATTGGGGGACGTGCATCTATTTATAATAAGAGTTGGGTACAATTACAAATAATGCCCTTTCTTAAGTGTAAACCCTAATCTTTCTATATCTCCTATTCTAAGTGTCCTCTTTACATGAAACTTGGTCCATAGACATAGTTGGATATACAAAACAAGATAACATCAACACATATAAATAAAGATGAGGTAAATGACCAAAATACCCTTGTACTTGCTTTTCAACACTCCCCCTCAAATAGTCCCAGCATGCTGCTAAATTTCAGAAATTCACATTTTCCCAGTGATTTAGTTAAGATATCATCGAGTTGATCACCGGATCGAACATAAGGAGTGGTTGTCTCTTTTTTCATTACTGCATGCTGGATAAAATGACAATTTCCCTCTATATGCTTCGTCCTCTCATGAAAGACCGGATTGCTTGCAATGAAGATTATTGTCTGGTTATCACAATACATAGTCATAGGATCCTTTTGATAGAAGCCTAAATCCTAGATAACAGATTTTACCCACATTAGCTCACTGACGGTGTGGGCTATTGTTCTATATTCAGTTTTTGTACTGGATCGAGCAACAACATTCTGCTTTTTACTCTTCCAACTAACTAAATTTCCTACCAGAAATACACAGTATCCAGTAGTTGATTTTCTATCAAGTTTGGAACCTACATAGTCAACATCAAAGAAAACCTCAATCCTCAAGTGATTATTAGGTTTAAAAAGGAAACCTTTTCTCAGTGCTCTTTTCAGATATCTTAAGATTCTTTGTGCGGCCTCTAGGTGAATCTTACGTGGATGCTCCATGAATTGACTCACTACACTGACTGCAAATGAGATATCTGGTCTAGTAACTGTAGCATAAATGAGTTTGCCTACTAGTCTCTGATACATTGATTTATCTTTCAATTCTGGACGTTGATCATCATGCAGATCAGTCATATCTCTGATACATTGTTTTATCTTTCAATTTTGAACTTTGATCATCATGAAGATCAAGTCCTACTTCCATAAGTGCATCAATTGGTTTGGCACCCAGAAGTCCATACTCTTGAAGCATATCAATGGCATATTTCCTTTGAGTCAAAGTCGTTCCCTCCTTGCTTCTTGAAACTTCAATACCCAAGAAATATTTTAGTTGACCCAGACCTTTAGTCTGAAAATGGTTCGCCAAATGGGATTTAACTTTTTCAATCCACTCATAAGATAATAATTCCAAATGATCTGCCACTCCCTGACAGGATGATATCATCTACTTACACCCATAAGATAATAATTCCAAATGATCGTTTCATAATAAATAATGAGTGATCACAGTGGCTTCTACAAAATCTCATGGATATAACTACTTGACTAAATTTCTCAAACCATGCTCGCAGACTGTTTTAAGCCATAAAGGGTCTTCTTGAGTCAACATACCTTATGTGTCTCCCTTTAAGTATTATACCCTGAAGGTTGCTCCATATAGACTTCCTCCTCAAGATCACCATATAAGAAGACATTTTTAATATCTAGTTGAAACAAAGACCAGCTTTGATGGACTGCAACAGAAATGAGCATGCGAACAAAAGACAAACCGGCAATCGGAGAAAAAATCTCAAAAACATCCACACCAAAGGTTAGAGTATATCCTTTGGCAACAAGACGAGCCTTATATCGTTCAACAGATCCATCAGAGTTATATTTAATAGTATAGACCCACCGACAGCCAACCACAACAGCACCTTGAGGTAAATCAAATAAATCCCAAATCCATCTATCAATTAGTGCTTCCATCTCAATATCCATGGCTTTCTTCCAATTAGGAGTCAACAAAGCATCCTGCACTGAAGAAAGAATAGTGCAAATGGAGATGGATAGAGTAAACTTATGACAATTATCAAACAAGGAATCAAAAGAGACAAAGTGAGATAAAGGGTGGTGCGTACCTCTGCGAACACCTTTCTGAAGAGCGATAGAAAAGTAGAGATCACTTACCTCAGGATCAGGAGACGATGAAGAATCATGGTTTGGTGGGAGTGGGAGGTTTGGAGCAGGATGAGATGGTTGTTGTCAATGCTGATATATCTGCAGTGGTTTCTCAGTAGGAGCATCACGTGAAGTCGGAACACATTCATCAACTAGAATAGGAATAATAGGACTAGGTACAGAAGTCACAGGAGGAACTGACTCAAACCTGGAAGATTCAAAAAATAAAACATCCTTGAACAAAGTAACATCTGCAGATACAAATGTTTTCCTCATAGATGGATAGTAACACTTGTATCCTTTTTGTGTCAGAGAATATCCAAGAAATATGCATTTAACAAAACGAGGAGACAATTTGTCCTTGGAAAGATCAAAGATATGTGCAAAACACACACCCTGTTAAGAAAAAGTCCCACATGGATTAGTGAGATAAAAAATATTGAGTTTATTAGTAGGTAGAAGGGGTTTCCTAAGTGGCTTTTCATTTTTGGGATGGACCTTGGACCCAATTTAACATGGTATCAGAGCAAGTACTCGTATGTGGGCATTCCATCCAAATTATCCGCGTGCCTACGCGTGAGGGCCTCCACCCAAATTATCACTTGCCTACACGTGAGGGGGAGTGCTAAGGAATAGTCCCACATGGATTAGTGAGATCAAAGACCTTGAGTTTATTAGTTAGCAGAAGAGGTTTCCTAAGTGGCTAATCATTTTGGGATGGGCCTTGGACCCAATTTAACACACCAAACACATTAAGGGGTCTAACCCTATGCGTACTAATCCTTAGCATAAGAAACCGACATATTCTGGAGAATACTTTTCACTATAGCTTTTTAAGTAAAAGCTATGATGTTTATCTCCAATTAAATCGACGATATTGTTTAATACCAGATTTTCATCACTATGTCATCCATGTGGATAGCCTAGAATTGGACATACCTGAGTTTGTCCTGTTTTGAGTACAATTTTACTCGTAGGACTGTTAAGTCCTTTTTGACTCATAAATTGTGTTTTTTGGTACATTTTGTTCCAAATGTATGGGATTTGACCTCATAACAGGTCGTAACCATGGGGTGTATACTTCTAACTAAACACTTAAGCACACTGACAGGCTCTAAAAGTATGCTAGTGTACTGGCTCTAAACCCTAGGCTCTGATACCACTTTTGTCGACACATTTTAAATGGGAATCTTGCCATCAAGAGCAGAAGACGGTATTTTATTTATCAAAAAAACAAGTTGTAAAAACAACATCACCCCAATATGGCTTAGGTACATTCATATGAATTAACACAGTGCAAACTACCTCAAGTAAGTGACGATTCTAGCTTTCAGCAATTCCATTCTGTTGTGGAGTGAACACACAACAAGTCTGATGAATAATTCCTTGAGACTGACAAAAATAGTCAAATTTATGGTTCATAAATTCAAGGTCATTGTCTATATGCAAGATATCGATAGAGGTCGCAAACCGATTCTTTATTTCATTATAAAATAGTTGAAATACATCAAAGGCTTCAAATTTTTCTTGCATGAGAAAAATCCAAGTACATTGACTAAAATCATCAATAAACGAAATAAAATACTTATAAACAAACTGACTAGTCATAGCACAAGGACCCAGACATCTGAGTGGACAAGCTCAAATAGTTTACTTGTCTTATGAAATGAAACAAGAAAGGAACTCCAGTGATGTTTGCCCAATTGACATGATTTGCATTGAAAAGAAATACAAAAAGGAAAGTCTAAAACAACTTGAATCAATTTAGAAGGAGATGGATGATCGAGTCTGAGATGCCACTTAAAAGGTGAATCAGCTGCGTGTAGTGCATGCAAAGTACTATCTGGGTTGTGGTTGTTTAGATAGTATAGTTCCCCTCTCTCACGAGCAGAACCAATCATCTTCCTCATCACGAGATCTTGAAAGACACAATGAATAGGATAAAAGGTTAGAAAGCAAGTCATGGACTTAACCACCTGACTGAAGGACAACAAATTTAAAGAAAATTTTGGAACTAACAGTGTAGGTTGATAGGAAGAGCAAGAGTAACATTTCCCACTACTTGTACTGGTGAAATGACCCATCAGCAAGGTTAACATGCTTAACGAGAACAAACTCTTTTAAGTCAGAAAATAGTGAGGACATACTTGACATATGTTTCGTGATGCCGGAATCAAGGACCCAAGATGGGGAATGAGACACTGAGAATGCAGACATACATGTGGGAGGAGTCGTATGTGCCAAGGATGCAGAAGTAGTAAATAGTTGTGTCATACGTTGGGAGATTTGTTGTTGCTATTGTGAGATTTGTTGTTGTTGTTGGATATTTTTTTGTAATTCATCTGGAGCACTTGGTGGGTTTGGTGTTGTAGTTTCAGACCATGGGGTTGAACTCTAGTATGAAATAGTGTTTGCCCACGCAGGCTTCCCAAACTTTATCCCACATCTATATGAGTAATAATTTGTTCATCCACAATGAACGCACTTGCGCTTAGATTTACCATCTCCTCGGCCTCGTCCTCTGTCTAAGTTATCTCTGCCTCTGCCAATCTATGTGCGTCCTCTAGACGTCTCAGTAGAACCAGATGTTGTAGTTGATGTATTAAGGGCAATAGTTTCACCCACTTTGGTATCTTTTTTAACTTTAGGCACAACTGTCTTTTCAACTCTTTGTACTTTATTGAAGGTAGTAGAGAGGTTAGGCCAGAATTTGTGCCTTTATACTGTCAAATTCAGCATCAAACCATCTATAAATTTTGCCAAAGGGAGTTGACTTTGTTGTTTTTGGAGTTCCCGTTCATCCATAGTAAATGGATGAAAGACATTGATCTCCTGCTCAGAAAAGAACTATAATATTCTTTCACAGTTCTATAATTCATAAACCCTGGAAAAATTGCTCCCTTGTCCATAAGGAGCTTCCAAAGATGGCCACATGGCTTTGGCAGTTTCAAAATTCATAACTTGGCTCCTGATAATAGATTTCATGTTGTTGACAATCCAAGTCATCACTTGACTATCTTCAGCCTCCCAATCATCATCTTGACGAACAAGGGGTCATCTCTAATAAATTTTAACTTCTTCCTATCCTTTAAGTATATTCTAACAGATCTAGACCAAATAAGGTAATTATCACCATTCAACTTTTTAGAGGTGATAGTAATAATATTTTTACCATCAAAATTATATGACTCTTTAGATGGAGTGTAAACTTCACTAGAATCAGCCATATTAGATATATATATATATATATATATATATATATATATATATATATATATATATATATATATATATATATATAAGAATACCAAATAGATCAAATTAAACTTCCAAAAAGTTCCAAAACAAGCAGCTTAAGTGGGCCCCACCAAGTAAAATTATGTTTAGGGCAGATAGATGATGTGTGCAGGTCAAGAGATCCAAAAATCCAACACATGGATAAAATTCCAGAAGATACAGTGCACAAAGAGCATCACTAGGGCTGACGTTAGCAGATGCCAAAGATGATGTCAGCACTGACAGGTCTGGAAGTTGGTGCACATCTCGAAATCAACATAAAAAACCTCTTTTGAGCAGTTTAAAACATCAGAATCTGTTCTTAGAACAGTAGACCTAGTAACCCTAGGGTTATGGCAGAGAGAAAAGGAGAAAAAATTGGATTTTACTGACCAGTAGCTGAAAAACTGGATACAAATCCTTCCTTTATGTAGACATCTGCTTCAAAAGGATGAAAAATTTGACAAAAAAAAGTCTTCCTAGATGCAATCCACAACTCTTATACCATGAAAAAGTTAAAAAGAGAGAAAGTTGAAGAGAGAGTGATAGGGAGAGAAGGTGGAGACGAGAAAGTGAAAAAGTGATCTGCATTGGGAGATGTGCACATCCCCAACCTCTATTTATAATAAGAGTTGGGTACAATTACAAAAATGCCCTTACTTAAGTGTAAACCCTAATCTCTCTATATCTCCTATTCTATTATATGAAACTTAGTCCATAGACATAGTTGGACATACAGAACAAGATTACATCAAGATATATAAATAAATAAAACATATCAAGATTACATCAACACTTGACAGACAACTAAGCCAAGGCGGGCATTTCACTCCAACACCTTGTTGTGGAGGAAAGCCCTCCGACCTAGGTTTGTTTGTACTTACTCTTCTCTTTTAATCTATTTACATACTTCTTCCAAAAAAAAATGACATCCCCCTCAGAAACTCTTGGACTCGTGGATTTAAAATAAGTAGACGCGAGTAACATCTAGCAAGTACTTGTTTTGCCCTTCAGCAGTCCCAATTGTCGTGAGTTATAAACACATGA
This sequence comes from Aristolochia californica, assembly GCF_029961685.1. Classification (NCBI taxonomy): domain Eukaryota; kingdom Viridiplantae; phylum Streptophyta; class Magnoliopsida; order Piperales; family Aristolochiaceae; genus Aristolochia; species Aristolochia californica. The sequence continues at coordinate 9,552,632 of NW_027181815.1, forward strand.
AGACTGATGAACTAATCCTTTGGAATGAAAGGATACTTAGAAAAGTTTGCAAACTTTTCAAGTAGATGAATGAAAGGATCAAATTTGAGTTTTTTTTAATTATAAAAGGATTTGAGTACATTAAAAACTTCGTATTTGTCTTCAACAAATAGACCCAAGTGACCCTACCACAATCAAAGAGTGAAAGAAAGTACTTATAACGAAAAGAAGTTGATACCTAACATGGGCCCATACATGAGAACCGATGAAAACCCAAATGGAATTGTACTCCAATTATTGCAACAAGAAGTATGACATTGTGGAACTCATAGGTGGAAAGAGTTAGTGGAGCTTAATTAGAAAAGGATGGTCAAGTCAGATGTGCCACTGATATGGGGATATAGACGATTTCATCGCCTTGGAACCTCAATCAATAAAATCGTCCAGATTACAGAGACCTTTCCATTCATATCCCCTAACAATCATTTTCTTTGTCTAAAGGTCCTGAAATACACACTAAGTTGGAAAAAAGTAACTGAACAAATCAAGTTCTTTGTAATCTCATTCCTAGATAAATGACTGATAATCACATGGAAGGAGTGACATGAACCACCCCCGCCACATAAAGAATTCAGACCCATCAGTTAATGTAATAGAACTAAGGGAAGTAGACTAATTGATAGAAGAAAAGTGGAGAGACTTGTCCAAAAGGCAGGTGCCCCCAAATCAACAACCCACTTATTATTGGGGAAAACAAGAAAAAGACTCATATTCCAATGAGCCAAAGTAGCATTGGCAGAGAAAGAGGGTGTAAACTGCATTATAGAAAGGCGTTGGATACAATCTTTGCATCAATTTGTGAATTTCATCTTTAATACCAGGTGTTACATCAAGCTCAACCACAATGCAAAAGCACTATCACTTTCCGGTATTGCTTGATTCACCCATGTTGGTTCTATCAAGAGGCTGGCCAATACAACCTAAAAGACTAGTTGGTTAAGTGCGGGTAGACGGAACCACTCTGACACCCACCCCGCCCATTCTCTACCGCCTCTCACGGGATTCGAACGCGGGATGTGGTGTGCCCCAGAACTCCCGATGTCAAGAGGTTGGCCAATACAACCTAAACGACTAGTTGTTTAAGTGTGGAAAGTCAACCTAATCAAGAGAGGTGGACCAGAACCACCTCTGACACCCACCCCGCCCCTTACCGGTCCCCATGGAATTCGAAGGCGGGACGTGCTGAACCAGGCTCTGATACCATGTCAATGTTTGTTTCCGACAACGAACTAACCAACGGAACTCTAGTCTTCACGGAGACGGAATGCGTCGGACAGGCTGACGGCACAACGAGCTCACAACTCCTACGGTGGTGGACGGAACCACCACTATCTCACGGGACTAACGGAACAGTCCAAACGACCAAACGAGAGAGAGCGTTGAGCTCTCTGGTTTCTCGGCGAAAACAACGAACACGAGAGTGGATGGAACCACTCTGACAGGTTCCCCAAACTTATCCCAGCATTAGTCAGAAAATATACTAGAGCAACCATAATGCAGTCCTTTTTCACCTACCCCATGACTGCTGTCTCCCCCATCTCAACCTCCACCTCTCTAACCACCACCATGCCCGTGTATGGAATTAGAATTCAAAGTAGAAACATCTATCTTGTTGCTAGATATACCACAAGAACGACTGCAAATTCAGCTTGCAAGCACTCGAGCACAAGTATCCTCAAAAGAACGCTCCTCTCTACTAGCCAACAATTGTGCTCAAATGGACTCATATTCAGACTCTATGGCATGAAGATAACTTGCTAGCTTCTTGCCTATGTCAACGAGTCTCTCTCATCTCCACAATAAATGATGATTACACTCTCCATCAAACCAGTAAACTAAGTTATAAACTTATCTCCTCTTTGCATTGAAAACAATTTAGAATATAAATCATATGTTTGAAAGACATTTGTATTGGGAAAACCTCTTCCATAGAATTTCCCACATAATATTTGCAGTACCAGAGAACATGACTAGACTTCTTATAGACAACTCCATGCTATAGCCACAACATAACAAGAATATTCTCTGATTCCAACTCGTCGGGAGAAGAGATGGAGGCAGGTCATTGATAAAGTGATAATCATTTTTAGCCTTCAAGAAAATCTCTACACCTCAAGCTCAAAAGAAGTATATATTTCCGTTAAGCTTAACAGTAGTAATCTGACACTTGCCCCATCTTTCTCTACTTTTCCACAATTTATGGAAGGAGATACAACCTCCCTAGAGCTAGAATCGGCTGTAATTCCAGACACATCAGTCCAGCATAAAGAACTTAGATTCCCACCAAAATAGACTTAAAATTCAACAAAAATCAGCACTTGGACCCAATTGTCACTCTAGGCAGGTATGTTGGTCAGCAACAATTACAAAGAACAGCACTTTAATAACAGACACAGCAGTAAAAGTCCAGCAATCAGCACCCAAAGCAGCACTTAAACACCTTTAGAAACTGATTTATTGTCCAAAACCAGAAAATTGCACCAAAAAGTCAGTGACCAGTATAGTCAGCAACGATGGATTCAGAAGGCAGGAATGAGCTGCACACAAATTCAACCAAATAGAGAGCACAGTAGCATCATATTTGTACTAGATATCCACTTGACACCATCAACTATAGGATGTGGATGAGAAAGAAGAAAAATAACTTTAAAGCCCTCTCAGACTAAAAAGATTGAATTTCCCACAAATACAATCTACACAGGATGTTAATAATAATAATAATAATAATAATAATAATAATAATAATCAGAAAGACCTTCATAAAATCACTTGTCCTTCTTTGGTACCAAGTAAAATTCGAAAAATAGCTAAATTTGAGAAGAAAAAATTGAATAGAAAGAGAGTACTAGAGATGAGAGAGACTTGCTGCAGAAGGGAGAAAGTTAGAGATCAGTCTTGACACTCTTCTCCCCTTACAATCTTTACTTTAAGAAAAAATAAGTACAAGGACACTGCCCCTCTCAAAAATATATATAAACTTATTCTGAATAGATAAAGACAAAGTAACAATAAAAAAAAATAAGTTACGAGAAATGTGAGAAGGACTGTTAATGCTTATTATACCCTTGAGGGCAAACAACCAAAATACCCCTGAACTACATTTCTTGACAAAAGCTGTGCTCAAGCTGCCGAGGGGTTCTAGACATTCAAAAAATGACTATGTGATGATAGGGCAGAAGAAACCTTGAGGATATAACTTCGATCCATTTAATAACATAAATTTGCACTTGAAACATAAATTAGGGTAAGTGAAAACCCAAAAAGAGTATGTTGGACTAGTCTGGCCTAGCGAACCCATTCATTGAACTAGCTCACCCAGCCTGGTCTAGCGGTTTTCAGTAGAATGTGGCTTTTCACAATATAAGAATAGGCAAGTACTACAGCTTCAGTTCACCCAGATTGAACTGGCCAGTGCAACCTGATTCTTATAGAACTGGAACTAACTCATAAACTATAGAAGAGCATAATATGCAACTTTCTAGGAAAGAAAAAAGTCACTAAAAAGGAAGAAATAGTAACAACACCACATAGTTTAGGTATATATTTCTTGTAATGTACCTCATGTCCAAGTTAGAGCGATGCATGGCTTCCTGCATACTTGCACTCATATCCATAGAGTCCATGGTGTCAGCCGAATTGTCATGATGATACATCAAGGCCAAGACAGCAGAGTCTCCTTCCCTTTTCTCACTCCCTATAGAGTTTGCGTCCGCATGAGCAAAAAATTCCTCTAATTCAGTCTAAAGCAAGAAAACAGTCAGAAATTTATCTATAAATACATATGCTGTGTGATATAAAAAAAAATATTCAGATTGATGACACTAAAATAAATGCCACAAGCTTTTTTCTAAAAACCATGCTCAGATATGTCACGGTAGATTAGGCTATTTGGCAATTACCAGATACCTAAATCTGAGAAGTGACATCTTCAGTTAACTATTATGGCTACCAATGGTTACCAATCTGAGTGATCACTGGAAAAGTAGCCTGTTCAGGTTTAAATGGTTAAATTGGGTTTATCCGGTGTGAAATTGAAAAAGAGTGAACTTTAAGGTTTTGGAGAAGGAGAGAGAGAGAGAGAGAGAGAAAAGAGAAAGAAATCAGAGTTCTGGAATGTTTCAGTGTGAGGATCGAGTTTGACCCCCAGGCCTTTTATAGAATCCTGAAAAATAATTACAAAAATGCCCCTAATCACTTAAAAGCACTTAAACCCTTATATGTCCTTATATACTTATTCAAATTACATGAAACTTGAACTAGAGCTAAAACTAAACACATAGAATAGGATAGTGTAGCAGCTGGACTTTGTAAGAAGTGTAAAATGACGAAATTGCCCTTCAGTAGATTTTCAAACACCCCCCCCTCAAGCTAGACCATATATATCCATAAGGCCCAACTTGTTGTAAACCACACTGAATTTGCATTTGCCTAGTGCTTTAGTAAACATGTCGCCAATCTGATCACCAGACCGCACGTAGGGGGTGATGATTATAGCAGCTTGATTGTCTCATTACATAATCATTGGCCCTTCCTTTTGTAGTTTCAATTTTCTAATCACAAACCTTACCCACATTAGCTCACTGACTGTATGAGTCATGGCTCTATACTCAGCTTCAACACCGGAACAAGCAACAACATTTTATTTCTTACTTTTCCAACTAATGATATTAACTCCCAGGAAGACGTAGTATCTAGTAGTAAATTTTCGATCAAGTTTAGATCCAACATAGTCAACATCTGAGAAGGCCTCTATCTTCATGTAATTTTTTTTGAAAAGGGCCTCTATCTTCATGTAACTGTGAGGTTTAAAGAATAGTCCCTTTCCAGTTGCCCCTTTTAGATATCTCAAGATCCGTTGGGCAGCTTCCAGTTGAATCTTGCGAGGACACTCCATGAACTGACTAACAAAACTCACAACAAAAGATATGTCAGGACGGGTGCCAATAGCATATACGAGTTTTTCAACCAGTCATCGATACATTGTTTTATCTTGGAGTTCATCACTTTGTTCATCATGAAGGTTTCCAACCTCCATAGGAGTCTCCACCAACTTAGCACCAATAGTCCATACTCAGGTAACATGTCAATGACATATGTCCTCTGAGTCGGTCCCAAACCCGCCTTGTTTCGAGCTACTTCAATGCCAAGAAAGTATTTTAGAGAGCCCAAGTCTTTTAGTCTAAAAGTGTTGTGCCATATGGGCTTTTGTCTTTTCAATGTCTTGGTCATCACTACCAAATAAAATGTGTCGCCCACATATACCAGTATCACAAAAATGCCAGACGACCTCTTCATAACAAATAGTGAATGGTCACAATGGTTCCTAACAAAGCCAATTGACATGACCACTTGACTAAACTTCTCAACCATGCCTGAGGGCTTTGTTTGAGACTGAATATAGTTTTCTTCAATCGGCATACCTTATCATTCTCTCCCTAAGCAACATAACCAGGAGGTTGCTCTATATATAACCATGTCGAGTGAGGGGTGGGAGGCCGGATCCAACCCATAAGATGACGATAAGCTAAGGAGACCGAGAAACACCCGCTATCATTAGATAGCCAGATCATCTGTTCAACCACCTGGGGGAAAATCTTAACCCAACCAAGACTGTCAATCAAGCCACAAACAAAATTGATGGCATCTTAGACTTGGTCATCCATATCCAGCAAAACTGATTCAAGTAGTCCAGATCTTCCTTCTAGTATTAATTTTCAATGCGAGTCATGTCAGCTGGGCAAGCATCACCAGAGCTCTTTTTCTAATTCATCTCATAAGACAAGTAATATTTTTGAGCTTGTCAACTCAAATGTTTGGGGTTCTTGTCCTGTGACTAGTCAGTTTGGTCATAGGTATTTTATTTCCTTTATTGATGATTTCAGTAGATGTACTTGGATTTATCTCATGCGAGAAAAATCTAAACCTTTTGATGTATTTTAACTATTTTATAATGAAATAAAGAATCAATTTGCAACTTTTATCCATATCTTGCATACAGACAACAATCTTGAGTTTATGAATCGTAAATTTGGCTCTTTCTGTCAATCACAAGGAATCATTTATTAGACTTCCCGTGTGTTCACTCCACAACAAAATGAGTTGCTAAGCACAAGAATCGTCATTTACTTGAGGTAGCTTGCACTATGTTGATTCACATGAATGTGCCTAAGACTTTTTGGGGTGATGTTGTTCTTACTGCAAGCTTTCTGATAAATAGAATGTCGTCTTATGCTCTTGATGGCAAGATTCCTATTCAAATTGCTTTACCTACTGCACCTTTATTTCCAGTGTCACCTCGAGTCTTTGGGTGTGTATGTTTTGCACATGTATTTGATCAGTCAATGGATAAATTGTCTCAATGGTCTATCAAGTGTGTATTTTTGGAATATTCTCGAACACAAAAAGGGTACAAATGTTATTGTCCATCAATGAGAAAAACATGTTGAATTTATGGAAAAGAGAAAACTTCATTGACTTTTTTTTAATCAGAGTACATGAACCCCCTACTTATAATAGAGGAAAGTAGTAGAGTCCAATTACAATTAAACTACCCTTGTCCCAATTACACCCAAACTCTAACACTTATAACTCAACATAAATAGAAGACTAACATACTAAAACACATTTAAATTGAAACTTTTCTGTGAGACCTCCTTCCATAATAATTGTGGCTCTGTAAGACTTCTTATTGTGAGAGTCATGTAAGACTCTTCCATATTTGCTCTTCAACAAAACATTTGTATCTATTGATGGTACCTTCTTTGAGGATGTTTTGTTTTTTAAATCTTCTAAATCTGAGTCGGTTCCACCTGAACCCTCTGTACCTAGTCCAATTATTTATCTTCCAGTTGATGAATGTGCTCCAGCCTCATGAGATGCTCATACTAAAAAACCACTACAAGTATAACAACGCCAACAACAACCATCTCGTTCTTATCCAGATCCCCTCCTCACATTCGACTATGATTTTAATCATCTCCTAATCCTGAGGTAAGCGATGTGTACCTTCCTATAGCTCTTCGGAAAGGTGTTTTTAAGGTACCTGCCATCCTTTATCTCATTTTGTCTGGTTTGATCGTAAGTTTGTTCGCATCCATTTGCACTATTCTTTCTTCAGTGCAGGAAGACTTGTTGCAAACTCATTGGAAGAATGTCATAGATTTAGAGATGAAAGCATTAACTGATAGAGGGACTTAGGAGTTACGTGACTTGCCCCCAGGTGCTACGATAGTTGGGTGTCGATGGGTCTATACTATTAAATATAAGTCGGATAGATCAGTTGAACGGTATAAGACTCGTCTTGTTGCCAAAGGGTATACACACACATTTGGGGTGGATGTTTTTTAAACTTTTTCTCCGGTTGCTCACTTGTCCTTTGTTCATACTTATTTATGTTGCAGTCCATCAAAGTTGGTCTCTTTTTCAACTAGATATTAAAAATGTCTTCTCATATGGTGTCTTGAGGAAGAAGTCTATATGGAGCAACCTCCACGGTATATTGCTCAGGGGAAGACACATAAGGTATGTCGACTCAAGAAGGCTCTTTATGGCTTAAAACAGAGTCCCCGATCTTGGTTTGAAAATTTTAGTCAAGTTGTTATATCCATGGGGTTTCGTAGAAGCCATTGTGATGTGATCACTCATTATTTATTCTGAAGCGACCATTTGGAAATATTATCTTACGGGTATATGTAGATGATATCATCCTATGTGGGAGTGATAGATCAGGTATTGAAATAGTTAAATCCCATTTGGCGAATATCTTTCAGACTAAGGATCTGGGTCAGTTGAAATATTTTCTATGTATTGAGGTAGCGAGAAGCAAGGAAGGAACAACATTGACTCAAAGGTAGGGGTGGCATCGAGTTGAGCCAAGCTAGAACCCGCATAAGTTCGAGCTTGGTTTGATCTGAATACTTCGAACTCGAGCTTGAGCTCAGCCTCGAGCCTAAAATTGGAATCGAGCTTGAACCTAAAAAATTTCACTGAGTTTGAGCTTAAGCTCAAGTCGAGTTTGTGCTCCAACCTACATTTAAAACTAAAAAAAAAAAATTATAAAAATAAATAAAGAGAATATTGTGATGAACGTAGTACCATTGAACTGCAAGCTATCATAGAGGAGTCCAAGAATTTCCAATGAAGCATACTAATGTATAATAACCAGCTTAATAGACCAAAAAGAAAGAGCAAATACCTCCATCAATAGTATTTATTCCATTGACAAACAACAACATTAGATGCTAAAGGACCCAAAAAAGTTGAACGATTCATCGTCTTTGAGGTTTGAGGTAAATAAGAGCAATTATCAACAACTAAAGAAAGAATTGACGAGAACAATTAGAGTAAAGGGTATTTTCATTAAAAAATCTATGCTATTGAGTCGGCTCACGAGCTAACAAGCCGAGCTTGGAAAATCTCGAGTTTGGCTTGTTATACTTAACGAGCCTTATTTCAAGTTTGAGCTCAAGCTGAGCTCAAGTAAAAACTGAACTAAGCGAGCTCGAAAGGTTTGCGAGCCGGTTTGGCTTGGTGCCACCCCTACTCAGAGGAAATATGTTACTAAGATGCTTCAAGAATATGTTCTAGGGGTTAAACCTGCGGATACACCTATGGAGGTAGGACTTGATCTTTATGATGATCAAAGTCCCAAACTGAAAGATAAAACAATGTATCAAAGGCTACTAGGAAAACTCATCTATGCTACAGTTACTAGACCAGATATTTCATTTGTAGTGAGTGTGGTGAGCCAGTTCATGGAGCATCCACGTAAGATTCAGCTAGAGGTTGCACAAAGAATCTTGAGATATCTAAAGAGAACACCAGGGAAAGGTCTCCTTTCCAAACCTAATAATCACTTGAGGATTGAGGCTTTCTATGATGCTGACTATGCAGGCTCCAAGCTTGATAAAAAAATCAACCACTGGATACTGTGTATTTCTGAGAGAAAATCTAGTCAGCTGGAAAAGTAAAAAGCAGAATGTTGTTGCTCAATCCAGTGCAGAAGTTGAATATAGAGCAATAGCCAACACAGTCAATGAACTAATGTGGATAAAATCTGTTGTCCAGGAATTTGGCCTTAATCAGAAGGATCCTATGACTATGTATTGTGATAACCAGGCAGCAAGTAAACAATTCACCATATTCTATTTTGGTATAGTGAATTCCTTGACCTCTCCATTATGAAAGAGACTTGGGATGAGATACCCTCTTTCACGTCCTCTAGGATGTTTTTCTCTAAAACAATGGTCCTCTCTTCAACATGGCTGGCTCAAGCTAAATTTTGATCACATTAATCCTATGCCCACTAGTGGTGGCAACTGTATCCATTGGGTATATTTCGCTCCCTTCGAGCACTATGATTCCCTTAAAATAGAGTTCTAAGCACTTCTCACTAGACTTCGTATCTATGCAGCTCTTCTAAGCACATGGATGTCCTCCAAGAAACCGCCCCCTTGACGTCTCCTATCATTCTATGGCATCTTGGATTCGTGTAGACATCTCACCGTATCTTCAACCCTCATCCCCCGTAGTGGGAAACTTATCGCTGACTCTTTAGATCAGGTGGTGTTGCCCAACAACACTTTGTTATGGGGGATGTCTTTCCCCTAGGTGGACAATCTATTCACAATGGCTGTCTTTTATTTTTTTCTTTTCTTGAAAGTAATCAAGCATTATACTTTCATATCGTATTCTTTCTCTCTCTTCATGAAACCTTACCTTCTCACTGTTATAACTAGCAAACCTTACTATGTTCTTTCCTCAAATACTTAAAAACTACCTATTTGATGGAAAAAACTATTATGTGAGCTCAGTTATTTTTACTATTAAAAAAAAAAGACAACAAAAAAAAGGAAACTATTAAATTTTTTTTAAATGTAAATTGCTCAGCCAATGGGCTGGCTAATGTTTTGGCTAATGAGGGAGGTGATCACCAATCTCTCATTGTTATGATCAACTCCCTCTAGCTTCCTGTTGCTCCTTGAGCTTTCGCCGAGCTTAACGAATTTGCCTTTTTAAAAAAAAAAAACAAAAAAGAAGAAGAAGAAGTAACTTATGGCTGTGAACCAAAGATGCCAAACTTTGCAGAAAAGGTTCCTTATAGCTGATGTAGGGGCTCAAGCATTCTTAAGTACCAAAGAGGTATGCATTTTGCAAGTAATCTACAACCAAAGATGCACAAACTCTGCCTCAAATCACCATGCTTATTTGATTAAGAGTTTCCTATAAAGAGTTTCAATGCCCTCGAAGCTTTTGTGATGAGGGTCACATCTATTTTTCCCAAAAGCGTCATTCATTGCATGAACATTTCTTTAGCTCCCAACTCCATAAACAAAGTTTTGTTTTGTGAGTGGATGTGTCCAAATTTTTCCAGTGTTGTTGTTACGGGCAAGAATCAAAAAGATAGATTTAACCCTAACCTTAACAGATCCTGCAGCTGCTCTGGAATCACCTGTGTCCTGCTCAATCCCTTCACTATATGCAGACCCAGATGTTGATGGCACATTCTCAGAACAGTTGGTGAAAGGGGTCATAACAGGTCTTGGTGCAGGCCTCTGCTTCCCGTCCACAGATTGGAATGCAGTAACCTGGATTCTTCCAACCTGAGTAGTAAAGAGGTGTGGAATTATATAGATGGAAAACATTCTCACAAGGATTAAATCTGTAGCTCAAGGTTAATAAAGTCAATTAAGTCAATTCAACCTTCTGAACCACATCCCAGTTCAGGAAGCAAAACAAACCAAAGAAATTATGCTAGCTATAACTATGCCATGGCAGAGGTAAAGGATCTCAATTGTGGACAAACCTTGTAAGCATCTTCACTAAAACAAGAAAATATCAGCCCAATGAACCCAGAATCGAGAAGTTGATACATTGCCTGAGTCCGGACATCTGTAAATAGTAAATCAGAGGGATGATTCCCACTTTAGATAGTTAGATAGGATCAATCAGTAAATAGCCAAGATTCAATCAATAAAGAAACAAATAGATACCAAGTGCCAAACTAGGATGTCGATTTTGAACCTTTACATAAAATATAAAATTCAGGAAGGAATTAACGAGAAAAATATGCTGGAAATTGTGTAATACATCATTTCTTACCAACATGAGATGGAAGGACAGTAATGTGGGGATGTGAATGGTACCATCCAATTACCCTAGTTGTTCTTCCTGTTGTCTGTGTCATTCTGTGTTACAGAATCAAGTGTAACATCGAAATAGCAACTGAACACAAGCACACACACAAATACATTAAAACAAAGCCCAGTTAGAGGAACCCCACATATACACAATCCGCATTAAAACATTGACCAATTAGATGCAGCCTGCTAACCAACCCCCCCCCCCCCCCCCCCCCCCCCCACAACAACAAAACAAAAAAAATAAAAAAAGTAAAACCATTCACACATGTCATATACCAGCCATTATAAAGGATATGGTTGTCAAACACCTAGCCAATAGGACTTCCTAGGAGGAGGTCACCCATCCTAATTCTACTCTCACCCAAGCTCACTTAACTTCAGAGTTCTGAGTCAGACGCCTAGCCAATACAACTCAACAGAAAGCAGAGACTCTAACAAGAGTGGACGGAACACTCTGATACCCACCATTCCCGGGTTCTGACCGCTGCACTCCGAGATTCAAACACAGAACGTGGACACCTAGCTCTAATACCATGTCAAGAGGATTTTCGAAGAGATTTTCTTTCCCAATTGAATGTCACCCAGAGAGCAAAGAACTTAGGGAACATATTGTCCCGTAAGTGATGGCAAATGTAAATTTACAATAATACCCCTATTCCTATTTTACATATATGTTAACAATGGTGACACATACAACACTAGTAATTAGAAGATACAAGTGTGATATTAAGATAAATAAGAACAAAAAGAATATTAATTTGAGGGATATTTCAGCCAGAGCTGATGCAGCAGCCAATTGCTCAGGATTAGTCTCGACGCGGTCCTTCCTACGATCAGATCGTGTCTGAGGCGAGGCACCCCATATCAATGCAACAGCACCCCCATTGCCTAAATACTGAAAATTCCAAACATCAGAACGAACACATGAAATCACTCTTTTGATTATATTTTCAACCTCAGATTACAAAAATAATAACAACAATAAAAAAACTAGAAAATTAAGAGAAACACATACAAAAACTAATTGGGTTAAAGTTGAATTAGTTCTTTATTACTTAATATCCAACTGAAAAAGGGCTAATTTTACTTTTTTTAATATTTTCTTTTATTTTTTCTTTCAATTCAATAGCATCCCAGGCCTACATACCCAATGATGCACAGTTGAAAAGGGGTTAATTGACAATAGCCAATGATATAGCAAAAACTGCTTACATTTTAATTTCATGAAAAAACACTCGTATACCTATATCTCACCGTGGGTCCTACATCTGAGACCCACTGTCCCAGGCCCACAGTAGGCAGGGGGTAGGGAAGCCCCCCCTGCTGCCTGCCTGACAGGCATAGGGAAAACTCCTGAGGCCTACCTATTACAAACCCGGTAATTAGGCCTCCCTGCTGCCCATCCCAAACCCAACATGGTCCCACCCCTAGGAGAACATACACACAAAAGCAACATAGAACATACACAGGCCACTACACTGAAATATAATACCACGTGAACTTTAAGTCATGGTACATCCCAAAATGACAAGCCAAAATTGGGAGGACACTTCTCAACAAATATGATCGAGATCTTTCCACAGGACTGTTCTCCGATAAAAAATCTTATTCTCAAACAACAAGCCTGAGAAGTGGAGTAGAGACCAACGACAGAATGGTTAGGCCTTTTACCAACCAACAACAAAATTTGGGGAAACTAACCAACCAAAGTAGATTTCCCATTGCACAGGAAAAGCAAAAAAGGGCCCAAAAAATCATCAAAATGATATTAATAAGACAGACCTAGTCCTCTAAAGGGTAATCAAGATTTCATAAATCAATATCAGAGCCACCCTCATTACCTCTCAAACATAAAATTGTTCCATCTCCTCAACCCCAATAAGAGGATACATCAATGCAATAGCTCATAGAGACAGAAAATATGTTTTCTGATAGCTCAAACAACTTAAACATACAAATTACGTTCAACTGATACAACTGAACCTCATGTTCATCCTTATAACGTGAACTCAAAACCCTCATGCTCAGAAAGAAGGCAAAAGTTAGTAAAAGAAAGCCCAGACTGAAAAAGCTAAAGCCAAACAAAGTTCAAGAAAAATGCAAACATTTTAGCATTAAATAAGACCCTCACAAGAAAGATTGCAAGACATGCAAAAAAAAAAAAGTTAGTATCAAAACCAAAGAAAGTTTCTCATTCTTTCAGTTCATTTTAAAAGAAAATACCTCACTAAACCACACGTATCACATAAAATCCAATAAACCTGTCAAAATCTAAATACTATTTCCTACATTGTACCAACCCAATCACAAGATAAAATACCCAAAAGAGACTAAACCAAAAACGGACAGCTCATAATATCTAACATAACAATTTAGAAAAAATACCATTAACATAAGAACTGAAACTCTTCCTACTCCAACTGGCAACAATAGTTGCCCCTATAAAAAGAAAATAAGTCATTGATACTCAAATAGGAGAATGCTCTTAAAAAGCAACTTCCCAAAACTCTGCTCTTATTCCACTGTCAGGCTACAGAATGCTGAACCAAAATTTGCAGAAGTCATAAAAACTAAAGAAGATGAAGAAATCCAAAAACCATTTGCACATGGAGAGGGGATATCCCAAGTCAAAAGGAAGTTTAACCATCATAAACCCCCTCCAGTCCAGAAGAAACATAACCTTCACAACTCAAACAAAGAATACTCACAGGAACCTATGAGAACCTTTCTTCAACAAAGATTTTAACCTCTCCATTTTTATTTTTATTTTGGAAAGCCAACTCTCCAATAACCTTCTAGAATTTCACAAACTGAAAAGAAAACATGTGAAAAATTAAAGGAAGCAAACAAAAAAACAGGTCTGATTGAAAAAACACACATCAACTGCTCATCTGCACAAGCAGGGCCATATTGCAATCTGACTAAATAGCAGAAAAAAATTCCTCAAACAACCCACATAACTGATCTCGAGCTTCATTCAAGTGAAAAATTGTCAGATCACAACCAAAAACTGACAAAGAACTGAAATAGATTCATACATTTATAACCAAAATCACAAAGAACTGAAATATATGTAAATTAATAACCCCCATCACAAAAGATTCAATTAAAAAGTACTGTGGTACCCTGTATAAATTTTTTGATAACAAAAACACTCAGTTCCTCAAGCAATATAAACTCACCACTTCAGCAATAAAAATTTATATATTCTTGAGACGTCCAAATTCACAAAACATACGATTTAGAACCTAAGAAAGGGAAACTAATGAGAAAGAGAGAGAGCGAGAGAGGTGATTAAATATCAGTAATAAATCTAGTAAATGGAAGTGGAACTTTTTAAAAGGTCACCAAGGGAGGAACCGCAGCCTTTACAGAGAAACACAATTCAAAGTTGCAAAACAGCCGCATATATTCGTGCAAATAACAGCTTCTCTTGAATGCCAGAGACCCCGTTGAAATACAATTGGAAATTCTCAGTCTCACACTGAAAGCATAAAAGCATAAAAACAATAAATGTTTCACTAAGCTACAAATATCTCTCCGAACAACTCACTTTACCTCAATAAGCCCAGTAGTACCCCAACAATCACAGCCACCAATCAACTGTGAGAAAGACTGCAACTGCGCTAGCAACATATACAAAATCCCCAACTCAGGGTATGACTAATTCCCAAAACACTCTTACTAAACAGAACACTGAAAATTCAGTAAGTCTAATAGGTGTACATGTATTTCTCGGGCATGTAGACGAATAACATCCCAGAATTCAATTAAGGGACGTTAAGATTCCCATTCCAGAAACCTTCCCGAACAAGATGAACACCAAAGACAATCAGCTCCATATAATTCCAAACGATCGGCAATTAGCATTGACAATAACATGAGAAATAACAGTATTCAGCAAAACCACTTATCGATGAAAAAAATGAGAAAAACTGAAATTAAAAATATCGAACAATTGGAATCACCTGAATGTCACCAAGCAAAAGACCCATAATCTCTTCAGTCTCCGTCGTCAATGAATGGTTGAGACAAGTGAGCCAAACATCCTCCGACATTTTGACACTCGTTAAGGACATCTTCTCTTCTGAATTTACCGGAGGGCGAATCCTTTACGATCACAAAAAACCAGTCCCGGAGAATGAGAGAAAGGAGCCGTTCCCAGATGATCTCGAGGACTTCTCTTCAAAATTTACCGATGATGCTTTTCTTTCATTCTTCAACAGATGATTGTGCACGGAAGGACGCCTACAGTCCTACTATTGGTAAGCGCCGTTTCGACACTAGCATTCCGCATCTGTCACTGCAAAATGCAAATGCAGAAATTACCAGGATCACCCAACGTTTAGTTTTCCTGCCTAATACGACAGGCATGCTCGTGCCAATTCCGACTGGCCATGATTAAACCGGCGGCTCTCCCGGTTCAACAATCTAATATATAATATCGAGAGATATAGACCGTAAATGTTCGATCAGGATCTTGGTCTCACAATTCATAGCTGGTTGGGATATTATTAAAAACCTAGAGATCGACTCCATTGGATTCAACCCCAGCCGGACCCTGGTCGGAGTCTAATATATTAAAAAAAAAAATCGACCATTTGATTCTTACTTTTCAATTATCTAACCATGAAAAAATCAGTCTGAATTAGACCGATATTCTCACTCCTTTTCAGTTTTCACTGCAGAATACAAGGAAATATTGGTGACGAATTAGGGAAATGGAGAAGGGGAGAGAGAGACCCTTTACGATCAGGGCTACAGGGATCGCGAAGCCAAGGGGCAGGCCCAGGTAAGACCCTTCTTTAGTCCTGGGTCTTGTTCTCCGTTTTTGA
Organism: Aristolochia californica; assembly: GCF_029961685.1. Lineage (NCBI taxonomy): Eukaryota > Viridiplantae > Streptophyta > Magnoliopsida > Piperales > Aristolochiaceae > Aristolochia > Aristolochia californica. The sequence goes on from NW_027181815.1 coordinate 9,568,647, forward strand.
TAGTCATGCATGGAGAGTATGGGAATGGGTTGGGTTTCTTATGCGTGGTGTAACGTCCTACTTTTGCGTTTTACAGGAGAAGACGGGGCAAACGATGGAGGCGATGAAGGAGAAGGCGGAGGCAGCCAACAACAACGCCTCCGAGACTGCCCAATCTGCTCAAGTGAAGGCTTCTGAGACTGCCCAAGCTGCGAAAGAGAAGATGGGGGCCGCCAAAGACAGGAGCTGTGAGACTGCGGAGGCTGGCAAGGAGGAAACTGTGAGCATCCTTCAGCAGGTATGAACATATCTCTTCTCCGGTTGTATGATCCATCTGTTGCGGTTCAGTTCTGACCAGGTATTCGATCTCCGATCCCTTGTGGGCTCTCATGCTGACAGGAGAGCAGGTGAAGCACATGGCTCAAGCGGCTGTCGATGCCATGAAGCATACCTTGGGCATGGGAGAGAACAAGAACAACACTACCACCAACAACAATGAAAAATGAAGAAAGAGAAATAAGTGAAAGATTTCCCTCGAAAAAAATATCTAATTAGAAGAAAAGGGGAGTGAGATGAGACGCAAACAATCTTGAATTGAGATGATGAAAAGAGAAGTAACTTGTCTCCCTTCATTCATAGGTTCGTCAATCTGAATTTTCTAAGCAATAGTCATGAATTTGTCGTTCATGGGATTAAGTAGAAAAATGAAGAAAGAAAAATAATTGAGAGTTCCCACGGTAAAAACCTCTAATTAGAGGAAAAGAGGAGTGAGATCAGACACAGAGAACCTCCCTTCATTCATATGTTCAACAATCTAGAGTTTCCAAGCGACAGTAAGATTTGTTGCTTTGAATAGAAAAATGAAGAAAGAGAAATAAGTGAAAGACTCCCCTTTGAAAAAAAACTCTTTGAGACGATGAAATGAAAAGTGACTTGTCTCCCTTCATTCATAGATTCGTCAATTCGAACTCTCCATGCGACAGTAAAATATGTTGCTTTGGAAGAATTTGAGAAGAAAAAATGAAGAAAGAGAAATAAGTGAAAGAGTTCCCTCAAAAAAAAAAAATCTCTAATTAGAAGAAAAGAGGAGTGAGATGAGACTCAAACAACCTTGAATTGAGATGATGAAATGTCACCCTTCATTCATAGGTTTGTCAACCCCAACTCTACGTGTCATAGTAAAATATGATGCTTTGGAGGAGTTTTGAGTAGAAAAATGAAGAAAGAGTTCCCTCAGGAAAGAAAAAAAAAACACTCTCAATTAGAAGAAAAGAGGAGTGAGATGAGACACAAACCACCCTGAATTGAGATGACAAAACAAGAAGTGACTTTTCTCCCTTCATTCATAGGTTCGTCAATCCCAAATCTCCATGTGACAACAAAATAAATGTTTTAGAAGAGTTTTGAGTAGAAAAATGAAGAAGGAGAAACAAGTGAAAGAGTTCCCTCGAAAAAAAATCTCCAATTGGAAGAAAGGAGGAGTGGCATGAGAAGGCAAGGATCTTGGTTGTGAAGAGTTGGATGCTAATGACAAAATGTTGACCTAGGTTTACTTTTATCCATATTTTTATGATAATAAAACTTAACCAAATTGTGTTAATATTTGCAACTCAAGCATTTTAGATATATTTCCTTAAGAGACACAAGATCAAGGTCTGTACAAAAGAATCGGGAAATGTAATACAAGACATCAAACCATATGTCATGTCAAGTCGTCTTACAAAAACACCTATAAGAAAGGATTGAAAACGTCCCCCCCCCCCCTCCCTCTTAAGAAGCCACCTAGGCCAACAATTACATCAGAGTAGGCCAAATCATTTGAAATAAAAATCTTGGTTGATTTCATTAAAAAATAATTTAAGGCATTTTCCCCTGTTGTATTTGGCACACAATTTCATACTTGGCTCATAGCTCTACGGAATGAGCCTTCGACTTGCACTAGACCCTCTACTTCTCATCCTATTTCAAACTTTGTTTCTCACCATAGATTATTTTTTCATGTTGTCAATTTCTTGCATTTATTTATTCTCTCTCTGTTCTACAATCCTATTAGGAGGCTTTAAGACATCCAAGATGGAAGGTTGCCATGGAAGAAGAAATGCATGCCTTATATGAAAATTAAACTTGGCCCTTGTTCCTCTTCCTCCCAATAAGAAACTCGTGGGTTGTAAATGGATTTTTACTATCAAACACAATCCAAAGGCTACACTCAATGTTATGGAGTGGATTATGAGGAAACATTTTCACTAGTGGCTTAATTAAACTCGGTATGCATCTTATTATCTTTAAATGCTAATTCCTCTTGACTAATATTTTAATTGGATGTCAAAAATATTTTTTCAATGGGAACATAAAGAGGAGATATATATGCATCAACCACCTAGTTTTGTGGTTGAGGATTACTAGAGATACTAGTGTCTTGAAACTATCACTAGAAGAATATGTGAAGAAGGTGTTGAACAGGTTCACAATGAATGATGCAAAACTAGTGAGTACTCATTTGGTTAGTCACTTTAGGCTTCTAAAGAGCAATCACTTTCTACAGAGCAAGAGCGAGCCCACATGGTCAATGTGCCTTATACATCTACTATAGGCAGGCAGTCTCATGTATGCTATGGTGTGCACTAGACCAAACATAGCTCATGCAGTGGGAGTTGTAAACAAATATATGAGGAATCCAGGTAAACAACATTGGGAAGCAGTGAAGTGGATTCTCAGGTATTTGAGAAGCATTGCAGACGCAGCCTTATGTTTCAGAAAGTCAGACTTGGGGTTACAGGGTTATATAGATACTGACATGGCTGGAGACATTGATGGCAAGAAGAGTACCACTAGATATGTATACACATTGGGTGGCATAGTAGTTAGTTGGGTCTCTAAGTTGCAGAAGGTAGTTGCTCTCTCCACTACTAAAGTAGAATATGTTGTCATGACCGAAGGCAAGAAAGAGATGGTATGGTTTCAATCTTTCTGGGAAGAATTAGGTCTCAAACATGGGGAAAATGTGTTGTATTGTGACAGTCATAGTGTTATTAATTTAGTAAACAACCCTGTTTATCATGCCTAAACAAAGCACATACAAGTGTGTTACCACTTCCTTAGATTGGCTCTTGAGGATGGAATATTAGCACTTTAGAAGATTCAAGGGAGTCAAAATCCGACTAATATGTTGACAAAGACTGTTACGATTGAGAAACTGAAGTTTTATGCAACTTTAATTGGACTTCTCTTTGAGGATTGAGAAGTTGTTGTCGCTATAGAGAAGATATATTGATGATGGATTAGTCTCCAAGTGGGAGATCATTAAATTGTGGAGAGTAATTAACGCCTTATGTTGAGTCGGTACGTGAGTTGGCCTTCACGGTAAGGTCATTGTGGGGGTTGGAAAGGGGGGGGAGCCCCCCTCCCGCAGGTGTAGGGGCAAAGCCCCCACTAGATCCATGATATATTGATTGTTGTTTCATTAAGGATAGTTTGAGAATTTCACACTTGTAATCCAGTTGCCCAAAATTTCTCTTTATATTTTGGGGCACCATTGTTAGGGTTTTATCACCCGAAGTATAATCATCAGAGTAGCATCATCTATTACGACCGAAGAGGTTAGAGAAACAATTTCTCTATCTCATCTTTATAGTGAATTTCCTCAGCGGCGGAAGACAGGATGTAGTCTCACCTTGAGGTGAACCTGTATAAATTTTGTTTGTTTTTTTGCTTGTTTTTTCTTGCTTTCGCGTTTATTATTATTGATCTCATTAGTTTGGAATTAGGGCATCTAATTCCTAACAGTAATAACCTTACCCATGTCAACGAGGTGGCACAAAGGGTAATTAAGTGTTCTTCTCATAAGGATGGCAGAAGGGTGTAATTATGTAAGACGATGCACGTCTACTTATGTCTTTTTCTTTTGAAAGTTTGTAGCCCTAAGGGCATTGTAGTCATTGTAACCTTCCTTCATAAACTATAAATAGAGGCTCAAGGTAAGGGATAGATCATTCAAGTCTCCCCTCTTCTCTCAAATTTGTCCCTAGCCTTTCTCTCTTCTCTCAAGCTCTGTTGAGCTCCATCTCTCTCTTGTGGTCCCTCTCTTGCTCTCTTCTTCTTTCCTCCTCTCTTCTTCTTTCTTCCTCTCTTTTCTTCTCCTCTTCTTCTTCCTCTGCTCTCTTTCACTTTCTATTGGAGAACCTTATCATGAGATCTTAAATCCAACATGGTATTAGAACATTGGGTTTAAGATCTCGATATTAAGGTGATGATTAAGCTTTCATCAAGCTTCATGCATTGTTGTTGGAGAAGCAAGGCTCAGTGAGATTTTATCAAGCTTCATGCATTGTTGTTGGTGAAGCAAGACTTGATAAGATTTTATCAAGTTCCTCGGCTTTCGACCCTCATATTAGAAAGACTTTCTCCTTACAAACGTTTTCCTCCTTACTGACCTTGTCCTTCCGTCTTAGCAAGATCTGGAGTGAAGTCAAGACCTTATCTTTGTCAAGGTGAAGAATCCACTTGATGGAGACCAAAAAGAAGATGGTTTCCAATTCATAGTCGCCTCAAAGTTCTTTATAGAAGGAATAATCCTTGTACTTGCACTGTATAATGACAATGCCAACATGGTGACTGATTGTGGATTATGGTTGAATCAATCACTTTGACAACTAAATTCTATTTGCGTAAGAGTCAACAAGAAATTTTAAATTAGGTGGTACAATCAATTTTTCCCATACATGATGTAGCTAACAAACCAAATTACACAATGATCTCATACATTTTCCCCGCCTAAATAAATCAATGCTAAATTATTTTTATCCTTTTACGGTAAGCAATATCTGCTTTATACCTTATATATGATGCACAAACATCATTGAAAGTATTACACTAATATTTTCGAGTGATTTAAACCAAGGTTATAAAAGCTAACTGTTAATCGACTTGAAAAGGTGATCAAGTCCTATTGAATGTCAACCAACCAAGTTTGACCAGTAGTTGACCATTGATTAGATTAGATGACACCATAAGTTTTTCAAAACTTTGATGAAAAACATTGACTTAGGTTAACTCTGTCCTAGATTTTGATGACAACGGAAATGAAACTAGTGAGCTAGAGTTTACAACAAGCATTTTTAAATTGAATAACCTTCATGTGATACAAGCATAAGGTCTATGAAGAAGAATTAACAAATTCACACAAAAGACCTTGAACCAAAATGAAGATCGAGTCATCTTGAAAAAAACACACATGAGGAAGCTTAAAGATTTGAAGACCTACAATCAATTTGAAAAATCTCAAGAACTCTTAACTTTGTAAGAGGATAGCCAACCAAATTCGATTCCTAGGTAAAATGATGTTTTGAAGTATTAGGGCATGCAATATATTCAAAAATCATGATTTTTAAGCTCATACAAGAATTATCATATAGAATGTTGTTATGCAAAAGTTATAAAACATGATTAAACATCCTTTATAGGCATGATCGATCATCCAAAATCCTCAATTATCCTATTTTTGCAAAAGTTTATAAATCATAAAGGCTATAAGAACTCAAAAAATAAGTGGTTGGGAGATAATTGATCAAAATAATAAATTTTTCCCAATCAAGGATTCTTGGGGGTGATAACTGCTAGATGAACATCGACAACAAAAAATCTTTGTCTCCGTATGTGCATGTGTTTACAATTTCATATATCAATTTTTTAATTTTAAATTAAATACTTAAATTTAATTTTTTTGACTCAATTCACCTCCCCCTCTCCCCCTTGAAGCGCAGGCCCTATCCCCCCATCCAATATAGAAAATAATGGGGGGGTTAGTGCACATGACTCAGGACATGATCTTCATGCGCATTACGCAGGTCATGTCCTGATGTCGTTAGGGAGCGCCCAAATTCATGTTATGTACATGAATATACATGAATCAAGAGTTCATGTCTCAAGAGTAACGGGCGGAAAGTGTTTTCCGCCCGATTTTGAGACATGAACTCTTGATTCATGTATATTCATGTACATAACATGAATTTGGGCGCTCCCTAACGACATGCGGAAAGTGCTTTCCGCCCGATTTGAGAATCATCTACATGACTCTCGCGCGGGGTTGTCTCTCGGGGCTCTCTCTGTCGCACACCCTCTCTACCATTGCATTCCCGCTGCCCTCTCTCTTTCTCTGCTCCCTATCTCGTCTCCTTTCCCGCAGCCCTCTCTCGTCTCCGTTCCCGCAGCCCTCTCTCGTCTCCGTTCCCGCAGCCCTCTCTCGTCTCTGCAACCCTCTCTCATCTCCATTCCCGCAACCCTCTCTCATTCTCTGCTCCCTCTCTCATTTCCGCAGCCCTCTCTCATTCCCGCAGAGCACAGGAGGTCGAGCATTTGCAGAGCTTCTCGGCCTCCCTCTCTTCTCCCTCTCGGCGTACCGTCGGAGCGTCGCCTCTGTCGGCATTGCTCGCCGTCGTCGCCGGCCATTGCCTTTGCCTAGCCGTCCCCGTCGCCATCGCCCCGCTGGCTCGCTGCTGAGGAAGACGAAGATGTTTAATTTTTCCTAAGTTAGGAACAATTAAACTATCTTCATAAAAATTATTAATTTATAATTTTTATTTATAAAATAATTATTTTTATTTTACAATTACTATATTAAAATAGTGATTTAATAGTTATAATTAAAATATTGTTAAAATACATATTTGATAAATTATTTTGGCATAATTATCCGATTGTTATAGTTAATTAAACCAATGGTTTTAAATTTTGTGATAATATATTATTAATTAATAATACATAAAATATATTATGTACAAATATATAGTGTGTTAAAGTTATGATTAGATCAATTTTTTCTCTTAAATTATTCATTTTTAGGTTAAAATATATCATATGTTATTAATAAATTAATAACTTAATGTATTACTTTTGTTTTTTTATTTATAATATTATTTATTTATTATTTGTAATTAATCATATATGTATTTCATTGGCTCATATAATTACCATATTAATGTAAAATAAAATATCTAATTCAATTAATAAATATATTAGTATATTTAATTATACATTCAATAACTTATTCGTGTAGTAATAAATGGTTGTTTTACCTAATTTGGGGTTTAAGGATTATGTTGTAATTAAGTGCACTGTAAAGGTTTAGAAATTCTCTTGTTTTTTATGTTTTTCTCATGTTGGGGTACTAACACTGGAAACTGTTTTCCAATGCACATGAAATCGTCAACACTAATACAAATTCTTACCTGAACTTCATGTACATGACATGACATGATCTTCATGTTGGACATGACTTGATCTTCAAGAATCCACTTTGGGGCACTAACCCCCCAATATGAGGCACAACTTCAAAAACCTCGTAGGGCCCACATAACGTGCCGACGAGGTTCTGCCCGGCACATATGAGCCGTTTTTGTATTCCACGTAGCACCAATTATACCAAGTGTCGGGCCCACCACGATGGAAGACTGTTACCTCATCCGGTCGATAACACGTCGCGCTACTGCGCGATATCCTTTTCCCGCCCGTTACGTGGCCCTGGGTTTCCCTTATGCGGGTCCCACGATAAGATTCTAAGCATCCTCCACCTTCTTTCAAGAGAATTTTAGTGGTCACGTGCTGGGGCCGCGCATCCTAAGTTTGGTACTTTACGTCCTGCTAGCGTGCGCCTATGGATGACAAAACCAGATGTTACGTCACTTTGAGAACCGCTCTTTCCTTCTCCTCCATGCAACTGTGCCAAATACCCCTTTACTGCCCTTTATTACATCCATACCCCCAATTCCCCAATCGAAATGACAAATTCACCCTCCTTTTGCTTTCAAATTGTTGATATATTCGGTTAAAAAGTTGAAATAGGGATCACTCCGGAGCATTGCCTCTATGACATGTTCCCATTTATTTTAGAAAAAGTGAATGAGCCCAATTTTCTATTTCCAATTCTTTCTCTTTGCTAATAATGAAGATTCTATTGCAATTGACAAGGATGTTATCTTATGAATAGAACAAAAAACTTCACCACTAACATTACCACTCTGTTGGCGATTCGACTGCTTGAAAGAGAGATCTACGACATGTGGGTATATTTTTTTTTTTAGTTCCTCCACTAAAGAAGTATCGGGGATCATTTGATGCAAAATGAGTTTGTGCAAAACCCTTCGTCTCTTTGTTGTGTCAAAGGAAAAGGGTTACTGAGCATTTGAAATGACGGTAGTGAAGATATCGGTTCAATTCTGACTTTTTGGTGTTTGGATTTTGATGGGTTTTCTTTGAAAACAATGACAATTTATATTATTTGTTTCTTTGAGGAAATTAAATCACCAGAGAATAAATTTTCATTTTCATGAACCCACCAGTAAAATCAAAAGAAAAGAAATGTAGGCATATATGGAAAGGGTAATTTTGTAAAAAGGTAATTGTGGGAATAATGAAATTGTAGTGGTGATAAAAGGGTAATTTCCAGAGAGCTCTCCGTTCTCTATTAATAGCCGCGCACACTTGGACTCTCCCCCTACTGGCTTTTCTCGTCCGCCATGAAAGAACCTTCGAAAATCCGAGAGCAGTGGAAACACCCACCCTCCCTGCGAAAGATCAAGCTCCTCTGTAGCTTTAATGGCACCTTTCAGCAGAGATCACAATGGCCAGGAAAGCTCCGTTACGTTGGTGGTGAGAGTCGCATCCTGGCCGTGGATCGCAATATCGGAATATCTCGTCTTTTGTCGAGGATTGCCGAACTACGCCCAAAGTGTCATTCTTTTTGCATCAAATACCAGCTACCAGAGCCTGACTGCTCCGGCGAGCAGCCATTGGTGTCTGTCGATACGGACGAAGATGTGCTCTGGATGATCGAGGAGCACGAGCAGCTCTTGACGGAAGGAAAAAACGTTCGAGTAAGACTCTTTGTGTGTGATGCCAGGTGTAGGTAAGTCTCTTGTCGTTTTGGTTCGATTTCGTACTCATGCATGACAGAAACCTCAGTTGTTGAGACCTCTGTGATTCTGGTGAAATCTTTTATGCTTGATTTGTTAAGAATCATAGCGTGCGATTGACTACGTTGAACTCATGGGGATTCTGAGAATTAGATGAGCAAAACGGTTTTAGACCCACAATGGCGAACAACCAAGATATCTTGTTCCGGTAATATAAATACGAGACCCGTGGTTTAATTCGACTCGTTTTGTTATTTCTGGAAAACTCTTGGCCATTTACTTTGGCTTAGCATTATTGTAAGACAGTTTGATTATCGATTTATGCGGCAAGTTATCAGATGTCCCGTTTGCTCCCTCCACTCAATGCTTCAGAATAGATTTTCGCGACTATTTGGACAAAAGCTATGCTATTTGATTGAACCTGAGTACGAAACTTAGTTGACTCTTCAATCACATGCTTGTTGAACGCCAAAAGCTATCAAATCCAACTCTCCGGATAAAATTTTTTGCTTTTTTTACATTCTTTCTGACAGTTCTTTCTTTAACTCTTTTCACCTGAGGTAAAGGCATACACAATCCTCTCCAAGTTCAACCTGTATACTTTGCAAATGTTTAATTTCTGGAGTGGTTAATTCTTGAATAAAGTTTAATTCTTAGTACTGCCTGATTATTGCAGCAATCGAAATGCTACAAAAGTCTCTTCTACCAAGTTCTCTGTCAGAATGGATGGCCCGTCAGGCGATTATCGACTTGATCCAGTCAATATCAGAAACCATAAGTCTATGCCACACAATGTTCTGGCTAACCAGAATGGTCTGTAAGATATGGGGAACATGTGGTTTTATTTTTCACAAGGCAAGCAGTGTTTGAAATGTTACTCTGCTTGGTTGAAGCCTAAAGGTGGTGTTCCAAAAGTTGGACAGGCAAGACTTAGTGCCTACTTTGGAGAGCCATGTGACACTCCTTATGTAGTAGCCTCCAAGGGGTCTCCATCTTTGTTAGATATCGAAAATGGTAGAGGAATTTTAACTGATGAGAGTATGCAGCCAAACAGTGAAAGTGGGATTTCTAGTCATTTTTGCACCTGGTATTATGATCTTCAAGAGAGAGACTACAGAGACCAACCCCATCATCAAAATTCTTTAAACAATCATGGAGCCCCCTGTAGTATCTTAGATCCTGAAGATCGTTCTACATCCACAAGTTGTAACATTATTGAGAGCCTAGATCCATGTTTTCGGGCTAGTACTATGTGGGATGACCTTGCATGTTCTGAATTAACTAATTGTGAAACATATTATGGCTCTAAATGCAATCATCCTCTTCATGTTGCAAGCCAGTCAACAAGGATAACTGGAGAAAACAAGGAAGTACATGTCACCGAGCCGAATCAGGCTGCAGTTACTTCAAGTTTTTCATGTAATGATCTGTGATTCAACTGCAGCTCAAAATCGATAAAATATCCATCCGAAGACCAGAAAGTACAATTGAGCTTCACAGATGTTAATGCTGAAGGGGCTGTGAAAGAATTAAGCTGTGAAAATAGTCACGCATTACTGGATCTTTCAATGAAGAACCTTTCCTTGTCATCTATGGAAGTCACCCACTCCATGTCATCTCCACAAAGGGATTGTAGTGGTAGTATGTCACTATTGGAAGATCTCTTTCTCAGGTATCAGGTGGAAGGCGGATGTGATCTGTTGGATGATGAGGCCTCCTGCTTGGTCTCAACTGCAAAATTTGTTACTCCTGTGAGCTCTTCTTCAAGTAGCACTTCAATATTGGTTGAGCATCAAGAATCTGACAAGGAGACTGGGAATTCATGTTTAGAAGCAGATAAAAAGGTAATTCACAATCACTTTTTTAGATTCAAAGTTGATTTTTATCTTAGCATTTATTGTTTAGGTTATTTATTTTCAATTGCTTGGCAGGCCAATGAGAAAGGATTGCATTGCTCTCCTAAGATAGAAGGTGATGCCTGTAGCGATTTTGCTCATTTAGCAACTCAAGAGCTGCAGGTGCTTGGCGTATATTGTAATAATGCTTTCAATTTGTTTAATTTCTAGTGTCTACTCTTTTCATTTCAGTTTGCTGAGAAACCTTTCTCTCCTTTTTCTTGCTTGTAGAGAATTAAGAATTCAGATCTGGAGGAAATAAAGGAGTTGGGATCTGGCACTTATGGTACTGTATTTTATGGCAAATGGAGGGGCTCTGATGTTGCCATCAAGCGTATTAAACCAAGCTGCTTTATAGGAGGTGAATTGGAGGGGAAAAATCGCTTGGTAATTATTGTCTCACTTTGTGTAATGTCATTGCTTTTCTCTTCTCCATCCCACATAGTGACTATATGATTGATAATGCTATATATGTCATGGTGAATGTAGAGTTCATCTCAAGTAAATTCTGCCTTGATAAAAGAACTGGAAATCAATGAGCTTTATTGATGGTTTTAAAACATTGTTTTTTCTCTAAGTTAATTATTTTTTGAACATTTGTTTTAGTATTGCCTTGTTAACTTCTGCCTACACATGTTCTTGCAGATTGCTGACTTTTGGAAGGAAGCCATCCTACTGGGTCAACTTCGCCATCCAAACGTGGTGGCTTTTTATGGAGTGGTCGCGGAAGGGGCCGATAATGAACTTAGCAACCGTAACTGATTACATGGTGAATGGATCCCTGAGACAAGTTCTGCAGAAAAAGGATAGGTATGGTTCTTACCTGCTTATTCTCATTGCCAAAAGGCAAATAAGCGGGAGTTTCAGTTTTGAACTTTCAAGAATCTGATTATAGCTATAAGCTGCCAATTTGAGGATTGGATTGTCTGACAACTAAACCCTTCTTATCATATCTTTATGAAGAAGACTCCCAGTTTGAAAAGTGCTTTGTTAAGTGTAGATTTTCAATGTAATTGTACATAACAAGGGTAAATTTGAAGTAATTTTTAACCAAACTTGTGCTGCATTCTATTTTAAGGCTAGGATTTACCAAAAATGTAGTTATGCTGCACTCAGCATGTCGGGTCTATGGTCCATTCCTTTTGGTCTTGTGGAGTCCAGGAATCGAAAAAGATGAATCTGTGGAAGTAGGGGAGTTGACATTGCAGTAAAACAGATGAGTGCTTATATATAACATCATCTTTTCTAATCACAAGTCTTTGTTTGACAGAACTATTGATCGTCGGAAGAGGATAATTATAGCAATGGATGCGGTGTTTGGAATGGAATATCTTCATGAGAAAAACATTATCCACTTTGATTTAAAGTCTCACAACTTCCTTGTTAATATGCGTGATCCTCAGCGACCAGTCTGTAAGGTAATCATGCAATACTCTTATGCATAACATTTGGTGGTCATCTGTGATGAATTCCTTTTTTCTGAATGTGATTCCTTTTCTCTAGATTGGGGACTTGGGCCTATCAAAGGTGAAGCGAAGGAGAGTAGTATCTGGAGGTGTTAGGGGAACTATCCAATGGATGGCTCCAGAGCTTTTGATGGGCAAAAGCTGCATGGTGACTGAAAAGGTTAATTATCAGGAATACTGCTTCTATACTTTGTGCTTTTGCTTTACATGATCAAGTACCTGCTCTAATACCATGTGAAGTTGGGTCTAAGGCCCATCCCAAAATGATTAGCTAACTTAAGAAACTTATTTTCCAACTAATAAACTCAAGATCTTTGTACTCACTAATCCATATGGGACTATTCCATAACACAGCCTAACATTTATTCATCTTTGATGCAGATTGACGTATACTCATTCGGGATAGTTATGTGGGAACTATTGATAGGGGATGAACCTTATTCAAAAATGCGCTCTAGGGACATACTGGGTATGGCTGTTTTTATCACTAATGATCAACTGGTTTACTATTATTTACTAGTAATTCTGAACCCCAATTTGCAAAGAAAGATTTGCACTTTTTTGTTAGTTTTTCTTATATTTTTAAGCAGCAAGTAAAAGTCAGCTTGTCCAAATTGAATAGTTCGCAATCTCGGTTTCTCTTTTTTTTTTTTTTTTTTGTCTTTTTATCTGATTCTTGCAAATTGATATTAGATGTTAATTAAGGGTTTGTTTGGAACCCCTAGAAAAGAAAAGAAAATAAGTTTCTTTTCTCTTGTTTGGATGCCCATGGAAAATATAAGAGAGAAAACAAAAGAAACATGGTTTCTCTTGTTTAGATGCACAAGGAAAATGGAAAAGAAATAAAATTAGTAATATTTAAAAAAATTTAATGATTAAAATTTTCTCTCAAGTTTTTATTTCTTTTCTTTTATCTTGGAATTCCATTATTTTAATATGAAAGATATTATAATTTCTCTCTCATTTCTTTTTCTCTCTGTGATTCTCTGCTGCCAAACAACAGAAAATCACTTCCTTTCCCCCTTTTTTTTTTTTTTCGTTTTTAGGGGTTCCAACCATGCCCAAAATGACCTAAGGCCGTGTGGTCTGATGGTATTCTCTTTACAACCAGGAGTGTCAGGTCGCGACTTCGAATCGCGCCACACCCTCTCAAAAAATAAAAACCATGCCCAAAATGAAGTTGGTCTATGAAAATTGATATACTTATTTTGTTGTTTCTTTTCAGCTGGTGTGCTCAAGGGTGATTTAAGGCCTGAGGTACCAAACTGGTGTGATCCCTTATGGAGATCCCTGATGGAGAGGTGTTGGTCATTAGATCCCAACTCTAGGCCGTCTTTCTCAGAGATTGCCAAGGAATTGCGCTCCATGGCAGGTGCTGCAAACATTAAATGAGATCATTGGATGTGACCAGAGCTTGTATTCATCACTGTAAATAGGGGTTTACAACAGCAGAAGCATGCTGGGATGTGAGAAATCTATCATCCGTGTGTTTCATTTGCTCCAACGATTGTAGAAAATCGGATATTGGAAGAACATTCTTGCTAGTTTTGAACATTTGGGACTGTTTACAGTTAGATGCTCCCCAACTACTGCAATACTGAATTTGAGTTCCTTACCTATTTCATACAAAAGCTACTTAGTGGTTTTAAACCTGAACTAACCAACAAATGTGTTGAGATTCTAGAAAATAGAGGATGGAAAAGATAGGAGAATGATTCTAGCCATTCGTAAACTTACCTTGCAATATTTTAGATGATCGATCATGTACTGTAGATGATCAATCATGTTTTATAATCTTACTTTGCATTATTCTAGATAATTGATCATATACTATAGATGATCGATCATGCTTTATAATCCTACATTATAGCATTCTGGATAATCGATCATACTTTATAATCTTATCTTGCAATATTTTAGATAATCAATCAATGTATTGTAATTTATCGATCATGGTTTATAATCTTACCTTGTAGCATTTTGGATGATAGACCATGCACTATAAAAAGAAACTCTTAGGCCAGTACCTATTTCAAGAAATGCTAGAAAAATATTTTTAGGTAGAAATGTGTTTCCTGGGATCATTAGTACCCTGGAAACACATTTCTGCCTATAAACTCTTACCTGGAAAAATTAATCATTTTCCAGCCATGACAGGCAAAAAAAATCACTAGTGGGAAAATTCGGGTTGACCGTTCTCTCCGAATCCGAGTCGATTCACTCGACAGGTTCAAGTCGGTGGTCTTGATTCTCCTGAAGGGTAGCGAGTTGGAAAAGCTGCCATAAAGAAAAACTAGTAGGTGCCGTTGGAATGTGGAAGTTAAACCCAAACCCCTGGTTGCTTCTCGGGAGCTATCTTCTACGCCCGCCTGCGACACTTGCAGCTACATGGGAAGAGAAAAAATTGAACCTCTGGTCAGCTCTTTTACTCCATCTGGAGATTATTTCGCGATTTTGTATTCTGGTGGACTCGTCAAAGTGAGTTCACATCTGTTTTCCTTTCCCATTCTCCTTTCTTTTCTGTTGTAGTTGGTAGTTTCCTCAAAGCATTAGAAGTGTATGAATTCGTGAGGAGCAAGATCCTATGCTAAATTCGACCGAGACTGTTTAACCATTTTTCTCAAAATACTTTTTCTTTCTTCTGTTCCATCAGTTTTTCTCGTGGGCTTTGAGAATGACATTGCTCGCAGGTGGCATATTTTGCTACCGTCATCGTAAAGTGATCCTTTTCCTGTGTTAGGTTGAAGTTACCTTGTAGTAGAATAACATATTTTGAGATAACATTTGTTTCCATTCCCATTCTCATTCGTTAAGATTTTTATTGAATGATTTTTCTGTGGTTAATTTTCATTGATGCTGCGCAGTGGGGTACGATGTCAAGCATGTCTGAGTGCTATTAGTAGTTATTATGCGGGGGCAAGTGTCCTTAAATATAAAAAAACTTCAGATATGTGTTTTGCTAAATGTCTTTCATGTACATTGCTTTGCCAAACCAATTTTAGTCAACATTGACAAACATATGTCGACGGTGACGAACAGAGTCTGACGGAACAGCCAAGACCAGAGCTTCACGTTCTGGGTTTTCGTGGACAGAACCACCACGGTCTAAGGCTGACGGCACAGCCTACACCAAGAGCACTAAGCTCTGAGATCAGTGGACGGAACCACCACCCGAGGCCGACGGAGCAGCCTGAATGAAGAGCTTCACGCTCTGGTTGTACTGTGAGGAAGAAGAAATTTAGGGAGCTTCATCCATGTCATTTTCAGACTTCTTTTATTTCTTACCTAATAGTTTTTTCAAGTAATGTTATTTCTTGGACAAGCTCTCTTACATAGAAAGAGGCAAGCAAAGTGTTTTGAAGTGATGTTCATATCCCAAACACGTTGACACTTGAAGCGAAGACCTCAAACTCATAAACCTCCCATATAGCCATTAAGCTGAAGGTCCAACCACTAGTGTCACACACATTGTGAAGTGAGAGTTGTCTTGTTTAGCTAGGGAAAATTTTAGTGTTTATGTTGAAGAGCAGGTATGGAAGAGTCTTACATGACTCTCACAACAAGAAGTCTCGCGGAGCCAGAATTAATATGGTGGATTGTACGAGGACTCTCACAGGAGGTCTCATAGAAAAATATCAATTAAAGGTGTTTTAGTTATGTTTGTCTTTTTGTTGTCAGGAGTTAGCTCCTTTTGTTTCTTTTAATAAAATTCACATTTCATCAGAAAAAAAAAATTATGTTTGTCTTTTATTTATGTTCAGTTGTTTAATTGTTCTAAAACATATCTTTTAGTGTTTAATTTTGAGTGTAACTGGGACAAAGTAGTTTAATTGTAATTGGTTCTACTAGTTTCTTCTATTATATAAAAAAAGGTTTATTGTACTCGGTTATGAATAAGTTAGTGAAGTATTTTTTTCTTCAGAAATTCAACATGGTATTAGAGTGGATTTTGTGAGTTGAGTAAGTCAACTCACAAAAACAATGTGATCCTTTTTTGGTTTATCATCTCTAATAGTTTAGGTTCGTATTGTATCTTTTTTCTTTTTTTCCTGTCCCAGTACTTGTTGTTTCCTTAGTGTTCGCTCTTGCATATTGAACTTTTTATATTACAAATTATATATTGACAGAAATATATTTGAGTTTACTTTCCAATGCAAAAATAATTTTGACAATCAGAGTTTTCTACAAAGAGAAGTTGATATTTTAAGCTGTAAAGGTCAGATTACAAGGGAGGTTTGAGCAACAACAAAAAACTTCAACTTTTGAGGCGTTTTATGCCATCAAGAATGAGGTTGTATATGAAAAATTACATGTCAAAAGAAAGATCTATTAGTCCATTTTCTTACCTATTAAACCAATTCTTAAGTTGAGTTTTCTAGATGGAGATATCAATATCGGAAGAGTTAATGGTCATGCTGACCAAAGAAGAAAGAGTACTTAGTTCGATCAGATTATAGAGTTTGAAATCTATCAAATTATTTCTCTCAAAAGAAGTATATTTTACTTATACTTGAATCAAAAGTATCAAAGTCTAGTTTCATAAGGAGAAAATTTCGTGTCAATTTGATCTATATGTAAGGAGATATTTGTGTTGGAGTTGGCAAAGGTTAAGCTATAGAATGAAGCAAATCAAGAGGTCATAATCATTTAAAAAAATAAAAAATTCAAGAACAAAACTTTATATTTCAAATTGGGTATCAATTTAAAGTTATCTGAGTCTAGTTTCTTGATCAACAAACCGTTTGCGATTCTAAACTATATTTTGGGAGATTGATATCAGAAGTACCAAAGGATAGTTTTTACAAAAAAAAATCTCATTTTCCTATTTTCTCTCCCTATTATCTCTCCATGCATTGATGTGAATTGAGTTTCCTTTTATCCTAGAATCCTAGTTTTTTAGCCAAAATTTTCTTCTAATAAGAGATTTTTTGTCAGATTTGATCACTCTATGATGGGTTTGCTCAAGGTATACAATATCCTGCTTTGACGCCGTTTTCTAGTTCTGTTTTTTTTGTTACTTGGTTGTGTATCTTCCACATCGTCAATTTCGAAAATTGTGGTCACCCCCCAAAAGTCATACTTGGTCATATTTTTTAAATTCTACCGTTATAGTCTCCCCTATATATATTTAAAAAAAGTCACATTCTAGATTCGTTTGGAAGTATTGAGTGTTGCATCGCCTCCTTCTGGTTAAAGTTGTTTTCCTCTATTATTTCTTCAGTTTATTATCTTGTGTTTTTATCACTTCATGCCTAAACTCACTACCTAAAAAGTATAGGAGTGTGTCCAACATCCAGCTTGAGTCAAGTCTTTTATTCTTCACCCAAGAGGTGATTTGTGTTTGTGTTACCCTTAAAAAGTGAGTAGTCTCTTTGCTACTAGTTAATTATCTTCACATGATCTCCTCTTATGTAGGAATGTGCTTCATAATGACCAAATTTGTTCCCCCCACCCCACCCAAAGGAAAAAAAAAAAATCTTAGCCCCGTGCAGATGACTAGTTTTCAGTCAAATCAACATTTCAAGATTCCGTAGACTTGTCAGTGGCTAAAAGTCCTTATAAATTGCTTTGAACGGGAAAGGAGACATTTATGGTGAATATTTGTCACCGATGGGAGCCTCAGTTTTTTCTATGTATGTCAGTATATGGAACTGTATTAAGCTACAGACGTAGAAAAATCAAATCACTGTAACATAATTTGTTGAATATCTTTTTATGAACGTTGGTTATATACACTCACAAAACACACTTTTCCCTAGTGAAACTTGAGCCCTAGATGTCTCACGTGGAACCCCTCAAGGGCCCAAGCTATGAATATGGTAGATATTGATTATGATTACTTTTATGGCTGCTGCTTCTTATAAACTTTTCATTGTGTTCCCTAGGTGATTTGGAGCTTAATGATGAGTCTAACATTGACTATGATGATGATGAGCCTACCATGGGAGAAAAGCTTGCTAGTCTGAATCTAATTGAGGATGGAAAGAATCTTGAAGACCTAGAGAATCCTCTAGATCCAAGACCTCCAAGTGCTGATTCAGTTCACGAGCTATATAAACAAGCACTCCATGCTGAAGATTATGCTCTTCTTCTAGAGTGCTTGAGTATGTGAGATGAAAAGGTTTGTCTTTCGTACAAGATTAGAATTAAGCTAATGTTGTGCATGGGAATGATGCTTCTTCTTTGTAGGCATTTAATGTGTGAAACAGCCATTTGATGGTTTAAAAAAGCCTTGAGAGGGTTCCCTATGAGTTAATTGGTTCATCTAATGTGCCTCATTGACAAATTAATGTTGCAAAAAACTACAAAAATAAAGTTGATAGATAAGGCTGGCTATGAACGACTTAGCCACCATCACCTCAACTCTTAAGTAATCCTTGATTTTCAAGTTTTTTGACTGGGAAAGAATTCCACATTAAGAAAGGGGAATTTTGGGATGTATCAAGCTCAACCTAACAGTGGTATCAGAGGAAGTTGTGTGCATGGGAGTGTATGCTTCCCAAGTTTTTTGTGTGGTATGAGCTCCATGAGGTTAGAGCCAAGTTGTTTTTGTATTGTGGACACGTCACAGGCCTAATATGTGTAAGCTTAGACGTGAGGGATAGTGTGAAGTGGGGAAAAGGGCCACATTGAGAAAACTATTATAAGATTTAGCAATAGGCCTTTTTTTTTTATAAAGATGTATTTATTCACAAGAGAAATTACAAAAGAGGAGAGAGCAAATCCTTGACAAAAAGTGATTGTAGGGTAGCTCCCTACTTGGCAAGCACATCTACTACCGAATTTGCGGATCTCGGAATGTGAGACCAAATACAAGATAAAATTGAGGTAATTTCTAGAATCTCCTGAGACATATCCCAATGGCACTACGGGGGAGGGGATGCACACTCACACCATCCAATGACTACCTTCGAGTCCCCTTCGATATGAAGGGGACTGTTGCACTTGTCTCATAAAACACGGAGCCCGGTGAGGAGGCCGTGAAGCTCAGCTGACGTAGAATCAGATATTCCTAAAGGGTCGGCATATGAGAAAAACTGATTACCAAAATTATCCGAAATAACCCCTCTAAAACCAGAAATCCCAGGATTACCAAGAGAAGAGCCATTAATATTCCACTTAAGGTAACCGGGTTTAGGAGGGATCCATTCCTGCATGATCGAGACCTTTGTCCCAGAGTGCATCATTGCCAAATTTCTCCAATTTTCACATATAGGGGTACCCACAAAGGAGGAAAAAGACTCCTTAGTTAGATTAAGCAATAGGCCTCCTAAACGGCTAGTTATTTTAGGATGGAATCTGGTTCAATCCAACATGGTATTAGAGTAGGCTCAGGCATGGGTTTCCACTCCAGATTTTCCATGTGTGGTAGGAGCTAGAAAAAGAGGGATCACACGTGAGAGGGAGTGTTGAACTCAGAAAAGTCTCAAATTGAGAAATGGGAATAAAAGTTAATGAGTTATAAGATTGAACAATAGGCCTGTTATTTGGGATTGAACTGGGCTTAACCCAACGAAGTTCAAAGAGGAGAACTTGAAATTAGAGATGTTGTAGCAGTAACTAGCACAAGAGCAATTAAGATAACGTTCTTGGGAAAAGAAAGAGAAACAAGGATGCTTCAACAACCAAAAAGAAAACTTTTATTAACTATTAAACAAACCGAACCTAAGTTATAGCCTATCTCCCTATTTATAGACTCTAAAACAACCATGGATTTGCTAATATTGGAAACAACTTTGCTAAAGAAAGATTCTAGCAACTAACAAGTATGAAAATTGCCAATGATATACGTACTATCTTTAAATTGACTATTAATGAAGAAAACTTACTAACAAAAACATTCCTAATTGTTACTGTTGACAAACTAGGGAACTAGAAAGCTACTGACTTTTCCTAGATAGAAAGTACCAAGTTGATTAGTTCCCTAAAATAGAAAAGTAAGCCTTTCAGTCTTCTTCTTTTATTTTCTTTGTTCTTATTCCTATTTTCAATCGTTTTGGATAACTCTGTGTTTCCATATTCTTTAGTTTTTCTTCCACAATTGAGGCATGTACTACCTTTTCTTTTCTTTTTGGAGTCAAGTGGGAAATTCATTAACAAAAATTAATATAAAGGATACAAGTGAGGGAAGCAAACAACCCTAGCATACCAAGAACTCAGCCTGTATCTCAAGGGAATGAATCACCCATGTGGCTAGAAAGTCTGCAATACAATTAACTTCATACTAAATGATTCTCAACAAAATGCCTTCCTACAAAGGGAACAAATCACATTATATATACAGAATTAATCCCATGAGGGCCTCACTGATGCCATAAGCCAACTAATGACCATTGTAGACTTGTATCACTTCATTCATCCTCTTTTCAAGAGAATTTGAACTTGAGTTCTTAGCTTCAGCTTCATTCCTGGTATAATATGGTGTTTGATATTGTCTTTATAGTTGTACTATAACCCAATCTCAGCTTGTTGCTCATTGTGCTAGTGGATAAAAACAAGAGTAGAACCCATCTTTTCTCATCAATTTCCTTGCTAGAATTGTCCCTCATAGATAAGTGTTAAGAAAAATCCTATGGTTATTAGTTGGAAAATTACTTTCTAACTTTGGCTAGTTATTTTGGGATGGAATTGAAAAACAACCAAAGACCACAAAAGAGTCTCTTCTGCAACAAAAATCAAAATGCCGCCTATTAATGTGATTTTAGTGTTGCCCATTACAATCCATTTCATTTTAATTCTTGACTAAATTTAATTTTAATAATTGATCTAAATTCTAACTAAAACTCTGATTTTCACAATTGATTGATATTTTAAAACACGAATTTAAAATTCAAATTTAAACATGATGCTGGGCCGGATCACCGTTAACGGATCGGTTAACGATGAAAGTACCAGATGCTCCTCGCTGGAATCCGGAATCCCTACTACATGAATGTCGGCGAAAGGAAAACATCAAAAGGGCTTTTTGGTGAAACCACATTTGCTTCACAGCCGACTTCGACCAAATGCATTGTTTCCCTCTGTACTCTTGAAGGCTTCTCAGTTTTATTCACCTTTTTATGCCGACTAAAAAGGTCACCTGCCACATCAGCAAACCTGGCCTATAAATAGCTATCGGCCTTTCGTCTGCGTTCTCTTCTACTCTTCTCTTCTTTGAAAAAGTGGAAGATGATGGATGCCCTAGGCTCCTTCCCTGGTATCTAGCTGTTCGAATTGGTTTTCCTAAGCTGCTCAGAAGAACATCTTGTTTTTCTTTGTCTTCGTCGCCGATCTCGGATTTTTAGGTAAACTTCTGCATGAGCGCATGGTCGTTCTTTCTCATCCGCTCATAAATGGATCTCGTTTTTTCTCTTTAATCTCCCACCGGATTCTACTCCGTTTTGTGTTTATGTTCTTTTCCGAGATCGGTTTTGGAGATTTTTGTGCCCTGATGCTGTATGTTGATTTTTTTTGGACTTCTGACTATCACCTACTTTTCATTGTTACGGATCTAAACTTGGACGGCACGATTGTCAAGTAAAGGAGATGGCTTCTATGTTGTGTACTAAAATCTGAAACGGATATAGAACATCCGTGATCTTCCTTTAAAAGAAACCTTTCCTAGTCCCCTAGGATTACGCGGCGGTGAGTCGTAACAAGTCTCAAGTTTTCTAGCTATTTTTTAATTTGAAACAAGTGATGTGGTATTGTCTTCTGTACATTGGTCTTGTAAGAGTTGGTTATGTGGACAAATAATTCTTATGTTGTCATGCGGTTGCGTTTTGAGAAGGATAACTGGATGATAGGCCATTTCGTTTTGTTTTGCGATTGAGAGGTGGCCTCCAATTCAGTTCATCTGGTGACTTTATTTCAGGAGAATCATGGTTCCGTAGTTGTTTCATGACATGTTTGTAGATTAGCCTTGTCTAAAACGTTCCAGACATTCGGGCATAGGAAAATGAAAAGATATTTTCCTTATAATGAAACCTGGCTTTTGATAATAATAAATGTTAATCTAAAAGAAATTGTGATCTCCATTCCACAACTAATATGTCCATCGGGATGTGTTTTCTTAGGGATTAATTCCACTTCAATTTTCTGTTGTAAATGGGTTATGTAAGTGCTGCCCATGTTGGCTTAATTATTTGCATATGCGTTTTATCTTAGTTTTAATCCTGCTTTCTGTTTGAGCCTCCCCTCATCTCACGCTTGTGGATGTAAAAACAGTCAGCTCTAGCAAGCTGAAATAGTCTACAAATGGAAGAAAAATTCCTTACTTGCCAAGAAGGAATGAAGAAAAATCCTCAGATTAGGACATGGGTCATGTATTTTTTAAATCTGAATACTGACATGATTAATGTGCACAGGTGTGTTCAGGGCAAAAAAAAAAAAAAAAAAGATGAATTCGGGTATAGAGTCAGTTTGTGTCCTGTTTTTGCAACCTGTTGTAAGTGGCAATTCCTTTGTTGTATTTCCAGTTTAATGTTGTTGGGATGTACGGAAGATGATACTTGTTATCATTGTCATGAACATCAATGCATGTGAAGATAAAAGTTGTATGCGATAGTAGGTATTGTTCCTTCAGTTACTGAACAATATAAAGTGACCATGTATTTTTATTTTACTATATTTGTTCAGTTTATGGTTATTACTCCTTAGATTCTTGGTTTTGGAGTTGTTTTCTTCAACCTATCCAACTTTATGGGATTAATCTGTGCATCCAATTTCACCATTAT
Source organism: Aristolochia californica (assembly GCF_029961685.1). NCBI lineage: Eukaryota > Viridiplantae > Streptophyta > Magnoliopsida > Piperales > Aristolochiaceae > Aristolochia > Aristolochia californica. Next base: position 9,591,611 of record NW_027181815.1, read on the forward strand.
TATTTTGCAGCATGTGTAATTTCTCTACTGGCATCTTTCTTGGACATAAATGTGGTGTAAGGTTTCCATATGTATAATTTGTTTAGTTGCTAGGCGTATTTTTGCCCCAGTTGCCCTATTTGTTATACTTGCTCTGGCTCAAATGAGTACACAAATGTGCATTTTTAAAGGGGTTGCAAAAATGTTGTCTCTCTAACATAAGGTTATTGGTGTTGTGGTTTAAGACAAGAGTAGTTTACTACCTAGTGCAAAAAAAATGCCAAAGGAAAGAAGAGCTCGGTCTGTGTCGTTTGATCGTTCCAGAGTCTCTCCGTTCCCATCCAGCAGCTCAAGCAGCTGCAGCAAGCAACAGTCATCCTCCAACCCTTCCAAATCAGCAGAAGACTTAAAAGAATGGGAAGATGCAAGATGTTCTGTTTGCATGGAGCACCCTCACAATGCTGTTCTCCTCTTATGTTCTTCTCATGACAAGGGATGCCACCCTTATATGTGTGACACCAGCTACCGCCACTCAAATTGCCTTGACCAATATTGTAAAGCATTCGGTGCTGAATCCCCATCAAGTCTTCAGGAATCACCCTCCAGCCCAAATAACTTCACCCATTCGAGGAACCAACAAGAGTATCAAATGCCACAAGGACAATTATTTGGGGAACAACAAACCCAAAATACGATGTTACCCTGCAATGACCAGGAACAAGCTAAGCTTTCTTGCCCCCTGTGTCGAGGAAGAATAAATGGTTGGATTGTTGAGGAGACTGCTCGCCAGTTTATGAATACAAAAACCAGGAGTTGTTCTTGTGAGTCATGCCCATTTGCTGGTACATACGCAGAACTGAGGAAGCATGCCAGGCAAGAACACCCACTTGCACGACCTTCAGAGGTGGACCAGCAAAGACAACGTGATTGGAGGAGATTGGAGAGGCAGCGAGATTTGGGTGATGTACTTAGCACAATCCAATCTGTGCTTGGCGATGAGAGAAGAGGGGGGGTAGATGAAGGATCCCCTTTTCCCATTGCTGGTGACGAGGGAGTGCTCACGTTCTATTTTCTTTTTAGGGTAAGCTCATCAAGCTGGTCATCAGTTCCCTCACGAGTAAGGGGGATGTCAAGGAGTAGGAGAAGAATAATGCTATGGGGAGAGAGTTTTGATAGTAATGAACCTGCAAATAGAGAAAATGACGATGCTCAGGGGCCTGGCTTGGAAGGGGTTTTAGGTTCTTGGCGTCGTAGAAGACGCACTACACCTGATGAAGACAATGAGGAACGATGAATTGCAATTGAGTGACTTCACCTGTCATCATCCTCTTTGAGGTAGTGCCGGCTTGGGTGCTTACTTCAGTGTCAAACGTGAGTTCGTCTGTTTGCGTTATTTTGCTTGCTTGTTTTTTTTTTTTTTTTTTTTAATGGTTTGGTCTCTTATTTACTCGAAAGTTTTCAAGTTCTTAACATAATCGGTGGGTGTTTCAGGTTCTCGGGATGGGAGGAGGTGGTTTAGCTTCGCCGTCGGCAAATCAAGTTTCTGAACGAATTGTGTGATGTAAGTTAATATTTTTTTTGAAGGAAATTCAATTGAGAACAGTTTTGAGTGTTCTCTCAGTCTTGCATGCCTCTCTCTAGGGCGTCGTTTAGTGTTTTGCTATAAGAGAACGTAAATTAAGAGTTTCGGTGATCGACGACCTCCTGGCAAATGGTGTTCGTATCCCAGTGATGTGGGGATTTACTTATTAATAACGCTCGACTGATGACACAACGATGAATCTATGTTAAAGTAACTCTTAACAAAATGGCGCAATGTATCTTTTTAGTTGGTGAGTGGCTTCTCTGTCAAACACTCAATTCTTTTTCTTTTCTTTTCTACAATATTCAATCATGCTCATACAGTCTTACTTTCCCAAAATATTCAATTATATAGCTTACCATTTATAAAACAAAAACAATAATGCAGACAACTTGGAGCTGAAAAACCGGGTGAATCATTGGTTGGACCTGGCTGGTTTTAATGGTTCAGCACCTGAACCGTTAGCGGATAAAAATTTGTTGAGGCTCTCTCAGCACGGTCTTCAATTTCCTTGCATATCCTCTAATAATTATTACATTACCGTTTTCTTACTTTAAGAAATGATAAATAGATATAGGATCTTAGTTACTAATCCGTTTCTATGACTTTGTATAAATTGTCATGTATATTTTTATATATATTTTTGCATTGGAATCGGTCAATAGGTCCACAAGTATCGGTATATATCTTACATCAGCATCCACTTAAAACATAACATTTCTAGTTTAAAATTTGTTATCCTTAAGAAAATATGTTTTATTTTTAATGAATTAAATTAACATATTTTCTTACCAATATATCTAAAAGTGATAAGATAATTAAATCATATTAAAAATACTTACTTAAAATATATGATTGGCTGCTTATATTGTTATTATCTTTTCCATCTATAACTTATCTGAGTAAAATTCCATTTAGACAAGAATTTTTTAGTTGGTCTACTCAGATTTGGTTGTTCTTTTTTATTATTTTTAATAGGCGTATCTTTTTTTTTAGTTTTTTCCATTGCAAAAATATTAGTAACAACAATTATATATAATATAAATAGATAAATAAGAATATGTATCATAACATGTTTTCAATAATTATTAATGTGTCAATTACGTTTAAAGTAATAAAAGTTCTAAACAATTTTACACAAAATCAAAATTATATACTTGAGTATTTTCCTTATTTTTTATATTTTAAAATATGTTTTTTTGATAGTTAAAGAAAAAGGAGCACTAGAAACACAACCTCTCTCTCTCTCTCTCTTGTAACCTTTGTCATAGAGAGTTACAACACTCAATAATTTTTCTAGTGCTAAATCGGTAATGTGTTTGAGAATGCTAACTATGAAAAGAAAGAAATACCATTGTGGATAGTAGATGGAATGGAGATGAGAATGACGAAATACCATTGTGGATAGTAGATGGAATGGAGATGAGAATGACTAAGTTTGCCTTTGAGGAATTTCTCCATAAAGCCACCTACTTCCTTTTATGAGGCAATGGGATCACAGTGTAGTGGGTATTCAATGGCTATCCCAATACGGTGACACCATTTGCAATTTCAAGGAGCGATAATAGACTTTACTGACATGGATGACGAATATGTTTACCTACAAGGTACTGGAAATCCAACCTTGGGGAAGACTAGCAAAGTTTGCAAGCTTGCAAAATATGGGGAGGATATATGAGAAAGAGGATGAAGGATAGAGTTATTACCATAGAAGTTACAAGAAGAAGAAGTTTGTGGCGAACGGGACAAAAAAATTGCTCAAATATAAGTTCGTGTCCATCAACCAAAAGTTTAGAGGGCAAGGTTCTCAAGCAAGGGAGAACTTTTTACAATTTTGGTAGTTTAAGGGCTTGTTTGGAACCCACAAAAAGAAAGAAAAAAAAGGGAGAGAAATGTATTTTCTATTGTTTGGCAGTAGAGAATCATTGAGAGAAAAGAAAATAAGAGAGAAAATCACTTTCTCTCTTAGTTAATAAATTTTCTCTTACAAAATGATAGAATTTGGGGTGAAAAGAAAATAAATAGAAACTTGAGAGAAAATTTTAATCATTAAAATTTTAAAATTTACTATTTTATTTTATTTTCATTTTCCTCGTGTATCCAAACAAGTGAAACTATATTTCTCTTCTCCTTTCTCTCTCATTTTCCATGGACATCCAAATGAGAGAAAAGAAACATTTTTTTTTCTCTTTCTCTTCTCTTCCTTTTCTTATCTCTCCACTTTTTTTGTGTTCCAAACACAGTCTAAGAGTTGAGGTTTCATATTGTAATTGAGTTGGCACAATAGTTATAGGATTGTCAGTGATATAGTTAAGCTTTTGCACATTGAATTTCTAGAGAATTGGTTAATCAATAAAATCATGGCTTTGGCTTAGTCCAAGAGGTGATTGACCACCAATTAACAAGGTCATAGTATCCCCCACGTCCATATTTATCTCTCCATCCACCGGTTCTCTCTTCCTACACACTTGACCCTATTTCTCTCCTTTCCTAAATCTCTCTTTTCCTCCGCATGATCTATCTTTTCCCCTCTCTCTCTATGCTAGCAACCAAACACCACTTTTCTCACTCTATCACTAGAACTCTCGTATTTCTTCAGTCATCTGACTCATCTCTCTCTTTCATTCTTGCACCCCATGACCTTCCCTCTCTCTCATCCACCTAATTTTCTACTACCTTCACTTGCATGGATGATTGACATTAAGCTTCTCTCTTTTGGATCTTTGTTCATTAGTTCAACCTTCTAAAGAACAATCAAGAGTAATTTTCTCGATCTATGTCATCTATTTATATTAAAATATTGCCATGTTTCGTAAGTAAGCAAAATTAATTGAGAACTCAAAGTTGAAAATACTCCTTTAATACGTACTATCCTTCCTTTTCTTACTTCGTTCTTCATCTCCCTTCCCCCTTGATCCACGTGACATAAAGTTGAAAGGCGAGCATATGTTTTCTCTTTCCTCTTTCTTCATTGTTTTTATTTGGTTTGGACAAAGCCACGAAGGTATAGAATAATATGAAGGAAGAAAATATTTTTCACTGTGTTTTAAATTCATGAAGACAAGTATTTATAGTTTACAGATAGATAAGATTACATGATATGAGTTATCAGTTATTTTTACCATACAAGATAAGAATTATCTTTGTGATTACGGATAAGTATTATTTATTATTTCTATCATGCCCCCGCAAGATGGAGTTCTGAGAGGGGAGTCCAATCTTGGTCTTAAAGAGGATGAAGTGTGTTCGTGGAAGTGATTTGGTGAGAGCATATACTAACTGATCAGCAGAGGAGACATGAGTAAACTGAAGAGTACCACTCTAAACTTGTTCTCAAATGAAGTGGTAGTCCAAAACTTCATGTTTCATGAGAGAATGAAATACTGGATTAGAGCACAAATTTATAGCACTGACATTGTCACATTAAAACACTGGTTGTTGTGGAAGAAAAACTCCAAGTTCGGTGAGAAGAGAGTAGATCCAACGGATCTTAGCTATAGTGGTTACAATAGAGCGATATTTCACCTCAGTAGAGGAGTGAGCTACAATCTGTTGCTTAGAACTCCAAAAGATATAATTATGACCTAGGTAATAAGATAGACACCTATGGAAGTGAAATCATTCTTGTTTCCTGCCTAGTCAACATCAAAGAACGAGTGAAGAGACAAGATTATCGATGGAGGACAATGCCATGATCCAGAGTCCAACAAAGATAGCATAACAATCACTTAACAACATCCCCGTGGTTAGTAGTAGGGCACTGTATAAAGTGAGATAACTTATTCACCATGTAAGCAATGTTAAGGCATGTGACAAGTATTGAAGACTACCAACAACAATTTGATATTCAGATGGATCAGAGAGTGTCGTGCTAGACTGAAGTGTGAGTGTAGATGTTGTGTCAAGAGGCGTAGTTATAGGATTTGTATTTGTCTTATGTGTACGAGCAAGGAGATTAAAAATATACCGGCGCGTTGACCCAGAAGTAATCCTTGATAATGAGAATCAACTTCAATTCCGAGAAAGTAAGTCAAGGAGCCAAGATCCTTGAGTGAAAATCGTTTAGCAAGAATGTGGATGAACATTACCATAACTTGATCATTGTCTCCTATAATAATGATGTCATCCACATAGACCAGAATATACAATACAATAGTACATGTGTGAGAGATAAATAGAGAGGAGTATGCATGAGAGTTGGTGAAGTCAGAGGTGATAAGAAATTGGTGCAATTCATGATACCAAGCATGTGGAACTTGCTTGAAACCGTAGATAGCCTTGTGAAGTTTGCAAACATGGTGGGGATGATCACGATTAATGAAACTTGGTGGTCGTTCCATAAAAACATCATAAGACAAGGTGCCTTGGAGAAACACATTATTGACATCAAGTTATCGAAGTGACCAACCACAACTTATGGCAAGGCTACGAATAATGTGAATAGTGGTAGGTTTGACGACGAGACTAAAGGTTTCATGACAATCAATCCCAAGGCATTGTTGAAACCCTTTGGTAACTAAGTGAGCTTTGTACTTGTCAATAAAGACATCAAATAGATATTTAGTATGAAAAATCCATTTGCAACCAACCAAATTTTGCGAGGGATCCGAGGGAACAAGTTCCCATGTCCCATTCCGAACAAGAGCATTATACTCATCAGACATAGTCTGACATCATTTGGGATCGGTGAGAGCTTAAGTCACAGTTGTTGGTTCACAGTTAGCAAATGTAGGAATCTAGGTTGTGAGGTTTAATTTTTGGATGGGCTTGGAAACGTTGTTATTGGATCTGGTGACAATAACCCAGGAGCGGAGAAAATAGGTAGGGATGATGGGTGTGAATCGTCAGACGTTTGAGTGGGGTTAGGTGTGAGGTCTTGAATGGAGCTTGTAGAGGGTTCATGGATCAAAGTTGTGGTTAATGTGTTGGTAACCAAAAGTAAGGACATAGAGGGACACGAGTGGGAGAGTGTGTCAAATGAAGGACGGTTGAGGTGAGACTAAAGTGTTGTGAAGGGGAAGATAGACTCAGCGAATTTAACATAACGTGATACATAAAGACGAGAGGTAGTTGGTTCAAGACATAAATAAGCACTTTGAGTTACCCAAAAAAGACACAAGGAGAGGAATGCAGAGAGAGTTTGTGGGAAGAGTATGGCTTGAGTCATGAATAACATAAACAACCAAAACTTTAGAGTTTAGTGTAGTGAGGAGGAGTGCCAAAATGTTTGGCATATGGAGAAAGAAGATTAAGTGTGGGAGTAGGTAGACGATTGATAAGATAGACAACAATGGAGAAACCATATGACTAGTAAGATAGAGGTACAGAGACACGAAAAATAAGAGACATACATGTTTTGACAATATAACGATGTCATCGTTCGAAATACCCATTGTGTTCAGGTGTATGTGGAGGAGAGGTGAGATGAGACATGCTATTGGTAGCTAGAAATCAACAAGGGATTTAAACTGGACAAATATATCAAACACATGTGATTTTTGTTTAAGAAGGTAAAACCAAATATACTCTATAAAGTGATCAACAAAAGTAACATAATATTTAAAATAATCAATAGAATAAATAAGAGAAGTTCGGACATCCGAGAAAATAATGTCAAGAGGGGAAGAAGAGACTAGAAACAAGTGTAATGTTTTACTCTTATTGCTTTGACAAGAATTGCAATTGAAATTAAAATTTAGAGTATGAGATAAATCTTACTAAAAAGTGGACACGATGTGCCTAAGAATTGTAGACGATGGATGACCTAAGCAATGATGCCACACAATTGAAGTGGTCTTGACACTGGAAAAGGCGATTATTAGTGAAAACTAGACTAAGGACGATAACCATTCATATACACCATCCTTAGTTGAACCTTGCAAAAGTGTTTCTTTCGGGCAAACAAAAAGTAGGTAAGAATTCAATGGGAATGTTATTAGATTTATAGAATTGAGAAATAGAAATAAGATTCTTTTGTATAGTAGGAACACATAGAACATTATTTAAGGAAAATTTATGTGAAGGTGTAGAGAGAGATTTGTAACTAGTATGAGTAATAAGGAGACCCTTGCCATCACTGATCATAATATCATCAGTGTTATCACCAATCATAAAGTCATCAATGCCATCATAAAGAGTATGAATAGAGAGATTACTCAAGTCCGTGGTAACATGGTGTGGTGCTTCACTATTCAGAAGTCAAGTAGACCCAATAGGAGAGTTGGTGGTTGCAAGATATGCTCATGGTTGTCATGATGCCAAAGGGAGAGGTCGCCAATGAGGTGGTTGGCGAGGAGCCTAGGGTGGTGGCATGAGCGGTTGCATCTGACAAAAGATAGGACATTGTGGAATGGTGTGTCCTTTTTCATGACACCACTGGCAACTACCAAGGTAGGGTTGAGGTTGAGATCGACCATCTGGAGTGACGGTGTTAATGAGACTTGAGGCAAGAGCTTGTGATGGGCGGTGGGAGGATGCCCCATGTTGTCGTCGATTATGATTACCTGATTTGACAAAATTGGAGTGAGAATTAGCGGGATTTGCATAAGTTGGAAGTGGAGAGGAGTGAGTTTGATGGACATGTAGTGAAGATTCCTTGTTGATGAGTTTTTTACACAGTTCATCAAAATAAATTGGTGTGTCACGACCATTGATAATATCAACAAGTGGTTTGTAATTATTGTCCAGTTCATCCAAAATTTTCTCAATGATATCCTCTGCATCTATAGGTTTTCCTAGAGCCACAAGTTCATCAACGCGTGTTTTAATAAAATGTATATACTCGAAAATTGTTTGAGATCCCTTAGTGGCATGCTTGAGTTGTTCCTTGATCTGCTTGATGTGACTATGTGAAGGCCAAGCACAAGTACGGGTGAGAGTATTCCAAGCTTCACGACAGGTAGTTGATTGAGTGATAAGCAGAATGAGAGATGGCATGAGATAGCTGACAAGAGCACCAAAAATCAGTTTGTCCTGACAAAACTATGTATAGTATTCGGGATTAGGAGCAACGATCATTGACTGTCTTTGTGGCTGAGGCCATAGAAAGAACCATCAACAAACTTGTAGAGATCATAACCAATAAGAATGACTTCCATCTAAATCTTCCAGCAAAGATAATTGGTGGATGATAGTTTGACAAAATTGTGGATGTTGATCAAGAGGTTTCGTTGGGTCATGGGCATTGGGAATGGTGGTTTGAGTCTCTTCAAGAGCCATGAGCACAAAGTCAGATGAGGTTTCGAGAAGCAAATTTTTTTTCTCGCACGTGTGAGATTAACACATGGGGCTCACATGGACGTCGTGCATCGACCTCTTCTCTGAGACTTCGATTAATCAGAGATCTGATCAATCAAAACTCAGACCAAAGGTATGGGACGTGGAGGAAGGAGGATGAGCAAAGGTAGCGGTGTCATTGAACGATCCTTAGGGTTTAGCTATTGTGGTGGCGATGAGCCTGTAGTTGCGGCTGTGGTGCCTTTCCTCTACTCGACGACAACAAAGATGATGTTAAACATCGTCGGTGCCTCGTAGGTGTCACAGATGGCAGATCATCGGTGAAGGAGTGGTCATCGAAAAGTTCTATTGACGTTGGCGATGAGCAATAGTAAGCGGAAAGAGGTAATCGGCTCAACGAGTTACCTGGCTTATGGTTCCATCAACGACGACGTTGGTTGATCGAACGTGACCACAAACAATGTCAAATTTTTCTAATGACGATCGATGGTTATGGACAGAGGAACAACTAACTTCTCTCTCTAGATGTAGGAGAGGAATTTCCATAGAGGGTTCCAAACAGGAGCGACGTTGCGGCTATGAGTCTTCAACGACTAGAAGAGGAATTGCTTAAAGAGATCGATCGCTCTGATAATTAGAAGGAAGATAATACTGTACTTTACATTCATGAATATAAGTATTAATGGTTTACATATAGATAATATTACATTGTTGATTTTCAGAAGTCCATGGATTTAACTCATGGAAAAAAAAAAGACCCACTAGGAGAAAACAAGAGGAAGAATAGGTTATGAAATTTTATTTTAACCCTTCCCCTTAAACTCAATTTATAAATGAATAAAACTACAATATTATAATTATGCCCCTATAATTTAACCTAATTACATCAATACCATCTCTTGTGAGATTTTACCCTCCTGCCATCACTATGTGAACCTATGGGATTTGAGCCCATCTTCCACATATCTCGGATGTGTGGGTTTTCCTTGGTCTTATAGGTTTGAACTCATCTTCTAATACACGTGGATGTATGGGTCTCCTTTGGTCGTGTGAGTTTGGGCCCATATTCCAACACTCCACCTCAAGTTGGGGGTGAGAGAACATCATGAACACCCAGTTTGTTGAAAATGGTGTATAGGATCTAATCGTATAAAATGGCAGTCCACCATATTTGCGAACATACATGATAAGAGTTATCAGTTATCTTTATTTTCCAACACTCCCCCTTAAGTTGGGGGTGAGAGAACATCATGAACACCTAGTTTGCTGCAAATGGTGTATAGGATCTAATCGTATAAAATGGCAGTCCACCATATTTTCCAACATACATGATAAGAGTTATTGGTTATCTCTATCAACAATATAAGAGTTATCTTTGGGATATTGGATAAGTATTACCTGTTATGTGTACTTCGATTTTTTTTAATATGTGTACTTGAAATGTTTAAGTAACTATTTTAGGGCCAAATTTGGAGGAGTTTGTTTGCTGGTCCACCGCTAAGGAAGACGACGCGCACCGAGAGGAAGACGATGGTTTAATTTTTCCTAAGTTAAGGAAAAATTAAACCATCGTAATAAGAATAAGAATTTATATTTTTTTATAAAATAATTATTTTTATTTATTTAATATATTTATTTTATAATTACTATATTGAATTAGTGATTTAATAGTCATAATTAAAATATTTTTAAAATAAATATTTGATAAATTGTTTTGGTTTAATTATCCCATTGCTATAATTAATTAAACCAATGGTTTTAAATTTTGTGATAATATATTATTAATTATTAATACATAAAAATATATATTATTTAATTGATAAATATATTTATTTATTTATTATATTTATATTTATTATTATATTAAATTACTGAGTTTTAATGTTAAAATATTTCTTATGTTATTACAAAATAATTTATTTATTTATTATATGCGCTTTTGTTATGTTTTAATTTTTTTATTAATTTTTAATCATTTATTCTAGTCACACGTAATTATTTTATTAATTTATAATAAACTATAATCATTAAGTAATATAATATATTTTATCGTTAATTAGGATATTAACATATTTTAATACTACACGTTAAATCACTTATAAGTGTAATAATCATATTTATTTTGGTTAATTATCTAATTAAGTATATATTCTATTTAAGTATACTATAAAAGGTTACTCATTCTCTTGTTTATATCATACTTTTTATTTGGGGGCACTAACACTAAAATCTGTTTTTCAGTGCACTTGAACTTGTCTACACTAACACCAAAAGATGAGTTGAAGTTGAATAAATTTATTTAAATTTAATTCAATTATTCACTTCAATTCAAGTTCGTTGTGGACTTAACCCCCACATAAGAAAAGGATGATTGCACACATGGTTAGGGTCAGCCCTCGAGTGAGCAACGGCTACCCTTGGTCGTTTTAAGCGGAGGCACGAAGACGGCTCGTCGCTCTAGTCCTCCTCGTTCTTTACCAATTTAAAAACGTGTGTACGTATCCGTATTTGTTGTCGTCATATTTTGCTCTTTAAAAGATACGTAGTCCTACTTTCTTTTCCTTCTTCCCGCCCATGCCGCCGATGGAACGACAGGATTTAAGAGTTCACACTCGCTCGGGCTCTCTCATTTGCATTTCTCCCTTTTAGCACAATGTCAGTCTGCTTCTCTTTCCCGATCGCTTCCAATCCACTGAAGAAGAGATAAAAATGCAAAACGGCCGTTCTAGGCATTCTCCAACTACGGCTAGGGTTCTCTACCATGGATTCTCCCAAAACCAATGAAATCGGCGCCAAGTCTCCTCCATTGCAGGTAGTCTTTCCTTTGATTCTTGCCGCAATGCTGTTTTTTATGTAAACATATATGCGCTGCCTATTGCAGTTGCGCAATTATTCGTTTCATGTAGTATCAGTAGATGTTCTTTATGTCTCTCTAGGGTTTATTTTGAGGCTGAAGTGTGATACTTTGGATGGTTGTCTGCATTTCAAGGGATTATTTTGATTTCAGACCGCGAATTTCCTGGTGATCTGTTCTGGAATCTTTCTGGATTGCATTCCAAAAAACTAAGATTAACAAGATTACTAGATTTGGTTGGAGATATCTGTTATTCTTATCTTCTTTGTTTTTTTTTTACTTTTAATCTTGAGTCAGTAAGTGATGAAATTAAATACTTATTTAACCCCCAACATTAGCTGCACTCAGTAATGAAGTTTTTTCAAGTACAGGGGTCTGTACATTTCTCAGAAAAATAAATAAATCTCGTAAGGGTCTGTTCAGTGCTCCATTCTTTTTTCCTTTGCTGCTTTTTGTTCATCGGCTTGTTGATTGTTCAATATTGAAATCCCAAAAAGAGCTGTATATGGTAGGTTTTTTGCTCTTTGAATGCCTCATGTTGTTTCTGTCTACATCTTTTTAAGTAGGGAATTAGTCCCGACTCCATTCTCTTCTTTAGACTGGCTGTTGTCCATGTTTCACTCCATTTCCTACCTGGGACCTGGTAGATCTGTCTGTTCTCTAATCAGAGGTTATGTCATATGGGCAGCTGCAGGGACAATACCTTCATTCCTCTGGCAACTCTGCTTGGGAACCAAAGAAAGTCCATTTCTCCACTGGACAACAAAAAAAAAAATTCAATCTTTTTCTTCTGCATATGACTGGAACTGAACAGAAGGTTTTTTGATAATTTTTTGTTGATTTACCAATTTCATAGCTGAAAACGTTCAGGGTAGTGCAGATTTTTTTGTCTTAACTGCATGGATCAGGATCTTTTGATGTTTCAAGTAAGGTGGAACTGTTATATGGTTAATGAGTTGAAAGCAAAGAGATATGTTGTGTGGTTGTGTTTGCTTGACCTGAATCACTTAGGTTAGCCTGAAGCTAAAGTTTGATCTCACCTGGCTTGTGTATTTGGGTCTTCTACCCCTCTTTCTGTCTCTCTCTTTCTCTGTCTATCTGTCTGTCTCTCTCTCTCTGGTAAGAGGGGGTTGTATTTTAGTTAAGGTAGGGGTTGAATTTGCATCATGCAGGTTCATATCTGGGCTCTATACTGCATCGAAGGAAGATTTGGTTAACATGAACTTAATTTTTTGGATTCTCTATTTTAAATGAAAGTTTTGTTTACTGCTGAATCGAAATTTCATCATGTTCCTCTTCCAAAAAATATACTTTAGCATTCCAATCTATATAATGGAGCCTTGCTGCTTAAGGGCAAAATGTGGCCTTATTACCGGAACAATGTTCTACTACCTAATTTGTATGCCTACTGCGAATTTGGCACTATCTTATATGCCATTAGAGTGAGAAGTGCCTAATGCTACCTTCTGAGTAGCAGTGTAGTGACTCTGGGCTTGCATGGCTGCTATTGCTGCAAAGGCTTAGTGCTTATGGTAAGGGGCCAGCATTTTGAGCTCCTTTATGGCATTGGAACAAAATTATGCCTTGGGGACAGCAAGTGCACAAGGAGTTTGAGTGGTGCACATCCATTCTTCTCTCACTTGAGTAGTATTCTTCACTTCAAAACATTTTAGTCCACTTGCAGCAGTCTTAGAGAGGAGAAGGATTTCCTTTTCCGGCACAGGAGAATCCATATTAAATTGGAATATTTTGAAGATTGGGATCATCCTCTCTCATCCATCTCTGGATTCTCATTTACCTTTTGGTAGATGAAATATGCAGATCTTTAAGTTAACTTCATTTTCTTGCCTTCCAAATGTACTGACAGAAGCAAATTAACAAATTCCTGATTCCTTTCTAAATTAATATGAAAAAAATGAAGATTTGGGAGAAGTAAGAGGAGAAATTGCGAGGAAAAGAGAAAGGAGAAAGAAATTTCTCTGAAGAGTCGGTGCACGACCATCTTCTTAAATAATTGTCTTGGGGTATAATTATAGAAAGGCCCCTATACACTTAATAAACTTTATTCTCTGTATACCTCCCTAACTATACATCCTATGTACATGAAAATTTAGCCACTGACATAACATGCAAAATAAGATCAAAATACCAAAGTACCTTTGGATGTATTTTCTAAGACTCCCCTTCAAGCTGGAGTGTATATATCCAGGAGTCCCAACTTGTTGCAAAATGACAAAAACTCTCATTTGCCAAGGGCCTTGGTGAAGACGTCTCCCAACTGATCTCCAGACTGAACAGATGGAGTTATTACCTTCTTATTCATTACTGCATCTTGAATGAAGTGGCAATCCACTTCTATGTGTCTAATTCTCTCATAGAAAACTAGATTACTTACAATAAAGATTGTAGCCTGATTATCACAAAACATGCTCATTGGCTCATCCTGGTTGAAACCCAACTCCCGTGAGACTGATCTGACCCACATCAACTCGCTCACTGTGCGAGTCATCAGTTTCTACGCTAGACCGGGCTACAACATTCTGTTTTTTAACTTCTCCAACAAACCAAATTTCCTCCTAAGAAGACACAATATCCAGAGGTTGGTTTCCTGTCTAGTTTGGACCTTGCATATTCTTCATTAGAGAAAACCTCTACCTTCATATGGTTGTTAGGTCTAAAGAATTTTTTTTCCTGTTGCCCCTTTCAAATACCTCAAAATTCTTTGTGTAGCTTCTAAGTGTAATTTGCGAGGATATTCCATAAATTGTCTCACTACACTTATTGCAAAAGAAATATTAACCCTAGTAACTGTTGCATAAATTAACTTTTCCCATTAACCTTTGATGCTGTGTTCTATTAGTTAATTCAACACTCTGATCATCGTGAAGATCATGTCCCACTTTCATTGGGGTATCAGTTGGCTTTGCTCCCAACAAATCATACTCTTAAAGCATATCTGCTATTTACTTACGTTGTGTCATCATAACTCCTTTACTGTTCACCACTTCAATGCCCATGAAATATTTCAACGGTCCCAAGTCTTTAGTTTGAAAATATGCAGACAAAAGAGACTTGGTATGCTCTATTCCAGAAATATCACTCTTAGATAATATAATATCATCTACATAAACTAATAACACCACAATTCCTGAGGTCCTCTTCATCACAAACAAGGAGTGATCACAATGGCTCCTCGAGAATCCCATAGATATTACAACCTGGATGAATTTTTTAAACCAAGCACGTGGACTCTATTTCAGCCTATAAATCACCTTCTTGAGTCTGCATACTCTATGTGTCTCCCTTCGAGTAACATATCCCGGAGATTGCTCCATATACACCTCTTCTTTTAGATCACCATATAAGAAGGCGCTTAATAGAACCATCTGCATTATACTTGATAGTGTAAACCCAGTGGTAACCAACAACTTTTGGCGCCCCTGATGGTAGATCACACAATTGCCAAGTGCCTCGATCTATCAAAGCTTCCATTTCAACATCCATAGCTTGCTTCCAATGAGAAGACGAGAAAACCTCCTGCACTAAAGAAGGGGCAGAGCAAGTAGAGATAGACAAAACAATATTTTTATAGGAGTCAGATAAGGAACAAAAAGACACAAAATGAGATAGCGGATACCGTGTACCTTTCCTGACACCCTTTCTGAGTGCAATAGGAAAGTGTAGATCATTACCTCCAAGATCCTGAGATGAGTTAGAGTCATGGTTTGGTGAGAGAGTTGGAGTTGAGACTTCTTTCCTGCGTTTATATACCTGTAATGATTTCTCAACAGTGACAATTTGTGATGGTCCAACAAGCTCATCAACTAGTATAGGGATAGCAGATGCCGGTCCAGGTGAGACAATAGGATCAAACAGTAATGATACAGAGGAGAAGAACGACACATCCTCAAAGAAAGTAACATCAGTAGATACAAATGTTTTTTCTAGTGGACGGGCAAAACTATTTTTACCCCTTTTGTGTTCGAGAGTACCCTAAAAATACACATTTAATTGCTTGAGGGGATAACTTATCCCTGGAAGACCCAAACACATGGGCAAAACAGATACAACCGAACACTTAGGGAGAACTAGGAAATAATGGAGCGGACGACAACAAAACCTGCATAGGAATTTTTTTTCTAACACAGACGAAGGCATTCTATTATTCAAGAAACAAATAGTAAGGACAACATCACCCTAATAAAATTTGGACAGATTCATATGTATCATCTTTGTCCTAGCCACCTCCAGTAAATGGTGGTTCTTACGTTTAGCTATATCATTTTGCTGAGGGGTAAAGACACATGATGTTTGATGAATAATTCCTTAGGGGGGGTTAGTGCACATGACTCAGGACATGATCTTCATGCGCATTACGCAGTTCATGTCCTGGTGTTGTTAAGGGGCGCCGAAATTCATGTCATGTACATGAATCAGGAGTTCATGTCCCAAGAGTAAATGGCGGAAAGCGCTTTCCGCCCGATTTTGAGAATCATCTACATGACTCTCGCGCGGGGTTGTCTTTCGGGGCTCTCTCTGCCATTGCATTCCCGCAACCCTCTCTCATTCTCTGCTCCCTCTCTCGTCTCCATTCCCGTAGCCCTCTCTCATCTCCATTCCTACAGCCCTCGCTCGTCTCCGTTCCCGCAACCCTCTTTCATTCTCTGCTCCCTCTCTCGTCTCCATTCCCGCAGCCCTCTCTCATTCCCGCAGAGCATGGGAGGTCGAGCTCTGTTGCAGAGCTTCTCGGCCTCCCTCTCTTCTCCCTCTCGGCGTACCGTCGAAGCGCCGCCTCTGTCGGCATTGCCCGCCGCCGTTGCCGGCCGTCGCCTTTGCCTAGCCCGTCCCCGTCGCAATCGCCGTTTCCCGCTGGCTCACTGCGGAGGAAGACGAAGATGTTTAATTTTTCCTAAGTTAGGAAAAATTAAACTATCTTCATAAAAATCATTAATTTATAATTTTTATTTATAAAATAATTATTTTTATTTTACAATTACTATATTAAAATAGTGATTTAATATTCATAATTAAAATATTGTTAAAATAAATATTTGATAAATTATTTTGGCATAATTATCCGATTGCTATAGTTAATCAAACCAATGGTTTTAAATTTTGTGATAATATATTATTAATTAATAATACATAAAATATATTATGTACAAATATATTGTGTGTTAAAGTTATGATTAGATCAATTTTTTCTCTTAAATTATTCATTTTTAGGTTAAAGTATATCATATGTTATTAATAAATTAATAACTTAACGTATTACTTTCGTTTTTTTATTTATAACGTTATTTATTTATTATTTGTAATTAATCATATACGTATTTCATTGGCTCATGTAATTACCATATTAATGCACAATAAAATATCTAATTCAATTAATAAATATATTAATATATTTAATTATACATTAAATAACTTATTCGTGTAGTAATAATGGTTGTTTTACCTAATTTGGGGTTTAAGGATTATGTTGTAATTAAGTGCACTGTAAAGGTTTAGAGATTCTCTTTTTTTTATGTTTTTCTCATGTTGGGTACTAACACTGGAAACTGTTTTCCAGTGCACATGAAGTCGTTAACACTAACACCAAGTACAAAGATGATCTTCATGTACATGACTGACATGATCTTCATGTTGGACATGAACTTGATCTTCAAGAATCCATTTGGGGCACTAACCCCCCCTTAATTTTGACAAAAAACCTGGAATTTATTACTCATGAACTCGAGGCCTTTATCAATATGCAAGATATGAAGTGAAGTAATAAATTGTTTTTTTATTTAATTTAAGAAAAGTTTGAATACATCAAAGGCCTTGAATTTTTCCTTAAGAAGGTAAATTCAAGTGCATCTACTAAAATCATCGATAAAGGAAATAAAGTACCTATGACCAAATTGACTAGTCACAAGACAAGGACCTTAGATGTCGGAGTGTACAATCTTAAATAGATGTTTGGTTTTTTGAGTTAAGACCGGAAACAAATTTCTGTGATGTTTGCCCAATTGACACGACTCGCATTGAAAAGTAGAACTCGAAGGAAATTCTGGAAAGACATGAGCCAATTTTGTTGCAGACAAATGACATAGCCGCAAGTGCACTGTAAAGGAGAATCTGCAATATATAACACATGGATATTATTTTGCAGATGGTTTTCTAAGTAGTATAATCCATCTCTCTCGAGTGGAACCAATCCTCTTCCTCGTCGTGAGATCCTGAGAAACACAATGAGTAGGATAAAATGTGAGAGTACAATTCATGGATTTAGTTAACTGACTAATCGACAACAAATTTAAGGGAAATTTGGGGACAAGAAGTGCTGATTGAGGAGACAAAAAAGAAGCCGAAGTAACATTGCCTACTCTCTGAATAGGAGAGGTAGAACTATCCGCAAGGTTAACATGTTTAGTACACAAAGACTCGTTCAAATCGGAAAACAATGATGACATACTTGACACGTGTCTGGAGGTTCGTGAGTCAAGAACCCAGGATGGAGTGAACATGATAAGCTGCCATACCGGAGTCAATATTGGTAGAACTAGGAACTGGGATGAAAACATGAACTACAAAAGCTAAAGATGAGGCAATGAAGATCTAAGCCATACACCGAGTAATTTGCTGCTGTTGCTGCTACTGTATCAGTTGCTACATATCATCTAGAGAACCCGGGTAACTGATAGAAAGAAATCTAAACTCCCACTCCCACTATCAAGAGTTGTAGAATTAGCCCACGAAGGCTTCCTAAACTTAACCTTACATTTGTCAGAACAATGATTATTTTTGCCACAAGGAATACACTTCCTTTGTGACTTACCATCACCATGTCTTCTACTTTGGCCTTTACCTCTACCTCTACTTCTAGAGGAATTTGTAGGAGTTGATGTAGTGTTAGAAGCTTTAATAGCAATGACTTCCATTATCTTACCTTCTTTACCTGCTCCAGGTACAATAATCTTCTCAGTCGTCATAATACAATTCAAAGTGGTTGAGAGAGTAGGAATTTCATTTGAAGCTAACATCTGGGTTTTAATAGCATCAAATTCAGCACCTAAACCATCTGTAAGGACTATGGACACCATCTATCTCCACATTGGTATGATATTGTCCACTTTGGGCCTAAGACCTCTTGGATTTGCTCTTGGGCTTTACCTCCAAAAGGCCTCATACCAATAGGGATAGTGTCCACACTTATATATCTATAATCCTCCTGACTTCTAGCCAATGTGGGACTTTGGTCGTATACCCAACAATCCTCCCCTTGAACAAAGGACCATCGAGCCTCCCCTCAAACAATCATCCATCCGTCCACTCTCAACCAACCTGGATTCTCCACTCCAATGTGTTGGAAGTACACACCTTACATGGAGTACCACCTGTCTCGAGAGCATGTTCTATCCAGATCAACTCCTCTTGACCGTGTTGGGACTAGGACACGTCCATGAAGAATTCGAAGCACACCACCTGTCCAATAGAACACATCTACGGATCCCTTTGCGATCTAATTCGAGGCCCACTACCCTCATTCGGCATTCAGAGGATTCATCCACCATGGCTAACTCCGGGGCATAGCTCTGATACCATTTGTAAGGACTATGGATACCACCTATCTCCACATTGGTATGATATTGTCCACTTTGGGCTTAAGCCCTTATGGATTTGCTCTTGGGCTTTACCCCCAAAAGGCTCATACCAATAGAGATAGTGTCCACACTTATATATCCATGATCCTCCCCAAATTTTTTACAACCAGCAGCTGATTTTGTTGTTTTCTCGACTCATTTTTATCCGTAGTAAACGGATGATATACATTAATTTCCTGCCATATGCCAAGAAATGTGCTATCGTACTCCGTAATAGTTTTATTTCCTTTTTTCAGTCCAAAAAAATCTTTATACAACTCATAAACCTGAGAGAGATTACTCTCTTGTGCACGTAAAGATTCTAGGGACAGCCACATAGCCTTTACTGTCTCACAGTTCATCACCTGATTTCTCAAAGTAGAGTCAATATTGTTGATAATCCAGGTCATAACCTGACTGTCCTCTGTCTCTCAATCATCATTTGGAGGCACTGGAGGGTAGGGGAGGCATCAAGCCAAGCCAAACTCAAATCTGCATATGTTTGAGATGGGCTTGATCTGAATACTTCGAACTCGAGCCCAAAAATTTTAACCGACATTTAAAACTACAAAAATAAATAAAGAGATTATTGTGATGAACTTAATACCATTGAACTGCAAGCTATCACAGATGAGTCCAGGACTTTGCAATGGAGTATACTAATGTATAATAACCAACTTAATATACCTAAAAGAAATAGCAAACACCTCCATCAATAGTGTTTATTTCATTGACAAATAACAACATTAGATGCTGAGGGACCCAAAAGGGCTGAATGATCGATCATCTTTGAGGTTTGAGGTAAATAAGAGCAACTATCAGCCAACTAAAGAGGAAATTGACGAGGGCAATTAGAGTAAAGGGTATTTTCATAAACAAATCTATGCTAACAAGTCGGTTCACGAGCTAAAAAGTCGAGCTTGGAAAATCTTGAGTTTGGCTTGTTATACTTAACGAGTCTTATTTCAAGTTTGAACTCGAGCCGATCTCAAGTAAAAATTGAAATGAATTGAGTTTTTTTCGAGCCGAGCTTAAGTAAACGGTTTGGCTTGGTGCCACTCCTACTGGAGGGTCATTTCTAATAAACTTCAACTTCTTTCTACTCTTTAGATACATCCTGACAGATTTACCCTAATTAAGATAATTAGACTTTGTCAATTTCTCCGAAGTAATCATGATGGTGTATCCTTTTCATCAAATCCAGAATTTTCTCTAGATGGAGTGTGAACTTCTCCTATCTCAGCCATTATAATGATATATAATCACAAAATAACCAATCAAAGCTTTTAGACAATTTCTAAACTTATCACTAGGGTGGGCACCACTCACAAAATTAGGGTTAGAGCACAAAAATAAGATTGCACCTCAACAGGCCAATAACCAACAATTTGAACAGATCTCAGCCAATAACATGCAGAATGTGTGACAATTAGGGCTGATGTCACAAGTTGGATGATGACGCAAGCACCAGACACTGGGTTGGGTGACACAGATCCCAAGAAACCCAAATAGCAATTGAATTAGAGCAATTAAAGCATAGAAAATCCTTCAATGATTCATAAAGACAAGTAACCCTAAGGTTATGGTAGAGAAAAGAGAAAAAAAAACTTAACTTTAATGAACCAATATAAAAAACCTGTAGAACTCCTTCCAGCAAGTCGCCTCTTCAAAATTGATGAGAATCTACAGTAGAATGCTCCCAGCTATGATCTACTGCTTTGATACCATGAAAAATGAAGATTTGGGAGAAGAAAGAGAAGAAAATTAAGAGTAAAAGAGAAAAGAGAAAGAAATTTCTCAGAAGAGCCAGGAGAGGCTCATTGGGAGTTGTGCACAACACCCAGATCTTAAATAACTGTTTTGGGGTGATAATTACAGAAATGCCCCTATACACTTAATAAACCTTATTCTCCTTGTATCTCCCTAACTATACATCCTATGTACATGAAAATTTAACTACTGACATAACTTAACATGCAGAATAAGATTACATAAAGAAATTTAACCTCATAGGTGGTGAAATGACCAAAATACCCCTGAATGATAAAATAACCAAAGTACCCCTGGATGTATTTTCTAACAAAAATATTATATCCTGCTGAATCTTGTTTGACATTTTTTTTGAGGATCTTATTGACATTGTTTGAGGGTTTGTTAGTCCTTGCATCTAGGCTTTGTTCTTTTGTATCCGTAGTTTATGTCATTTCCATCTTTTTCTTGCAGGAGTCCCCCTTCACAAGTTATGTATCCACTTTGTCCCCTATAAATCAGACAGCAGCTTTACGTGTTGGACAACGGTTTCCAGAGATCAATCTCACATCTCCGCCCCCTGTTTTTATGTCACCAAGGGAAACAATAAGAGAAACTAAAGATATAAAAGGGTATTTGTTCAGTCAAATTTATCTACTTGTTTTTAAAAATCTGAAAATCTCAAGGTTGTCAAATTTGCTTTATTATTTATTTTATTTCAGGTCTCAAGATCCACGCTCATCAGACACAAGATTTTCATCAAATTACAATGATAGAGACAAACTGAAAGCAATTCCCTATATTCCTCAAACGTCTGGAACCCTACCAGAAGCTCATATGATTACTCAGTCCCAAACAAATAACAATGAGGGCTCTGCAGAAGCACAGTCTTTCAGTCCTTCAGGGTGTGTTGATGAGTATCTTATTTATCCCTCAGAAGAGTGTGTCAGTTCTACAGGTTCTCCTTATTTTCTATCTAAGAAAGCTAATATTCTGCCTCGAGCTATAGAAGGTGGCAGTAGTAGCCCTCGTAAAATCACTGCAAAGTCTGTGGTCGATGAGAACGTGCCAAAAGATTCAACTGTGGATGATTCAACCTTAACCTTGTTTAGAGAAACTCAAACTAAGGAGAGTCGAGCCATTGAAAAAGTAGCAGCAAATGTAAGAAAAATTGTAGTTGAATCTGGAGAGAAACAGATTGGCAGTTTTGAACAAATGATGGATGAAAGGCTTTCTGAAGAGTGGTCAGGTTTGATATCTAAGGATGAAAGTGGTCCAGTGGTGGTCGACTCATCCACTGAATGTACCACAGGTAAAGAACATGACCAGCAGCATTTGGTAGATCAGGCTGTTACATCACGGGATTATGACATTCCTGAAGACAATAGAGAAATTCCTGTTCTGTCATCAGATCTTCATGTTGAAGGAACAAATGCGGATAGGGAACTTGCTGGAGAAGGTGGTTTAGATGGCGATTGGCATCACACTTCCCAGATGCAGCCTGAATCTTATGAGATCCATATGATGGATTGTGTCAAGAATGAGACAGTGGAAACAGTAGCCAAAGAAACAGCCAGAAGCCAGATGCCGCATGATTGTGAGGTACAAAATCCTTATGATAATTATGGGTCACTGTCTTGGTTATGTTCCTGGAAAAGATTATCCCAAGAAATTACATGTTGTGCTGGTTTTATAAAGCTTGCTTTTGGAGCTACTCTCTCTCTCGCTCTCTCCCTACCTCCCTCCTTTTTTCCTTCATTTATCCATCTATCTATCTATAAATATGAATGTTTAGGGTTTATGTCAATGTTATAAAAACCAGCCCAGAGGGTGGACTTGTGTTTGACTGATTGTTGAATCGGATTGACACCAACATGATTTCATTTTTTATTAAAAGTTGAAAAAAAGTGATCCCCTCCCCCCACTATGTGTTTATAGAGGGGAAGGGGTCCCTTAGGTTATTCTACGGAAAAGGAGGAGGGCAGCGGCTCTCCTCTACTTCCCCCTCTCTATAAATCAAAATTGCAGGGAGGGGGAGGAGTGTTCTCCCCGTCTTTTTCTGGTGCTGGAGGGGAGGTTCTTATCGACTAGTGGAATAGAAGGGGTAGGGTGGAGCAGAGCCCCCTTCTCTACTATGACAGGGAGGAGTGCGGCTCTGGCATGCTCTTTGTGGACGGGGGAGGGGTCTTTGCGGTTTCCCATTCAACTATATGCTGATGGGGGCCTCCCCAGTCTATTCAGTCAAAGAGGAGGTGGGGGAAAGCGTTTTTAGCTGGACTGGTTTTTCATCTACCCTGGATTTTATATTAATCAAACCTGGACAGGTGACAAGGTCAGGTTGAACATTGGATCAGCAAGTCGGTTTTGTCTAGGTTTGATAGCATTGGCCTTACTTGTCCCATTCTTTGAGGAGCCATCTCCTCTTCGACCCAACATTTGAAGTGAGATAGGAGGTCACATTTCTCTTCCTCATGAAAATGATATGAGAATGAATCTGTTAGAGATGATAATATGACTCTTTTAGGGTTAAGGGGGTGGTGTATTTGGAACTAGGCCATATTTGGAAATTCATGTTATTGGAAGTTAGAAATATGGTATTTTTTTCTTTTTTTAAAATAGTGCTAAATTACATAGTAGGGGGACCGTCCCAAACAATGAGAGATTACAGGGAGGTCCCAAGCTTATCTAATATGTCGGCCGAGGAGTTGGTCGATCTAGGAACATGATGCCTAGTATAAGAAATGGTAGATACAAAGTCTAAGATAAGAGGAGAGGGTGGGCTAGTGACGCCAAGGGGCGGAGCTCGAGCACCAACTGATAACAACTTTGGAGTCCCTTCAATGAGTAGCTATCCATGCAGCCGATCCTTAAAAATTTGAACACCATGTTGAAGAGCAGTCACCTCAGTGGTTTTGGAATCCGTAATGCCAATTGGCCCAACATAGGATAGGATGATCTCGCCTCTGTGGTTTCTAAAAACACCCTTGGTATCCGCTGGGCCTGGGCACCCCAAAGCACTATTGTCAAAGTTCAGCTTAATGCAATCACTTGGAGGAGGAATCCATTCAGCCATGGTAGGAGGTTTTTGGGGTCCCGACATATGAGCCAAAAGTTGCCAATTCCATCGAAGGAAAATACCCGCCTGGGGGGCAAATTCCTTCCTGCTGTGCAACCAACTAGAGATAAGACTCATAATGGAAGAGATGGTGCTCTCAAGATTGCTGAACTTGAAGTTGAAACGACAATTGCTGCGCTCTAACCAAAGACACCAAGGAATGTGAGTGAGGCATGCGGAGAGAAGTAATTTGCCAATTCTAGGCAAACGAGTCCCAAATACCATCTGAACGGTGCCAAAGAGGTCCCGGTGGAGGTTCTATTTCCCTTTGAAATATGGTATTTAAGAGGATAGTAATTGAAAATTACCCTATTTTAGATCAATAATGGTTCAATGATTCATCATCCTTATAACAATGCTTGGTATCTTTGTGTTAATTTTTCTTTATGTAGAGAGGTTAAGTTTCACCATGAAATCAAAATGTGAGGTAGAAACTCATAATCCAACTATGTAATTATCAAAAGAATGAAAAACATTAATTCTCTTCTTTGTGGAAAACCAAAAACATGAAATGTGAGGGGAAAATGAGAAAGATCCGCATTGGTTGTTTTTTGTGAGAAAGATCCGCATTGGTTGTTTTTAGTGTTGGAGTGAAATGCCCGCCTTGGCTTGGGTGTCTGCCAAGTAATTGGCAGAGCGAGGAAGTGCTTCCAATTACAATTAAATTGAGAAATTAAATTACATATTTCCGAATGCATATCCCAATGATGCCACGGGGGCCTGATGGATTTTGCACACCAGTTGATAACCACCTTTGAGTCACCTTCAATACATAGTGGACCCGATAGATGATTTGAAAAAAAATTGATTTCGTTCAGCAATCTCGATAATTCAGCTGTTGTGGAGTCAAAGTTACCAAGGGGGCTCGCATAAGAGAAGAGGAGATTACTGTTTGCTTTGTGAATAACTCCACCATAACCCGTCGGACTAGGGCAACCGAGAGCACTCTCATCAAAGTTAGCTTGAAATGGCCCAGTGGAGGTGGGGTCCACATAGCCATAACAGGTGGGCAAGAGGGCTGAGAGAGACCTGCAACTAACTTCCAATTTTCTCTGAAGTTGGTGTTGCTAAAGTTTCTGAATTCTTTTCGGTTAAGGAGCCAAATAGATACTTGTCGCGATATTTGCTCAGTCAGAACTTCAACTGGGGAGGATTTGAATTTGAATTTCCTCCTGTTTCTTTCTTTCCATAGTACCCATAGGATATGCCCAAATCAACATGATATAATCATCTTTACCAACTTTGGTAGTCTGGAATCAATAAGTGAGAGGATAGCAGCTGAAAGATTTGCAACAACACAGTATTGGAGCCCAATTTTATTTAAAAGAGAGGTCCAAATCGAATGGGCAAATTGGCTGTTTCTGGGGCAACTTTACAAAAAGGGCAAAGTGGGTCCTGGATTTGGGTTCCCCTCCGGATTAAAGAATCAGAGGTAAGGATTTTATTTCTGCAAGCGGTCCAAATGAAAATTTTTGTATGTATTGGAGTAAGGAGGTTCTAGGCTAAGGCCGCAGGGTGTTTTGGATGGGTTGTGAATGTGTTGCATAGGAAGTTGTAGGCAAAAGCAATGGAGAAAGACCCTTTTGAACATGGTGTCCAAATTAAAGTATCATTTGTGTTATTTGGCTTCATTACGGGAAGGCTATCAAGGTGATTGGAGGCCATAATGGCTTCAGGATCAGAGAGGTCTTTTGAGTTTTAAATTCCAATCCCCACTGTTTGACCAAATGTCCGCGATGAGGGCATCAGAATTACCTGAAAGAGATTGCTTCATGGCTATTTTTGAGACAAGATTGGCCAGTCCACCAATCATTCCAGAATTTTGTTGAAGTACCATTTCTGATGTAGCACTTTACTGCATTTTTGAATTCCGGAAGAAGTTTGACAATTTTTTTTCCAAGCAGGGGAGAACGAGTAGAAACGTCCCCCCTCAGTCCACTAGTCTGACTGCTTGTTAGCTTTTGTTGC
Organism: Aristolochia californica; assembly: GCF_029961685.1. Taxonomy (NCBI): domain Eukaryota; kingdom Viridiplantae; phylum Streptophyta; class Magnoliopsida; order Piperales; family Aristolochiaceae; genus Aristolochia; species Aristolochia californica. Next base: position 9,617,722 of record NW_027181815.1, read on the forward strand.
AACAAGAGCTCTCCAAATTAAGGCAGGATACATATTGAATTTTCAGATCCATTTGAGGAGTGTCGAGTTTGTAGTGGTAGTGTCCAGAATACCCAAACCACCTAGAGATTTTGGTTTGCGCACCTCCTCCCATTTTACTAGATGATATTTTTTCTCCCCATTTGGCCCTCCCCAAAGGAATCTTCTGTTTAGAAGCTCAATTCTGTTCCTGACTGAAGCAGGACAATGGAACATGGACAAAAAGTAGTTGGGAATTCCATGTAAACAAGATTTAATCAGAACCAGTTTACCTACTTTTGAAAGGAATTTCGTCCTCTAGGAGGCCAAGCGCCTTTCCAAACGCTCAATGTCAGGGTGCCAAAAAGCCTTAGAAGAGAGCTGAGGGTCAGAGGGAGTCCCAAATATGTTCTAGCAGACATTTCAATTTTGCACTCAAGATGGCTTGCCATTGAGCTAAGCAAACTTGGCTCAATGTTGAATCCAAAAATGGATGATTTTGCCTAGCTGATTTTTTGTCCCGATGAGATCTCAAATAAGCTAAGCAGGGCACTTATGTTTTGAATTTGGCTAAGGGAGCCTTTGCAGAAAATAATTGTGTCATCTGCGTATTGAAGGAGGCCAATGTCTTGAGCCGGATCAGAGGAGGTAGGCATAAGCCATCCTACCCTTTTAGCCAGTCAGACCATGGCAGCCAAGTGCTCCGCAATGAGTGTGAAAATAAAAGGAGAGAGGATCTCCCTGCCTGATACCTCTTGTGCCTTTGAAGTACCCACATGGCTTGCCATTAACTAGCACAAAGTATGAAACGTTTGAGATGCAGCTTCTCATCCAGAATCACTATCGAGTGGTAAAGCCTATTCCACCAAAAAGGTGCTCAATCAGCTTCTAGTTGACCCTATCAAAGGCTTTCTCGAAATCTAATTTGATGACAACTCTCGGTTGGTTCAATTTTTTAAACGAATGAAGAATTTCACGCGCTGCCATAGTCAACTCCAGGATATTGTGGCCAGATATAAAAGCACTTTGGCATGGGCTGATAACACTAGGGAGAACAACCTTGAGACGTTTGGAGAGAAGGCGCTAAAATTTTGTATGAACTTGTGGTCAGGTTGATGGGTTTGTAATCTTGAGAGAGGGCTGAGTAGTTTTTTTTTTGGTATGAGGGCAATGAAAGAGGCACCAATGGATTTATGGTTTATTAGGACAATAAGGAGATTAAGGTTTATTAAGTATATTGGGCATTTTTGTAATTTGTAATCAAAACACTTATTTAAGGAGTTTATGAATTCGTGCACAGTTTCCAAGGATGCCCATTTAGGCTCTTCTTCTCTTTTATCCTTTTTCTCTCAATTTTCTCCTCTTCCTTCACCCAAATATTGATTTTTACATGGTATCAGAGCAGTAGATTGTTGTTGGGAGCATTCTACTGTAGATTCTTGCCATTTTTTAAGAAGACAACCTGCTAGAAGGAGAAAAACTATAGGTTTTTATGTTGGTTCATCAAAGTTAAGCTTTTTTCTCCCTTTCTTTGCCATAACATTAGGATTACTAGTATTTATGAATTATTGAAGGATTCTCTACACTTTGGTTACCCTAATTGGTTTCCTAATTGGATTTTTTGAGATCTGCATCACCCAACCTAATGTTGGATGCCTACATCATCACCCAATTGATGATGTTAAACTTAATTGCTACTACGCTTGCATGATATTGGTTGAAATAGCTGTGAATTGCTGGTTATTGGATTGTTGAAGTGTGCATATCCTATTTTTGTGACCTAACCCTAAATTTGTAAGTGGGGCCCACCTTGGTGATAAATCTGAAAATTATCTGGAAGCTTAAATTTGTTATTGTGCGATCACATATCGGTATTATGGTTGAGACATGAAAAGTTTATACCCCGATTAGAGGAAATTCTGGGTTTACCATCATGATTACTTTGAAAAAGTTGATAGGGTTTAATTATCTTAATTGGGCTAAGTTTGTCAAAATATATCTTAACGGTAGAAATAAGTTGAAGTTTATTTGAGATGATCCCCCAGTGTCTCCAGATGATGATTGGCAGGCAGAAAACAATCAGGTAATGACTTGGATTGTCTTTAGTATTGATTCTACTCTTAGAAATCAGGTGATGAATTGTGAGATAACAAAGGCTATGTGGCTATCTCTAGAATTTTTATATGCAGAGGAAGGTAATCTCTCTTGAGTTTATGAGTTGAATACAAACTTTTTTGGGTTGAAAAGAGAAAATCGAATTGTTATAGAATATTATTGGCATTTCTTAGCATATGACATGAGATCAATGTATATTATCCGTTTTTTATGGATGAGAATGAGTTGAGAAAACAACAAAATCAGTTGTTTGTTGCAAAATTTTTAGATGGTTTAGGTACTGAATTTGATGCTATTAAAGCCCAGGTGTTATCTTCAGATGAAATTCCTAGTCTCTCTACCTCTTTTAATCATATTATGACGGTTGTGAAGATTGTTGTACCTGGAGCAGGTAAATGAGGCAAGTTAATGGAAGTCACTGCTCTTAATGCTTCCAACAATACATCAGTTCCTACAAATTCCTCTAGAGGTAGTAAAGGTAGAGGTAAAGACCAAGGTAGAGAGAGCACAAGCCGTGGTAAAGGACATGGTGATGGTAAGTCAGAAAGGAAGTGTATTCATTGTTGCAGAAATAATCATTGTACTGACAAATGTAGGGTTAAGTTTTGGAAGCCAGCATGTGCTAATTCTACAACTCTTGATAGTGGAAGTGGGAGTTTAGATTCATTTATATCAGTTACACCGGGTGCTCAGATGATATGTAGCAATTGACACAACAACAACAACAGATGCTATTCAGGCTCTTCAGAAAACCCTTCTTCTCTTTTGTCCTTTTTCTCTCAATTTTCTCTTCTTCCTTCATTCAAGTCTTGATTTTTACATAAGACTTTAATACATTTTTGCATAGCACAAATACCTACAAAAGACAAGGATTGGTGATGTTTGTCAAGATTTTGTGATCTTGAAGAAAAAAGATTAAAATGGTAAGAGTTAAGGTAGTGCGAACTAAATATGTAGTAGCCATAGTGCCATACACAATTATCAAAAAACATTTTTTTTGGATGTATAATGACTCAGGTTCCAAATTGTTGAACAAGAAGAAAAATATGATACCACTCAGCCAATCTTTTCCTTTCTACTATGAACAATCAAGTTTTCTTAATCAAATTTAAGAAACTTAGCACGTTTAATAGAAACTCATTCCATCTTTGAGTTTTGTGAGAAATACTCAGTTTTAGTACCATGATTTGGAGCCACATTGATACCCTAATTGTGAGGGGAAAATGAGAAAGATCCGCATTGGTTGTTTTTAGTGAGAATAATCCCAAGTAGGCTAGATTTAGGAAAAAATCTATGGTTATTGGTTGTGAAAAGGCCTCCTAATTTCAGCTAGTTATTTTAGGATAGACACATGGTTATTCAATTTGGTAAGTCTACATATGACTCAGTTGGGTTGACTTGGTATTTCAAGTTGGTGGGTTTGGTTGGTGGCTTACTTGTCTGCGTCGAGCCCTAGACTCAGGGTGACGCAACCTAACTCGGGTAACTCGGCCCAAACTTAAAAGAACCAGGATCGGAAAACTCTTTTATATGGTGTTAAAGCAAGGTGTCTATCCTGTCAGGCATCATCCTTACTCTGTTTAGTTTGTATATTGTCCATGTTTCTGTTCCTTTGTTTAGCCTTGGATGGGAAGGGGAGCTGTAGAAAACAATTCCACATAACTTAGTTAGAAAAAATCCTGCTGATATCCATTTGGGAAACACTTTTTAACTTCGGTTAGTCATTTTGGGATGCTCTTGGACCCAACTTCTGCAGTTGGGTAGTGATCCATATCTAATATTGCCTATCTACCCTAAGTATGAGCTTTTGTGTTGGATATTTTTTCTACAACTTTTTTTCTATTCCTTTTTAGATTTGTTATGACATGAATAATTGTGACATTGCTCTGTAGGAGGCCAGTCAACTTCATCGTGGAATACGAAGACGTTGTCTTCAATTTGAGGCTGCTGAGGTACAAAAGAAATGTACTGGAATCAACAGTAATTCCTGGGATTCGTCATGTATTCCACCCAACTTGGGTCCACCTGCCAGTCCTATACACTCAGAGACTTTAAACATGTCATCCCAAGCAGAATCAAACTCATTCTCCAGTGACAAGCAAGTAGTTGAACTGTCTCATGCATCATCCAGGTTGCAATTTTGTTCAGGGGAAACACCTGAAATTTACACAATTAAAGTAGATAATACTGTTCAAAACAGAGGAAATTCACCTGTTACTGCTCCCATTTCATTGGCTATCGGTTTACACTTGAACAACATTGGGAAAGCTGTTGGAATTGGGTCTAGTATGCAAGGGGAGAAGCTGCTTTCTGGCCAGAACTGTCACTTGCCATGCACTTCAAAGGATTTGCTAGTTCCATCAAGTTCAATTGTGAACTTTTCAGCTAAAGGAAATGTGAATACAGATTCATCAATGTCCTTTTCTGATCTCGAAAACAGTGAATTGGATCAGCAGAGATGTCAGGCCTTGATATCGAGTAATTCTTCTACCAATATTAAGACTTCCCCACATGAGCTAAATTCATTAAACCATACCCAGCACCTCAGCTTTGTTGGACAAGCATTGGTTCCATACGAGAAGCAAATGCTTGCTAGCTATGGTACTGGGAAGCTTGAGGAGCTCAACCAAACAAGTCCAAGAAAGAAAAGGCATGTTCTTCTTTCAGAGTTGTGTTCCTAATTCTTGTTTCTTTTCTTTCTCTGTCTCTTGACATTTCAACAGCGGATTTGGTATACAGGAAGAGGGCAACTCCTAGTGTTGAGAATGAAGGCTGCAAACGCTGCAACTGCAAGAAATCAAAGTGCCTGAAACTGTAAGTCTTCCTTGAGTTTCCGAAATGACTACATAGGATATTTTAGCTTTTGTATATATTTCCAGGTGATACAATCCAACTTTCTTTGCTGGTTATGCAGGTACTGTGAATGTTTTGCTGCGGGTGTTTATTGCGCTGAACCCTGCACATGCCAAGAGTGTTTTAATAAGCCTGAATATGAAGATACAGTTCTTGAAACTCGGCAACAAATAGAGTCACGTAATCCACTTGCATTTGCCCCAAGGGTTGTGCAACGGATCACTGAATCTCCACAAAACAGTGGGGTGAGGAACTCAACCTGGCTAAAACTAGTCAGTTCCTTGTCTGACAATTGGAATATAACTTTCAATGTCTTTTTCGTGTCAATAGGAAGATGGTAACTGGACAACACCAGCCTCTGCAAGACATAAAAGGGGATGCAATTGTAAGAAGTCTCTATGTCTGAAGAAATATTGTGAATGCTATCAGGTTTGAGGTTTCTAATTACATGTTGCAATTCTATCATTTTTCTTTGCTTGCTCCATGGACTTCTGAAATTATCTTAATGTCTCTTCCTTTTTCAAAGGCTGGAGTTGGATGTTCTGAAGGATGTAGATGTGAGGGATGTAAAAATGTTTTTGGGAAAAAAGAAGGTAAGAGCACTATCATATGACCCTTAACTATTAGCATTTGAACTTCTCATAATTGACGGAAGTCCCAAGTCAAAAGTTCAGCATCACGAAAAGCCCAACATTGTCATACTGCCCGCTTGGTGGGGAAGATTCTCCTTTTCCAGAATGATCTAGTGATCTAGACCTGAATATTGTCACCCTCAAAAATCATATTAGAAAATTTGGATAAATCTGTTTTCTTTGAATGAATTTCTAACATTATTTGTTGAAAACAATGAGAAATTTAATTAAAAGAAGAAAAAGAGAAGCAAGAGTTTGTACAAGAGAGATTCCAACATTGACAAACTACTTTCGGTAGTGGGGTTGTTATCATGTCTTTTTCGTTTTTGGGAATTGAAAAGTAAGATTTTGAGAGTACTGAAAATAATATTTGTTTTTGGGCATAAATTATTTAATGCAGTATTCTATTGAGTGAATTGAGGTTGAGATGTGAAACAGAGCAAAGAAGAGGAAGAAGTGCACACCAGTGGTTTGCGTCAAAAGAAAAGAGAAGATAATAGGACAAAGTCAACCCCTCGTTCTCTTAATTACAATCACCTAATGTAAAATATTAGATGGACAGAATAACTAGACCACTCTTATCTTAAACAAAGATAGCCATAAGTCAGGATAATTAGAATAGTACCCCTAATTAATCAAACTTGCTTATCTTGACACTCCTCCTGAAGTTGGGACATATTAGTCTAATCACCCAAACTTATTTGAAATGTTGTTGAACTCTTTCTTACTCAAGGCCTTAACAAATATGTTGTCCCTCTAATCTTCAAATTTGTCGAAGGAGTTGTAATTTTCTTGCTCATTACAACATCTTGAATGAAAGTCAGAATTAACCTTGTTATGCGTAGTATCCTGAAATGCTGGATTAATAGCAATAAAAATCACAACCTACATTAAAAAAAAAAAAAAAAGATAAAAAATAAAAAATAAATCACAGCCTGATTATCATATCCCTGCATAATTTGCTGTCAACTGGGATACTAAACTATTGTTATTAATGTTTTGACTCACATTAGCATGCATGTTGCATGATCTGTGACTGTATATTCTGCTTTAGTACTGGATCTTGCTACAATTTCTTTCCTTTTGTTTGTCCATGTAACAATGTTACTACTCACAGGTGTATAAAAACCACTTGCTGACCTCCTATCAATTTCTGTCCCAGCCTAGTCTACATTAGAAAATCTAACTAAATCAATATTATCATCTTTTTATTTTATTTATTTTATTTTTGAGAAAGGAGTTCTTTTCATTGAGGGCTCGAGGGCCAAACAAAATTACAAGGCTAGAGGAAGGGGAACCTGACAATGAAGGATTGGAGAGATACTCCTTCCCTAGCAAAGGAGTTAGCCATGGAGGTGGCTGATCTCAATACATGAATCCACTGAATTACCTTGGAAATCTAGCCCATAATTTCAAAAAATAGAGGTCGAAGTCTCCATTGGGGGGAAGGAGTTTTTTGAGCAGTTGTTGATCACCACCAGGGTGTCTCCTTTGATGATCAGGTTGTCGTGAAGTCTGTCCTTAAAAATTTTGAGGCTGTGGACAAGGCCTGAAAGTTTAGCAAGTGAGGAATCGGCTTGTTCCGAAGGGCCAGAATAGGAGAGAATCACTTCCCCATCATGAGACCTGAAGACTGCCATAATAACCCACTAGTTTCGGGTTCCCGAATGAGCTGCCATCGATATTCAGCTTTATGTAGCCAATTAGAGGCAGCCACCAGTGGTGAAGTTTTGGTGGGCTTTGGGCCAAACATGGCGGCAGTTTGAGACCAATTCTCTCTAATGTGACCTGCTTCAAATTACTGGAATTCCTTTAGGGAGCTGAGCCATGCAACCACTCCTCTTAGAGTATGCCAGATAAGAGCTTGGGGGCATACATGTCCCTTGGAAGATTCTGCGGTTGCCCTCCAGCCATATCATCCATGGAATGTAGGCTATGCAAGCCCTCATCATGATTCATCCGAGTTTGGGGCGATTGAGGCTCAATGCTTAAGCAACTAAGTGTGCCCATGAATTGGGGAGGCAGCAGCTGATTCCAAAAAGTTTCAGGAAGCTTATCTAGACATGCACAGCCTAGGGGCAGAGCATGAGGACATGGTTGATTGTCTCACTGCTGTCTCCGTATAGGGAGCAAGTAAAATTGTGTACCTGTGTGTCTCGCTTACTGAGGTTGTAGAGGGTTAGGATTTTTCATTTCAGAGCACTCCAGACAAAGAATTTTATCTTGTGAGCGGTGGAAAGGGTCTATGCCTAGAGGAGCTTGAAGCAGCTAGCCATCGAGAATTTCCCATCTGCTTTGGGTGCCCAAATGAGGGTATCATCCATGCTCCTGCAAATGTAGAGGTTGTTGAGTTGATGGAGAAAGCATGAGGCAGCATTAGCTTCTTCATCACTGAGAGCTCTTTGGAGATCCAAGTCCCAACTGTTGCCATTGCTGCTGTCTAGTGTGTATCTTGTGCAACAAGACTATTTGGATTATTGCAATGCGGAAGAGACTAAAGAATTGATCTTTAAGTGGCTGCTGTCCGAAAACCAGATGTCATGCCAAAATCAGAATGAGTTCCCATTTCCTACCTGGATGCGGATGGCAATAAGGATTTTGGGGAAAATCCTGGCAAAACAACACCAAGTGGAGAGAACCTGGTTATGTTGCCTTCCCCATACCACTTGACCTGATCTCCTAGCCTGATCTTGTGAACTACCAATCTCTGCCAAATCGCATTCTTGCACCTAATTATCTTCTAGCACCATTTGGTCAATAATGCTTGGTTCATTAGATTGATTGGTTTGATGCCTATCATCTTGTTTTTTAATAAATCTTTCCTGGGAGTTCCCTTAAGATATCTCAAGATTATCTGCAATGCTTCAAGAGGACTTCTTGGAGTTTCCATAAATGGACTTACCAAACCTAATGCATATGATATATCAAATCAAGTCCCTGAGATATGTGTCAGTTTACAACAAGCCTACGATGTTGGGTCTTATCTTTCATCATAGGACTGTTTATCATGTAAATTCACATTCATTTCGGAAAAAAAATTGAAGATTAAATAATTCAACATGAGGGACAAGATTACGTACAAAAATAAATTTACTGATGATGTGAAATGACCAAAATACCCCTGGACTGGTTTTCAACAATTTCCTTTGGAGTATCTATTGGTTTTGGATCAAGTAATCCAATGCTCGATAATAATATTTCCTTTGTGACAAATCATTGTCCCACTAGCTCCTTGAAACTTTCATGCCTAGGAAGTATTTCAGTCGTCCTAAACGTTTAGTTTGAAAATGCCTCTTCAAATATAATTTGATGACCCTCAATCTCTTGAGAATCACTAGTCAAAGGGGGGGTTAGTGTACAATGTAAGTGCAGGGGGAAAGTGAGATGGAATGTAAAGTACTTGTTTGTGTTAGTGTGCGCAATGGAAAGTGGTGTAAAGTACTTGTTTGTGTTAGTGTGCACAATGTAAAGTGGGTGTAAAGTACAGATAGATTATTTATTAAATAAAATATTTTGATATATCTGACTTTCAGAAAATTAAATTAATATTAGTTAATAACTAAAATACATTAAATATAATAATTAAACAAATGTTTATTTTTATATTATTAAAAATTTAATCAAATTTTAATTTTGTAATATCTAAATATAAAATAATTATACAAATATCGTACTACCAAACATCGTAATAATAAAAATAAAAATAATACAAATTATAACTCAATCACCTTTTTAATATAAAAAATTATATATGTTCATACAAAAGTACAACACTATTTTTTTAATGTTGCCGAAGGTCGTTGGTGCTGGGGACGGTGAGAGGATGGGAGTCGAGTGCCGGAGACAGGTCGCACAAAGGGCGATTGAAATCGCCGAAGGTCACGAGTGAGCGAGAGAGAATTTGTTTTTTCTCCGAAACCTTCGTTCGACAGAGCCTTCCTTCCCGACAGCCCGAGCCCGATGTAGTTGAGGGAGGGAAAGTGAATTCAGAGCTCGACCCTCTGAATTCACTTTCCCTCCCATTATGCCAAAAACGGGGGAAAGTGAAATACATTTGTATTTTACTTTCCCCCGTCACTTACACTGGGCACTAACGGCTTTTGGCTACTTTTACCCGGCTTAAGTGAAATGCATTTCACTTACGCTGCGCACTAACAGGGCCAAAATTACAATGTCATGTACATGTACAATTAATATTGCAGTGTCAATGTTTCTCTTGAGTACTAATATGTAATAATTTGAGTGACTTATGTTGAAATCAAAGTTTGAGTGACTTTAATAATTTATAAAAATTTGAGTGACTTCTGTTGAAACCAAAGTTCATTGCAACCTAATTGAACTTGTCAAACCATAACTTAAGACTTTGGTTCAAACTATAAATCGTCTTTGTCAACTTGCAAATTGTTATCATATATTCAACTTCTTGTGAAAGACCAAAAAAATGTTTGCACTTGGAAAGTAAGAAGGTCTTAAATTAATCAATATCATAGGTTTGGATTACATCCATTTGACCAATAACTGGGATGGAGCTGTGCAATGAACCATTTGGTTGGTTCTTAATGGTTAATTCTCATTAGCAAATACCATTAAAAAAAACCATCAGCAACTAACCACCTCAACACCCTTATAGGATCACACAATACCCAAGTTTTCCTGGATTGCAAAGCTTGCATTCTTCATCTATGACACATTTCTACTCTAGGTTCTCTAAGGCATCCTAATACAACTTGGAAATAGAGGCATTGGATAAAAGACAACAAACAAGAACAATACGAAGGTGATAACTAACCGAAGGAAATAAATTTGGAGTGACATGCTTGGTGGAAGACCTTATCCCTTTCCAAAGTGCAGTTGGAAGATTGAGATTTGTAGCACTATTGGAAGGATCTTCATCTAAAGTCAATGTCTATTGTGGGGGACCAATAGGAAGATATTCTTGTAGGAAGTTTCAAGAATAGACGAGATAGAAGATGGAAGGAGAAAAGTTGAAGAAACAAGAGGGAGAAGAAAGTGTGGGTTGAATAGGCACGCATTAGGGTTGAAAACTCGAGTTCTCTCCTTTAATAGATCACTCAAGTGAAAAATGATATAGATTACTAAAATGCCCTTCATTATATAAAACCCAATAACTTCCTAAGTACTTCTTAGAATGAGTTGAAATTTGAAACATCTGCTACTCTGATGACTAACTTACTGCAATTCCTAGAAGGACACATGCATAAATAGGAAATGACCAAAATGCCTTTATACATGTATTTTAATGATTCTGCTCAAGTTGGAGCATAAATATAAAAAAGCTCTAGTTTTTCATCGAATGAATGATGCTCATATCTTTTGAGAGGTTTGGTAGATATATGACCTAGCTGATTAGATGACTTCATATATGGGGTAACAACCTTTCCTTGCATCATCACAACATCTCTAATGAAATGACAATCGACCTCAATATGTTTAGTTCTCTCATGAAAAACTAGGTTGTTTGCTATAAAAATTACAGCTTGCTTGTCACATTTCATAACCATAGGTTCTGTGATGTGAAAGCCTAATTCAACCAATACCAATTTTACCCGAATGAGCTCACTCACTGTATGAGCCATAGTTCATACTCAACTTCAGAAATAGATCTAGCCACTATACTTTGCGTCTTAGTCCTCCAACTAACAAAATTACCTCCAATAAAGCAATAGTAACCCGTAATCGACCCCCTATCTATCTTGTACCCTACATAATTTGTATTTGAGTAGCTTAGCACCAATTTTACCACAAGATGTGTATAACAAACCTTTTTCCTTGTGCCCCTTTGAGATATTTCAAAACTCTATGTGCAACTTCTAATCTTTTGGGGATGTTTCATAAATTGACCTATCACTCCCACTGCAAAGGATATATTTGGACTCTCAATAGTGCCATAAATTAATAAGTGTTTGTACTGAGTTTTATCCTTAAGCTTAGGACTCTGATCATCATGGAGATTTACATTAGCTTCTGTGAGTACCCACTGGATGAGCACCCAAAAGGCCATACTTGTGCAACATGTCAAGTACATACTTTCTTTGAGGTAAAATAGTACTCTACTTGCTTCTTGCCACCTCAATACCAAGAAATATTTTAATTGTCCTAAGTCCTTTGATTGAAATTGTTTTGCTATATACTCTTTAACCTCACCAATTCCTTTCAAATCACTCTTTGTCAACACAATATTGTCCTCATATACAACAAGAACTACAATTTTTAACTGTCTTTACAGTACAAACATAGAATGGTCACAATGGCTCTAAACAAACCCAAATTTCTGGACAATTGTGCTAAACTTTTCAAACCAAACTCTAGGGCTCTGCTTCAGTCCATAAATTTTCTTTTGCAATTTTGCATGTCTTTCCAGCTTTTCCCCGAGTAAAAACTTCTTCCTATAAATCTCCATAGAGAAAAACATTCTTGATATCTAATTAATGTAAGGGCAATCCCTTATGCACTGTCATAAATTTCATAATGCTAATGGAGGTAAGACGTGCAATAGGAGAAAATGTTTTGAATACATCAATAGGATAGGTCTGTGTGTAACCCTTCGCCACTAATCGAGCTTTTTACCTCTCATTTCTGCATCCATAACTTGTTTCCATTTAAGCAACATTCAGGTCTCCTGTAGTGTATAAGGAATAGAAGTAGACAATGATAAGGCAAAGGTTAGGAAGGAGATAAGAAGTCAAGAGACACATATTTAAAGACTCGGTGAATAGTACATGACCTTTTTGCTTCTAGGAGTGCAATTGGAAGGACTGAATCGAAAGGTCCAAAATTTGCAGATGAAGAATCTGATAGTTGAACTTGAGGAGGCTCTCTTTGCTGGACATTGTGGTGTTGATATACCATCAGTGGCTTGATTAGTGAAGGTGTTGGTGGAAAGAGTAGGTGACGCACCGGCACAGGAGTCATCCATAACAGCTATAGGAACTGGATGTTGAACAACTGAATTTTCACTAGTAGATCCCAAAGGAGGTGAAGCAGACACTTCTGACGATGGAAAATCTTGTGTATTCTAAAAAAATGTGACATCAGTAGAACTATAAATTTTCCATGTAAGAGGATTATAACACTTATATCCTTTTTGATAATGAGAATGACCCAAGAAAACACATTTAGTGGACCAAGGAGACAATTTATGACTATTAGGACCAAGAGAGTGAAGAAAACAAGTGGAACAAAAAACTCGTGGCAAACATCAAACACCTTACTTTGAGGTTTTAGGACCACAATAGGAACACGTCCCTGAAGAACAGAGGATGACGTATGGTTAATTAAATAACACAATGTGAGAACCGTATTCCCTCAAAATGCAAACAAAGATTCATTTCAAATAACAAGGTATGTGTGACCTCGAATAGATGCTTATTTTTGCGTTTAGCCACCCCATTTTGCTAAGTGTAAGCACATGAATTTTGATGTATAATACAATGTGAGTCACAAAATGATCTGAAATTTTTATTAAGGAATTCTAGACCATTATCAGTACCAAAAATGTGAATAGATGTCCAAATTGAGTTTTGTTTCATTAGAAAATTTGGTAAATACATCAAAGATTTCTCATTTTTCCTGAAGGAGATACTCCCAAGTCACTCTGCTAAAGTCATCTATAAGGACACAAAATATTTACAACCAAAAGATACTAGGGCCTCGACATGGGCCCCATTATTCGGAATGAACCAGTTCAAAAGGACTAGTATTTTGACTCAAAATAACTAAAAAATATGATCGAGGATGCTTTCCAAGTTGACATGATTCACACTCGAAAGATAAATCAAACGGCATAGAAGGAAGGAAATGACGAAGCTTAGCTGTAGATGGATGTCCCAAGCGCAAGCGCCATAGATATGGTGAAGTGTCGGTGGATAAAGCCATAGCCTTTGGAACATTAACGCCATCTAGCAAATAGGGTCCACCCGTCCCATTTCCGGAACTAATCGTTTTCTTCATCTACAAACCTTGATATACACACGAAGTAGGATAAGAAGCTATAGAATAGTTCAAGGATTTAGTAATTTTATTAACAAACAAAAGGTTAATAGAAAATTTAGGTACAAATAAGACATTTGAGAGAGACATATGTGGAGTGATTCAGAGTACACCCTCACCATGGAGTTGAGAGGTGGACCCATCAGCAAGAGTGATAGTCCAATAATTTTGTGAGGGAAGAATTGATGAGAACAAAGTGGGCATACTTGACATATGTGTAGATGCTCTAGAATCAATGATCCAGGACGGACCAGGGGACACATCTAATGCAGTCATACTTGAATTCGTCATCATGGCACTTGCTATGGATGAAGATTCGGTGTCTTGACTCACAAAGGATGATGATGTGGATGTTCCCCATGAGTTCACCATTGGGCACTTTTTCGTCTGTGGCTGAGATGGAGTTTGCCCATGCTGGTTTTTCAAAATTTTCTCAGCATTTGTTGGGAAAATGATTATTTCTCCCATAGTGAATACATCTTCTGTCACCCCGAACCATCTCCTCCACAACCTCTGGAATTGTCTTACCTGGTAGGGGTAGGATTGGGATTAAGTGTTGATGCTTCAGTTGGTATCACTTCTTTTTCACCTCTATTTACCACTGCTCTTTCAACCAAATCACATGATTAAGGGATTTTTCAAGGTAGTTACTTCATTATCAACTAACATCTGTGCTCGTATAGCATCATATTCTGGTTTGAGTCCTTCTAGGAAGCGTGCTACTTGAATTTGGTTTTTTTCTTTCCAAAGTTGTTCTATGTTTGTGGTAAATGGATGGAAGGCATCTTGTGGTATACCCTCACCTCAGTAAAATAATTTGTGACGGATCTGGTACCTTGTTGCATGCTGAAATATCTGACATAAAGGTCATATACCTTAGACAAATTACTCTCCTGAGAGAAGATAGATTCCAAGGTTAAACAAGTCTCTCTAGAGTTATATCATCTCATCACCTAATCATTGAATTTAGTCTCCATACTATTAACCAACCAAGTCATAACCTGGTTGTCTTCAATTTCCACATAGATAAGTATCAAGAAAGATCTTATGATTATTAGTTGGGAAATGATGTCCTACCTTCAGGTAGTCATTTTGGGTAAACTTAGACCTAACTTTAACATAGTATCAGAATAGGACTTTGCCTTATTAGGCCCAATTTGTGCCTCATTTAGTTTGTATCCATTTTTGTTGTCAATGCCTCAGCCCCATTACCTGTTTGTGTTAGTGGGAATAGTCCCACATAGATAAGTGTTAAGAAAGATCCTATAGTTATTAGTTGGGAAATGACCTCCTAACTCAGCAAGTCATGTTGGAAAGGACCTGGAGTTAACTTTAATGGGCTGCTCATGGGCTTCTTGAGTTTCAATTTTTCGGAGAGCTATTTTGGATTTAGTAACTTGTTTATTGAAATAGCACGCATCTTACATGCTCTGATAGAAGGACAAAATGGATCAGAATTATACCCTTATGCACCAATCATTAAGAAATAAACTTGTTCTCCACCTTTATGCTTTGGTGATTGTGTGGTTCCTGTTGTTTCCTTGACCAAATTATTATATCCAGTATGAATCTTTGTTTTAGGAAAATTAAACTATTCTTGCCTTTTTTTTTTTTTTTTGGGGGGGGGGGGGGTGTTGTGTAGGGTAGCGTAGCAAATTTGGTTGAGTTGAGCCAAATTTGTAAGAAATTGGCTAATTTTCTTCGCTATGCACTTGAGCAAATGATTAAAGATAGTATGAATATTTTGTTGTAGGAAAATTAATATAGATATTCTAATGGGCAACTTGGGGGATATGGGATAACAAGTTTGTCAAGTGGAAACAAATTCCTAAGAAATTGGGAAAATTGTGTCACATCCTCGTGGAGCATCTCATTCAACATTTAGCTTTGTGACTAACTGCATTAAAGATGATTTGTGCCATTGATTAGTGTACTAATCTCCTGTAGTACTCCCCTCATCTTAGTGAAATAATCTGTCACTGATCTACCTCTATGCTTCATATTAAAGAACTTCACATATAACTCATATATCCTTGACAAATTACTTTCTTGAGACAAAATGGAAGCCAATGTAAATGTAGTCCACACTGCCTTAACAGTATTGCAACTCAAAATTTGATCACTAAATCTGGATTCCATACTGTTGACCAACCAAGTCATTACTCAATTATCTTCTGCCACCTAATCTTTAGTAATGGCTACCGGGGGGATCATCATTTATATATTTTTCCATTCTTCTGGCCCTCAAATACATCAAAACTGATCTAGACCAGTTTACATAATCCGATCCATTCAACTGGATCGTAGTTATCTGAATAGACTGAGAGAATTTCACATCTGACCTCTCAGTAGTCCTTTGGACAGCCACCCGTGGGTTGGAATCAGCCATTAAATATCACCAAACACCACAATTCAATACACTAGAGTATCAATTAACCAAAGGGAAACACTTTCCCCAAATTTCTATGTTTGCGTAGTCAAGTGGGCCCACATTGAATTCAATTAGGGCAATTCAGCACCCAGTTCATTCAATTTAGAACCAATAGTGATCAATTTCAGTAATTGAGACCATAAATCGATGAAAGAATGACCTAATTGCAAGAAACCAGGATGATGTGGGTTATATGGATGATGACGCAGGCAGATTTGAGAAATTTCCTCAAATTGGGATCATCAAACACTTCTAAATCCCTACAATCAATCAAATAGAAGTAGCAATCATTAGCCAATAGGCTAAGATAGGTAGAAAAAGGGGGAAAATGGAATTTTTACCCTACCATTCCAGAAATCTGGGAAAAACCTTCAAGGAGATTGCTGAAAATGGATAGAAGATCTACAAATCGAAAGATATTTGCCCAAGACTTGCATTACTGCTCTGATACCATGAAAAATAGGTGATTTGGGGTGAAAATAGAAGAGGAAAAAGATTTATGGAAGAGGGGCAGCTTTGCTGCCTTGGAATCATATAGATCAAAGTGAACTAATTCAAACAACTTGGTGTTTTGACTAGAACTAACTTGGAAACTGGAGCGACGATGCTTTCCCAGCTAATATGATTCACAATCAAATGAAATATTGGCTGGCAAAGAAGAAAAAGACTGATGCAACTTAGCTGGTGAGGCATGTCCCAAGCACAGATACCACAAGCAAGAAAAATCTGCAATAGTGAGAGCTACAACTCGAGAAACGGATACATCATCCAGTATATAGAGCCCTCCCTTCTCATGTTCTGAACCAATCGACCTCTTCATTTGCAAGTCCTAGAAAACACAAGAAGTGCGATAAAAGGTTACTGAACAGTTTAAGGATTAGTTATATGACTCACAGACAAGAGATTAATTGGAATCTTTAGTGCAAATAAAACAGAATCTAAGGATATTTGTGGAGTAGTGTGAACTATACCCTCCCCCTGAATGGGAGAGGTGGATCCATCTGCTAAACTCGACGATATGAATGAGATGGACTAATGGACTAAAATAGGGAGGGCATACTTGACATGTGTGTAGAGGCTCCTGAATTAATGATCCAAGAGGGGGAATGAGACACATTCAGTGCTTTCATATCTATACTAGCCATCGTGGCACTCGCTAAGGAAGAAGGAGGAGTCTCGGTAGTCTAAGCAGCAGATGAAACAGTCAGTTGATCCAGTCGATGTAATAACTACTGAATTTTCTCATAGGATCCAATGTGTGAGAAGGCGTCCTTATCTATGACTATAGAGTTGGCCCAAGTAGGTTTACCAAAAAATTTCCAACATTTCTCAAAAGTATGATTAGTCCTACCACAATAAACACATTTCCAATCCCCTTGATAATTTGGGCCATGACCATGGGTTGTGTAAGAGTGACCTCTATCTCTATTATTACCACCATGTGACCATCAGGCTTACCTGTAGAAGATTGAAGGTTAAGAGCAGTTGCTTCTAAGAGGCTCCACCTGACTCATTCTTATTTACAATTGTACCTTCAGCTCGAAGAACTCTGTTAAAGGCTTGCTCAAGAGTGGTCACATCCTCATTGACCAACAACTGGGCTCTAGTAGCATCATAATCATGCCCCAAACCATCCAAAAACCGGGCTACACCTAAATTATCCATTTCTACACCTAAAATTATCCACTTGTAGGACACAAAAGAGGGCCTACACCTAAATTATCCACTTGTAGAGCCACAAAAGAGGGCCTACACGTGAGGGTGAGTGTTAAGGAATAGTCCCACATGGATTAGTGAGTACAAAGATCTTGAGTTTATTAGCTGGGAAAGAGGTTTCCTAAGTTGGCTAGTCATTTTGGGATGGGCCTTGGACCCAACTTTACAATTAGATCTAATGAACATATCTTATTGAAAATAATGCAACCACAAAAAAATAGAGATTATGAGTTAGTGACTGTGAAAGTAGGAATCTAAGGAAACGTAAAATCCTATCAATAGTTTGAGGAAACATTTCAGAAATGAAAACTTTTCTGTGGAATAAACACTTGATTTTGATTGATTGAGGTGCTTATCCTTTCATTGCAAATTCTATCGTAGTTATAGAACGCTCAAAATGGTTTACTCTGTTGAGTTGATTTAGGAGGTTCAGTTTTTTTTTTTTTTTTTTTTAAGTTCTGGCTGTTGAGTTTTGCTTTTTCACAGGATGCACTGGGATCACAGGATTGGAACATAGAAAGGTTGAAGATGAGCGATGGGTTAAAGAAGTTCCTCGGAAAGTCGAGGTTAGACGTGATCTCTTACATTCAGAGGCTAACAGAGATATGTTACACATGGAACATAGTCATTCAGACCTCTCACCACCCACGCCCTTTGTGCAAAGCTCTAGGTAAAATCTTCTGGTGCAACTACGAACCATTAGCCACCAAAACCTTGATTAACCTGCTTGTGCTTCTATTAATTATTCCTTGAACTAGTTGTCTTCTGGTAAGGTTCACATTCTTCCTCTGTTTCCATAATCAGCCTTGGGAAGGATGTATCCAAAATTCAGTATCCGTCAAAGAGACATTTGACATCTTCCTCTCCTGAGTCTGCAAGTTCAGCACTGTGCTCCTATGGGAAATCGCCGAAATCTCCTGGGATTTCAAATGTCAATATTGGCTTTGCAAGAGGAAGAGAAGGGTTTGCCACTCTGAGCCGAGAACTGGATTGCAATATGGCAGCAAAGATTGACCCCTTCTCACCCAGATGGGAGGGTCTTGCAGACATATATGATATTTCCCCGTTGGCACGCTATCATCATTCAGGTTCTGCATCTTCTGCATCTTCTGATGCAAGCTATTGTCAAAAAGCTGTACAAGCCCCAGTATCACATGGAAAGGTCCATTTATCAGGTGGGGGCCCCTTTAAGTGGCGGACCTCTCCTGTCACTCCAGTTGCTCACTTTGGTGGGACCAAGTTTGTTATAGAGCCTGACAAAGACAGTGGGTTGTGCAACACACCAGAAGATGAAACTCCTGACATATTGAAGGAGACCCTCTCCCCCATAAAGGCTGTGAAAGTGAGCTCTCCAAATCAGAAGAGAGTCTCTCCTCCACACAACCGCATGCAGGAATTAAGGTCAAGCTCTTCCCCAGTGAAAGGTGGACGCAAATTTATATTGCAATCTGTGCCTTCATTCCCTCCACTTACTCCATACAGCGAGCAAAAGGGAAGTGACCAGTGATCGGTGCTACCTTGCCATGTAAGACTCTAACAGGCATTTCTCAATTTAATCAGCTGGACATGAAATTTTGGCATAGGATTCCACTTTTTCTGCCTTCTTGTAGGAGTTCATCGAAGATCCGTAGGGTACAATAGACACTTTAATCATTTTATATTTACATTACAGGTATTGTGTCTTCTGCAGGGACTCGGCTCTTTGGTTACAGTGGCATGTTGACAAGCTTGTCAAAGATTTTCCCTGAAATAATAAGCTCTGTAATATCAACAATATGCAGGAGATCGGTTGTCATCACTAGCAATCAATTCATATTTATTGTTACTTTCTGGCTGCTTTCATTGTTGCTGCTTTCTAAATTAGCAATGAAATATTAAGTCAATTCAGCAGAGGCATGTGCAGAGGAAACTTTGGCTCAGGTTCAAGAGCAGTACCATTTACATGTACATTTTTTTATTTATTTACCAACGTTTCCTCCAGCAATTGGGGGCATTGATATTCTACTCGTCTTTCATTCTGCTGTGGGGTATGAATGGAGAATTTACAGAGTAGGACAAATAAGGTAGTTTTCTCCGTAAGAAATATGTCAGATGGAGCACTGTTGATGCTATGACCTTTTTCCTTGAGCATCTGGTGACGGCCGAGGGATCAGTATAAGCTTACAAAGGAAATTGTAGTTGTAAGTAATTTGATGTATTTCATGTGGTGTAAGGAATTTTATCAGTGCAGGGGTATGTTTTCTTTGGTTGTATGTACCAGTGCTGCTCATAAACTAATTCTGGTTTCAGTGTTCTTTACATTTAGATTGGTCTCCCATCTCATGGGTTCTATTTTTTTTTGCCATTGAAGTGAACAGGCAATTGTTTCATATGATCTGGTGGTGGTTCTAGTTTTAGCCCAATGTTATTAATGTGTAATAATGAATAGGAGGTAGCGCTTTTCTTAAGTAAAATACTAGGAAACCATTTGAGTACTTTCTTAACTAATCAATCTTTTTTTAGCAACTGTCGTTTCATATTTAGGCCTAATCTTGCCAGTGTTAATATTGACCCCGAGGATAGGAGTTTTAATTAAGTCACCGAAAATGGGAGTTCTACTCTGGGCCTTATTCCAAAAAAAATTCTTGTAAGCTTATTAAACCCCAACTCAAACCAATAAAAAAAACCCATTCGTATCCAATAACACGACCCAATCAACAAAACTATATTTATAAACTACACTTAGCTTTATATGTTGTGTATCTACTGTTTGAGGGTTCAAAATTAAAGTTTTAAGCTCTTACTTGTTTCATTAATAGATCATTTAATAAACAAGTTTAACTTGTTTTTGTTAATTTCTCTATTAAGTTCAAAAATACTAAGTTTATATAAAGGTCAGTAGAAGGAATAATGGGTAGCAAATCTCCTCTAGAGGTTGACAATTTCTGGTATTAGAACACGAAATCTGTTCGGTTTACATGTGAGGTTTTGATTTCTGGGTTCTTGTAAAAGAGAGTTTTCTGATCTTTGGTGCTAGAGAATGGTGATTCTATTGGGGAAGCTATGTTAAATATAAACTTTTAAGAAGAACTTCAGTACTTAATTGAGATTTATTTATGTGTTTTTTTTTTATGGTTCATTAAAGCAAGATGGAGGTGGAATAGAAGTATATTTTCAAATCATGTTATGTTGTTTGGATCATTTTGTAAATTGGGTTATTATACTTTCAGCTCTTTAGGTCATGTAATATCAAGAAGCATGAATAAATATGTGTGTATAATTGTGTATTCTTCATTTCACTAGCTGTATGAGATTTTAGTTGATAACTTACTTGGGATCCTCTTGTGACTTATGTTAACCTTGGATTCTTAAGGGAGTGTTAAGAGGAATTGCAATTGTTATTTCAGATTTATTTATGTGTTCTCTTATGGGTCATTAAAGAAAGCTACAAGAGGTATAGTAGTTTATATTGTTATGGATTTCAAGTATTGCCATGCATTATATCATACTTAAAAGAGATAACACTTCTTTGCATTGATATAGTATCCATTATTTTCTTGAAGGGTTGGTCTTGTAGAATGTTGTATTATGTCAAAGTTAGTAACTAGTAGTTCATTCCCTATTTTCGATTGGATGTCAAGTGTAAATTAGCTTTCTGATTTAGATTTAAGAAGGAATTGATACAGGACTTTAGTGAATGGCATCATTGGCCTCGTCTCACATGGAGGCAAGAAACATGGACTTTGCCAACTTGGTAGTTAAGAATATTTGGGTCCTCAGTACTTACAAAGTAATTGTGGCAGTGCTCCATTTGAAAGTGGGGAATTTGGGACTCGATTAGGCAACTAAAGGAGGATTATGTGGCCGTTGTTAGAATACTGGCAAGATAATATGGACCTCATTTGGGATGCCAAGTGGTACGTACTAGGACTCTTTTGATACGCCGATTGAGGGACAAGAATTTAAGTCTAGAAAATGTTGCAAGGATGAAATGCCAAGTCCGACATCAAGATGTAATGTGTCTCATCTACAACGAGGAATAAGGACCTTATTGGGTGACCAATGAGGATATGGTCTTATTCAAATGATATAATACATTTCATATGATGACATTTGAAAGTTTGTGTCATAAGTAAATCTACATTGGCTTTGTAATGTTGGTTGATATTGCTACCTAGAGTTGTTTGTTTAATGGCCTATAAATGTGCTTATATGTTAAGGTTTGTATTAATTGATCCTCAACCTCCATTATGAATTAGACATGTTGATTTGAGAGAAAACAAAAATTTGGACATGTTTAGTTCTTAGGAATTTGCGATGTTGAGTTAGTCTAGTTAAAGTTTATGCAATTGCTTTGTGTTTTAAGTATTGTTATTTTTTTCTTTATATTTATGATGGATTGATGAATAATCCTTGAAATTTCCAAATTGCCACAAAAATACTTCAAAACCAATCCATTGAAAATTTGGATAGGTTTACTAGAGAGGTTTCTTACCCTTGGATTGAGAAATGTGGGTGCAAGTTTGTAAATATTTGTAAGATATTTAAGGTTTTGTATGTGTAGATATAAAAAGGGTAAATATAAATAGTTTCTTCTTTTGTGAGACAATAATATTGCATGACAAGCAACATTGTCCAAGACTAATCATGGACACATGAAATTTTGTGTTTGCCAATGTTAGCAGGGTATAAGGGTATTTTGGTGTAAAAAAAAAAAATAGGTCCAATCATCCTATCAGTTAAATATTATGACATGACAAAGTTGGTATCAGAGCGAGATAAATACATATCGGATAAATAGCCGATAGGATTTCTAATATAATGTACTCTTTTATAAACCAAGGTTGAGCATAAAACCATTACACAAACATTGGAGGGTCATCAAATTGGAAAGAATAAGATCTCAAGAAAAATAACCACCCCCATTATCAAAATCAAATTCAAGTAACACCAATCCTATAAAGGAGTCAACAAGATAATTGAGATTAAAAAAGACAAAACATGTCAAACATTTCTATATTATAAAGGCAAGAGAACTAAAAGGGAACAGGTAACTAATGCCCACTATACCATACATCCCAAACCCACTACTACTACATTCTTTTTCCTCTTTCTTCCTTCTTTTTTCTATTTGCTAAACACATACAACATGTTCTTCATTCTAGAATCCTTCCACACCCATTTATTTTAAAGCAACTATTTAATCCGCATTCACAAGCGAGATCCATCAAGCCCCAGTCTGGCAGTGAGCCATTTGCAGACATCATCCATTTCTTCAGGAACTGTGTAGTGTCCTAGCCTGCAGAGGATGGAATGAATCTAAATAAATTTCTGTTCAGAGTAGGATGTGTCTCAACCCACGGCTACAACAAATTGCAAGCAAGGAGAAATGAACTTAGTACCCGTTGTAGGTTTTGAAAGTAAGATTTCTGAATCCATTCGAGCTTAGACACTCAGCAGATTTTTCTCCATGTTTATAAAGGACAACATCATCCCCTGGAAGATACATTAGAGCTCAGTCTCCTTCACAATTAGAAAAGTTTGGTGCATTTATTGCTTTTTCAGAGGCATCAATGGTCTTTTAATGTGCCAAGTGAAGCCAATTAAAAGGAGACCAAGTTTAGAAACAAAAAACAACTCATTTTGTAATATGGTGACAATGTCATCATGCATTCATCATGTAAGACTAGATCCAACTAACATAATCTAGAATAAAAAACAAAAAACAGGTCAACAAATGTAGCACCTGCAGATACTTACATTTGCCATGGCAAAGCAACACAGGGAGGGATGCGGCACGCCTTGAAGCCTCCACTGATCCTTCAATCTTATTCTTCAAACTCCTGGAAAACAAATAAACAGATTCCGAAATGAACATACCAAAGATGGGAAAGAAATGAAGGCAACAAACTGTGCAGTTCATACAGCTATAGAAACAAATAAATGAAATTCATGAGGATAGAGAGAGAACCTAGAACAAGGAAGCCAGCCACTTAGACCCAAAACTGCACTTAGATTGACAGGGTAAGCATTGCCATTCCCATATCTCCCATGGGCACAACAAATGCCAGAGTACAGAGCAGTTGCAGCACCCATACTGAAGCCTCCAACTCCAATTTTGACTGTAAATTGAAAGACGGCAAAGCTTCAAGTACTCAAATAAATTGCATTTTTCTTCTCTTCTAAGGAATATTTGACTTATAAATTTAAACATGACCACATTAACAAAACAACTTTTTTCTTAAAAAACAGATGCTCTCCTCAACATATTTCAACCATAAGATGTTCTTGAATAAAGAGACATCCAGACAAACGTATGAAGCAATGGGATCCCTGTCTTTGTGCAACACGTCTCATTTTCTAATATGGAAATGGACAGACAAACTAACAAAACGAAACTTGAAGAGATCAAAGTTATGAAGTTGTAGGAAAGTTCAGAGCATGAAAAATAGCATCAATCATCAGTCTCAACAGAACGAACATCAAAAGTCTGAAGCAAAGTCAATACATTCGTAGATTGATATCAAAATGGAAAAAAGACTATTGAATACTCGGAGTTTCAAAAAACCTACTATCAGCAGGCTCTGTGGACAAAAGATTTGCAACATGTGCTGCAGAAGCATCTAAACCCTCCACATCATCAGGACCATCCTCGGACAGGTCTCCAACATCAAACCCTGAAAAAAAGAGTGGAGAAAGCAATCAAGAGTGTACTATATTTGCCAAATGAACATATCCTCCAAGGTACTATTTTTGCGACTTAGAGAGTAGCTCTTACATGCTGTGCAAGGAAACCCTCCAAAGATTGCCACAGGCCTTGTAGGAGCGGTAGGACATATCCATTTGATCTACATTATCAACTAATAAAGATTAGAAAACAAAATATGTTACAGAAACAAAATTGACAGTGTAATAGAAATTTTTATTACAGAATTTTTTTATTTTTTTGACTATGTAACCGCACACTATTCATTCATGAAAACCATAGATCATGACAATTTGATGCATCTCCTTATCAGCTCAAGTCAAAAACACTATTCAAACTTACGTTGGGGAGAGGAAGAGTCTCTAAGAGCTGCGACCAGCTGCAAATTAAAAGAAAAAATAGAAAAAATTTAAAGATATATCTCCATGTATACTAGTTTTGAAAAAATAAATTCACTCAGCCAATAAAAAATGATGATATAGTAACTGCTAAAATTTAGGATGTAACTATTTCCTTTTGGCTAGTTAGTGAAAGCAGGAACAACTGCAAGTCGGCCAGACCTGGAGCCTAAAATTATAGTAAAATAAGTAACTTGACAAAGAATATATGGTAATTGTAAAATAATCAAGTGCAAACCCCTCTGAAAAAATAACAAATCTTATATCAATTTGAGAAAGGCATCAGCAGAAAATATTAGTTAGTTGTAAAGTGTTTAACAGGGAAGATACAGTACAGCATGTACAAAATTAATAAACCAGAATGGAAAATTCAAGGTAAATTTCAAAAGGATGTTACATTTTACAGTAGATTCTCATACAATCTCCTTTTTTTTTTTTTCTTTATAAGAATTCATTCAATCTTATGTGAAAAACAGAGTAAAACTAGAATGAGCCACCATTTATGTTAACCAGGCAGTCAAAAGGAAATCGTCTTCAAGAAGGAAGAAAGAAAAAGCCCAAGTTTCTGCTTAAGCTGAAAATAGACAAACTTCAAAAAATATGCTTCTATATTTTTCTTAACATAAATCAACTTAAACAAAAAAATTAATGGAACAGTATATGGAGCTCAATAATTACATGGAAAAAAAAGCAACCAGATCTAGTGGTCCCTAAATCAAGCCAAAAAGATACTTAGCTTTTTATTATAGGGCCTTCAGAAGCAGTTCAGATTACAGTAGCAGACAAAAGTATAAAACAAACACTACATTCATATACTCCATAAGTTATTCTGCTGAGAGTGCTACCTCCTATCAAGTCAATTAGAATAAGAATCTCCAGCAAAAAGACTCCAAACTTTTACATGGTTTAGTTCAAACAAAACCATGCTTCTAGGAAAATAAGACAAGAAGTTGACATTCTCTATATACTTTTTTTTCCTGTTTCACACTGGAAGAGGTTCACCGTCTATACAAGATATATGCTTCAGAAACAGACAAGGGACTGAATTTCACCAACCATGATCTATGAAGAAAAGAGTGAAAAAACAAAACATAGATTCAAATCTTTTTTATAATTGTAAAGACAAATATTTTATAACTGCGGAGTGCACAGCTCACATGGTGTCCACATGGCCACTCCCAGTGGAAGGAACTAAAATGCAGGCAATAGATGTGAACTCAAGTGAGGCTTGATTTTATAAATGACCAACTGAAATATACAGCTTTCACTTGCTCATTCTTTTTTAAGGAAATGAGATTGTTTTCTTCTTTTCAAAAATGATGAAAGATTGAACATGTTCAATATGAAAAGAATACAAGTTTTTCTTAGATATCAAGAGAGGAAAGATTAATAGAGAAACAAACCTCGAGCCATTATCTCCAAGACCATGAAGCCAAACAATAGTTGCCTGATGTCTTCCTTTGGGCCTTACCACATGGGTCCTCCCAAACTCAAAGGTCCTCCTAGCAGTCCTGCTGCCTGCAAGCACACTGATGTAACTCAAAACGAAAATCAACAGGAAAAAAGGATATTAAAATGAACGAGCAAGAACTTTAACTAACAACCATCAACTTATGGACCAGCTATTCATTTATGAGGAATATCAATCGATGAGTTGCTAGAAAGTTCATAATAGAAACCACAAGAAACATTTGTGCATCTTGACTGACAGTGATGGAGCTTCATTTCACTATAGTTGAAGGCAACAGGAAACCAACAAATATCCAAGAAGAATGGGGGAAAAAAAGAGGTAAAAGAGGATAGACATTATTCTCTGCGTGATACTGAATACATAATTCGCAAAGAATCAACAAAAAAGATGAAAGGAAAAGGAAAATTCAAAGAACCAGAGAAAGCCAAAAACACCCTGAATACGTGGAACATTTCATCAGTCACTATAAAACACAAACACGAGCAGCGTGAATAAATGAGAAGCAACCTAAAGCAAAAATAACAGAAAAAAACGGATGTCCTCATTCCTCGAAGACATGGAGCACAGCCCTCTCACAAAACACGAGAAAAAGTCGAAAATGGAAAACCAGATTAGGGAGAATCTGACCAGAACCCAGAGAGCTAGTTCCGTAGCTCATGTTGACAAGTTTGGCGGCGTGAGAAACACCCTCAAAAAACTCAGCTCCTGCACTTACTAGAAACGGTTCCTGCAATGATGAAAAACACAAATTTGACTCTCTATTTATACCCACTTGGGCGAACGAGCAAAAAAATCCATGCATCCGAGAATCATAATCCCTCGCTTACAACAGCAAAAGACTGTTATTGAAAAGTCTATAAATTAGAAAAAACAAGGGCACTACCCAGAAAGCATACACACTTTCCGAGCGAGAGAATCCAACTATAGATTGAAGGGGCTTCGTGTTTTGCTCGCACACAAAAGAATCAATGCCTGTGGGCACGGAAAAGAAAAGGACCAAGGAATATTTCTATAACCAAAACAGCTTTTTCGTGTCTGTTTTCGTTTCATATTTTGATGAATCCTGAAATAAAAGATCAGAGGGAGGGAGAGAGACGGAACACAAAGCTACAGACACGAAAACTAATATGGAAAAAGAAGACTTCGAGAAAAAATAAAATGCGGGATGAAAGATATCCCGGTCGTGCTTTTTCTCAAAAACCAACCTGGATTTGTGGGTCGGCAATGAGAGCTAATGATCCTTTGTTTTTTCATACGGTTTATTTCATTCTATTTTTCTTTTTCCGTTCTGATTTGTTTCTCAGCATCGGAATGGTGTATTTATATATACTCGTGGAGGTTTGATGATCATCGTAAGCAACCCCGTCAGAGCAAATAATCCAATGACTCAATCAGATGGCAATATTGCCATTGCACAAAATTCCAAATTATCCCATTCGTTTGTTTCGTTAATTTTTTCTTGAACATTTGAAATGATTCGAATTCGAACCTGAAACCATCGAGGATGTCGCCATACCACTACGGATTTCGTGAAACTTCCTTTGACCTCTTATCCTTCTTAGAAGTTTAAACTTAAACAGAGCATTTGCTGTTTGCAGATTTTTTTTATATGAAGATTATTTTAATTTAATTCCAGACATCCAAAGCTCAAAATATGCTGCAATTACTAACTTGATTCTATGCCGGGTTACCCACTTTTTCACTTTTTATCCTTAATATGCATTGAAAGTGAATTACCTAAGTATTTTGTTAAGAAAAAGTGAAATCCTTATCCTGATCTTGTCATTTCACTTTCACCCGTCCATGTCTCCTTCCCGTTATCTCGCCTTCTTCTCTCTAACCCTGTTCTTTGTCCTCTTTATACTTTTCATTATGCACACTAACAAAAAAAAAAAATTCTAACATAAATTAACCTACAATATAATCAATATATATACCCATCTTCGTAACACAATATAGTAGAATAGCCGCAGTAATAGTGACACATAATTTACATCTTCACCAGGAACTATTGTGGCAACACTGAGGGTGATGGCATTTGTTACTCAACTAAATTGTACTAATGATGAAGGTATTTTTTACTTAGATTTAGAGAAGTAAACTAAGATTTTCATGTTTTCGAGTTCAAGTTAGCTTTTGAATAGCTATTTGAGTCACTTTGTCCCAATGGAGTGGAGAAAAAATGGAAAATTGAAACAAAAGTGAAGGTGATCGACCACTTCCCTTCTGTTTGATACTTGCCCTTCCTGCCGTCAATGACAGGAAGATTATGAGTTCTCAGGAACAAGAAGAGTGCGATTGATTCCTTCCTCGAATGTAATTACAGCCCCTACTTTGTCATCAGATACACCCACGACTGGTAAACTGAAATAAATTTCATGGGCACCAGAAAATTTTGATTTAAACTGCCATCATCGTTGACAACAACTGCCATTAGCCTGAGGACAAGGAAATGGCGCGTCTTTGGCAAACCAAAGGACTGTCACCAGTTAGTGGTGTCTCGTCTTCCTACAGAGGAAATCTTTGTTAGCTGGTAACTTTTCAAAAAAAAAAAAAAAATGGTTCTGAGACAAGCAATCATCATAAATTGATATTCTTTCTGCTGCCAGCTTCATAAAATGCCAACGATTGAAGTGTCCTCTTCACTGGCAGACAAACCCAGTTTCCTTTTCCTTGTTTTGTGAAAGATAGCTCGTTAAATTACGAGAACCGTAAGGTATTCTTCTTTGCTTTTTAAGCAAAGTCATTTGAATGTTAAGCTGCATGTGCTAAAGGTGTAAGATGAGAGTAATTTTTGGCATCATCGTCTTCGTCAACAGCTCCCTTCGTTTGCGGGAAGCTTCTCTCTTGTTTATCCTCTCTGCATGGGGATATAAAAATGAAACAATGTTAGAACCTCTGGTGGGTGGAGGAGACGTTTGTGTCCCATGATAAGACCCATCAAGCATCAGAAAATGATTGTGTGCAGCCCCCTAATTCACTCTGCATCGGTCGCAAGAATTTTAAATCTTTTGCCAAACTAGGATTCTGCAACTTGTTCAAAGATGGAAGTGATCCCTTTGTCATGGTGGGGATGTCTCAGGAGTCTCTGTGACTACCCAATAGCAGTGGAGGGGTTCACGTACACGGCCCGGTAAGAAAAACCCCAACAAGATATCATCCTCTCCATCGAATCCCTCCTCCATTATCAGGCGAAAGCTTTGCACCAAGTAAACCAGATTCGATGCTGTATTCGCAGACTATCTTTTTACTGAATTAAAAACGAAATGACACAGAACTCCATGATTGGTTCTTTGACTGGAGCGATTGATTTTCTGTCTCGAAGCTAGCTAGTTTACTTGAATCCATGGAAGATGCAGAACTCAATCCAGGGTCCCAACAGTTTGGTCATTTTGCCAGCAGATGAGATACCAAGTATCTGGAGGAGAAAACAGAGGATCTGTTTTGTTAAATCTGCCTTTTTGTAAGCAGCTAAAGCTGGGAAAAGTGATGCCTGGGTAGGTCTTACCTACAAAGCAGATAAGAGGTTAGATAAAAACGAAAAGGTCACATCCAACTTTATCTTCTACAAAGTTTACTTCTCAAGAAGAATAAATTTGGAGGCATATCCAGGTAGTATGTCGACTCTTTCTTTTCATGGAGAGAATCCTACATTCCTACCCATTGGGTGTAATTCATTAGCTCCCATTTTCAATTTCCTTCAAAGAATTAGCATCAATATTAAACAAAAACAGATGGGGGAGGGGTCTGAGAATATGTTTTCTCTTTCAGACGTTTTTTTACTGAGCAATGCCAAATGCTGTTGCCACTAATTTTGAGTATCTGGAAGTTAAAAGGTTGAGGTTTTGATACAACTATCAGTTGAGAAGTGAGCTCTGAAGGTGCTTTAATGCTTAGAACTGGCACATCTGAGGAGGGGTCATCAGGGCTGTTCAGTTTCTTGCGATTCTGTGTGTTTAGTGATGGTAGGAATGTGTTGATTCTTGGGTGGATTTATTTCTCAGAAACGTGGGGATTCAAACGGAAAGATTCCTGATGATGGGTCTTTTCTGGAATGGAAATTATTCTTCACATTAGATGATGGGTTGATCTGGATGATGCACCAGGGGAGCAGGGTCTCCTGTTCCTCCTCACTTTTTGAACATCTGTTCTTCTCGAGCTACTTTCTCTAGTGGCCACACTGGTGCGCAGTCTTCCCGATGGGAATCATCATCAGATGTTCACGGGCGCACCACATTTACTTGCAGTCTTCACATTGGTCCTTTTTCCTTCCTGATGGGTCAAATCAAAGGATATGTTCAGAAAAACTGAGAACAGTAGCGAATTTCGTAACTGGGTGAAGTCCGGAGGTTCGATGGAGAAGAATCTGGGTGGCAACATTTTACAAGCTCAAAACTACTCGTCTCTTAAATCTCCTTTATCAAGTCGAAATGGAATAGAAATCCTTCTCTGTCTCGCTCCATCTTAGATACCCTTGAAATTGCAAGCCAAAGAGGGTGAGGTGAAGGGGGAAAAGAGAAAGCAGAGCTACTCTCTGTGAATAAAAACTCTGGGATCCTTCGCTTCAGATGTGCAAAATTTTGAAAAAGCAGATACAAGAATGTTACTAACAAGTATACTACACAGGAAATGAGACAATTCCGAGTTAGAAGCCGGACGATTCGGGAGACGCCTCCTGGCAAAGCCTACCGGCCCGACAGGACAGAAACGGTGATCGCACAGGACGACGACGAAGGGCACCCGCTCTCCAATCGGCGAGCGGCTACACCGGATTGTTGATCGATAGATAGAAGATCGACCATGATCATCTCAGTCTCCGGCGGCACATCCACCGGTACCCGCCCTTCTAGCATGTCCACCACTTCCGCCATACTAGGCCTCAGCCGAGCCTTTTCCTGTATACAACAGAGACCCACATTGACCAGCGTTCTCACCTCCCTCTCCTCGACCCCTCCTTCCTCCATCAGTCTCTCGTCCACCACCTCCATTACCTTCCCTTCCCTCACCTTCCCATCCACAATTCTCGGAAAATACGACCATTTCCTGTCCGACTTGTCACCGTCTCCCACCAAAAGGACATTCCTCCGCCCTCCCACCAGCTCCAAGACGACCATGCCATAACTGTAAATATCTGACTTCTCCGTGACTCCCCGCTCCAGGAGCCACTCGGGGGCCAAGTACCCTCGCGTGCCTCTGATCGTCGTCACCACTCGGCTCTCGTCTCTTCCCATTAACTTCGACAGCCCAAAGTCGGAGACTCGCGCGCGGAAATTTTCGTCGAGGAGAATGTTTTCGGGCTTCACATCCAGGTGTAGGACACGCGATCGGCAATCGTGGTGGAGATAGGCGAGAGCTCTGGCAACGTCGATGGCGACTCTGTACCTGAGAGCCCATGGAAGGCAACACTCTCCACCGTCGTGATTCACTCTCCGGGGGAAGATCCAGCCGTCTAAGGCCCCGTTCTGAACGAACTCGTACACCAGGAAGCGGGGCCCGCCCGGAACGCAGCAGTAGCCCAGTAAACGAACCAGGTTTACGTGATGTACGTTGGCAATGGCCATCACCTCCGCGCGGAACTCACGCTCCCCGTGCTCGGCCTCCTCGATCCGTTTCACTGCTACCGGAGTACCGTCGTACAGGATGCCTTTGAAAACGGACGCGGAGGCTCCTCGGCCGATCAGTGCTCTGAAATTATCGGTGGCTGCCTCTAGTTCCTCGTACCGGAACTTGGCCGGCAGCCCGGCCACCTTCCTAAGGAAGCTGTACTCTATTCGGAGCTCTTCCCCCTCCAGAGCCAGATGATTCTGGACGAACATCCGGTGACGGCGACTTACTGCAATTTGGAAGAGAACCCAGATGATGATTCCCAGAATTACCGCACCATCGGCGGCAGCAATGACAAAGAATGTCCTCGTGGGGCCGACAGATACTCCGAGGACGACGACCAGAATAAGGAGCGCGGTGATACTTGCTGCAGCGATCAAATTTCTCTGCTTGAACTCCATTAAAGCTACCTTGCTGGATTAGAAACCCTTTTCGATCATCCGTGAGCTACTCGACGACTCCGTCGCCATTGTTAACGTTCCTGACCTCTAACAATTTGGGAATTCGGAGGTTTCGTCTTGAACGGATGTGAATACTTAAATTAAGCGCGGGACCTATATGTTAACGTCCAGTTTTCTAATATCAGAAAATTGACCCGAGCACCAATGAGCTCATGTCACAGACGATTTGTGAACTCGTACGAGTAATTTCAGATCAAAGACAGTTCTTTAATTTATTATGCTTAAGTTCTACTCTGACATTTGCTTAGGATGACATGAGGCGAAATTGTCATCGATTACATCTCTGCCGGAGAAGAGAGTGGCTTTGTCCTCCCAATTTAATAATAGAGTGACCACACGGTTTTGAATTTGAAATCAATTTTTTTTTTTTTGTGTGTTTTATTGTCTTTCTTCGTTCTTCCAACTTGAATCGTTCAAACTCCGCGTTGATTTCTCGCAGAAACGAGGATCCTGCATTTGTATCGATCGCACAGTAGGTGCCGGGTGGGCATCGGATCGGGTTTCTGTCAGCCATAAGCGTTTAATTTTAATAAAAGGGCATTTATAAAAGAAAAAAAATTCAGAAACCTAAAATTTCCCAAATATCCCGTCGTCGTCCCCGGCCGGTTGCCTTCGAATCGATTTCCGACCGTGCCTGTTGCCACAGAAATGGTAAGTTTCTCATTACTCAAATTTCGATATTTACGATTGATTTAACTTCCTTTCTAAGATTTTTAGAACCCTAATCGAATGTAATTTTGTTATTTCACATCCTCGTCCATTCTTCTTACTGCCGCCACCATTTTGGACTCGGGCTGGGGATAGGGACATTTGTCGGACAGGAACCAGGGACAGTTACTCGCCCCCATTATTGCAGGCCTTCCAAGTCAACTGAGGAGATGAGATTTTAGACTTCAACAAAGCTCAAGAAATCGATCACAATAGCGGGCCTGACTGAGCAGAGGCTCCCTTAAACAGTGCAGCGACATAAGGGAAGACCCAAGCGTTAAAACCCACCAATCTCTTCCCAGAAAAAACACATCCACCAATAAACTCACTACTTCGGTTGTCCTTATTGCCTCAGACACTTCATCGAACCTCGCTAAAAGACTCAAGAACATTAGGGAGGATCCTCACTCTTTTACCATCTCAAATAAGACAGGCTTCCCGGAACGTTCCGCCGATGTACAGTTACCGTGAAACTGCACAAGCTAACTTGCCAGATAGAGAGCTTCATCGCTCTGCTAGATAAAGTTTCGATTCAAAGGACTTACCTTGGTGAGGTACGGTCATATTTGAAATAATTGGAAGCAGCTGAACCCTAGAAGAATTGTCTTGTTAGGAAGCAACTGTAATAAGGTCACTTACTCTTGATCATGCATCTAACTCCCATTTACAGATATTGGAGGCTTGGATTTGTAAATGACGACTGAATGATTCACTTATATAACGCACGACAAATTCGAGAAGATTGACTGAAACTCACTTACTTATCATGAATTATTTGAGAAGCATTTAAAACAGGCATTTTAACAGGTGATCATATCGTGAAACAAAATCACCGAGCAAAAATTGTCGAACTCGGAGTCTGTCAAGAAATGAATACCCAACAACGGCAGAGAATGACAAGCAATTTTTGATACTACACTATGAAGCAGAAACTGTCTCTCGCGCCTCACCAATTTTCTTATTCCACCATGGAAAACGCTTGCCTCATCCACAGTGTGTCCAAAATCAATGCAGACCATCCTCCGGGGGAGGACCTCCTTCGCCAACCACTTCCAGCTGCACACGCATTAGAAAAGAGAGACACGGTCTCAACCCAAGACAATATATCAGATTTCAGCAAACAGCAGTAAAGCTCTGGACGGCCAATATCCTCCAATTAATAGACAAACACCAATAAAGAACTCAAATTCACTATTGAAATATAGATTTATCCATATATCTTGTGCAAGTTTATATATAGACAGACATAGCTTGCTTGAAAAGAATTACAGCCAGTTTTTAGAAATTATCTATGCATAGAAACTGAGAATTTGAGTTTGTCCCCAGCACATAAAAAACTTGAGAAAAATACAAACAGACCCTTAAATCCTAACAGAAACTGCTTTAGGGGGCACATAGTTGTCCTTCTTCTAAACGACTGGCAAGATAGGGCGACAGGGCACGGGGACGGGTACGGGTACGAAGACAAATTCAAGGCCTCCCTTTATCTTGAGAGTCAAAGAGATGAGATTCTTTTATTTTTTACTTTCAAATTTTAAATATAGTTTTCTAAAATTCATATCAAAGGTAATATTGTCGTTTTACAAACCCCTACTGGTTCATTTAGCTTTCATGAATGATAGTCCACTGCATCTTAACCACAATGCCGTAATAAGAAATAGATACCGGACATACATGTGAACTATTAGCTCCAAACCAATTTTTAACTGACAGCTTTTAGCACGATAAGTGAGAAGTGATACTCTTATCTCCCTGCTGATTAGGCTCTAAACAAAATGAAGTTCCCAAGAGCAAGCTGACACATTTCTCTTACCATGAAGTATTGAGAGCATACAGGGCATTCATGTGGCTTCCCCTTTTCCAGCCAAAACCACACAACATCATGCTCATCCTCTGCAGCCAAAATAAATTATAAATGACTCTAGACCTCTGGAAGAATTAAAATTATAAATAATAGGTTCATTTCAAATAGAAAAAAAATTACGATAAAATACATACCGCCTTCACCGCCTGGGCATCCCACTAGTCTTTTATTAAATGAGGATTTAATAATGGCAGGTGCTTCCTACAAGCAAAAAACAAGAAAAATAATTCATCGGAGTATACATCTACTCAAATACTGGCTAATGCAATCATGGTCAACAATATAATTTCCACACCCAAAAATTATGAAATACTGACTTTTAAAATCCTTGAAAAGGATTCAGAATCATCAACAGCATACAAATAGCACCTATCAACTGATTTACAAAACTGATGGGGATGTTCATATAATGAACTAAAACACATGTGCACAAGTCAGAGAACTAAAATGCATAAAAACCAAGCAAGGAGCAAAAGCCAGACAAGAAAAGCAAGGGTGTCAAGGTAAATGGAGTTAATGGAAAATTGAACCACAGAGAAATATTTGCAATAAACTATCTACAGTTTCCAAGCAAAACAACCCTGCAAACGTTTGTAAGAGTGAAGAGAGAGAATATACAAAAGGAGTTCCACGAGTAACAGATTTATAAAACAAAGTACCATGCCATGGTACAGTATCTGATAAATGTTCTTTTTGAGATGGTTATCTGCTAAATGTTCCAACTTCAATTTGTGGAATTTGCTTTTTTCTCAACATTGCATTAACTAACACAACAAGTGTGAGTAGAATAACACCCCTAAGGATAGCACCAGCCAGCTGGCTTGCGAGCGACTCAGATTTGAATTGGTGTTAGCTCGGCTCAGACCGATTCTCACCGAAGCTAAGCTTGTTAGTCAAGCCATGCCCAGCTCAGGTCAATGGCTCGCGAACCAGCTCAAAATTATGTATCTTACACAAAAACACCATTGTGCATAAGAGGTAAAACAAAGAAGTCTGAGTCAAGTCAAGCCATAATTTTTTACGAGTCAAGCCGAGCACAAGCCAATGGAATTATACTCGAGCCTCATTATTAGGGCTCAAGTCAAACCTGAACCTGCAAAAACTAGGCTCAGCTTGTTGCCAACAAAAACCAATATTTTTGTATCTTATATAGCTTTTCATTCAAGTTGGACACAGACAAAGGCTCAAAAAGAGTTGCTAACCAGTCAAACTATTAGGTACTTCCAAGCACCGATGAAAGTAATCCACCTATCACATTCAGAAGGTTTTCACCCAGTATAAGTACCATCCTAGAAGCCAACTAAGCCTGCAAACACTATGAACAGGAATCCAAGTATCCAATTTAACAGAATTTTATCCAAGACAAGTGCCATGTCAAGGCTGCAAAACAACTATTACATGAGAATGTATACATTGACGTGAGTTCCAATATTTCTCTTCTACTCCACAATTCAGGCTTTTGTGAGAGCACACAACATTCAAATCTATACAACTGTAAAATAATATGTCCAACTTACGTAATGTTTGAAGTTAGTGGTAGCAGCATTAAACATGCCATCGGAATAGCTCTTCTAATATACTTCATCCCCATGATGATAAAAATATATTCCTATCTTAACTTGCATGGTTAATAATCAATTATAGAACACAAAAATGCAACAAGTTGGAAGGCAGGTCGTAGAGTTCAATGAACAGTTCATAAAGCCCGTTATCACCCATCATCAGTCAGAGCTTCCACACTGGGAAAAAATAAACGAAGAAAAAGACAGGACAAAACCATAAATCTGGGTGCACCAAGAATTGCCTTCCTAAGCATCTTGATCCAAAATTCGAATCTCTAATAACATTTGAAAGTGTTAATTTATACTCCTGGGTAAACAGCACCTACAATCCCATATTTTCGACTTGTATTATTTAAAAAGGATAGTACCAGAAACGGTCGCTAAAATAAGAAAATGGTGCCACTAAAATATTCCAGCAGAAAATGACCACCTGTCTTAAAAATCACATAATAACTGAAAGTTAGAAAATATTATTGACACTAAGCGTTGGATCGCTAATATTGGACATACGAGCAGAAAATCATCAAACATCAACAGCGCTAATTCACAAGGAATGATAAAGGATCAAAAGGCAAGACAGAAAAAGGATTACAGGACATAGTTTCCACTAGATTTCGTAGTCCCACCGACACCCCATAACAACCTATTTGTGAAAAAGAAAGGAAGACAGGTGGATTCATAACGCATTGCCTCCACTAGTTGATATTTCCAGGGGGTGAACAGAAATGAAATAACAAAACGGGTTCATCTACAACCAACCTACTTATGTATACCAAAAGAATGAAGGCCTTAACCATAAATCAACTTAAAGTTCTGATTTATAACCATTAAAATAGAGCCAATACATTTTCAAGAAAATAAATAAGTATAACAAAAGGTAAATGCGTCAGAACAAGTCAGAAATCAACAAAAACGTAACCGGTAGGAAGCTATCAAAATTCAGACAAGCAGGCTCACCTTGGTCCCGAATGGTCCCACCGGAGGGTCCAAATCAAACCTCTTACTCCCCTGATACCATATCAAACAAACCAAAATGAGCTCTCCGACATCACGTATTAGTGTTACAGCAAGTATTTGTGCTCGAATGAAATTCCTAGATGCCTCAGGGAAGAGAACGCACCTCCAACTCAGCTTCAATTTCCTCCCTCTCAAGCCCAGTGGCTATCGGCATTACATCTTCCACTCTCTTCTTCCCGCCCGATGAAACATCTGCACATAAAAAGCGCCAGCGGAACAAAAATCAGGAACGAAAACCCTAGGTAGCAAAGAGCCACAGGAAGGAAGCAAGCAAGCAAGTGAAGATCGATGAACCGGGGTACGAGAAATGCAAACCAATATCGGAGGTACCGTGCTGAGAGAAGAAGGGCGGAGAGTTCTGGAACGGCGACGACGACGGCGAGGAGGAGTGAAGCGACGCAAGAGACCGGTTTACCTGAGGTACAGATCGGCGAAGACCGAGTGCCGATCGCCATACAGCAAGAGTGTTTAGCCTTCTCCACATCTCTGGATCAAGTTCTCAGGTCGCCCCCAACCAGGGTACTCACGCAGAAGCTCGGATCAAAATGATTCTGTTAAAATAGCCGCGCGGCGTTTAATTCTTTATAGGGCGACGGTAGCGTCGTGTGCTCGTTGCGGGTCCAGCGTAGAGCAAACTCGGGTGAACGGCTCGGGCGTTCGGTACGGTCACAACAAGCTTAGACACTGATAACCTAAACCTATATTGGAATCAAGAATTTGCCTCCAAGCTTCATAGAGAGGGTAAGCTAAGTTTACAAAAAAAATTAAACAAGAGAGGTAGAGGCATTTTCAGAATCACCAAGCATTTCATGTGCATTTTGCCATTTGAATTGAACCTTTCAAATAAACATAAAAAGAGAGAGAAAATATGAGCCTACTACTTAAACAAGTGTTTACCATTTCAATAGGAAAAATAAAGACATAAAGCATAAAGGTTAAACAATTGAAGCTAAAAAAAATTGACATTAAATGGCATTATCCATCAGACATCATGTACCTAGACTCCTCAAAAAAATGGTGTAGTCGAAAGAAAAAACCGACATCTCCTCCATGTAGCTCATGACCTACTCTACTCTATGAATGTACCCTATTTTTATTGGCCTCCACACAATTCTTACTATATGTTTCCTTATTAATAGGTTACCATCTTGGATGTTGAATCATAAGTCCGCATACTCATTGTTATTTTCGAATAAATACCCATTTTTCCCTTCCTTTGAAAGTATTTGGTTACGCATCCCCACACAAGAGTAAGTTTGACCCAAGGCTCTTAAGTGTATTTTTGTGGGTTACTCTCATACCGAAAAAGTATATGTATGTTATAATCCTTCTCTTCGGAAACTAATTGTCTCTAGGGATGTCACTTTTGTTAGGACTTGACCTTTTATTCTTCAAAGGATCTTCCTCTGTGTCTTTTATCTATTCAGGCTGCTCTGAAGTCTGTTGTGCCACTTGATGTAGATCTACTTCAGCCCGTTGAAGCATCGTACGATACCACACTTGTGGATTTTACGAATCTCTCTGAGGTAAGTCCATCTTTCCCTCTTATATTTGGTCCACAGTTATCATAGCTCTTCAAAAATAACCTAGGACTTGCACCTAGGCGCCCCACTTTTCATCCTATATTTTAATTCGTCTCTCACCTTTTTTTGTCTTCTATTTGCATCTATTTTGTTCCACCCTTGCTCCACCATCTTATCAAGAGGCATTGAGGCATCCAAGATAGAAGACAACCATGGAAGAAAAATGAATACATTATATGAGAATTAGATTGGATCCCTAGTTCCACTTCCTCCCGACAAGAAACTCGTGGGTTGTAAATAGGTTTTTACAATCAAACATTATCCAGATGGTTCTATTGCTAGCCTCAAGGCCAACCTAGTTGCAAAGGGGTATAATCAATGCTATGGAGTAGATTATGAGGAAATTTTCTCTTCGGTGGCTAAATTAAACTTGGTACAAATCTTATTATCACTTGTTGATAATTCCTCTTGGCCAGTGTATCAACTAGATATGAATAATGTATTTTTGAATGGTGACATTCAAGAAGAAATATATATGCATAAAACACATAGCTTTGTGGTTATGGAGGAGTTACTGTGCAAATTGAGGAAGTCATTAAATGGCCTAAAACAGTCTCCTTAAACTTGGTTTGACAAATTTAACCAAGCAATATTGCATTTTGGATTCAATCAATGTTCAGTAGATCATTCTGTCTTTGTGAAGATACCTTCAAAGGAAAAATATTACTGACTGTTTATGGGGATGAAATTGTCTTAACCGGCAATGATGAAGATAGTATAAAAAAAGTCAAAGAAAATATATGCGAAGAATTCAAAAAGAAATATTTGGGACTTCTGAAATATTTTTTGGGTATTGAAGTCCTCCAGTCAAAACACAGGATCATATTATCTCAGAGGAATTATATTCTGGATCTACTTGAGGACATAGGAATGATGGGAAGTCGATAAGCGACCCCTATGGATGCAAACACAAAGCTATATACAAGCTCTGGAAAAGATGTTGATATAGGAAAGTATCAGAGACTCTTGGGAAAACTTATTTACCTAACAGTAACCAAACCAGATACATCATATATAGTAAGTGTGGTTAGTCCGAGGAAAGAACTTTTCAATAAAAATCATAGTCACTTCAACATTTAAGATTTTCTATAAGCAGATTGGGTTAGATCACCTGAAGAAAGGAAGTCCACTTCTGGGAATTTTACCATAGTTGGAGGTAAAATAGTTAAACGGAAAAGTATGAAGCAAAATGTTATTGCAAGGTCCAGTGCAAAAGTCGAATACAGAGCTATGACCCATGCAAACAATGAGTTTCTATTGATCAAATCTCTTCTTACTAAATTGAGGTTATATAAGGAAGCCTCTATGAAATTATATTGTGACAACCCGACAGTCATTCATATTGTTTCAAATCCGGTCTTTCATGAAAGAAAAAAACACATTAGGGTAGATTGTTATTTTATATGGGAAAATTTTCAAACCGGAATTTTATCTCTCACACATGTTTCGTCTCAAGGATAAATAGCAAATATTCCTAAAAGCCTGATCACATCTAAGATACAAATCACTATTTGGAATAAGTTGGGCATCTATAATGTTTTCTCTCTCCCAACTTGAGGGGGAGTGTTAGAAAAAACAAAAGTGCCACAAATATAAATTAAGAGAGAACTCCTCTCCCACGTCAAGAGGTGGCAAAGGAGGTAAATAAATGGTTTTTCATAAGGATGGCACAATAGTATAATTAAATAAGATGATGTATGCCTAGTTATGTCATTTCATTACAGAGCTTATAACCATAAAGGCATTGTAATCATTATAAACCTCTTTTTACAACTATAAATAAGACGTTCAAGACACAAGGTAAAAAGCCTCTCATTTTGTCATAAATTTGTATGACCTATTCTCTCTCTCTCTCTCTCTCTCTCTTCTTCTTCTTTCTTCCTCTTTTTTCTTCTCATCTTCTTCCTCCTCTCTTCCTTCACCACCTTGATTGAGATTCTTTATCATTGAATCCAAAATTCAACATAAATAATAGTTTATTATCCTATAATAAAATATTATATTATACATTATCAAATACTATATTATGACATTAAGAGTACATACTACTATTGTACAATGTGGAACTATAACTTACTATTGTTAGCTGTTAAATAATAGGTTACCCATTGATCATTCTCTCTTAAAGAATCTAATTTAAATATTATTTAATCAATAATCAGAATATTCTCATAACTCTTTACTTAAAAAGATAACCATGCGCTTCAACAAGCCAACCTCTCCTCCTCATAAACTTTAAATCTACGATGGAAAGTGTTTTCACTAATAGGCTTATATTATAAAGGCCAATCTAGTGTTGGCCAATTATCCGTCGAAAGAGACAAATATGTTATATAATACCAAAAGCATTAGAATAAAAGCGCTACGACACATCGTAACGCCAGACCCGAAGAAAATCCAGAGACAACAACAACAACAATCTCGACTGACAGAACATTCACCACAAACCTACAAATAAATCTCATTCCCCTTCGATTACTTTTTTTTAACTGAAAATGTACGCTTAAGCTTTTCCATAAAGTCCACTTTCCTACCTCTGGCCAGAATCAGGAGACCCATCTCCATAAGAAACCAACCCTTTCTTCCCCACTGGGCTATTCGAAGAAGGTGACCTAGACTTATCTTCAATGGTTGCTTGCTTAGGGGATGGCTCCGGTGAGGACCTGGACGATGAACTTCTGCTTCTGGAAATCGACCTCCTCTTCTCACTTCGTCCAGAACCTCGTAGGGACCCATGGGGCCTTGTCCTATCAGAGATAGGAGAGCGACTCCGTGCTGGACTACGGCTGTAACCTCCCTTACCCCTGCTACGATAGGCTATGGGGCTGCGAGAGACACTTCTGCTTCGGGACGGGCTCCTCCTCCTGTACCTGCAATGAAATTAAGAAAATCCATAAGACCAGAGAATCGGCCATCGGGTTTCCAAACTAAAACATGCTAAAATGAAGACAGATTAATGCCACAACATCCGTTCATAATGCAATGAATGACACTTATATATTCAGAAATTAAAGAATAAAAAAAGAGGGAATGGTGCATTAACTCTTAAAAATGTGAAAAGGACGATAGTCATGTAGAAGAACCAAACCTTGGTGGAGTTCTGCCTCTTGGAGGACTCCTATACCGTCTAGGAGGAGAACGCTCAGAATAATTTCTATAGCTGGAATATCTGGTCAAACATAACAAGTTATTTATATTAAACAACTAAAGACGAAAGACCAATTCAAAGTAATCAGGAATTGCTCTGTACCTATCTCGATCCCCTCTTCCACCATAACGTCGTGACCTCACAGGAGATCGTTCAGGGGAAGGTGTTCGATAACGACGTGCATAAGAATAGCGATCACTAAATCCCCTCCCTCTTCTGATACGTTTTGGAGATGCATCCGGTGAAACACTTCTGGACAAGCTCCTTCGACGAGGAGTTGGAGCCTTGCGCACGGGGGCTGGACTCCTTGAGTAGCTGCGTCTATTGCTCCTACTAGGTGCTTTTACTGGACTTTTGCTAACACTTTTCTGGGGTGGAGCCCTAGCAGGACTCCTGCTTACACTTCTTCTTCTCGATGGAGCCCGTACAGGGCTTCTACTGATGCTTCTGCGAGAGGACCTCACAGGGCTCCTACTGGGACTTCTTTGGGGCAAGGACCTCAAAGAGCCCCCACTGGCACTTTTTCGGGGCAAGGACCTCAAAGAGCCCCCACTGGCACTTCTTCGAGATTGAGATCTTACAGGACTTCTACTAACACTTCTCCTAGGTGGGCTTCTACTGACACTTTTTCTGTCTGGGCTTCTGCTACCGCTACTCCTAGAAGGGCTTCGACTACTACTAGCACGCTGTGAGCCTCGAACTGGACTTCGGCTGTGATTGGGAGTCGGGCTCCTGCTCAAGCTCTGCCTTTTAGGACTCGCACTTCGGCTCTTGCTCCTCCGAGGACTTATGCTCATACTCTTGCTCATTGACCTTTTAGGGCTTACACTTCTGCTCCTGTGCCACCAGTCCCATATAAACTTACGGTGTTGAAGGATTCATGGAGCATAAATAAATAATAAAAAAACACCTGGACATTCAAAAAGAAGAAATACCTAGATTTCCTAAGATGACCATCCACATCAGGTTGTCTTTCTGCACCTCTATCAGACTTGGCATCTGCCCCAACCCCATTGCTTGTCAACTCCCCATTTTCCCTTGAGAACTCACCCTCTTCTTCCTCGAGTTGATCAGTTGTGTTCCCATTTTTTTTATGGTTTACAACATCCTTTTCATCTAACACGAGAGGAGACTCTTTTCCAACTACAAGGAGCACAAAACTCTTAATTACATAAAAGCTAAGCAGCAAATAACAGACATTTCATCAGATTGTAATAATATAGCAGCAACAAAATTAGAACCTGAAGCTCACAAAAACCAACTCAATATATGCAATAATGCACAATGAAGAATCAAGAAACCAGTCAAAAGAAAAAGAAGTAAACAATACAACTTGAGCTCCTTTCAAGTGTACGAGAAAGTCCTGCCAGAAACAATCAAGTAAAGAACAAATACAAAACCTCAGAAGAACACAAAACAGAACTAACCTGTAAGCCTGATTGGCTACAGAAGAACACAAAACAGAACTAACCACAGCACCAAAACGTGATATGATAAAAGAGAGAACAATATCACAACACTATAAAATGGAGGTAACTAAATGGAGGACTCCAAATAAACCCAGTAAGAAAAAGGACCACGAACTATAATAACATACCAGCTGCATGTGATCTATCACAACATACAGAATAATGTGCAAAGGCCAAAAGACTACATGGGATCATCATATTAAAAGATTTTAGATTCCAGTGTTAAACAAACACTAGCTAACTTGAAAATTTCACAGACGACTTCAACAAGTCACCAATTTTTTCATCCCAAAGAAGCTTTAGAAAATAAAAAAGCTATCAAACAATGTCATGCTAAAATTATTGGCATACAAGTAAAACTTGTACTAGAAAAGCTGGTTCTACAAAACACAGAATTGGATACTCTGATGGAGAGAAAAGATTT
Organism: Aristolochia californica; assembly: GCF_029961685.1. NCBI lineage: Eukaryota > Viridiplantae > Streptophyta > Magnoliopsida > Piperales > Aristolochiaceae > Aristolochia > Aristolochia californica. Next base: position 9,661,870 of record NW_027181815.1, read on the forward strand.
AAACAACTCAGAAACATAAAGCCATAAAACATTAAGCAACTCAATCAGTGAAATAAACTTTCAAATTAGGATCATTATCGTGTGATCTCTTTTTAAAAAGTTTATCATTCACCTTAAACAAAAGCAAACAAAACAATTATACTACTGTTGCAGCAGGAAAGGCTTCAAAGTCCAACATGGTGCCAACAATCAAGAAGATATAATTCATACTATCATCTCTTCACTGCGAACCAACTTAAAATGGAGCAAATAGACATCATATATAGAGGCAGGGAAAACTCAATACCTAATAGCAAAAGAATATGCAGTCTACTGCACTTGCACCAAAGTTTCTCGAGTAGTCTTAATAGACCCAGCAACAACACATAATGCAAACTTTTAACTTTTCATTCATAAGTTACTGTAGATATAAGGGCCCAAGGCAAGAAAGACATGTATGCATCATCCCATCCCCAAGAAGGGCACTAAAACATACATACCACTTCTCACATCAATTAACTTAGCTATAGTTGTTAAAATCTCTGTTATTTCTTCGATAAAAATTCCATACGAGCCATTAAAAAAATAATTGTAGATAATCCAAGACCAACCATAAAATGTGTTTTGATGTCTTCTACATCCCCATACTCCAGCCAAGATCATAATCTAGCCAAATAAAATTAGCGACATTCCAAAATTGTCAAATCAATTTTTCAGCTGTGTTTCTGCCATAAGAAACAATACAACAAAAAATCTGGTCTTTTTAACCAGTTTGGTGTGTGTGTGTGTGTGTGTGTGTGGGGGGGGGGGGGGGGGGGGGGGGGCTTGCTCCACAATGTAAAAGGATAAAAAAACGTGTTTCCTATCACCGCAACAGGAAACAATGAGAAAATAAACCAAAAGGCAGGGATGCCAGAAAACCAGTCAAAGGGATTTTCCAATAAGAAAATTTTCAATAGACAAACCGGTCAAAGAAAAAAATGATCTCCCCATCATTTTGTTTTCCCATAATTTTCAAAATAGTTCATTTTATGTCATATCAAAATAGATGATGGGGTTAAAATAACCTCTTCAGACTTTCATCAGCCTATAAATTACAACTTATTCCAAGCAACCAAAAGAATCTGACAGTCACATAAGCAAAATATGTAAGAACTGGAAATAACCAAGGAACCCAGTATACCAGCTGCTTTTGAAGAGTTCCGAGACTTTCGACCATGACCCCTGGCTTCAACAATATCTTCTTCTGAGCTGCTTTCACTAGTGTCACTATCAGTGTCACTGGTATCCGAAGTCCTAATACAAATAAAACAAATGCAAGTAAGACACTCAACTGCAGAAAACAAGAAATTGGACTGTTCAGACAACCCAACTGGAATACAACTAGCTCCATGCCCTAACACAGAGTAGGCACACATCAAGTCCATTTGACCTCGCAGGCCTCAATACTTGAGAACTTTTGTCTCAAAAGATTTAAGAAAGAAATAAATAGTACAATTACATTTGAATGTACCATTGGTACGGGAAGAGAAGAAACAAAAAGCCAAGCCATTTTTCCTAACGAAAACACAAATTTCAACCACTTGAGAAATGAATAAATAAAAATCACAACCAGAAAAGGTAAAGCAGAGACACTTGTAATAAAATACATTTGCCTAACCATCAACTCCTGCATCTCATTCAAATGACTACTAAACAATTGACTGCAATGTCACAAAGTTATTTGGTATCTTGATGAATTACTTTCCTATGTGGAAGTATGATTCTTACATTAAGTAAATTAATAAACACAAACTACACAAACTGCGACCAGAATATAACCTCAGTTATCTGGTTATCAGGTACTTATGCAACAACATGACAGGCAAAATAAGACACAAATATAATTTTCTATTATCTATTCTTTTTTCCTTCAACACAATGTGTTTGTGTCACCATAAGAAAGTGCCTTCTTTCAACTTTACACAACAATCTAAAAACGAATAAAGGCACTCATAAGATTAAAAGCTGAATAATCCTAGCTCATGCACATCATGATGCACAACTTGGTGTCTTTTGTGCTTCTCCTCACAACCCCCAAACACGACAAACTAAACAAGTCTTGCAAAAAACAGAAATTCACTTCAACCGAAGCAGTTTATGACAAAAAGTTGCTAAACAACTGCAAGACTAAAAAGGAATATCCAAATTAATTTCCTTTTTTTAAAAGAATACATTAATTGCCTTTGTATTTCCTCATGATGGCTTGATCAATCTAAAGCAAGTTGCAAAAGCATATCATCCATTTTAATTCCCTTTCTTATCCAAGAACTTATGCAGCAGCAAGTTGTTTCAAACTTTCATATGTAAACATAAATCACAACCAAGTCCTTTTATATGAGTATAAAAGAGAGAATAACAACCGTTTTGATTTGCGCCTAGATCTCTTATCACGACGCCTACGCCTTCTGTCACGCTTTCTATCCCTCTTTCTCTTTCCGCGTCTATGTTTGTCTCTTTTTGAGGACTTCCTTCTCCTCCGACGCTTATCATCACTAGATGAAGTGGCATCAGATGATGATGACAGAGATGAATCAGAATAACTATCAGAATCAGATGATTCAGTTTCAGTATCTGATGAGCTGTCTGAGTCAGATGAATAATGTCTTCTTCTCTTCTTCCTTCTTCTATCTCTTGAAGACTTTTTATGTTTTCCTCTTCGGCGCTCTTCATGATTATCATCATCAGAAGATATGCTCTTCCCTAGTTTTGATTTGCCAACATTCTTCTTATCTGTGACACCATCACACAAAGGATAAACAGTATAAGGATCCTTGAAGAGAGTGGCAAAGGCAAAGAAAAACACAAATTGTAGCAGATTGAGGATAAGAAAAAAGTATAACTGAGGAGAGCAGGTTATCCAGTGTCACCTAGTACACATCTTGAATAGAGAACAAAGTTAAGAGTATACATTAAGAAGAAAAAAGGATAATACAAAAGGTAACAAGCCCCAGCATGAACCCAGCTCAGGTAGAAAAAGAAAAAAGACAGAAAGAAAAAAGGCTTTCCCTCTCCATCAAGCTGAATCTGAAGCCAACAGGACTAGGCCAGTATTTCATGTTATGCATGAAGGTCACCATGCAAAAGAACCATTCAAAATAACCAAAAAGAAGTAAAATTCTCTCCAAAAGCTGTCAGAGTTTTACCACCAACTACTCCACAGTTGACAATTTTCACTGGAACAACAGGCTTCGACTTCTTGTCAGTCTCCACAAGTTCGATCTTCTTTAGAGTTTCTTGTCCTTGAGCTAGCTTTCCAAAGACAACATGTTTGCTGTCAAATGTTCAAAAGTCTTGGTCACATCACCCAGGAAACTAAAATAAAACTTTACACAAGAAACAGAGAAAAATTAACCTAATTCTATTACAACAAAGCAATCAATTAGTTCTTTGCAATTTAAATGCAACTGCTTACTTGGAAACTATTTCTTATGTTGACTGTTGTACATGCATCACGAAGATGAAATGAAAAAATCAATTTCACTCTACATGACAAAAATTTCCTTAAATTTAGAATCACTAAAAACTCATTACCATACTAAGACAAAATATTTTTGCACTTGAAAATGGAGAGAGAATATATCCTAACTAAAAATAAAAAAAGGAGGAAATTATCTGAAAGATTGATAACTAGAACTAATTTAAAGATCAAAATTGAAACTCTGCAATATTTCCTAAATCCCTCAATATTGATTATAATTCAAGTGATACAGGCCTATACTTCCAACACCCAGTACTCCAACTTCAACAAATAACCCTCACTAAGAGATGTTTATTAGGTACAACTAATTTAGGGGATTGAGTGCCTTTAGATTACCCTTTTCAAAAAAAAAAGTGCCTTTAGATTACGTGAAAACAGATTCAGAAGAGAGAATTCAATATTTAGAAAAAAAAACTATGAATTAGATAAGAGGAATGTACGAATAAGGAGGACAAGAAACCAACCCGTCAAGATGGTGAGCAGCTTTGAAAGTAATAAAGAACTGTGAACCATTGGTATGAGGACCAGCATTTGCCATAGAAAGGAGACCAGGCCCGTCATGCTTCAGCTTGAAGTTCTCATCTGGAATGTATCAGTCAGCTCACCATTATTACCATAAGAAAAAATGCATGAAGTCCTCAATAGCTTAGGTAGCATTCTGGAAAGAAATCATAGCATTCTCGTAACATAACATAAAAACACGATGATGCACAGAACAGCAACAACCACTTCAGCAGACGGGACGCGATATCCAAATATACTTGTAATGATAGCAAGTATTTCTTTTGACAGAACACTTCTCTAATAATGTTAGGACCACCCAATTCACAAACATAAATGCATTCATTTTTAGGTAGGTACATCTCATTATTGTGAATGAACTGAGAAAAGAGCAGATGACAGTTGACATCAATAAAAATGACCTGCAACTACCTAATTACATTGAAGAATTAATACTAAGACAAATAAGAAACTTAAAATTTTAAAATTTCAGAAACATATCCTACACGGATTACCCACAAAATACCATATGTAAGATCTCAATACATGGATTAATAAACAAATACTTGACCTTGTGACATGCTTCAATTTAGTCTTTTTGGAGACCTACTCCATTGCAAAAGTGAAAAAGATTACATCAACCAAAACTAAGTAGGTGCATAAAGTATACATAGGCCTTGTGGTAAGAACTTTTGCAGAATAATGTCTATATAGGTGGCAAGGAGAAAACTTTACAGACAATGCATGCCTTCATGAACAAAATGAGAGTTTTTTAACGAAAAAAATGCAAGATTAGAATTTTTAAAAAGAACAGAAGGAAAAAAAAAATACCTGGAAACTTGCCCCCATATGTGCTCTCTCCACCAGAACCTGCAAGACACAGATGAGAAAAAAACTTCATAAAATTTTAAAAGAAGCCAAAATCAAGTAAAAGTTCAAGGAAGATGAACCTTCAAGGGGTGTAAGCCTCGGTGGCCATTTTTTTTTTTGAAATAATTAGTGGCCATATTTTTGGAAAGCATCTTATGGAGATTATTTTTTGTTCAATTCGTGTAATGTAGACCAAAAAAGTCCACATCATTTTTTTACAAAAAACTTGTTAAACAACAGTGCAAAGTTTGTTGATTGGGCCTTTTGCTCAATGGCCATAATGAGGCATCTCTATAGTGTGAGATCTTGGGTTCAAGTCTCACTTGGGAAAAGGGATCATGTGTGTGTGTAATCAACATTCAAAAAGAAAACAATGCAAAACATGTTTTAATTGTGAAAATATCATTGGACAGCATTTCTAAACAACTATCTGAACATGCACACTCCGACACACAATATATGTTATCAGACTATAAGCTCACCAACATGACATGAATAGAAACCAAGTTCAGACAGCACATTAATTAGAAAAAGAGTAGTCCATGAGAAAGCGACCAGCACAAAAATGAGAACAAACAGCAAAATACCGGGTGCTTCAAAAAAATGCAGAATTTTTATGACATTTTTAAGACCAACCATTCAACATCAATAAAACCTTTCTCATCAACAACCACCAACAAAGTCAGTTCTCTACAACTTTACAAACATCAAGAGTAAAAACATCCTAAATCATTAAGATAACTGTTTAGCAACATCCGCAAGAAAACAGAGGCCACACAATCCAGACAAGTTGGCAGTAGAAAAAAGAAGAAAAAAGCAGCAATTAAATTTGTTCTCCTAATGCAAACATAAGAAAACTCAGCTTTCTACAGATGCCAGTATATCATCAAATCTTGACTGAGACATCTGTATCCAATCAAAAAGCTTCTCACGAATAGTTTCTTCACCATCCACGCCAGAAAGGCATTCTGCAATTGGTTTTAACCCATGTACACATAAATATGCAGAAAATCAGACTCATTGATCTTTTGTACCAGTGTAAAACAGCACTGTTTGTCCAGTACTCAATATCTGTGGTTTGCAGAATTATCCAATAGCCTTTGCTCGATAGGCTCCTCATATTGTTCAAAGCAATCATTATTAAACACTGAAGCAGCATTTGCCTCATATGCAATCCTCAGTAAATTCACCAACAATGAATTAGCCAAGCAGAGGACTAAGTGTGTCCAGTTGACATCAAATTAAGTGTTTCAGCTGCTTCAACAACAGTATTACAGGCAACAGAAATAAGCTACCAAAAAGTTAATTAAGCACTCTAAAATAGCAAACCTTTTAAAGATGTCAATTGAAAACCATAACAAAGGACACCAATCCCAGGAGTGAGGAAAACATTTGGTTGAAACTGAAAGCCTCTAACCTGATTAACGTAACTGAAGAATGAGGAATGGTGATAACATAGGCAGCAGGCTTATCCACTGCTATTGCTCCGTTATCAGCCAAAGTATAAGCCACCCCAATACATCCCTATCTACCAAAACATGAGAAATAATAATCATGATTGGAAGATAGCGTGCATCAGTCAAATTTAACAAAGGTCGTTTCATAAGCATTGTGCTAAAAATAATCACCAAACTGATCATATCTAATGTCTTCTCCATTAATTCAAAAAAACAAAAAAAAGCATGTCTAAAGTAATATAACTTAGATAGCTCTCAAGTTCACTGATTAAAAAAATTCATTTCTTAAATAAATTTCACTTTCTTTTAATAAATGAAAGTAACAAAAGTTGATCAGCCTTTTTCCCAAAAAAAAGGCCTGTAAAGTTCAATTTTCATACTCATTTAACTTTCGCAATGCATCTGTGCCTGATAATAGATCATTGCGAAATCACTGATTTATAAATTGTCATAAATCCAAATAAGTAAAAAATGAAGAGGCAAATGAGTAAGATAAGAAAACGAGGACAGAGATTCCCTTTAAGCAAAAGGATAAAACATCATGTTTGAGGCTCATAAGATGGTAGAACATATATACCTATAGAAATAGTGAATTCCTTCAGACAGGTTCTATCTTTTTCTATAGAAACTATTTACAATCCACTTTATCACAATAACTGACACAATAAATTGAAGAATGAAGTTAGGAAGCTGCTTTCGGTTTATTAAGAAACTTGGAAACATTACTCTACATCACTGCCTGACTCAATGTGAATGGTCTACACAAACATAAGCTTTGACCTAACAGTTCAACAGGGTCATATTTGGCTTTTAAAAGCTTTTAAGTTACAATTCACAAATGAAATTAAATCAGCTAATGAAGAATGTTTAAAAAATTACTAAGTAAAAATTGAGTCATGAAACAGAAAAAAAAAAACTAGCATATAGCATCTTCAAAACCAAATCATACTGTTGCTATTTTTTTTGCTTTATCAGGAAAAGTCCTAATCCGATCAGTCCATTTAGCTACTAACAATATTAAAAAGAGGAATCCCAAATCACTTTTCACAGAATGAAAGACATTGGACATTTTCTTTGACTCGCAATCCAGACAAATGGGACAAGTTTCAGTTACCAACAGATGCTTCTTAAAATCACACTGACCACATATAATAGATACATGAAAATCAAATCAGCACAACAATCATTCATGCACATGACTGACAAGAAGTGAAAGCCAACAATTATCATCACCGACCATCAAGTAGAGTCATAAATCATGGGCAACTTAATGACTCAAAATAATGGATTAACAGAATCACATTGGCGAACTTATAGAGAAAGATGACATACTAAACAAATTTCAGTATAATGTTCAGTATAATGTTTTTGCTAGAGAAATCAATTATTTTTTTTCTTGCAAAGTAATGTTGACTTCTCTAAGCCACCAAGACAAACAAAGAAATCACGATAATTCAGTCATTTATTAAAAGGCAGCAAACACCAATCAAAATGGTCATAGCAAAGGAATATATGAAGGTAATAAAGTAATAAGCAAGCACATACCATCTCGTTTAGAAAAATCGCCACCCTGCAACATGCAACGAATCATCAGACATCAATAGCAACAAGGATAACCTTGCATGAAACTGACTTCAACATGCAGAGATGCTTAGTAAAATTATGAGGATGGACAACTAGTAAATACAACCTCAAAATCTAGATCACAAGAAAAGCAGTCGTGACCATCAGCCCTGTATCCTACAGCATAAACAAGGGTAACTGACTAAAAGACAGGTGAATGCTTCTAACTCATGCTAACTGGAGAACATAAGTGATCGTACAACAGGGTTTAAACTTTGATAATTGGACAGTACATAAAGTAAAATTAAATAGCATACTTGAGCCATGAATCCTTTAATTATTCGGTGAAAAATGGATCCCTTGTAGTGTAAGGATTTCCCAGTTGTAGCTCCAATTCCCTTTTCTCCTACAGAAATAAAAAAATTAAGTTAAAACTACGTGTCAATCATTTCAATTTGCTTTCATACTAATTGCTACTAATTTCACTCCACAGAGACATAAAAATGAGAGTTCTCTTCACTATCTTGCCAAAATATGGAGACAAACAGCAACTAACACTCAACACCCTGGCAAAGAATCTCCAAGCAATTTCTAAAATAATTAAGAAATACAAACAGTTTCTTTTCAAGAACTATTAACAGCCACAACTACAGATAAGTATAAAACAGTGAACATTCCATGATATACATATCATCTACTTCTGATTAACAGAAAGTGAAACCAACTACCTGTGTTATCTGAACCACTACAACTACAACTACAACCCAGCTCACAGTGTACCTCCTCTGACATTCAGTTATAAGTACATAAAGCTCAAAATAAGGAACAACAAGCACAAACAACAATTACACAATCTTCTAACTGATCCCCATCATAGTACCTTCCAGAGCACATAAAACAAACAAAGCTTTTCACGAGATCAAATATGCACAATATCAATGATGCATCAAATTTACCTGTACATAATGCACGAAAATTCTCCGCAGTCTTAGGAACAACATCAGCAAAAAGCTGTAGAAAGTAGAAATCAATGGAATCAGCACAACATACAAGAAGAACAGAAGCTAGACTAATTAATTCTTCTTTAAAAATCATCTGAAATGGTCTATACCTCAAATAACATTCTTTCTGAAGAGTCCCCATCAATGGATACGTCTAGAAAAACCAAAGGATTTTTCTTTTTAACCATTTTTTCCACCTTTTCCATCACAGCGGATCAGCAGACATCACTAACAATGTGAGGAAGGATAAATTAAAGACATGAATTTGGATCGAAATACCGCAGCTACCTTCAAGAAATATGTCCATAAAAATACCATATACATCAGGTGGAATCAGTTCCACACAAAAAGTTGGAAGAAAGATATCCAGCATTGCAGTAAGGAACTCCAACGGAAATCTTCAAAGAGAAAATTAAACATGACTCTAATTTAACTCCTCTAGTTTCTGGAACGGTTAGGAAAACGGAAATATATGGCTCGAAGAAGCAGAAATCGGCAAGATAATTATAGGCTGTTGTCCGACCCCAGTGTATGAGGAATAGCAAACAAAATTAGAAAAAAGGTAAATAACTGGCAACAACTAAGAAAGTACAGATCCACAGCTCTGGATACCGTAACTGGAAAACCCCCTAAACCCTAAACCCTAACAACTTTAAGCAAGCGAAAAAATGCAAAAATCGAAAAATTTACAAAAAGATAAGAAACGAAGATAACTCCAGAACCACGATTGTTCTTACCTAACGAAATATAAACGAATATTCAGCCGCAAAAGGAATCTAAAAAAAGACTACGAAGGAAATAGAAAAACGAAAAACAAAGCCGCATTACACTGACGTGATGAACGAAATAAAAGCTAACTCGCAGGAAATAAATTTAAAAAAAAATTAGGGAAAAGAAACCCTAGCGTTCACCTGAGAGTACGAGAAGCTGCAGCTGCTCCACAGAAATCTGGTGACGAGAGAAACGAAAGAATACTTAAACTAAAAAACCTTAGCTCCTTCTTCTCAGAATGAAATTACACTTGTAACCCTAATTGACTAATATTTCCCACGAATCTCCTCTGTTCGCTTCTGAGTCTCTGACAGTGGAGTAGTTGTGCTGTTTCGACTTTTCAGCATTAGTTTTACGGATCGGTTTCTTACCCGGTACAATCTTTTGCTCTAGCATTGGTTTCCCGTCATTTTAAGGCAATAACCAAGGGTTATTTGGGTAACTCGTTGAATGCCTAAAAGTGGCGAGGCCGCACCGCTTTCGACTCTAGGCGCATCGGCTACGCTGTCACATATGCAGATTCGTGTCACCTAAACTTTTACTCATCTTAGTGCACGTCGAAGCAAAGTGAAAGTGAACTCTAGTTTATTTTGATTTACCTAAAATTATTAGTGTGTACCTAATAAGTAAAAAATTAAAAGTAAATTCATTTTCACTTTCTCTTGCGTAAAACGAGTAAAAGTGAAACCAGAGGGTTCACCCTTGATTTCACTTCCGTTCGCTCTCTCTCAACGTTCCCCTCACCTAGACGTTGTTTCTTTCCTTTCTCTATCCTCTAAAATCAGTGTTTCCTTGTTGTTGATGCATTCATCTTGCCCTCAACCCTCATATCCCCCCCTCCTCCTCTCGTCGTGATCCAATCTCTATCCTTTTATCGAATTGCCTCACTCAACTTGCCCTGCTATCGCCACTCTGACTCGCTGCGCTTGATTTTTTCCACTCGTGTCGTTGCTCGAAGTTGCCCTTCTGATCTGTTCCCCTTTCTGTTCATTCTCATCACTACTCCCTCTCGCTGCCCCCCCCTCTCTGTTCCCTGCAACCTTCTTCCCGCCTACTCGATGTTGGTTAAGGAAGAACATCCAACATGATTGATGCTAGAAACTTTGGCAAATTAGCTTTTTTGTTTTTGTTTTTAGTATAAAAATAAAAATGTTAGAAGGTGGGCTCAAGCCCACACATCAAAGAGGTGGCGTATTGATAAATAAGAAGATTTCTCATAAAGTTGGTATGAAGATGTAATTATTTGTCTATTTATGTCTCTTCTCTTGTAATGTTGTAACCCTGTGGGCATTGTGAAAATTATAAATAAAGGTCATTGGGCTAAGAGGTAGAGCATTAAATTCTCTCCTCTGTTCTCAAATTCGTCCAAACTCTCCTCTCCTTCTCTTCTTCTCCTCTCCCTCTTTGGCCCAAAATCATTATGAAGGAGTCCTAAATTCTATATGGTATCAGAGCTGAGGATTTAGGACTCCCATGTTAAGCGATGCTTAAGTACCTTTGAAGGAAGATGACAAATTGGCATCGACAGCAGATACAACTGCAAGATTTATTTTTCACTATGGGTTTCAGAAACTCTTGCAAGTTTGAATCGGTCCAACATAACTATCTTCGGTAAAAAAAAATTGTCGATCCGTTAATGCATTGCTGATAATCTGAAACTGTCTCTACTGGCTCACGCATCGCGGGGAGAGAGGAGACATTGATTAAGCCTTGTTAGTCGTATTTCCAGCGTCGTGCTATTTTTCTCTCCACTATTGTTTCAATTGATTTTTGGAAATTACTATGTTCACCTTTGGTCATTTTCTTGTTGATTGCCTTGGTGTACCTACTGGATAAGATCTTATTTCTATAGTTGCGGCAATTTTTTTTAAATCACTGAGTTGTCTCAACAACTCATCCCACTTTGCTTGGTAATCACCAAGAACCACTTCAGGAGGATGAAGACACTGGTCTAGCCTGTCGGGTTCTATTTTTGACTCATCTACCAACATTGGTTCATCGCCGACAATCCTCTTTGTTCGTTGATTGATTCCCACTGCCATTGCTGGAGAACAAGACACTGCCAAGTCCAATTTCTGTTTTGGACTGTTGAATTATTTCCTTCGCTGAGAACTCTGTTATTCACCGAGTTATTTGCTTTCACTGGCTGTTGACATCTTCCAAAAGTACTTGCCTGAGCGGACGACTGCGATGATGTCTCTCTGCAATCTTCGACATCGTGAGGAAGAAGATGCACTGTTGTGGATTTAATTTTTCCTAAGTTAGGAAAAATTACACCATCGCTGGTTCTACCTGAGTTCACCTAACAATGGTTTTGCTTACCCAAACTTACTGCTTCTGCACCAGTCTACGTAGTTAACTAGGGCCAACTTGGCCCAGGTCAACTCAGTGAATCACCTCGAGTTTGGGTCAACCTGACTTAGCCCACTTATTTTCTGCCTCGGTTATATGAGTTCAAGTCTTGAGTTCTATACATATTTTTTCTGCGACTCAGTTATATTAGTCGACTATTTGACTCGATTCTCTATCTCTGGATGGATTATTATCTTGGATTATTACTTGGTTCCAACATACTATTTTAGTGCAACTTCCTTATATATTGATGGACTTGCTGCAAACTATTTCATGTGTCCTTATTACCCTTAAGGACTCCTATTATTTACTGGTTATCTACTACTATACAACTGCACATGTCGTGCATGTTATTTGGGCATTGGCCCATTTTCACTACCACTATTGTGTCTCTTTTATTGAGACATTATTTATGAAGAATAACTCCTCAGCTGCTTACCTTGAGTTCATTATTTGCTGATTGTTGTTGGCATTGGTTCGTCTAATGTGAAATTTGAATTTCTTAGAAAAATAAAGCACACGGTGGCCTGAGTATCTTATCTTCCTCTTTACCCATTACCCTTTGCCAGACTTTCTCCTACCATCCTTTATTTGACTCTCACTCACCCCTTTGGCCAAACCATTTAAAAACATTGCTTTGGTTGGTCCATTTTACTTATATGGTGTTTTAAGTCCATTGAGACTTTATATATATATGTGGGTGTTTTATTGTCGTGTTGTGAATGACAGGCATTACCCACTTTAGTAATTATTATCACTAAATTTGTTCGAAATCTTTTGAGTTTGGTTTTGACTTTTATTTTATCACCAATTTCTACCCTTTGAGAGTTTGTACCTGGTGTTGCACTTATACTCGGCACACCATGATAGAGGAGCTTATTACTACAACTATGTTATTTGGTTTGAGTTGGGATCATTGCCATTACCTCCCAGCTTGAGGTGGAGAAGTAGAAAAAAAAGTTACAAGGAAGAGGTATTTTATTCCATATGTTGTGGTAAATTTATTGTGACAAAAATATTTAAGAAATGGGAAACACAAAAGATGAAGTTTTTGTATCTAAAAATAAATTTTTGGAACAAAGAAAATTGGAGACCAAAAATCCTTTTCATTGCAAGGTCAAGTTATAAACTCCAGTTTGAGGGGAAGTGTTGAAAAGAAGATATGAAAACCTCTTACATGACTCTCACAGTAAGCAGTCTCATAAAGCTATAATTAATATGGTGAAGTCTTACAAGATTCTCACAAGAGAGTCTTAGTTTAAAAGTGTTTTAGTTATGTTAGTCTTATATTTATGTTGAGTTATTTAATTATGTTATAACTTATCTTTAAGTGTTAGAGTTTGGGTGTAATTGGAACAAGGGTAATTTAATTGTAATTGGACTCTACTACTTTCCTCTATTATAAGTAGGGGTTCATGTATTCTGATTACATCAAGTCAATACATTTTTTTATTTTTTCCATAAATTCAATAGGTCTATATTGTGATAACCAAGCGGTTATTCATATCATTTCGAATCCGGTCTTCCATGAAAAGACCAAACACATTGAAGTGGAACGCCTCTTTGTACGGGAGAAATTTCAAGCAGGTATAATCTCCCTCAAACATGTTTCATCACAAGAACAAGTAGCAAATATTCTTACTAAACCGGATACGTCTAAGATCTTATCTTTTATATATGGCAAATTAGGTATTTATGATATTTTTTTTCCTCCAACTTGATGGGGAGTGTTAAAAAGTGGACTCAAACTCACACATCCAAGAGGTGGCATATTGGTAGATAAGAAAACTTCTCATAAAGATGACATGGAGATGTAATTATTTGCCTATTTATGTCTCTTCTCTTGTAATGTTGTAGCCCTAAGGGTATTGTAAAAACTATAAATAAAGGTCATTGGCTAAGACGTAGAGCATTAACTTTTCCACTCCCTTCTCCAATTCGTCCAAACTCTCCTCTCCCTTTTCTTAGAAGTCGATCTCTAAACTCTCTTATGTCTCTCTTCTTCTAGTTATCTCCCCCCCCTCTTTGGCTCGAGATCATTGTGAAGGAGTCTTAAATTCTACAAAAAAAATCTTATTCAATTATCACTTGTTTAAAACTATTCATACTCACTTATTTTCAATGATTAGTATTTTTTAAATCATTTATTTTTTTACATAATTTTAACTTTAATTGTTTACTTTTCTAATAATAGCTAGAAGAATTATCTATTTCGCATTTTTTTTATTTCCAAAAAATATTATTCATTTATAGCTAATTAAATTGCTTTATAAGTTTATTTAATTTTTTTTTGCGTTTCTTTTAAAATTATTTTTATGATTTAATTTATTCCCTAAACACTAAAAAGTACAAATTATATCCACTCTATTATCCGTATTATATGTTATCAATTGATTGATTTATTTTATGTTTATAGATTTGCATTTTTATAATAATTATTTTTAAAAAATAAATAGTTATTATTTAAATTTAATTTATGTTTTATTTTATTTATTTTTTTATAATAAATAATTTTAATTGTTTAAAAATTTGTACCTAATTAGTTTTTTGTTCAACTTATGTGTGTTTAACCTATTCATTAAAAAATAAAAATACTTTAAATTTTAATAATTTATTAAAATTTGATGTTTATTATTTGTTTAATGCTATAAAAAAATCAGTTCAAAAAAATATTTTTCTATTTTTCATTTTGTGTTTCAATATAAATTTATAATTTATTTTTTATTTTCCTTTTACTTTGTTTGATCTCATATTTAATTATATACATATATTTATTTATTTTTCTATTTTTACTTAGTTTAAGTAACCATGTTTTTTTAGATATATTATTTTTTTAAATTTAAATAAATTATTATTATTGTTTGTAAATTATTTTTCTTATTTTTAATTAAAAAGTCATTTAAAATTATCTTAATAAACTTAAGTCTTTCGATATTTTATTAATAACTCATTCTCCACTATCCACTACATTTTCCATTGAACACACTGATACAAGAAAATATTTTACTCTTTACTTTACATTCAGCACATTAACTCAAAAAAGTAATTCACTTTCACTTTGAAAATGCAGTAACCCCCCTCTAAATCAATCATTTGTAGACCTGCCCCTGTGGAAATATTTTCAAGATGCAAATCTTTAGAGGTATTGTGTAATGTCGACCCAAGGCAAGCAAAATGATCAAGACTCCCAATAAAAAAATATACAATTACAACTATCATTATGATATTGTCGAATATTTTTTTTTGCACATTTGGAGTCCAATACTCCAAATTTTCAAAGAGGGGGAGAAGTTTAAGAAATTACTATTTTATCACACATACTAGTAATTTATCTCTTACTAATTTAAACCTCCCTTCTTGACTAGGCAAATTCAAACTTGAAAAGACCAAGGAACTACAGCTCAAGTCCTCATTAAATCGATTTGTTGAGCTAGAGACTTGTAAAGTAATCCATTTTAAACGAGTGAAACTTCGAAGATAAATATATAATTACAACTGTCATTCTGAAGCTTATCGAATACTTTTTTTGCACATTGGAGTCTACAACAATTTGTCAATGAGGGGGAGATAGTTTAAGGTATCGCTATTATATCACGTATGCTATTAGTTTATCTCATGTCATTGTAAATGAAAGATGTATGGAACTTCTTATCCCTAGTGCTTAGTTTTTCCTAATGTTCAAAAAGATAACATTCAACCTCACCATCCTCATGTTTTGATTTGATGTAACAGAATTTATATTTTCAAAATTGACAAGGTTTTACAATTGTTTCAGTCATTTTAATTATGCAAAAGATTCATGATACTTTTTTATTGTTCTTCTGCCTAGATCCAATCCAACATATGAAAACAATAGGCTATTTTGTCGACGACATAAATTCATTGAAATTTTTTACTTTAGATTAATGTTAATAAAATTCAAGCTTCAAAGTGTTGATTTAAATTTTTAATTGATAGACATCTGGCAAATGACATATGGGCAATGACAATTGGCATTAAAACACAAAATAAATCGATGTCACTCTTTGATTATGAAAAGAGTGGTAGTCAGAATTCGTGTTTACTCTTCAACAAGTGTTGTAATACAAATATAACTCAGTATAACTACGTGGGAGAATAAAAGATATGTCAATAAGTCAATTCATAATTTCTTATATTTATATTTGTTCTTTTTGGCTTCTTATAATAATCCTTAAAAATCCCGAAAAGACTTGAATTTGCTTATGTTACGGAGTATCTATTATTAGCTCTTAATGGAACCACTTGATTTCCTATGGAATTTCTCTTTCATATTCAATCCATTAGTTGTATAGTGGGAGCAACTTTAGCGATCGTTGTGCTTGATGATTGAGATCTATGAATGGATTTGTGTTAGATCAATAAGATATTTTGGCCAAAAGGAATAATTATTATATGCATGTAAACTTGCATGGAGAATATTGTATGTCATCGTGTATTATTTGTTTATTGAGTTTACATGCTTATTGTGGTACTAATTTCATGTAAAATAATTTGTTTTATCTTGAAACATTTTTATGTTTTTTTTATTTTCTACATAATTTTAAGTTGTATAATGAATATTCATTATCAATAATATATAATATATTATGCATGCACTACTTCCCATATTATTGGACCTAATCAATTTTACTTTAGGTTTTAGATAAATTTTTTATCTATTTTGACTATTTTGGTCTCATTGTGGATTGAGACCAAACATAGTCACACTTTAATTTGTTGTTTATGTATCTACTAGCCCACCACCTTTATCGACTCAACCAACACTTTTATAAGATCAAGTACGTAATTCTATTGAAAATGTTAACATTTATGATAATGATTTTACCAAACAAGCGTCTCTAAAAAATATTTTTAATGACTAGAGCACACAAATGTAAAATCAACTAAAATAGAAGACGTGGAAGATCAATTGATGCTATATAGTAATAGGGTAATTATATATATTGTGAGGTCCTAATAAGGGTGGGTCAATAGATTTATATTTGTCTAATGACAATTTTTACAATTTTTTCTCAAAAAATAAAAATCAATCATTATAAAGCAAAATATGCACAAGCAAATCAAAATTTAGTCAAAATAATATACGAATTTACAAAACTAGAAAAGGTGATACATGGAGTTCAAAGTGTTTTCGCACTTTAGAGTTCAATCCACCAGGTTAAAAGACTAACGACACGTATAAGTTGAGACTTTACAAACCAAATTACAAATTATAACTACTCAAAACAATAAATATTTTACACAGTGATACACAAGTCACTTTTATCAAACTCATGCTCTATCAATATCTACAGAGGCTTAGAATGGTCGTGAGATAAGTTTTCTACGTGCTGACACAAAGATTGCCCACCAAATAATACTAAATTATTTATTTTGCAAATTAAGCGTAATTAATATCTATCTGGAGTTGTATTTTGTAATATAAAATCAAAATATTACTCCTCCACCCTGAAAACGTCTTTCCAACTTGAGGAGCAGCTAAATACAATGCCAAATGACTTGGTTTGAAAATATAAGGCCCTTTCTAAAGCTCAAATACTGATTTGACACTAAAGTCTTTTGTACACAATCAAATGGAGAAGAAATACAAATTTTTATCACACAAATGACAGTTAGATATTTAACTAATGTTTTGAAACTAAAGGGGCATAATTTTAGTTAGAAATTAGCAAGTACAATATAACATTTAATAGCAAATGATCAAGTGTATTTAGTTGGAAGATATGATGTAATTAAGGTATCATTGATGTAATTAATTTATGTTTCTTGTCTCTTCTTCACTCTTACTAGGGTGAAGGGTATAATTATAATATTATACTTTTATTAGTTATACATAGAATCTAAGAGGGGGGGGGGGGGGGACGTGGATTCTAATCTATGGTTATATTCAAAACGTGTGTTTCTTTTATGGTTATGAGAAATCTTTGCAACATTTTAACAAAATGTTCGAACAACACTCGGTGTACTTATCTCCTTATGAAGTGAGTTGTCTCGCTCAGCTCACTCGGTGAAATCCTTTCAAGCTATAACCGGTCTAGCTTCAAACTTTGCTTTCATTTTTTTATCTTGCCTATCAACTTCAGTTTCATTACGTATTTACATCTCTAAGCATATACTATATTCAGAAACATGACATTTATATCATTGGCTACTAATTCGTTGGTTTAATATGGCTAGCTCTCGGTTTGGTGTCTGAATTAGTAATTGATGCAATAAGCGTGGGAGCAACATCCATTACTGTTTTATTCACACTTCTTGTTTTTTTTAGAAAACCTTGCAGCTGCTCTTGGAACTAGCATTACTCAGTTCAATTATTTTGTTTAAGAAGATTAACAACACTCGATTTAACTTATTGGCAGCTTATTACTCGGTTCCAGCTTATTATTTGGTGCATATCTTCCTTATTCAAAGATGGACTTGTTGTAGATTATCTCATGTGTCATTATTGCAGTTGTTATTATGTCTATTTGATTGAGACAATATTTTTTAAGAAGAACTCCTCAGTTGTTTGCCTTGGGTTCATTATTTGGTGCCTGTTGTCGGCATTGGTTCATATGATGAAGAGTTTGAATTACTTCAGAAAATAAAGCACACGATAACCTCATATTCTTCATCTCATCTTCCTTATCGTTACCCATTACCCTTTTACTATTTGGTAGCCTTTCTCCTACCATCCTTTATTTGACTTTTCATTACCCCTTTTTAGTGCGTTGTTATGGTTGGTCCTTTTTATATATATGGGTGTTTTAAAGTCCACTGTGACTTTTTTTTAGTATCTTTAGGGTTTTTATTGTCGTTTTTTGAATGATATGCATTACCCATTTTAGTGATTATTATCACTTTATTTGTTTAAAATCATTTGAGATTGGTTTCAACTTATGTTTTATCACCCATTTACACCCTTTGAGAGTATGTGCCCAAAGTCGTATTTATCCTTAAGACATTATGATAAAGGATATTATTACTACATCTGTGTTATTTGTTTCAAGTTGGGATCATTGTCATTACCTCCGAGCTAGAGGGGGAGTGTTGGAAGATATGATGTAATTAGGATGTAATTGGTGTAATAAATTTATGTCTTATCTCTTATTCACTCTCACTAGGTTGGAGGGTATAATTATAATATTATATTTTTATCGATTCTAAATAGAGCTTAAGGGGGAGGGTTTGGACTAAATCTATTACCCTGTTTGTCCTCCTCTTTTCTCCATAATTGTTGTTTTTCCTTTTCTACTCTTGAAGCCTTATCTCCTCAACTGTTTTTCTTCTTCTCACCCCTTAACCATCTTCTACTGTGATTATACATCATGGAATTCTAAGTTTTAACATTTAAAAGAACCATAAAGGATGAACTTTAGAATCTCAAATTCAACCTTCACAAGTGATTTCAATGTCAAAGATTGTTTTAGGGAAAGTCTAATGTGACTATAACAATTGTTTTGAGTTCAAGTAAATAAAAAAAATAAATGAAACAACAAAGACCTCAACGCTTCGAAATAGAGTTGTTGAGCTAGGAAAGGGACATTGTCTTTTTACAAACTATTTTTTTTTATAAAAAACATTCAAGTTATTATTCATAATACTTTTGACTTGTTGATCACAATGGCAAGTCACTTAAAAGTTTGAATACATATTTGGCCAAAAAAAAACTCAAAATTTTAATTTATAATTTTGTTGCTATAACCATTCAAATGTTAGCACCATTTATTTTTTTTAGTTTCCAATAACATTTTATATTGAGAGCCATTTGAATGCTAAGATGAAGACCATCCAGATATTGTTCTTTTCAATGACCTTTTGTTTGGTAACCATTCGAATGCTAGGATAAGGACCACTCAAATGCTACATTTCTAGTGTTTTTTTTTTTTTAACCATTTGAATGCTGGGATGGGACCATTCTAATGCTGCTTCATTTTGACTGTGTTCTTATTCTTGGACCACCCTTTGAATGGTTGATTTACCATTAGAAAACTCTAATCTTTCATCTATTTTGTTTCTGCCATTTTTATTTGTGCATAACTTCCATAAAAAACTTTTATTATTCTTTTGCACACAAAAAGAGGAGTGGAGGGACCTCCCTCCCTTCCTCATGTAAGGGGTGATTGTCCCTTTTCCTCATGGTGGGAGAGTCCCACTATGGAGAAGAAGGATGGGTGGAGTTATTCTTGATCCTCCTTTTGTGAACAATGTGTTTGCATAGGGATCCTTGGAGGGGCTTTGCCCTCTTTGCCCAACATAACGAGCTTTTCTATCAAACAAAAATGAGAGCAACTGGGCACCCCCCATTTACTTGGTTGGAGGGAAGGGATGATGACTCCTCCATTTTTTTCATTTTTTCCCCAAATTATGTGAGAGGAGAAAATGAACAAATTAAATTTTATTTTAAAATAAACACAAGTAATTATTTATTAGGAGTATAGCATAAGTATAAGTTGGATTTAAATTAAAAAACTACATATGAAATTATGGTATCTAACTCCTCTGGGCCCTTACGAGGAGAGTGAAATCAGATTGAAATGAAAATCAACGAGAGGTAGATAATGATAACAATGAGAGAAAAGAGACAAAAATTAGATGTAAATGCAAATCGGGATATAGATAATGATAATGATAATGAAATTAATGTATAATTAATGGCCTAATGATGAAAATGGTTGATGATCTCACCTAGTTAGTTTGGGTGAGAGAACAAAGCATGCCTCGAGAAGAATGCTCGGGCTTTATGTTTTATTATGTCATGTTAATTTTTTATTTTTACTTATTTACATTTCCCATTTTATTACAAATATATACTTTATAATTATTTATTATAATTAATAATAAAATAAATAAGCACCTCATTAACATGTATTTAAATACATTAAATATGCACCGTATAATAATATTACTTATTGATAGTATTAAAAGATAATATTAAATTTTAAACTTTTTTATTTAATTTTAATTTTCAATTATCTTAACATTGAACTATTCTATTATTAAATATTATTCAAAAAATAAAAGTAAGTTTTTCCTATTTTTTAAAATTTATTTTAAATACTTTATTAGATATTACTTTATTCACGTAACACAATAAAAGGTGTTATTTATCTTTCTACAAAATTATTTCTACTTTCCTTTTTATTATTAATTTTTTATATTTATTTGATTATCCCTTATTTTAATATTACTTCTTATTCCATTATTATTTTATTATGTAATATTATTAAAAACTTAAATTTATATTTGGTCTTTTATTTATGCTTTTAAATTGTAATTATATAAAATTAATTTTACTTTGTCTATTGTTTAGTATTTTTATTTTTATCTTTTTATTAACTTTTTTCTATTTTTTATGAGGAATTAAATTTCAAGATATTAATTTTTACTTTGATTATTCTATTGGTTTTATAAGAGTAAATAATGAATTAATATGAATTTTAATTTATCGTAAATAACTAATTCTATTAAGATAAGAAAACTATAATAAACTGAATGTAATTGAACACTAATAAAACACTTGTCGTAAATCAGCTATTATAGATTTTTTGGTTAAGCACTTGACTGAATAACCATTCTTAAAAAATATACTTTTTTGTAATTAATCTTGGTAATGTATTATAATATTTGGCTATTTTAATTAATTAATTAATTTTTAAAGAAAAAAACATAAATAACAATAGTATTGAAGCAATAATTATTTTTTATTACATTAAATGGGCGATTTTAAATTTTTAATGTCTTTTTATTGATTAATTGTATAAGTATTTATTTAATATTCATTTTTTTAACAGCTTTGTTTGTTTTAGTATTGTCAAATTGATTATTCTATCTGTTTTAAGAGAGTAAACAATGACTAAACATATTTCATATCCTTAATTATCACCTATATATAGAAATATTTGATAAATATTTAATCATTTTAATTATTTTTAATTTTTAATTTACGAGATAGTTTATTTTTTAAACATATTTTTATTGATTTATTTTTATTTTTTTGGTGTTGTTAAATTAAGAATATTAAATTTAAATAAGAATATTAAGAATGTTAATTAATGAATATGAAGAGTGAAGTATGGACTAAATAGAGAGAGCATAGAGATAGAGTTGTCACAAAAAATTTAAACAAACAAATGATTCATAAAAAATAATAGAAACAAATCATCCTTATTTTGTTTAAACTTATTTCATATCCGCAATTAGCCATTGTAGATAAAATTATTTAATAATTAATTTAAATCATTTATATTTTAATAATTGTCACTTTTATTAAATTTATGAGATATTTTATAATTTTAAAAAATATTATTTACAAAATATTCTTAATTATTTTTAACAAGGTCTAGTTAATTAAGAACATTAGTTAAATTTAAAATAAATAAATTAAGATCATTAATTAATTAATATTAATTTAAAATGATAGATTGAGAAGCCAACACAAAAATAGCTACAATAGTTCAATAGAATATAAGAGTAAAATATACTTAATTACTGAATAAGTAGATTGATATGTGAAGAGTGAAGTATGGAACAAGTAGGGACACCATAAAAAAAGGGATAAACAAACGATACATAAAACATACTAAAAAACAACTTCACTATTTTATATACATTGATTATTTTATTTATTGAATACTTCTTATTTTATATACTATTTACCTTTATTTAATTGGTTATAAAATATTGTATTAAATAATATTTTCACTTAATAATATTGTTATATATTTAATATTTTAAATTATATTTTATTTGAATAAATAGTTTATGCTTAATTAAATTATTGAATTTATTGCTTTAATTGTTTTTAGCTATTTAATTTACTGTTTTATTATTTTAGTTATGACAAAATAAGTAGTACTTGTGTTTTATAAAAATAAGTGCAGAATAATTGATTAAAATAAATATGCACCTTATAGTTTTTTATTAATTTTATTTCGTTTTCATTTATATATATATATATATATATATATATACATATATATTTCCATTTAAATGTTTTTTTTTGTTTTGCTTGAAATCATTAACTTGCATTATTTTAAAATAAATTATTATTAAACAAAGTTTCTACTGTTTTATTATTACTATTATTTTTTTATTTTTTCAAAATATTATATATATAATTCTAAATGAAAACCAAATAAAATTACTTTACCATTTTTATATATTAAGTGTTAAATATTATAGTTTCTTAATGTATTACTTATTTATTATTACATTAATATCTATACTTAGTGATATTAATACTACTTAATATTGTTTAATTTTTTATCTAAAGAGAATAATAATTTAAGAAAATTATTTAATTTACCATGATACTGCTTTATTCTAACAAAGTGATATATTTGTGTTTAGTAAAATTAAGAAATTTGTAATTTAATCAAATAAGTCTACACAGCTTTTTTTGGATTTTTAATTTTTATTAAAAATAATTTTATATTTTAATTTTTAAACTGTTTTTATTTTATAATTTTAGTAAATTAACAAATCTCTATATTTTGATTTTTATATTATTTTTACATATTTTATATTGTATTATAATTAATGATTATATATTTTTGAAATTATATTATTGTATGTGTTATGGTGCTATTATTGTTTATTATTAAACAAAGTTTTAATATTTTAATAAAATTTCTCCTGTTATTTTTTTATTAGGCTTTTGATTATTATTATTTAAAAATATTCCTTTTTTTGTTTTAACTATTTAAATATATTTTTTTATAGTCGCGGATTTTGTTAATATCATTAACATTAATCATTATATTTTATATTAAATATATTTTCAAAATGTTGTATTATTTAGTTATCATTCTTATTCAAAATTTTATTAATCTTTATTATTAGTTTTCTCTTTTTATTAGGCTTTCTTTTGTCAAAATATTAGTTCTTTTTCTATTTTTAACTTTCACTGTAGAACGTTATTTATTTGACTTTTACTTTTTTATTTAATTATAATTCTACTTGTTTGTATTATTACTTTTTATTACTTATTATTAGTTATTTGTTTTTTTTTATATACAAAATGAAGTAGTTGTTGTGTTTTATAGAAATAAGTACCTCATAACTTCTGAAAAATAAATATGCACCTCATTATTTTGTTTTAAAAAGCAAAAAAACTCCTTAACATTTGGTTAATATTTAAATTTTATTATTATTTTTTTTAATATTTAATTTTATTCTAATTGACTAAAATAATATTTTTAATACTTTATTTTAAAAATGTATTAAAAATATTTTATTTAATGATGTTAATATTAATTGTCTCTACGTTGAAATTATTTACCTAATGTTGTATTATTATTTAATAAAAATATTATACAATGATTTTAATTCTTTTTTTTTGCTCTTCTTATTATTTTATTAGTTTTAGTTCATAAAATTTTTCAAATATTGTTATCATTTAAAATTTATTTATAGTTTATTACATATTATAGTATTACTTATTCTATCGGTAGTGTTTTATTATTACTCATTGTAATTAATAATATATTTTACTTTGATGCTTCATGTTTTGAAATATTATAACTTAATTTTATTATCTTGATTATTCTTTTACTTGTTTTATTTTTAATTTACTGATTCAGTTTTTACTAAATGAGATAATATTTTTTGTATTTTGTGTTTTCATCAATTTTATTTTTCGCCTTAAATTTCTTTTATGTTAATAATATTGCTTTTGAAATCAAATATTAATTATTTTAAATTTTGTTCATGTTAAAAAACTTACATAAGTGATAATGAAAACAGCTATAGTAACAACAAGTAACTATAAATGCTTATTTCATAAATTTATCATCATGATACTGTAATATGTTTTTTTATAAATCATAATTGTAAATTATTTGTAATATTTTGTTAACATATTTTTACTACACTACTATAACAAAACTTGATTAGCTAGTTGATTTATCGCACACGTCCCTGTAATAAACAAATACAAGTGAATGATCTATTCACCTAACAGATTCAAATGCTTTAACCATGTAATCATATGAACTTGAACTTAAACCCATGTTGCCCTGACCCCCCCCCCTAAATGTAAACATTTACATCATGATGATATCGTATATGAATTTATATTTTTTTTAGGGAAACATCATATACTTCTTAGAAGACACAAATATGGTAAGACCAAACGAAATAAACAATTTTTTTTTCTCTTTATTATTAATATCCACAACCAAAGTGTCATATTGACAAAAAATAAACAAATTAATTAATTAGACCATATTAAAAGAAAAAAGATGTTAATATTAATTAATTAACAGTCTTAAATTCTTTATTTTGAATTTAACTAAAGTTTATGGCCAAAGTTTCTCAATCAATCACTTTATGTTAATATTAATTAATTAATGGTCTTAAATTCTTTATTTTGAATTTAACTAATTTTCTTAATTTTACTAGACCATATTAAAATAAAAGTACAAATTGTTTTAAAATAGTAAAAAATTATTTGAATTTTAAAATATAATAAACTAATAAAAGTGAGAAATATTTATTTAAAAATGATTTAAAATAATTATCAAATAATTTTATCTACAATGGCTAATTTACGATATGAAATAAGTTTAAATAATATAAGGAAGTATTTTTTTATTTTTTTTATTAATATTTTGTTTATCTAATTTTTTTCTGACAACTAGATCTCTGTGCTTTCTCTACTTGGTGCATACTCATTCTTCATAAATCAATTTATTTGTTCGGTAATTAAGTATATTTTTTCCTCGTATATTCTATTGACACATTCTTGACCTTTTTTTTTATATTTAGATTAGTCTTTAGTGTTTTTAATTAGTCATTTATGTTGATATTAATTAATTAATGGTCTTAATTTACTTATTGATTTAACTGAACAAATTTAAATATCTCATAAATATAAAATTTACTATTAATAAAAAAAATGATTACAAATATTTATCAATTTTTTTTTGTCTATTGTTTCTAATTTAGGATAAGTGCTTTATCGGTATCTAACTATATTTAATATAGTTACACCTTTATTTTTATTTATATTCAACTTTATTTTTTTATTATTCTCAAATTAAAATGAGTAAAAACATGTTTATTTTAGTTACACCTTTATTTTTATTTATATTCACACCTTTATTTTTATTTATATTCAATTTTTTTTTAACTTTGATGACTTTTTAATATAGTTAGTTTATATTTTAATTGTAATAAAAATAATTATTTCTTAACTTTTTCGTTTCTAGTCTTAAAATAAATAATAAAATAAATATTTTAAAAATAAATAAATTAAATTTGTAAATAAATTAAAATAACCCAAATATATCTATGCAAAACTAAAATTAATTAAAAGAATGTTTATTTTAGGTATAACTTAAATATTTATTTTAATAGTAATAAGTACTATCCAACCTGGAAATCTACAGTGGTTATAGTATTAAGTTTGTGTTTATTTTTAATCTGTTTGGAAACTATTCGAATCAGTTTTTTTAAATTTCTTGTACGGGAGGAGAGAACGGTCATGCGCCCGGTATATGGAGCCCTAAATTCGGAGTCCATCACGGTTTACGACTAACAAATTTCGACTTTGACTTTACTGCCCAACACTTCGCGGCCCTTTGCTTCACAGAGGAAGCTCTGAGAAAGAGATGGCGTCTGGTGGAGGTACTGTCGACGGGGGCGTGGACTTCGCCAACTATTTTTGCACTTACGCCTTTGTCTACCACCAAAAGGAAATGTTGTCGGACCGCGTTCGCATGGATGCTTACTGTAATGCCATATTCAATAACCAGGATCATTTCCGTGGGAAGGTCTGTATGCTTTGCTAGTGTTCATTGTTCTCTTGTGAGTATTGTTCGAATTCTCTTCCACATTTTGTTCGGCTCTTGTTATTTGGTGAGATAGATAGCCGTTTACTGTTGCTTCAGGAAGTTTTCCCAGGTCTAGTTTCTCCATTTTTGTCTCTGGTCTGGTTTGTCATAGGGCGAAGGTCGATTTCTCTACCCATTCTCTGTATTTTTACCTTCAAGCGAGTGTTTTCTGAATCACTGAAAACTGGTTTAGATCTTGAAGTTCTTTGAAAGAGTCAGTTTACTGGATGAGAGATTTAGGACTTGAAGTTCTTTGAAAGAGCCAGTTTCTGTCAAAATGACTACGTTTATTGGATAAGAGTACATCCTAATTTTCGTTGCTTTCATGATATAAAATCTCTCTTAAATAAAGTATGGGCGAACGACATTGCCTTCTCTGAATAGTGCTTTTAGAGAGACATCTTTTCATGGGCCTTTTCAACAATACCTCTTGGAAGTTACGGTGATGTACATCTCAAAAAGGCATCGCATGAAGGTTAAAATTAAGAATTAATGTTTCTCGGTGTTCATGTATAATTGACCAAGATCTTTCATCTGCATCAAGAGTAACAATGTGCTAGTTATGTATACTGTTAACGTGGACAACTTCAATACTTTTTTTTTTTTTTGCTTATCTACAAAATTTTGCAATGTTTTTTTGTTTTCCTTTCTTTAGTGTAAGGTCTTGCGTTCAAGTCTTACTAGTGTATGACGTTCAACATTCAAAAAAGACAAATAGGGAAAGAAACCAAGTCTTGTCACAGTAAGATTCTTTCCTTTTTTAGAAGACTTTTGCACATAAATAGTGTTCGTGCACCCACGACTCACCTGGTCGACTTGGTTTGGGAAAGAGTTGGGTAGAATTTGGGGCTGGACTCATCCTTCCTATTCTGGGCAAGTTCCCCCCACCACCCCGTGTCAGGTTTCGGTTTCGAGTTGTAGTGGTAGAATAACATAAGATGATGGTGACTGAATGAATGATGTTTTAATCCTTGCTGACATTTGTAAGTTTAACATGGGAGCTGTTATATCTGTCAAACAATTTTTAAAAGAAAAAAATCTTTTTTTATTTTTATGTATGATGTATATATTAACAAAGAAAAGCAAAAATACAAATTCAGGTGAGCAAACCCTTAACAACAAGGGATTGGAGGGTTGCTCCCTGCTTGGCAAGCACATTAGCTGCCAAATTGGATCTCGGAATGTGAGACCAAATACTAGAAAAGTGTGAGGTAATATCTAAAATCTCCAGGAAGATGTCACACCAGCTAATAACCACCTTGGAATCTCTTTCAATGTGAAGAGGGCCCCCACAATTATTCCTAAAAGTACGGAGCCCGTTGAGGAGGCCATGCAGCTTAACCGACGTTGAATCCGAAATACCTAAAGGGCCCGCATAGGATAAACACTGATTGCCCAAGGAGTCAGAGATAACTCCCCCGAAGCTTGCAATCCCTGTATTACCGAGGGAGGAACCATCGAAATTTAACTTGAGAAATATGGGCTTCGGCGATCCATGCCTTCATGATTGGGGCCTTGGTGCAAATCCGCATTCAAGCCTAGCTATTCTAGTGGCCACGGATAAAGGAGCCCACAATAGCAAAAAAAAACCTTCTTGGTAAGAAGCTAGGAGGAAATATGACCCGAGATACTGTCAACAACTCTCTCTGTAGAGTTATTTTTGGCATCGAAACGTCTGCGGTTACGCTCATTCCAAAGGCCCCACGAAATGAAAGTAGTACAGGCAGAGAGCATTAGCTTTCCCAGGCTGGGAAGGGAAATACCAATGAGCATTTTACTGAAGGCGACCAAGTCTGTCGGCATACAAAATTGCAGCCCTACCTTACACAGAATGGAGGTCCACACTATCCACGAGAAGGAGCATTGAAGGAGGATATGGCCGGTTGATTCTTCTTCCTTATTGCAAAAATAGGTAGAGGGGGGGGGGGGGGGGGGGGGGGGGGGGGTCAATAGAGGGATGGTCTCTCCGTCTAAGCGCATCTGCCATGAGGATTTTGTTAAGGCATGCACTCCATATGAAGAGTTTCACTTTGGGAGGGGCGCAAAGGCGCCACGAGAAATTCACCTCATGCTCCACTTGATTTAAGTGCCAACCTTTGATGTAACTTTAAGCGGAGGTAGCAGAAAAGATCCCGCTCTTATCGGGCCACCAGATGAGCTTATCCGACGAGGTCGATCTCAAACGAACAGATTGAATAAATTCCATCAACCGACATGCCTCCAAGGCCTCTGAATTTGACAAACCCTTCGGGGATGCATGCTCCATCACCTGCCCTCGAAAGCCTCAGCCACCGAAAAGTCACGCTGCGAAGAGAGAAGAAAAAGATTTCTGAATGAGTTCTGGAAAGGCTCCTTCCCCACCCACCAGTCTCCCCAAAATTTTATAGATCTTCCATTACCCGCATAGAATCTGATGGTTGAGGCAAAATTTGGCAAAAGCAAGTAGAGGTATCTCCAAATTGGAGATAGACATCTTCCATTACCTCCTGAAATCCACCAGGTAGAGGAACATCCAAGCTTGGCGATGACCATTTCCTTCCAAAGATTGAAAGAAATGGTATTGAACTTCCAAATCTACTTCAAAAGCAAAGCCTGGTTCATGTCCTTTGATTTCCGGAAACCCAACCCCCCCAAGTATTTTGGAAGCCAAACAGCCTCCCAGCTGACCAAGTTGTATTTGAAAGCATCACTTGAACTCCTCCACAAGAACCTTCTTTTGATTTTATCCATGGCTACATACAAATGTGGGGCAAGGTAGAAATGATAGGGCATAGTTTGGTATGCCGACAATATAAGATTTTAGGAGAGTAAACCTACCTACCTTGCTGAGAAATCGGCCCTTCCAAGTGGCAAGATGGGTTTTGAGTTTTTTGATCACCGAGGTCCAAAGGCTTTGGTTGATACGACCATTAAAAAGGGGAAGCCCAAGGTAAGTGGTCGGGATGCTTGAAGTAGTGCAGCCAAAGAGACTCGCCATATAAGAGAGCAACTCAGGGTTAACATTGAAACCCATGAGAGAGGTTTTCCCCCAGTTAACTTTCTGTTCTGGTGCTAATTCGAAAAGACCCAGAACTGCTTTTTCCATACTGCCAATCCTGAATATGATAATATCGTTCTCATATTGGAGGATAGGAACATTAAATGCCTGTAGGTGGCTAGTAGGGGGCAGCCAACCAAGCTCAATGGCCGAGTAGCACATGGAGGAGAGGAATTCCGCCACAATGTTGAAGAGGAGCGGGGAGAGCGGGTCACCCTGTCAAAGCCCTTTGGTTCATTGGAAGTATCCGCAAACCGAACCGTTGAGGATGAGAGAGTAGGTGGCCGAGCCCTCGCAACTCCGGATCCAAAATCTCCATTTCTTACCGAAGCCTATATGATTTATTAACTCGTCCAAAAATGACCGGTTTACTCGGTTAAAAGCTTTTTCCAAACCCAACTTGAGGGCAATTCTTGGATCCTTGATGCGGCTAAAATGGTTAATGAGTTCATGCGCTGCCATAGTGGAGTTGAGGATATTCCTCCCCTTGAGGAAAGCACCTTGCCTGCGGTGGGAGATGGTTGGGAGGAAAACCTTTAACTGATGGGCCAGAATTCTAACAATTATTTTGTAAGCACTTGTCATGAGGCTGATAGGCTAACAGTCTTTTGGTTTGGCCTTCTTTGGATCCAAAATGATGAAAGAAGCCCCAATGCTATGGAAGGTGGTGCCATCCTTATGGAAACCATGGATTATGGCTGCAATATCCACCTTGATTCTTGGCCAGAACTTTTTTGAAAAAATCCCCGCTTTAGCCATCTAGGCCCGGGCCCCTATCACTTTCCATCCCTAATACTGCCCGCTCGATTTCGCAGCAGAGAAAGAGGATTCCAAGAGGGAGGCAACAACTGAGATAGGCGGGAGAAAGTGAGGTGCTGAATTTTTGGCCAGTTGAAGCATTCCTTCGAATATGAGTTTGTGAAAAATTGAGTCAATACATTAGTGATTGAGGTTCGACATGACGTTACCTCATTATTGATACATAATGAGGTAATTTGATTGGATCTCCTCCTTGCCGAAGCGAGGACATGGAAAAACTTAGTATTTGCATCTCCGTCTTTCAGCCATTTAAACCAGACTCTTTGCTTACACCGGACACGTTCTTGATGCAAAATCACACTGAGCTCAGTAGTGAGAGAAATGCGAAATGAACACTCAGTAAGGGATAAATACATTTGTTCCTCCAACGAGTCCAAGTCAGCGATCCGCTACAGAAGAGAGGCTTTCTTAGCGCCCAATGAAGCCCATTCCTTAATTTTCCTTTTTAGGAAGTAGAGTTTCAAAGGAAAAACCCATTCCCATTTGCCATAGTTTGTACCCTCAGACCACCAATTGTTAATAAGAGAGTCAAAATTTTTCTCTAACAACCATAAATTTTCAAAACGAAAAGGGGAAGGCCCCCATCTCTCGAAGGAAGTGGAAAGCATAATCGGCCAGTGATCGGATCCCACCTTATTCAACACCCCCCTATTGACGTTTCCAAAAAGTTGTAGCCACGTTTGATAGGCAAGAAAGTGGTCCAGTTTAGACAGAATTGGTTGCTTTGGCCGTTAGAGCAAGTATAGCTTTTTTTCAGACATAGTGATATCATCCAGACACAGTTGCCGATGAAGTCCGCAAAACCTCGCATAGAGGAGGAGATACAGGGAGTTGGAGGCTTCTTCTCATTACAAAATTGAATAACATTGAAATCACCCGTGTAGAGCCAGGGCATATTCCAAATTTAGCTCAGCTCTGTGAGCTCGTCCCAAAAAAGTTACCTTGCTCAATATCTCGTCAACCCGTTGACTCCAGCCAAACACCAATAACTACCAATAGTGAGATCTTGAAGGTGGACCCCCAATGAAAATCGCCCCTCCCTGATATTGAGAGCATCAAAATTTGCGGAGTCCCAGGCGACGAGGATTCCACCAGATTGTACGATGGCTTTAACAACCACCCACTTGATAGAGGGACATATTCGTAGCTCACTGACAATGGCATCCATCATTTCCTGACATTTTGTCTCTTGAAACACCACAATTGAGGGTTTAGATTGAGAGAGGAAACGAGAGATCACTGCGTGCTTCTGGGTAGAACCAATCCCTCTTGCCTTCCATGATGTTAAAATCATGTGTTAACTCTTTTTTGGACTCCTGTAGTGTTGTCCCTTGTCAGCTGACCACCGCAAATAGCTCCCATAAGACGTGCCAAATTCATCATTTGTTGCCATGTCTCGTCATTGTATCTGTGATGCTTAGCTTGAAGCTCCTCCACAAGGCTGAACACCCTTTTGTTTGGAAGAGTGTTTGAAATATTCTTGAGGCTTGCCTCGGGTGGTTGAGGGGCGGATGTAATGGTGTTGCCGTTCAAAATGGTGCTATTTTGGCGGCGCCTTCTTCTTTGATAAGTAGCTAGAACAGGAGGTGAGGCAGAATGAGAGGAAGGCGCGACATATGTTGTGGACTCCGAATCAGAATGAGTAGGTTCATCTACCTCCGTTGGTGAGTGAGGTGGGGAGATAGGTGGAGTAGCCATTTCTTTCCTTAGAGGGTATGTATCAACTAGGCGGTCAATAGGTTTAGAAGGAGTGGTTTGGGTGTTAGAGGTGGTGTAGGTTTTTTTGAGTGGGTGGGCTTGCCATGAATTGAAGGAGGCGGAGCTTGAAAAATGGGGGAGGTGAGGGTCCTTCTTGGTTTCAGGAATCTCAAGTCTGGGTAGACGAGGGGGCTCAGTAGTTGAGTCCTGTGGGGGGGGAAAGCCTGTCGTGTGGCATTGGGGAATGGGCTAGGCAGGCTTACCTCGGTGGCTGGTCCAATAGCTGGAAAAGCGTCTCCAGAATTTGAATTCAATTGCATTGGGAGCCGTGTTGGGTCCCCTCGGGAAAAGACTACATGGTCTTGGGAGACAGTCTGGCAGATAGGGCAATCTCGAAATTTGGTCCGTTATCTGGAAGGTTCTTTGTCAAGAGAGGAAGAGATCTTTTCCCCTCTCGGGGACCGCGCCTTGTGCAAGGGCTAGCTTGGCTCCGAATCGGCAGTAGGTAGCATCGGGACCTGCACAGAGGTTTATTGAGATGAGGAAGGGTAGGTGTAGGTGTTGCGTGGGGATATGGGTTGGAAAAGCTGGTTTGACAGCAAGTTGGTAATGGGTCTGCCTGCATTTTCTGACAAGGTTTGGGAATCGAAGTTCGCTCTA
Organism: Aristolochia californica; assembly: GCF_029961685.1. Taxonomy (NCBI): domain Eukaryota; kingdom Viridiplantae; phylum Streptophyta; class Magnoliopsida; order Piperales; family Aristolochiaceae; genus Aristolochia; species Aristolochia californica. The sequence goes on from NW_027181815.1 coordinate 9,694,935, forward strand.
GTAGAGGGAACGTCCTCAGTGACCGGGAAAGTTGTAGTGAAGGTAGACCTTGCAGAACTTGTCAAAAAATTCAAATTTGAATCCAAGTTAGGGAAGGAGGTTGACTCGTTTGAGGCAATACCAAGAGTACTGAGTTGGCCGAGCTGGCTTGGCAGCCGAATGACTTGGTCCTAGTACTCGCCAGTAGACTCGGAGGATGAGCATCTTTTCCAGCGACGAGAACTCTCCAACGAGCTCAACGTACACAACTCACCGAAAGAGACTTCGATCCAAACGAAAGCCTGTCCAAAGACAATCTTCAAGAAGCAAGGCTCGTTCCATCGTGAGGATGGGGAGATGAAAACTATCGCTACATCCATCCTTCTTCTCTCTTCTGTGTCTTGGGCCCATTGGACTGGTGTTCCGAAAGAGTGCACGATCCTATTTAGGACCTCGTCTAACCATTGCTCCGCCGACAAACCCCTTATCGAAATCCATTGCCCAAGGGGGCAGTAGAGTGGGGTCTCCGGCCATTTCGAGATTGAGAGGGTCTGGTCCTGTTGTAGAGTCTTGTTTGCGAGAGCAGTCTCCCTCTCTACCTCCTACTTGAGAGGTATTAGTCTGGAGTCTATCATGGAAATACGATGCCACATCCTCTCCCGTCCATCTTTCAGTTTGAGTCTCCACAACTAATGTTGAACACAGTGAAATTTTGCTGGGGAGAGGGATTTTTGCCAGAGGAGGGGGGAAATATTTAGGTTTGGGTTGATGTCGGAAGGAGGGGAGGGGGGGAATGCTCCTCGCAGTTTCCAAGGGGGGGTGATTCTTTGCCGGCTACAGAGAATTGCAACATTCTTGTGTGAGCGCGAGGACTCTTTCCCACAACACATCCCAGTTGAAGGAGGTAACAGAGATCTCCGGGAGATAGATTCGTGCCATGATGAGACTTTCTTTGCTCTACACGATCTTGCACTCCCGGATCCCCTTCTTTCGGAACACCGAGAGGGAGATCTCCCTGACTTGTAACTCTCGTAGTCTCGGTGTAGTCGCATTTGCAACGTGATTGAGGCATCACAAAATCTGGGATCGCCGCCTTTGGGACCAAGACAAAAGACCTCTTTGTCCCGTTTCTAATCTTGATTCTCATCACAGTTCCGACCTTTTTTGTTTTCAGCTCCAGTGAGAACTCGGTGCTTTTGAAGTTTCATGTGGTCATCGAAGGCCTTCTATTTTCCTTCCTTTTCACCTTCCAATTTCTAGCCATTGTTCATTGGACATTCTCCTTTGTCGCCGATGAAGCTCCTATGTCGTCGTGCCCCAACTGCGTCGCTGCGGTAGCTGTCTCCGCACCCACGGAAGTGTTCTTCTAGGGGTGGTTGGAACAGAGGGTGGCGAGCACCTCTCTGCAGTCGAGGACTGCTGGGGAGCTCCCCCCATATTTCGTACCCTTGTGGCGAGAGACCCCACGGGGGATCCTTTCCTAAAGTCGCCCGCTCATGACCCACAAGCCTTCCTCACGTTGCTACTTCAACATTAGTGCCTAGGCATTCTTTCCTGCTCTGATACCATATTAAAGAAAAAAAAAATTAAAGAAAAAAAATCTAGCTGCTGCTATGCTTTAGTGGTATATTTTTCATTTATTTGGAAATCTTATGCTGGCCGAGGTTAAGATTTTGTTGATTTCAAGGTTCCGTGTTCATGAAGAGGAACTAATGTTGGAACATCTGTGCTATATTTTTCTTGTGATTATTTTGATAATTTCCAGACTGCAGTTCTGACTTGATATATTTGAATTGTGGATGGGAAAAGACTGTGTTGGATGTTGGAACTGGAAGTGGCATTCTTGCAATCTGGTCTGCTCAAGCAGGTGCTAGAAGAGTCTATGCTGTTGAAGCAACAAAGATGTCTGAACATGCTCGAAAACTTGTTAAGGCAAATGGTGTAGAAGACATAGTTGAAGTGATTGAGGGCTCCATGGAGGATGTCATTTTGCCAGAAAAAGGTTCTTGTATTCATACCATGTGTTCGTTGCTGACTATACCTGATATCTATTGATTGATTTTTATAAATAATTCACAACACAACTGTTTTGACGTGCCTTTTTTTGTGGGCAGTTGATGTGATTATCTCAGAATGGATGGGATATTTTCTTCTAAGGGAATCTATGTTTGACTCAGTAATTTGTGCACGTGATAGGTGGCTGAAACAAACTGGAGTAATGTAAGCTCTCAAAAGTGACATGCCTTGAAAAAATGATACGACTAATGGAAATGCTTTTATGCTTATATACATATGTGATTTGCTCCTTCCTTTCTCACATTATGTGATACATTTTTCTGCATGAAATTCATAAAGAATAGTGATCCTGGCAGAAGTATGATTACTCACCAGAAGTAGATTTCTCTACAGTCTTAAAACTCAATTCTGTGTTCACCTTCTGATGCAACCTGGTTATGAAAATTGGTTACATTGGTAGGGCATTAGTTCAACCAACAATGATGTTTTAAAAAGTTGATGAAAAAGAAAACAAGTAAATAATAATAATTACTGAGTTATTCAGGCTTTTAAGATTGTGACTTGTCAATGGCCGCTTTGAAGGTCTTTTAATATTTTTTACTTTTACTATTTACCTTAGTGAGGTTGGTGTTTAGACACCTACAAACAGTGGTGAAGATTACCAAACCATTCACCTCTAGACAGTGGTTGTGGCCGTTTAGCTAAAAGCCAGAAAAAAACACAACCACCTTGTTAAGATAATTGATATACGTAATCCAAGATTGGAGAATCTTTATGGAGCCAATGATTTAAAATGGACATTAGTTTTTTTTTTTTAAAACCAGAATAGTTGTAAATTACAAAAAAACGCCAGAATAATAGTAATATCGCCAACTTACAGAAATAAAGTTAAAGAACAAGACTGGAATATGAGTAACCTAGCTGCAACTGTTTCAATTCTTAGAATTGCTGATTTTCAACCACGAAGGGAAGAAATTGAATCAGCTAGTGCTGTCTTGTAGCTAGCAGTAGCTAGCACATCAAAAGAAACTTCTGAGGACTTATTCTAAGCACAAGAAGAGAAAAAATGGTGGTCCGGCTATAAAAAAAATTTAATCTTTAAAGCTGATTAAAAGTTACAGCATATCTTTCTATTTATATACTCTAAAGTCAGTATGACCTTACCAAAATAAGCTACATCACCGTAGAAGAATTTTCTTAGGATTAAACCTTCCAATTACTGTTGAATTGTGAGTTACTAAATTGAAAACCATTAACTAGGACAGAATTCCACGACTGACTTAGATAGAAAGTACGAATAATGGATTTGCTATTTTTAAGACTTTACTAAATTGACTACTAAATAAAAGAAGCTTACAAACAAAAGATTTTCCTAGGAAACTATCAAAAGAAAAACTTACTGGACTTTCCAAAAAAGTAAGCTGCTGTCTTTCAGTCTTCCTTTCCTTTTTCTGTTTCATTCTTTCATAATCCTTCAAAGGTTTAGGATGACTTAGTCTGTCCTCTTAGTTTTCAGTAATTTCTTCAACATTAGAGCTATGTACAACATCAAGTATGCACTAGGTTCATTCCAAAAAAAAAAAAGTATGCACTAGGTTGCTTGTTGTATTACTTGGGAGAAAAGACTAAACAGAAATGATTACATGAAAAACTCATAAACTTGTCCATCTCAGACAATCATGCCAATTTACCTACCGTTTTTTCTGGGTTCCACTAACTGGATGATGTTGTTAAGTTTATATGTGAAACTTTGGGTCCTATAGGCTGTACTGGGAGAGATTTTGGGTCCTATCTGGTGTCTCCCATTTCCTTGAGATTTTCTTGACTTTGATTTCACCTGAATATTCTCTGGGCTTTTAAGAGTATGAATCTAGTATATTCTTCAGTGTTTGCTCTATGCACTTTCTATGCTCTTGAACATGATTTCTACATACTTTCCCTGCCATCAGTGGCATACGGTGCTGGATTTCTCCTTCATTTTGTTAAATAATAGTCTTACATCTTTTTTTTTGTACTTTCATACAGTCGTATTTTCATTATTTCTTCCAGTCAAAAACATATGTAATTGTGAACTGAAATGGTATTTTCTGTTTTCTGAAACTTGCATGTCAAGCAATGTATTTGAACTCTATATAAGCATCATATTTTTTAACTTTATCTTTTCTCCTGATAGCTAGTTGAGCTAAAGCTGTGCTTTATGCCTTCCTAGTAGATACAATGGATGGAGCATATGTCATTTGTGCTTCTTCCTACTGTTTTGAACTACCTAGTATAATGATCTTATATTGGATTATACTCCCTGAGGATTTTTTTTCATTTTCTTTTTTTTTTTTGCTGATTTCCCAATAATAATTTTCTTATTGTAGAATAATCCTAGGTATTAAGATGAGTTAGTTCCCTCCTTTCTAAACAGTAGACCTAGGGGTACCTGGGTCCGGTTCAACCGGCAGGCTAGTCCAGGTTTTAGAGATAGGGAGTAAAAGATGGTTTTTTATTGTAAATCATTTTGGTGAAAGTGATGTCTTGGGTTCGCCAAAGCAGTGATGATTTATCTTCAGTAGTCAACTGGATATTATTAGCAGTCTTACTCATTATTTATGGTGGAAATGTTATTTACTTCAGGAATGAGAATGTTTGTACTCTCATTTTGGAGTTTATAGAAGTAAAAGCTTGTGTAGTGAAAGTAACATTTATTTATTTGCTATCACTAACAATAACATACACTGTGGGTACTCAGGAGACTTCTAAAATCTTTCAGTTTGGCAGGTATCCTAGTCACGCACGCATGTGGATAGCACCTGTCAGATCTGGTTTAGGAGATAAAAAGACAGTGGATTATGAATCATCAATTGATGATTGGCATAACTTTGTAAATGACACAAAAAAATATTATGGTGTTGATATGAATGTCTTGACAAAACCTTTCTGTGACGAACAGAAAAAATATTATCTACAGGTAAGTGGTAAATGCAAGTGTTGTTGAAGAATTGATATTTGTACTATATTGCACTTTGTAGTTTTGATTATGGTGTATTCTTCTCCTGGCAGACAGAATTTGCTGACCTTACAAGTTGCTATTTTCGTCTTTCTGTTCTGATCTAGCTATTTATTACTTTTCCCCTCTCTTCTGCAGACATCTCAGTGGTGCAACCTTCATCCTGATCAGGTTATAGGGACTCCTGCTATGATAAAGGAAATTGATTGTCTAACCACATCAGTTGGTGATATTCTTAAAATTAGGGCTCAGTTTTCATCATCAATTACTCTGGAGAGTGCAAGGTTGTCTGGATTTGGGGGCTGGTTTGATGTTCACTTTAGAGTATGTATGAACTCTATGATTAAATTTACTTGCAAAAATTCTTAACAATGTGTTCTCACAAAGAGTATTTATTTCTGTGTCTGGATTCAACAGGGAAGCAAGGATGATCCTGCAAGGCATGTGATTGAATTGACAACTGCTCCTAGTACTGATGACCCAACACATTGGGGTCAACAGGTATGTCTCAAGTTACTGACACACAATAGTGTCATGCAGTAGTGTTCTCCAAAGTTCAGTCTCTATGGCTTGCTGATAACATCAAGGATTGAACCTTTAGCTCAATGGCTACAGCGTCTTCTTAATATGAGGTCTTAGGTTCAACTTTTGCGAAGGTGTACATAGTCTCTTAGGTGTGTGGATCTGTAACCAACATTTGAAAGAAAAAAAAATCAGTCAGTGTGTCATCGGAGCTCAGATTAGTTTCTAAAGTTTCCTTGGGTGAAGTAATTCAATTCATCACTGCTATTTCTTTTTTCTACTCATTACCATTTATTTTATTCTAAATTTTGGTCCATCTTTGTTTATGAATAATTTAATTATACGAAAGTATTTGTGCATGATAAAGCAATCCAAGTAACTCTAATTGCCCTTGCCTTTTGCAAGGCATTACACAATACAAGGAACAGGAATAGCTGACGCTGACAATTGGGAACAAGTTTATGTATGTGAAAATATTCTGAGATTACAAGGAACAGTAATAGCTGATGCTGACAACTGAGAACAAGTTTCTGTATGTGAAAATATTCTGAGGTTCTTTTGTCAACCACCACTCCTATTTTCACTCAGGCATCTCCATTAGGTGCCTAAACAATCTGAAATTGTAATTACAATTTATGGTGTTTTGATTTGATATTTTTATCCTAAACCAACCTAACGTTGAAGCATAACCGTAACTCTGGCAAAGACATGAAATTTGCTTAATGTGCCAAGTAATAAGTGTTGATGATCTTGTATTTTGATGTTAATGAAATTTCCATTTAAGAAAAAAAAATGTTAGTGAAATTTGGTCTTAACTGGTGCAGCTCAACCTGGCAAACATCTGCCTGTGTTGGACGAACATTAAGTAGAATGGAGGCAAGACATGGTTGAGCTCCAGATAAAATTTTAAAACTTAATAAGGAAATCCTTATGTCTGACTATGACCTTTAACTTCTAAACTCTAATGCTTTGATTCTCATCGAGTATAACCAAAAGGTGGTACTTCTTTACATGTGCCTGAGGGGACACTATCCTCTAATGAGCTTGCTTTGCTTCCTTTAATTGTGTTTAGCAGTGGATTCTTCTTCTTGTAAGGGTAAAATGAAATAGCTAAATAATTTTTAGCTGTTACACAAATCTGCAGAAATTTGTCCTTTTTTTTTTTTTTTTTTTTGAAAAGCCTGCCGACATTTACCTACTATCTTCTTTTACATGTTAATTTTAGAACATACCTTCTTTTTGCCTCTTTTTTCCCTTGAAAATGTTCTGTCCCATTTAAGTTTGGAACTCTAATGTGGATTGGACCTTTGGTTCATTGGATTTTCAAAGGTTTTATTGGGTGAGGTCATAGACTCAAGTCTCACCATGGGTATAGGGTGTGGTGTGCTTGTCTAATCAGCATCCAAAAATTTTCTTTAAAGTTCTGCCTTTTGCTCTTTTCTTGTGATCTTGGACAGGTCTTCCTCTTGCAGTGCGCACCTCGAGTTAGCCAAGGGGATCTTGTGAGCACCTCCTTCTCAATGGAGCGATCTAAAATGAATCATCGACTAATGGAAGTTGAGTTTGCATATGAGATAACACACCTATCTGGGAAGGTGTGCTCACCTGTCACTTCCAAGTGGTATATAGAATGAAGCTCAAACGATTTCGAACATATACAAATGCCTGGTGTATTAATTGCTGGTTGAAGCTTAACAGTCATGAAGAAACTAACCTGTTTCAGAGGGATTCAAAGACAAACGTTGTCTCTTCAGTTTTTAGCATGAAATCTGAGCTTACCATAAGAATTCTATGTGCAAATGTGTTTTGGAAGTTGCAGTATCCACTCTCAAGTGCATGTGAAGGTAAGAGGTCATGTTAGCTGGAATTGATTCACTTGTTTATGGAGTCCATGAGCAAAGAATAGGAACCCATAATCTGTAAGTTCAGAGGGTTACTCGCCATGAAGCTTTTGTGTGACAAGCTTTTTCTTTCATATCATGTAAGAAAGTGCATTTTTGCAGTTGTGCTTTACTATCTTAGGGGTCCTTGTATTTTTAGTTTGTGGCTAAGGATTTGCTTGGTATTTTATTGTTGCTTGGAAATGGTCAAGGACCCGAATATTTGGAATTGGGACTTTCAACTTACTAGAAATGCTACTCTCTCCCTCTCTCTCTAAAAAAAAACAAGAACTTGCTACAAATGCAATTGAATGGGTTTAACCTATTGTCAACCTGTTCCATTGATCAAACCATTGGTATTTCAAGAGAGATTTATCTCAGCAGATTGATACACCTCAAGAGAAATTAGTTTTGATAAAAAATATGTTTAAGGGTATTTTGGTTATTTTATCTTTTAGGGGTATTTTGATCATTTTATTACTTTAGTGGTTAATTTTTTTATATAATCTTATTTTGCATGTTAATTATATCAATGGTTAAATTTTTGTGTACATAAGATGTGTAGATAGGGAGATAGAAGGAGATTAAAATTTATTAAATGTATATGAGTATTTTTGTAATTTGTTACTTAAAACACTTATTCAAGTAGTTTGGGAATTCGTGCATAGTTCCCAACAAAGCTTTTTCAGGCTCTTTAGAAAATTTTATTTCTTCTTTCTTATTTTCTCTCAATTTTCTTTTTTTCCTTCACCTAAATATTGATATTTTACATGGTATCAGTGTAGTGGACCGTTGTCGGGATCATCCTATTGGATATTCTTGCCCCTTTTGAAGAGGACGGCCTATTGAAAGGAGAACAATTACAGGTTTTCGATGTTGGTTCATTATAGTTAAGTTTTTTTTTTTCCTTTTTTTCTCTGCCATAACCTTATGGTTATTTTTTTTATGAATTACTGAAGGGTTCTATACACTTTCATTGCCCAAATTGTTTTTTTTTTTGAATTCTGTGTCACCCAATCCAGTGTTGGATTCTTGCATCATCACCCAAGTGATGATGTTAGCCCTAATTGTTACTATATTTGTATGATATTTGTTGAAATAATTGTGAATTACTAGTTATTAGATTATTGAAGTGCTCATATCCTATTTTTTGTGCCTATGTAAGAATGTATCTTAAGGGTGGAAATAAGTTGACGTTTATTCGATATGATCCTCCAGTGACTTTGAATGATGATTGGGAGGTAGATGATAGTCAGGTTATGACCTTGATTGTCAATAATATTGATTCTATCTTTAGAAATCAGGTGATGAAGTGTGAGACGACAAAACTGTGGTTGTCTTTAGAATCTTTATATGCATAAGAGATTAATCTCTCTAGAGTTTATGAGTTATATACAAATATTTTTGGGTTAAAAAGAGGAAATCGAATCTTTACAGAATATTACAATGCATTCCTTGGCATATTGTAAGAGATCAATATATATGATCCATTTACTACGGATGCGAATAAGTTGAGAAAATAACAAAATTAGTTGTTTGTAGCAAATTTTTTGGATGATTTAGGCACTGAAAATGATGCTATGAAAACCTAGGTGCTAGCTTCAAATAAAATTCTTACTTTCTTTTTCACTTTTAATTGTATAATGAGGGCTGAAAAAACTATTATACTTGGAACAGGTATAAGATGTAAGATAATGGAAACTATTGTTCTTAATGTTTCCAATACTATATCAGCTCCTATAGATTCCTCTAAAGGTGGAAGTAGATGACGTGGTGATGGTAATTCAGAAAGGAAATGTGTTCATTGTGACATAAATAATCATTATCCTGACAGAAGTAGTATACTCTACAATGAAGAATTCTATATGTCGATGTATTTTTTATGTGACCAAAATATTCAAGAAAGGAGGAGCACAAAAGTTGAAGTTTTTGCATATATGAAAAATTGTATTTGTGAAGATTTTTTTTTTCACATGTTATGTATATAGTACAAATCCAGCCAAGCAGAAGTCATCTCCTTGTTCTATTAAGTGCATTTTTCTTGGGTATTCTTGTGTATTGAGGGATTGTAGGTGATATGACCCAAAGACACGCACCCCGGAGGAGATAACTCTTCCCTTGGATGCCACAAACGAGACATTCCAAATTGATTAACATCTAATGACTCTAATTGAAATTAGTAATAAATTAATTAAGGTGTTAATGTGATTAAATAATTAAATAATGTAAATAAACTATTAATGAACTCATTAATTAAATACTTAACTAATTAAGTATTTTATTTTTAATTTTAAACTACTTGATATCATGCTTAGTTGATTAATTATCAATTAGTCAATTAAAAATAAATTTATTAATTAGTAATTTAAGTAACTTAATTATATTTTGGATTTTAATGTTTATTATTAATATTATATCTATCCATATTCTTTACAATTGACAAGTTACTGAAATGAATAGAGATAAAAACAATTTAATCAAACATATATAAAATGCACATAATGTTCTCAAATTATTTAAAATTTCATTTTATATCATTTATTTAAAACACTTTTATTTTAGTAATATTAAATATAAAAAAAGTCTCTACTCTCTTAAATTAGATTAAATAATTACATATTTAGTTTTAGTATTATATATAATAAAATTAATACTTTTTAGGTTTTAAGAAACAACTATTAAAGAAAGAAGCAAAAATATTTCCAATATAAGTAACTTACTTTTATATATGGAATTCAAATGTCACCTATAAATGTGTACCCCTGTGGTGTCGGGAAAATAATTTCATACCGAAATGAAAATTCCCCCCAAAATATTTTCTTTTTTCGTTGATAATGATTTCCATCAATGCTTACTTTGTTAATGATCAAATCCTTATTTTTACTGACTATTTTTTGGAATAATAATGGTCAAATTTTTTTTATTTTTATTTTCCATGAGGTTCCAAAGAGAACCTTACTCAAGTCACATATGTTGCACCAAATCCCAAACTCTTAGGGGAGTAACCATGAGCTTCTATTTTAGATTAGCCCTTTTGAGGTTGCTAATTATCTTTGGTTAGTTCGTGATCATATGGAATCATTTAGGCATTTGTGTCTTATGCATTTATAAATTGAATTATGAGCTTATTTGACAAGAAAAACTGAAACTCCATTAACCTGTCAGATGTTCTTCAGATCGGAAGCTCTTATTTCTTCTGCTGCCTCGAACACGGTTCGATTACATTAATTTCTGAACAAAAGAAACGAAAACCCATTAAAAGTAGTAAGTTTCTTCAATGTCTTTTACTGTTTCGAGAGCTTGAGAATCAGCGTGGAGGGTTCATGTCATTTCAAGCTGCCCGCCACTACTAGTCGCCGCCTTCCTAGGGTCTTCAACATCGTAAACCGAAGTTCCATATCTCGAATTCTCCATCTTCTCCCCATCACCCCATATGGCATAAGCCACTTCTCCGTGAGCAGCTTCGTCTCCGATCTCCATGTCCTCATCCGACATCCTTAAAGGGATGAACAACTGGATCACCAGGCATATAATGCTGGTTGTGATTATGTTCAGGAGGGCAATGAAGAGAATGCCTCCAATTTGTAGACCCAGTTGACGGAATCCCGTCCGTGCCTCACCCATGTCAATGCCGTAGAAGAGACCCATGTACTCGCCCTGGATACTGTAGAAGAGGCGGTTTAGCTTCGGCTCTGCGAAGACTCCCGTCAGCAGTCCTCCGAGAGTACCGGCGATGGCGTGGGTATGCAGCACCGCCATGGTATCGTCCACCTTCTGAAGAAGTACTGACCTCTTGTGGACCACCATCATGGTGAACCACGGGATAGAGCCGGAGAGGATTCCCATTATGATGGCTGCCCATCCCTGCACCACGCCTGCAACAGTATATGGAAGATCACGGCGGGGTCGATGTTACGACTAATGAAGGCCATGAGAGAGGGGATTTTACAGCCTAGATATGAAGCTACTTAATTTACCAGCTGCAGGAGTGATACAAACAAGACCGGTTATCATTCCCTGGACTGCACCGATCACCGAGGGTTTTCCGAAGAAGGCAATGTCGAGGAAGACCCACACGAGGAGACTGGTGGCTGCGCAAGTGTGGGTGTTTATAACAGCCAAGGAAGCATCTACACTAGCAACGTAAGGATCTCCTCCATTGAAACCTGTCCAGCCCATCCATAGAAGTCCCGCTCCGGCTAGCATTAACAAGACATTGTTCGGAGGGAACCGCTCCCTATCCTTGGTTAGACGAGGCCCGACCTGAATAGCAAAGAAAACCATCGAAAGCACAGTGTGAGAATGAAATCCCAAACAGCAAGTAAGTAGACAACAGTTTATAAACCAGTTCCAAGAGCATTCATGGCTTCTCTGGTAGCAAATTAAGGACGTCAATTACCCAGTAAGCTAGAGTAAAGCCCGCGACTCCGGACGAGAGATGAATCACGTATCCTCCAGAGTAATCTATCACTCCTGCTTTAGAGAGGAACCCTTTAGGTGACCACAAGCTAAATGCGCCAATCGTGTAGGAAAACGTTAGCCACAAGGGCACAAACAGCATCCAGGCGTAGAAGTTCATCCGTCCCAGCACTGCTCCCGCGATCAGGATCACAGTGATCGCGGCGAAAACGAACTGGAAAAACGCCATGGTTGCGGTGGGAAAGGAACCTAGGAAGGCCATATCGAGAAGGTATTTCTGGTCAAGGGCGAAATTGGGGACACCCCAGAACGGCAACATCTTGTCGCCGAAGGACAATCTATACCCCCAAATCATCCAACAGACCAATACGCTGGCGAAGGCGTACAGTGACATGAAGGCCGAATTAATGGCCCATTTTTTCTTAACGGCACCTCCATACAGCAGGATGAGGCCGGGGACGCTTTGTAGGCCGACAAGTGTCGCCGCCGTTAGCTGCCATGCATTGTCAGCCTTGTTCAGCCACTCCGGACTGGCCTCCGTGGGGACTAGGTTGGACGGAAGAGCCATCGATCGTTTCTTCCTTCACACTACCAGGCGGAGATGTCCCGTCAAGTTGGATTGAGTTACAGGTTTACTTGGAAAGTACTGACCATGAATATATAGTTCAAGGTGGATTCATGGTTGATTCTCACGATTAGCTGTCATATGATGGGAAAGAATTAGCCCTTCTTTGTTTGTCTCCATCAAACTCGTCACTCTATTCTCTTCTTTTTATATTTGGCGTGAATTTCTACGGCTTCCAACGGTAGCTCCTAGGCCATGTATTGGCCAAGCTTGGCTTTCGCTGCTGCCTCTAATCTCCAGTTCCGGTTCTTTTATGACAGAAAATGACTACCAACATGTTTCTTCCAGTTTCTCAGTCTCTCACTTCTGGGTTATGATTCACTGGTTCAAACATGGCGGAGAGCCATCTTCCAGGATCGATCTTAACTAAATTCTGCTGAATGACTCAAATTAACCATTTATTTATTATTAGCCTTCAAAAACTGAAGTGGGCAAATCTCTATTCGCATTTCGATAAGAAGAGGTGGTTAAACAGCCTCGGAGGAGCTGATTCTCCGACCTCGGCGGCTTTGGAATATCTTATTAGTTGTTTTCTTCGACAAAATGAATACACAAGAAGTAATGTAAAATCCATCTTGGTACGTATTATTTTATTTGTCATTGTTGAAACGATTCGACAGCAAGGATCATTGAAGTCTACAACGAGAGAAAATTGTTTGTTTGCAGGGAACCAGCTGCAAAGCTGGTAGTGGAAGATGATCTTGCTCAAGCACACCAAATCAAATATGACTTGCAAGAAGAGGAGAAAATGGCACTAACATGCCCTAAACATATGAAGTAAAATGCAACAAATTCAACAATAACAAACAAACAAAGAAGATATCAAAGTTGACGTCTCTGGTACATGAGAAACTTCCAAGGATTAAAAGAAAACTTCTAATAACAAAGACAACTTAATTAGATAAGGAAAATGTCAAAAGGTTATAAAACTATTCAAAAGTTGACGTCTCTAAAGTTGTTTTGCACGGGAATTACTGTTTTCAAACTATTCTTCCTCGACCTTCCTCTATTGGGTCACGTTGGTTTGCATTGGAAACTAAGTAAACCTAAGGTTTTATTATTCACCTTGAGTTGACGAATACTATCTCAGCTGTCTACGAAACTGTTATCTCAGTCGTCCGATCATTTGGTGTGAAAGATGTAAAACACTATCTCAACCGTCCAATCATGATCAACGACTATCTCAACTGTTTCACATCAAATGACTTTTGTTATATATATATATATATATATATATATATATATATAAATAAAATAAAAAGGTGACCCTATTGTACCTGATCCAACCAAATGTTGAATATGGTGTAATCTAATTGGACCAAAACGAGTGATCTTATTGTTTTGATGGCCAAGTTGATTTTAATAACATTGGCTTCAAGTGTTTATTGTCTCTTTTCTTGTATGCTTTATTCACCACTTCAATCTTTTGGTTGTGTTTAGCATGATTTTTTTGGAGCTTAGAAACAACTCTTTCAATCAAGGAGGTATCTATAGGGTTTGGTAATTTGTTTTCTTTTTGAAATGGTTTATCTTCCTAAGGGAGATAAGTACCTCTTTGATAAAAGTTACAATAAAGCTAGAATTTTTTTATTTTTAGAAATAGGAAAATAATTTTTTTAACTAATGTAATTTTACAATATTTCATACATATACCTATTATAAATAGCTGAAATATTAAAGTCCTCACTTTAAGTTAGACTCATATATTTTATATGTGACCCAACCTATCAAATCGTACTACTATAGGTCTACACATGTGACATGAAACCCACTCATCCTTCAATTTAGTAACCTAACATATTTATTTTATTATATTAAATTTTAATATTTAATATTTAAAATATACCCTAATCTATTATATTTATTTGTACATAATATGTATAGAAAAAAGAACTATATTTTAGTAATTTAGTTTAAAAAAATATTTTTAAGAATTATACATATTAGAGAAGTTATCATATATTTTTTTTTATGTCTTGCACTTCTTCAAAAGCAGTTTTTTTTACTGGAACTCGGGACCTGACTTGGATACATGAAAATTTGAGTCCAATCAATTTAGTCAGATCGAGACTTGATGGTCTAGTGATTGGACTTGAGGCGAGTAAGAAGGGATTTGACCAGAATAAAAGAGGGAGTCCCTCCATATGACTTGACTCGTTCTGTCTAAAATTTGATCCAACTAATCCATGTCCTTAGTAAACTCAATAAATCAAAAAACCATGTTCAAAACAGATGTAGCTAAACAAAATTTTTTCCTTAAAAAAGAAGTATTTTTGTATCAAATGATAACGTGGCGGTCCAGATCACTTTCCATATTTTTCCCACTGTCCCATCCGACTTGGATCAAACTCTCTAGTACCCTTAGGGGCCTGGCTCCATTTGGGGGTGTTAAACACCTAGCCAATATTACCTAAAAGATCGGCATGTTAAGAGCGAAAGACATAGATACTTAACCCTGGACCATAACATCACACCCACCTTCACGAGCCGATGACCACGGTGGACACACTCTAGCGGCGGCCACACTCTAGCGACAACCCACTCTAACGACGGCCCACTCTAGTTTCTACTAGGTCGCCCCCTTCGCTCAGGACTCTCGCTGCGGAGATTCGAACTCATGACGTAATGCCTGCTCTGATACCAAATGTTAAACACCTAGCCAATACTATCCAAAAGACCGGCCTGTTAGGAGTAGAAGACATAAGTACTTAACCCATGACCATAACAGGGGACTCGTCTCTAGTCGTTTGCCCCTGTTCCATAAAATACGAAATGTTTAACTTTGACTAAGCTTATCTAAAAACACACAAAGAAATGGAAAGTTATGGTGTTCTATAATGGATGGGGACCATGGTTAGAAGGGGTGAGCATTGGGTCGGGTTTAACAGGGTATCCAACCTAAAACCCCAACTTTGGGTTCACCTTGCGGGTTGAGGACGGGGTGGAAAAAAAATCCATTGGAATTCTAGTTAGGGATGAATTTCCCCAAATCAGACTCTAGGGGACGAGGCAGATATGTAAAATGAGGTAGGGGCGGGCGTGGATGGGTTTGGTTTACGAAGATGGGATGGGATGGTGATGGTCAGGTTTAAATCAGGTTTTATCGGGATGGGACAAGGTGGGTTGGGTTTACAAGGATTGGGTAGGACGAGGTTGGGGGAATGGTGATCAGGTCAGGGTCGGGTTTATGGTTTTTGGTTTCAGGTTTTTTTGGGTTTGAGTTTCAAACCGACCTTGACTAGACCCATGCCCGCCCCTAATGGCTAGGCGTGGGCATCGGGTCGGGTTTCACAGGGAACCCGACTAGACCCAACCAGGCTAGACCCAAAAACCAGAGGATGAGTCTTATATTTCAACTAGTAGGTTTGGAAAAAAACTCTGTCAGGTTTTAGATTGGTGACTAGTTTCCCCGAACCCAACCTATAGGGCTTTATAATTGTAATGCCCTCTAGAAAATGTATGAATTGCATATATTTTACTGATACAATAATGTAATTTTATATGTTTTTATTGGTATTTAAGGAACTAATAAAAATATATTGATCTAATAATATAATATATTGTAATTTAGGATATAATATTAATTTAGTTTAATATATTATCAGTACTATTTTATATTATATTATGATCTTTAATATTTCATGATCTTATGGAGAATTTCCTCAAAAACATACTCTTAAATATCTAGCAAACATATTGAGGTCATTATCCTTTAATCACAAAAAGTCATACAAAATTAATTATTTAAATTTGGAGTAAATTTTTTCATAATTGCTTAATATTTTTTACATACTAGTAACATATAATTTTATTCCAAATTACCTTATTTTTAATTATTTTAAAGACATTTCATGATTAAAATTACACTTTATTGTAATTAAAAATATATAAAAATGATATATTACATATTTTACTTTTTTATTGATTTTAAAAATATGAAATTACAAATTCATAAAATGATTATAACTTAAATATTATATAATAACAATTTAATATAAAATATTGCACCATGTAATGTTAAGCTAATGACCTAATACAATATTTTATACCTAGCATTATACATTGATTTATTATTAGTTACTTTAATTATTCATTAATTATGCACAAAAATATGGTATTAATATATCATATTTATTGTGATATTATTTTAATATGATGATTATATTAATTAATATTATATGTAATAATAATTATGAAAGAAAATAATATTTAATTGGTTTATGTTATTTATAAATTTAAATAATAGTCTTGTTATCGGTTACTTAATTAAATAATTAATCAATGGTGATTACTAAATATTAACTTAGAAGTATCAATTTTAAATATAATACCTTAATAATGTAAGTATAATATCAACTCCTTATTTAATTACCCGACCGGATCCTGAGTAACCCGATCAATTAAACTTATTTTACTTTGTTTATATGTTATTGTGTATCCGACCGGGTCCGAGATTCTGATAAATCGGTCAATCCGGTCACAAGACGGAGGGGTGAAAAGCTAATTCACTCCTTCGTGTTTTTTCCGTGTTTTGGGCAGAAAAGCTAATTCACTCCTTCCGTGTTTCAGAAGAAATAATTCCCCGCGTGTTTTTCGTAAAACTCGCGAAACTGGAAAATACCACCAGGAAGAACGCCGGTTTGGCGAGCGGAAGAAGGGGAGCAGTCAAAGATAACCTCAAAGCCCTGCAAGTCCAAGACACGTACTCTGATTCTTTTTCAGACGCAGGCTAGAGAGGATCTCTCTCTCTTTTGGCTTTAAATCCCGTTTCTCTACCGTCTTGGATTCAAATCTTCAATCGATTCATCAAACGTTCGATCCAGATAGCCTCTTTTCCCTTTTCATTACTGTCTTATCTCGTCGAGATGCACAGATCGGCGAGTACCAGTCGCGCTTCCGATGAATTCTTCCTGAACGTGTCCCCGCAGATAAAGGCCTCTCCGGGCCTGAAACCTGCGGAGATTGATCAGCTTCCCACGTATGTTCCTCTCTCTGATGTTTCAAAGGAGTCATCGAGACTGAGGGCCTCCGAGAACGCTGTCCATGTGATTCCGCTGGTGTTGATTCTATGTGCCATCATTCTTTGGTTCTTCTCTTCTCCAGGTAATTAACAACGCAGCAAGATCATGATTGCTGTTCCTTTCATTCTGTTTTTTTTTTTTTTTTTGGCTCTTTAAGCTATGGTTTTCTTGTGAGAGGTGAATATGTATCTTCTTCTGGTTTCTGTTATTAAGATATTCAAGTTGAGGACAGGAAGTTTTTTCTCTTTTTTTCAAGACATCTTATTGTATTCCATCTCTTGTTGTAAAATAAAAAGCCTCTGTGAACTCTAAACATTCCCTTGGATTAAAGAAGTGGACGTTTCAGAAGCAATAAATAATCAAATATGAATTAATGAATATCATTTTGAGTTGTTTCATCTAGTAGTAGAGATTGTCAAGACCTTTCTATCACCTTTTACTCTCTTCTTTTATTTTACATATTTCGTGGAAACAGCGATAGATAAATAGCAGATTGAGGTTATATTTCCTTATCAATCCATTTCGAGCCCTTAAACTAGAAAATGTCTCCTACTTCGGATGTGTTGAAGAATAGCCCTCTGCAACTGTTATCTTCCTTCTTAATTCCTAATCTGTAGTTCTCAAAGGATATTTGGACAACAGAAATGAAATCCCTGCCACCTTGAGGCGTCTGAGTAACAAAATATCAGACATAATATTTTTCTGTAAATGGTCTCTTCATGTCAAGCCTCCTTATCGATAATCTGTATCCCACTATGTTATAGAGGTTTGATTGTTTGTGGCAACATTAATGTTTTGTGAGAAATAGAGGACTATTCTCATGTTTTTCTCTGTTTCTTATCTATATCCTTGATTATTAAAACTGTAATTTATGCCCTCAATTTGTCAAATAAGGATGATCCAATTGTTGCCAGAATCAAGGGGCTTAAGCCTGCCACTTATACTAACGTCACTGCATTGAGAATATCCGAAGAAGACAGGGGTTTGGATATAAAGATGCTGTGAGGAGTTCAAATAGTTAAACATCCTTGAGGATCTGTCTTTCTTTTCTGAATTTATGAGCAGAAACTGGAACTGGTTTATTCGTTACAGGAATGGCCTCCTTAGATGAATTCAGATGAAGTCTACAGACTTATAACCATTTTTCTAGGTCAAGGTCAAGGAGAAGCAAGTTTTCAAGAGGAAGCTGCCGATCTCAGATATTCTTATCTTGTTCATGAGGGAAGGCTTTTGTTTCCTGTTTAAGGTGACTTAACGGAGTTGCTGATGCTTCTTTGAAAACCAGTGTCATATGATCAGTTGAAGAGCAAGAGAATGTTGGGTTATTTCTACAATAAAATTCAGATATTTCGTTGATACTAAAGCTGCTTATCTGTCTCTTGAGTAATGGAGAAGGTTGAGGATACTGAGTCGTCTTTCTTCCTGTATAATCTGAAATGAATTTTGTGATTAAATTTTCATGACTTTGATCTCTTGAATGATGAGTCTTTCTTCTGGAGTGAAGTCCTCTAATCCATATTGTAAACTGAAATGAATTTTGCTACAGAATTCCGTATCAAACCAAAGTTTTGTTCTTTGGGTCTCCTTTTCATGTTTTTTTCCTGTTCTCAACTCTTGGTTCCCACAGTTAAATTGCGATGTTCTTGAATGACCGTAGCTGATCCAATACAGAAAATTATTTGGTGCAAAACGGGATCGAATGGCTAACTTCATTCATCATGATCAGACTAATGAGATAGCCGTTTCTCATGTTTTATACGTAGATAAGTATTCTGTTTTTAAGAAAATAAAAGCTATCTTCCAAGCAAAACGTCAATAGGGTTTAATTAACTTAAAACTTGTAAAGCGCGAAAGGAGTAGACGGTCTTCTCCCACGTCGGAGACCTCCTTTTTCTCGTCTCCCTTTGGACCCTTTCGCTTACGTGGTCTCAGCCCGACCTTTTGTCTTCCTCAACTGACAATGATAACTGTAACGGGCGGGAGATGAAGCTACATCAAAATGGGTGAGCAGCTGTGAAACTAGCTCCTTGCTTGCTCTTTCATGCCAAGTCTCCTCTTCCTCCGACGCCCTCACCTATATCTTTCTCCGTCTCGGTTCTCTCAGTTATCCACAAGCACTACTGCCATGGGATCAAACTCGTTAATATGGTTCCGTAAAGGACTTCGGATTCACGACAATCCCGCCCTCCTCTATGCTGCCGAGCATTCAGCCCATCTCTACCCTGTCTTTGTCATCGATCCCCATTTCATGGCGCCTGATCCCGCGGCCTTCTCTCCGGGCTCCTCCAAATCTGGTCTCAACAGAATTCAGTTTCTGCTGGAAAGCCTTGCGGACCTCGATTCCAGTCTTAGGAATCTCGGCTCCAGATTGCTCGTGTTTGAAGGAGTTCCCGCCGAGGTCATCATTCGGCTCTTAAAGGAAGTAAGCATGGATATTGAAGAAATTTTGTTTGACTTTTCCCGCTTCTGGTGTTATTAGGTCTTTGCGCTAAATGAGTTCTTCTATAAGAACTGTTGGTAGTTGCAAGTCAGTAGTTAGCGGTCGAGTTACTTGTCTTTCCCACTGATGAGAGATAATTAGTCGACTGATGAGTTCTATTAGTCCACATTGGAGAATTACTTGGGCATTTGTTATTTTAAGGTTGAGCAACAGCGTCTTGAAGTGGTTTAGTTATTTTAGGATGAAACCCGCTCAAACTTATCATCTTATCCTATCTAATTTTTGGGCCAAACCCGTCATTCTGAGCCCCATCCTTGTCAGTCCGGGATCCGTCTAGCTGCAAGGTTGCTTTGTGTTGATTTTTTTTTTCTATAACATTTAGTTTCTGCGACTTTATAGCACATTAGCTGCATCGACCTAACAGGTAACTTAGAGATCTATGTGGCAGAAAGGACCTTTAAATAAAATGTGAGCATGATGCATTCGTGTGTCATTGTATTCTGCGTACCAAATTACCTGCCCTTTTCTGCTCCAAGAAGGAGCTCCTGCTTTTCATTGGTGGAAACCAGGCTGTTACTTGTTTATTTGCTTAAGTAGGGTTGGAAAAATTTTCAGCTTTTAATGTTTTGTTTCCAGATTTTCAATTTTTCAATAAATGATCTTCACATATTTGCTCTGTATCTCTCTTTGTTCTTGACTTTCTTCAGTCATTGTTTCGATTTGTCACATGTCATGTTTATTTTTTTTTCAATTTCAGTTGGTTTTGGTGCTGCTTGAAGTGCTATCTGTAAAATACTTTTGAGAAATAGATTTATTTCTACATTTTGTATGAACACTGTTAGTGAAACAGTATTCTTTTAGTTCATTATAGTTCCAGTCTGACAGTAATTCTGGTTTCTTCTTCACAGTGTCACTCAGTTGGTACACACTTTGAAAGAATAATATTGTATAAAATCACGATATATACTCTGGATGTTTAACTACAAGCCTATTCCCTTTGTCACATGAGACATACCTATATATGCCATTAATATTGTGCACTTTCACTTGCTTCTTGTAGTGGAACATCAAGAAACTCTGCTTTGAATGTGACACTGAGCCATATTCTCAACTTAGAGACAACAGTGTTAAGGTCCGGACTTGTCATTTTTTATTAATATTTTTCTTCAGAATATTTTGAGAATTGTTCAATTATTATTCTTTATTCTTCATGGGATTCAGTAATAAACATTACTAAGAGTTGTGGACAGCAGAGGCCCTGTAGACCAAGGTGATAAAAAATGCAAACTTCTTGTGCTTACTTGTACTCACGGTATCAATTCTATGAAAGATACATAACCTTTATTTTCATAAGATTTAGAGAAAGGCACTTTATTTATGTGAGTTTTGTTGGTAATTGTAGAAGCAAACTTGAATTGCCAGTTTAACTGCAGTAAGCTAATGTGCTGGACTTTCTTCAACTTATGAACTGGTTTAACAAAATCATTCTCTAATATGGTTCTTTTTAATTAAAAAAATTATTTGCATCATATACTACCTTATTTTAGACTCCTTTGAACTGTGAACCAGAGCCCTTCTCAAAATTAAACATCTAAAAAATATCATTAATGAGAGTAAAGCCTTTTAAAAGAAAAATAGTTCACATTTTTTTTCTCATCACTTATTATTAAAATGTCTCGTAGTCCATTCCAAACTTATTTATGAAAGCTAAATATCCTTCTTTAGCTCATTATTCATCATTATTGAACTTTATATCTAGTGATAAATCTCTGGGTCAATAATTCTGTTATATATGAATGAAATGATTAACCTAATCAAAATAACTACTGTAGCACATATGACTTTTGACAAACTACCCTCCAGGAGCCAGTTTTATTTGAAGGTTGTTTTCTGTAACTTGTTATTTTTTACTAAAAAAGAGAAATGGATTATTCTTTTTAGTTGCTAGATCAACTTCTTGTTAGGAATTAGACGCTCTAATTCCAAACTAACGAGAACAATAATAATAATCGCGGAAGAAGGAAAAACAAGCAACGAAAATATCAACAAGATTTATACAGGTTCGCCTTAAGGTGAGACTATGTCCTATCTTCCACCGCTGCAGTAATCCACTATGAAAATGAAATAGTTTACAAGAGAAATCAGACACACTTATAGGTGGTTTTTCTCTAACTTCTCTCGGCCGGAACTAATGATCTTACTTTGGGTGATCACCCTAAACGCCCCCAAATATAAAGAGAAAATTAGAGCTACCCCCAGGGAGGGGTGCTTCCCACCCCTCTTCCAACCGCCACAACTACCTTACCGCAAAGGTCGATCTGTGTAAGGCGTTAATTAGGCTCCACAACTTAACACTTCTTGTTCTTAATAATGGTGTTTTGTCTTCCCATATAGGTGTATTTTTTCTCATTTCTTCTCAAGCAAAAGTCACAGTTTCTTTCTATTACATCTATTTAATGCAATAATAATAAAGATCTCTATTACTAGGGATAACTCTGGGTATGATTAAATTTAATAATTTTCTTTATCACCACATTTTTTTAATAAAATATGTGTATCTTTTGTGTCTAATAAAGTGTAAAATAGACTATGATCAAACTTAAGAAACTTTATTTTGTCCTCTAGAATGTTATCTGAAGTCCATCTTTTTTCATCTTTGAAACACCCAGAGGGAACATTTGTCAGTGACTTTTTTAACTGCCTTGTCTAAATCACCAACCGTTTGTAAACATAACATGGAACTAACCATCAGTTATTCCAGTTCTTTACTTGAAAGCATATGATTGGTGCTTACTAGGGACAAAATATCCGAAGTTGTTGCAGACAAAATATCCAAAAAATTCAAAGTTGTTGGTGATTTCCTTTACAGCCTTGTCCAAATCACCAGCCATTTGAAAACATAACGTGGAACTAACCATCAGTTATTCCAGTTCTTTACTTGAAAGCATATGATTTGCGCATACTAGGGACAAAATATCCTAAGTTGTTGGAGACACAATCTGCCAGAAAATATTCTTAGTATTTGCATATGAGAAAAACACTCTGAGCAGATGTAGAAAATATTCTAATCTTCAGAAGGCATTGTCTAATGTTCTTCATAGCTTTTTTAATTCAGAATCACTAGTTATCAAAGTTTTCTGTTGAAGATGCAGGTCTTAGACTATGCATAATTGCAATCTTTGTAAGAGTTTAGAAACCACTATTGTTACTTCTCAACATTTCTTTGTAGCATATGTAATATTACTGTCTTTTTACAGGAGTTTGCTTCTGTATCTGGAATAGAGGTTTTCTCTCCTGTGAGCCATACTCTCTTTGATCCTGTAGATGTGATTCAAAAGGTAAACTGAATGATACTTCCTTTGGTATTGTCACAGTGCCTATTTTATCAAAAACTCAAAATAAAAAAAAATACAAGAATAATATGCTTCAATGCCTACTAAAGGGTTCAAATGTTTCCATGTTTTCTTGATCAATGCCTAAACATAAATACTAAAAAGAATGGAGGCAAGCCACCATTGAGTTACCAACAATTTATGAAGCTTGTTGGACAACCCCCAATGCCACTTGAACAACAACTTACAAGCCTACCTTCAATTGGGACTCTTGGAGATTGTGGAGTGTTAAGTGTTCCAAAAATCGATGAACTTGGCTATTGTGGCATCACACAGGTTAGAAAATTTCCATTTTGGTGTAGACATTTATTGCCATTTTTATTTGAACTCTTCACAAAAAAAATCTGTTTTATTACAGGAAGAATTTTCTCCTTTTCGTGGTGGTGAAACTGAAGCACTAAACAGGCTGAAGAAATCACTTGATGATACGGTCCGTATTTTGTTTCTCTCATACATATGTCTCTATAACGAATATCACCAGTGTAACCTTAATATAATACTCTTTCTGACATCTGGAATATTAAGGTAATACTGATTCCTCTATATATAGTAGTTGTCACATGTTTTGTAAGTTGCTTTCTTGGAACTTCTTCCAACTACTATTCTGAAACTATCATATGCCTTTATAAAATAGTATTCTTATGTTTTCTGATATTGGTTTCATTTGAAAATATCTGTTGCTTGGAGTTCTCACTTCACTTCGAAACTTGTAGGAGTGGGTATCCAATTTTGAGAAACCAAAGGGTGATCCATCTGCTTTCCTAAAACCAGCCACAACTGTCTTATCACCCTATTTGAAAGTGAGCTTTCACAAAGGAGTTTAAAGCCTCCTTCACCTCCCCTTTTTCTCTGTCAACAACTGTTTTCTGCTTGTTTTAAGTTCATCTGTTATGCATGTGTGTTTCAGTTTGGCTGTCTTTCATCAAGGCATTTCTATTGGTGTCTTCAAGATGTTTATAGGAAGGTCAAAAAGCATACGAGTCCACCAGTTTCACTTGTAGGACAGGTCAGTTCACTATTATGAATCAGCAACGCCAACTGCTGACTGAAACAAGCTGACATCAAGAATTTCAAAATTCTTACAGCTCTTATGGCGTGAATTTTTCTACACTGTGGCGTTTGGCACTTCCAACTTTGATCGAATGGAAGGAAATAGAATTTGCAAGCAGGTGATAATTACGAGTCACTTTCTTTGAACTTTCTATTCTTTCCACTTAAATTATTTAAATATGGAATGACCTGATATTTTGATATTTTACCATTTCTCATTTAAAACATGTCTTAGAGCTTGCTCACAATTTCTTGATGATGACATCACAAACAGATATTAGTCCTGCAAGATCTACTCAAAGGTTATAATATGTAATGTTTCATGGTTCGCTATAGGAAATGATTTCTATTGCATTTCATGGTGGCAAATGTTTTCCTTGATTATTAGAGACGAGGGAAATGGTGTTTTAAGCTTGCGTTTTTTCCCAAGGCCAACAAGAAACTCTTCTTCTAACTGTATTTCCACATTAATATTGTAATGATTTCTTGACATCGGAATTTCTAACTCAATAAAAAGATTCGGTGCAGCCACCAGCTAGCTGGACCCTGGCTGTTGAGCTCGGGAAACTGAAAGCACTTAAAAATATTTTAAAATTTTCTCTTCATAACCTATAAGTTACCTGGAAGATACAGAGATACTGAGGCTTTGAAGAAAAACTTATTTAGAAGGACTTGTTTAGCTAGATGCTTTGCTGTATTGTGGAGTCAGAAGACTTCTTTATATATATATAATAAAACTATTATTGCTAAAAAAAGAATGATTTCAGTAAAATATATATAGAATTGCATCGTTGCCACAACACTTCTCATGATCTTTCTGAGTATTTTTTTTCTTTGTCGTCATGGTAGGTACCTTGGAAAGATAATGAGGAACTGCTTGTGGCTTGGAGAGAGGCTCGAACTGGATTTCCTTGGATTGATGCTATCATGGTTCAGGTCCTTTTTAAGTTTTTTTTTTTTTTGTTCATTGAAATTTACTTATTTTTTAAATGCTCCCTTCTTGGATTAATATGAATATTCTTCTGAATTTACTATACCTTTTCTATCCTAGTTACATAGTTGGGGATGGATGCATCATCTTGCACGGCATTCAGTTGCATGTTTCCTAACTCGTGGGGATCTGGTATGTCGCCTGCAATGCTATATACTGTGATCTTCTTTTCCAATATGTGGTGTCTGTCACATTTGTGTGACTATATGATCTATTGGCGCTTCCACCTGTACTATTCTAATGATTGTCTATCTGTGCCATTCATAAATTTTCTGATGGGTTTGAATTTGCTCTGATACTATCACAAACTTATGAGCGGAAGTAAAAAAGAATACGAAAGGTTTAATGTGCCTAAAGAGAAAAAAGAGAAGAGAGCTTTATATTTTATTATGATTTTCATGGTCATCTTTTGCATTTATACCGGCAAGTGAAAAGATCTTAGATCCACAATCAGATGATCCTTGAATTATCCAAGTGATGGACCCAGTTCTTCTAAAACACAGTCAATTTGGTGAGGCAAGCTTGCTCTTTTGTTGGTGCTTTGTAGAAAAAGAAAATTGGGAATTTATTTTTTGGCTTTTTTTGGCAAGACTCGCCATAATAGATCTAAGTAAATGTTAGAACAAAAGAAGCATTTAGGTTGGCTTCAATTAAATTCCCACTACTAACAATAGGAAAACAGAGCAGTAAACAAATTCTTCTTTTTGGAAAACTTGAATTTGCCACAGAGAGGTGGGGCTTCCATCAACCAACAAAACCTTATAGTACTACATTGTTATTATAGACTCCATTGGACAGAGACCAAAGAACAATGAAGAAATTATCCATTCATGAGATTGTCATTGACATTTTTAATAGTATTTTAATTCCTTTCTTCAGGTACGATCAGATACTAATTTGGAGCTGTTCCTCACCTGAAGCGGGATTTTGTTATAGGTCACAATGAATGTCAAGCTATCAGCATGATTATTAAACATATTTAGTACACTTAATATTTTTTAGTTTATGTGAAACTGGAAAGGAGCATACAATATATTTTGTATAATCATGGAGATTCAACAGAATAATTTGTGTTTGCTTGTTTGATGAATACCAATCTATTTGTTTGTTTTGTGAATAATAGTTTGTTCACTGGGAGAAGGGAAGGGATGTGTTTGAAAGACTGCTAATAGATTCTGATTGGGCTATAAACAACGGTAATTGACTGTGGCTCTCTTGTTCATCCTTCTTCTACCAGGTCCATATCTCTCATGTTATACTAATCAATTAGGACAAAGGATTTTTTTCTTTTCCATATTCTTTATTAGGAAGACACCTAATACTTGTTTCTGTTTCTTCTCATTGTAAAATTAACAGTATAATCGTATCTACTCTCCAATCTCCTTTGGTAAGAAGTACGATCCCAATGGGAATTTTATTCGCCATTTTCTTCCCGCCTTGAAAGGTAACTGGGTTCCAATTCTTATTTAAGATTACTTTTGGCAATTCTGATACGCTTAACAATTATTTGAAGATTGCAGAGATGCCTAAGGAGTATATTTACGAGCCATGGACTGCACCTCTAAGTGTCCAAACCAAAGCAAAATGCATAATCGGGAAAGATTATCCAAAACCAGGTGAGCCCTATTTTACAACGTCATAGCTCTTCTTCCTGCTGCAAAACTCATAGAAGAATGTTTCCTGTTTGATGTTCACAGTGGTCGCTCATGATTCCGCGAGCAAAGAATGCAGAAGGAAAATGGGGGAGGCTTACGCACTGAACCGTTCAAAAGATGGCTGCGTAAGCAAAGAAAGTTCAAACAGTTCACGTAGAAAATTAGAGGAGGAAGACGGAGGCGATGCTTCCAATAGCAGAAGTCACAAGAAAAGGTGACGAGAGTTTGAGATTCAAAATACAATATGAATCCATTTATAGCCGACAGCCATAAACCTCGATTTGGCTTGTTTTGGTTGGATGAATCTGTAACTGCCGAGGAGGAATTTGAAAGATTAAAGAATTTTATGTGGCCACACCTAACCAATCTCTCTCCGGGGTGGCTACGGAGACAGCGTAGGAACCAACCATTGTGTGGGATATATTGTCATGTCGCGATGAGCTTTTTCCATCCTTCCCATCTTTAAATAGGAATATGCATCACATCAATGCACTTTTATCTCCACCTTTTTTGGTCTGAATGACTTCAGGGAGAGCCCCAAATCCCATGAGAAGCGTAGAAGAAGGTAAGGGAAATGTGTTTAGATGATGAATTCTCTCAATTTCGCTCATGTATAAATTGTCTTCAACAAAATATAAGTTTAAGGAGCACAAACCGAACAATCTCCCTCTCTTTCCTTTTTTACCCCTAATTATCTCCAACTCGACTTCCACATCAAGAAACGGTTACGATTACGGGATTTATTATTATTATTTTAAAAAAATCCGAAATCTTTATTGGATTGGAAGCTGTTAGTGACCTGTCCCCCCGGTACGAAATAACTTCCTCGGCGCATTTTAACCTAACGAAACTAAAAGGCTAAAAGCCTAAAAGCCTAAAAGCCTAAAAGCCTGAAACCCACCCACCAAGCAATTCTTATGCAGAGAGAAAGCCAGAATATGCCTAGTTAAATAGCGCGGACTTGAAAACCACGTCTAAAATCCTATTTAATAACGACTGACCTCTTCATATACGTTTTCATATTCTATTTTCTATTAATCGATTTTCAGGTTTTCTCTCATCTACCTTCTTCCTCAAGCAGAGACGCAGCGGGTTCACGGTTCCTGTCGCCGTAATCGGAAGACGGAATTCTTCCAAGGTTTGTGAATCTTTTCTTTGATTTTTTGTTTTCGTTTTATTTTTATGATCTCGACTTTCTTAATTGTTCTGATCCTGTCTCTCCTGGTTTCAGTCTATTGGTTCATCCGATGCGATGTGATGATGATTGATTTTTTTTTCTGTATTACTAATATTTTCTGATTTATGATGTGCATGTGAAGGATTTCAACTCGTTTCTAGTGATAACTCGAATCGGTAATGCTTATAGCTGGCGTTCAATTTTTTCTAGCGTTTTTTCCTTTTCTTTTTTTCTTTTTTTTTTTTCTGATGTCTCTCTCTCTGGTTTATAGTGATGGTTTAATCATAACCTATTTTCTATTTCTTGTAGTGATGACATCAAATTTTATATGCTATGAAATGCTTTACGTTTTTAGTTTGTTTTTTTCTTCCTTTTTTGGTATTTTGTTAGTTCTGGAAGTCTGATTTTTTACGAAATTTTTTTAATTTTGTATTATCAATTAATTTGTTGAGTGCGTTTTTTATTTTTTATTTATTTTTTATGGAGAAGTGGAGAATTTTATTGAAACTTTGTTTGTAACTTCCAAAAATTATTGTCTCCCTCCCTATGTATATAGGACAAAGGGAGGACCTATCCACATAAGCTGCTTTTTTTTATTTCTTTTTTTTAATATCCTTTTATTTCTAAGTTAGCCATCAGATTTAGATCTAATGTATTCGATTTCATTTCTGATTTTCTATATTTATTTATTTTTCTCTATGTTCATGATTGATATCTGCATGAGTTTTTTTTTTTTTTTTTTTTTCCTTCAGTTTTTTCATATTTGAATCCTCGACTTTTCTCATAACCTATTTTCTATTTCTTGTTAGTGAAGACAACAAATTTTATATGCTACAAATTGTTTTAGATAGTCAGTTTTTTTTTCTTCCTTCTTTCTTATTTTGTTATTTCTTGCAGTCTCATTTTTTCGACGAGTTTTGTATAAACTCAATTAATTTAGTCAGTGCGTTGTTTTTTTCACGGAGAACTGGAGAATTTTCTTGAAACTTTGTTTGTAAGTTCCTAAAATTATTGTCATCCTCTCCATGTATATAGGAAAAAGGGAGGACTTGTCCACATAAACTATGTTTTTTAATTTTTTTTTAAATTGCCATTTATTTCTAAGTTGGCCACAGATTTAGATCGAATGTATTCGATTTCATTTCTGATTTTTTATATTTATTTATTTTTCTCTATGTTTATGGTTGATATCTGCTTGGGTGTCTTTTTTTGTTACTTTTCTCATATTTGAATGGTACATTAAAATTATGCTATATATATATTATATATATTGTAGTAAGTGGTAATCTTGTAAACTTCATGGATATAGATAGTGGAAAAATGGGTCCAGGCCTCCTCATGTAATAATTTTGCCCAGAGTTTGTTTCAGATTATCAAAAATGCATTTTCTGATTGTTTTTTTTTTTCAAAACAACGTTCAACTAGTTGTTGATATTCATATTGGTTGTTCCTTATTATCTAATTTATCTTCGACTGGTTCTAAAATCTGCTTGTCTTGTTTGCCAGGTTTCAGAGATAGCTTTTTGTGTTGTTCAGCTACCATGAGATTTAGGAAGGGAAGTAAAGTTGAAGTGTTGAAGATGACTGAGGTTCCTTCAGGCTCTTGGTGGTGTGCTGAAATTCTCTCTGGAAATGGTCACAATTACCATGTAAGGTACCAGACTTTTCCTGATGTTGCAACTGTAGAAAGAGTTTCTCGGAAGGCCATTAGGCCTTTGCCTCCTCCTTCAGGAGGTATAGAGAATTGGGTCCCAGGCGATATCATTGAGGTGTTTGACAATAACTCATGGAAGATTGCAGAAGTGTCAAAAGTGATGTGTGGAAACTACTTTGTTAGACTCCTTGGATCCTTCCAAGAGTTCCGGGTGCACAAATTGAACCTGCGGGTTCGGCAGTCATGGCAGGATAATCAGTGGGTTGTGATTGGAAAGGTAATTTCAATTCTTGCTGCTGTCTCTATGATTTAGAGGTTAGCTGTAGTAGAAGTACCTATTCTAGGCTAGCAGCTCATTACGAATGCATCATTCTTTGACTTTCTCATTGACTCATCTTCCTCTTTTACATGCTACTGGATAAGTACAAAAATATTCTTTTTTATGTTTGAAATATTTTAAGTTTGACACTTTGACTCTTTTTTTTTTTTTTTGTTTTCATCAGAAGTCAAACTGTGAGCTATCTGGCATGAACATGAAGGCTGAGATTGGACAACATTTTCTAGAACATGATGCTGGCTTCCAGGAGGACAAGGTGCAGAATTTGGCTCCCTCTGGAAGAAGTCTCAAGAGAGGTCGGGAAATTTCCTCCTCTCATTGTGGAGAAAATGCAGGACCAGATCAGAAACTTAGAGCAATCAGAAAAGAGGGTAGGCTCCAGCAACGTGTGAAAGAACCCCAATCTCATCTGCTGGACAAGGTAGATGCTGTTGCTTCCCCACGAATTGTGTTGGGTGAAAAATACATGCATGCTTCCTTTAACAACAGAACCACTCATTTTTCTGATGTAGACACAGAGGAGAGCAGAAATTTTATTGCTGAAGTTGGATGTTTTATTCCAAGAAGCTTAGAACCTATTGATGATGATGAGGGTAGTACATGTTCAGCCGCTAGTTGTAGTAGCACCACCCGTGACAATCCTTACAAACTACCATGTCTTTATATCACAGGTCCTAATCAGGATAATTATTCTGATGATGCTGAAACTTCTAGTAGTGGTGGGTGGGTAGATGGGAGAGACTTCTCTCCTCCTGAAAATGAGCAAGTGGGAGCAGAAATTCATAAATTAGAGTTGCATGCTTATCGGTCTACCATGGAGGCATTATATGCTTCGGGTCCTTTAAGTTGGGAACAAGAGGAAATGATGACTAATCTTCGCCTTTCACTCAACATTTCAAATGATGAACACTTGTTGGAGTTAAGGCACTTAGTTTCTGCAGAGAGCTAAAATCATTTCCCCCTAATTAATCCAAAAGCAACTCCCAGGGTTATATAGGAATTTCTTTTCTTCATAGTTTAGTTCTTTCCTGAAATGTAAATGTTCTCATAATTGGAATGAGTGGATGGAATTGTTAAGATTTGTATTATCTCATTTTGGGTATTCAATTTGTAAGAGATTTAGAAAGTGACTGTATGAGATATTTGTATCATAAACTTTTCAAAAGAAAGGCAGTGGAAAGTTCTTCGCCATGAGTATAATGGGATCTGTCTTATGTTAATCCTTCCCTCTATCCTTTTCTTTGGAAATTGTAATGTTTTATTCATTGTGAACACTTTGCTATATATGTGAAGGTATGCTCCTTTAATGTCTGATGTACCACATTCCTTTCATGGCCGAAGGAAGTTTTTATCATGGAAAATACATATATATATATGGCACTGCTGCCTTAGAAAATTATACTTGTAATTTAGGCGCTTCTGAAATGCTCTTCAGTATGATTGTCAAATGCCAGTATCTTTTGCACACAGACTTTAGTGGTTCATCCACTTTTTTAAACTTTATTTCTTGGCAGGTTAGACTTGATCTTGCAAAGATTATGTGGTTTGTATTAGAACAAATGGGAAGCATTGAGATGTAAGAGTTGGTTAATTATGAGGTGTTAAATTGGTATGTGTTGTCTAGATGCATTTATTGAGCCAATACACCATTAGGTCATGTTCTTCGTCTTGTAGTTTCATGATAGGGGTCAGAATTTAGTATTAATTTTCCTAACATGGAGAGATGAGCAGCTTTTATGTGCTCTATGGTCTCAATAACTATGATATGCCGGATCGATTTTCAAATAAATTGATTTCCTCCATACAATTTGGCAGTGCCTGGAGTTTTTATTTTGAGGAGACTATCGATGTTTCATTGCATGTT
This sequence comes from Aristolochia californica, assembly GCF_029961685.1. Lineage (NCBI taxonomy): Eukaryota > Viridiplantae > Streptophyta > Magnoliopsida > Piperales > Aristolochiaceae > Aristolochia > Aristolochia californica. The sequence continues at coordinate 9,726,952 of NW_027181815.1, forward strand.
CCAGGACTGAAGTTGGAGGTTTGTACATCTTGGTTCCAAAGGAGGAGCATGAAACAGAAGAGAAGTTAAAAAAACATATGAGGAGCTTCAAGAGGCCCCGGGAATACAAGGTGGAGATGAAACAAGCTGCTCACAGAAAATCAGTGAGGAGCGGCATCTTCTCTAGCAAACAATTCCCCATTGATAGCTTATTTTGACGCAGATGGAGAGCTGTCTTGAGATTTCACTAATTTCCAGCTGAAATGTGATCACTAGTGTGAAGCTTAGGGTTCATGAGGGCTCCATGATACTAAATGATTGTACACATTGGATATAGCAGGAATAAGAGGCTAATTGAAGTTAAATTTTCCTGAAAAATAACGGTCGTCAGTTTCTTGAAATTTAATTGATTACTATCCTCTATTCTCAAAAAAAAAAAAAAAAAAAAAAAGGAGATTTTTGTCTTTCTTAACTATCAGATTAAGTCTGTTAATGGTAATGGTTTTACCATTTTTCCTTTTTTCATATGTGAATCCAGTAGTGGGAGGCTAGGAATTATTGCAGCAAGTTGCAATGATATTAAACAACTGGTTTAAGATTCTGTTGTTTTTCCTCTTCTGAACATTCATTTTTCTGTTCAGCTTGTTTTATGTGAATGTGCTATACAGTTTCGAGGCCGAAGAAGGTTGACTTCATCTCACTCGCTGGAATCAGTTGTTCTTTTGAAATGGGTGGCTGTAAACAGCTCAAATAGTTCAAACCAGTCAGATCAATTGAACTGATTGATAAGGTAAAGAAATTAGCAAACGAATGATTCCTGTTTATCATGTGATTTGTTTTTGGTATAATGGAACTATTCTCAGTATTTCTTATATTTTAATATTTTGACTGTTTATATAGTTTTTATGAATTTATACAGCCCTTGATGTGCCATCTGTTCTATTGGTTGGCTTGCAAAAGTTTTTTTTTTTTTTTTTTTTGGGTACAATTTTGTGCTGTACTTTTTTAATTTGTTTTTCTTGGTGGACAAGGTAGCAATCTTCAAGCTGTTTCATGTCAGTCATGAGTGAGTGACCCATATAGTTATATTTTTTCTGTTATCGTATATATAAAATAGCTGAAGTGAGGACGGGCATTATTATAATTTTTTGATGGTTATCACTTATGGGACTATATGAGAGAAAGGGGAAGAAATCGAGATCTCCAACCTCTCTATCTCTGGGTGTAATATTTTCTGGAAATATATTGACATGGTATTAGAGCTTGGTTCGTAGGTTTGGTTTTTTTTTCAGAGCTTGGTTCGCCGCCATCTGAGTTGCGTTTGGAGATCATCGACGAGTACTCCTTCGAAATTTTTGGTGCTATCAGAGGTGGGTTATCTTTCCCCTCTATCTCCGTTTGTCAGTTCTCGGTTCATCTTGCAATATCTGCCTGTGGTCAACATCCCTGTTCGTTCTATCGGCGAGCGGGAAGAGACTTCGATTGCTTTTCGTATGCTGTGACGGCCTGAATGTGGAGGGAGTAGCGTGGAAACACAAGTCGATTAGTATTTTGGTTGGGTCTAAGTTTTATTTTTCCAGCGTGAAAACCTAGAAGAGGTTTTGGTGTCATCGGCATGAGTTCTGTGTGGATTATTGTGGATTTAGATTTGGATTATTGTGGATTATTGCTGTCCAGAGAGGTTTCAGTGTCATTTGGATTTTATCATGTCATCTGATAGGTTAGACTTGTTCTCAATTCGTTTCACGGGTAAAAATTACACTTCTTGGGAATTTCAGTTTAGTTTATTTGTTATGGGAAAAGAGTTATGGGATGGTCATATAGATGGGAGTGATCCCATACCTCGAGAGGTTGAGGCTTTGTCCAAGTGCAAAGTCAAGGATGCTAGGGTCATGACCTGGATCCTTGGCTCCGTTGAGCCTCACTTTGTTCTCAATCTGAGGCCTTATAAAAATGCCGCTGACATGTAGAATTACCTCAACAAGGTTTACTATCAAGACAACATGGCTCGACGTTTTCAATTGGAGTATGAAATGGCTAATTTCACACAGGGAAGTCTCTCCAATGAGGAATATTTTTTTGGTTTTCAAAATCTTTGGGTTGACTATTTAGACATTGTTTATGCTAATGTTTTCGTTGCCACTCTCTCTGTTGTTCAAGCAGTGCACGAAACAAGCAAGAGAGATCAATTCTTGATGAAGCTCCATTCCGATTTTGAAATTGCACGTTCTAATATGATGAATAGTCATCCTGTACCATCTCTAGATGCTTGTTTCAATGAACTTCTTCGTGTGGAGCAGAATATAGTAACTCAGGCTGGCATGGAACATCGGACTAATGTTAGTGCCCCTGTTACTGTGGTTTTTGCTGCACAAGGGAGGAATAAGGGTCGAGACATGCGTGCTGTCCAGTGCTTTAGTTGTAAAGCTTTTGGTCATATTGCTCGGAATTGCCCTAAGAAGTTTTGTAATTACTACAAGAAACAAGGTCATATCATCTCTGCTTGTCCCATTTGACCTGAAAGAAAGCAGGTTATTGCTTATCATGCCTCTTCTGGTGTCTCTAGTTCTGCTACATTGCCTGTTGCCTCGCCGGTTGTTCCTATTCCTTCCCTACAGTCTTAGCAAACCCGAACATACTCACTCCTTAAATGGTACAACAGATGATCTTCTCTGTTTTTTCTTCTTTTGGGCTCTTAGGTAATCATGCAATTTCTTCTTAGCTATGGTATTTTGACTTCAGAGCATCTAACCCTATGACCAATACTATTGTTTCTCTTTCCAATGTCAGAAATTATGATGGAAATATGAAAATTAACACCGCTGATGACATTTTTCTGCCTATCAGGGCTGTTGGTGATCTTTCCTCTTCCTTAACTGATGTTTTTGTGTCTTTTGACCTCTCCACAAATCTTATTTTTGTTCGTCAATTGGTTGATAATAATTGTAATGTCCATTTCTCTTGTTCTGGTTGTGTCGTGCATGATCAAGCGTCAAGGAAGATGATCGCAAAAGGGCCTAAAGTGGGATGACTCTTTCCTCTTCATATTTTTCTTTCCACCTTTATTCCTAGTTTTCCTTTACTTTCCTTTGCATGCAATGTTGTTGGTTCTGGAACTAAGATGTGGCCTAGACGTCTAGGCCACCCAAACTCTGATGTACTCCGTAAGTTGTTTAATTCTGGTTTATTGGGACATAAAACATGTTCTTCTCTTGATCTTTCTTTTGAATGTCCATCATGCAAACTTGGCAAAAGTAAAGTTTTATCTTTTCCTCATTATACATCTCATACCTTACAATGTTTTAATATTATTCATAGTAATGTTTGGGGGATTGCACCTGTTGTTTCTCATGCGTATTACAAGTACTTTGCTACTTTTATTGATGATTTTAGTCATTTTACTAGGGTTTACTTCTTACGGGCTAAAATCGAAGTTTTTTTTAGTATTTAAGCGTTTTTTTGCGCTTCTTGAGACTCAATTCTCTGTCAGCATCAAGGTCTTGTGCTCTGATTCTAGCGGCGAATACTTGTCTAACGAGTTTCAGGACTTTCTTCAAAGCAAAAGGATCATCTCTCAACGTTTTTGTCCTTTGACACCGCAACAAAACGGTGTTGCTGAGAGGAAAAATTGCAACTTCTTGATGTGGTAAGAACTCTTTTACTTGAATCATTTTTTCCTCTTCGTTTTTGGTGTGAAACGTTTTTTACTTCGGTTCATTTGATCAATCGCTTACCCTCTCCTACGTTACATCATTTTTTTTTTTTTTAAGTTGTTTTGGCCATTCTCCTTCATATTCTGATTTTCGGACTTTTGGTTGTGTTTATTTTGTGCATCTCCCTACTCATGAACGACATAAACTTATAGCTCAATCTGTTAAGTGTGTTTTTCTTGGTTGTGCTATACCTCAAAAGGGTTATGTTTGTTATGATTCACATTTTCGTTGTACACGTGTTTCTAGGAATGTAGTTTTCTTTGAAATTCAATATTTCTTTCCATCTCATGTTGATTTGCCATCTACATCTTTATCTCTTTTGCCGAGTTTTTCTGATTCCCCAACAATTGTGGAAGACGTGGTCTGGTCCTACTCTTGCTCCTGCTTCCACCACTCTTTGCCGGTCTACTCGCCCTTCTTGGCCCCCTAATTGTTATGGTTTCTCCTCCTCTGTCTCTCCTATGACTACTTTACCCTCTATTTCCATTCCCTCTTGCTACAAACAAGCTATGGAACGTGAGCGTTGGCAAAATGTAATGCAAATAGAACTTCGAGCACTTGAGGAAAATCACACTTGGGATATTGTTACTTGCCCCCCTACAATCAAGCCTCTTGGGAGTAAATGGGTTTTCTCTGTAAAACTTCGCTCTAATGGCTCTTTGGATCGGTACAAAGCTCGACTAGTAGCTCTGGGCAACAAACAAGAATATGAGATTGATTATGAGGATACATTTGCTCTTGTTGCCAAAATGACCACGGTTCGAACCATATTAGCTATTGCTGCTTCCCAGTCGTGGCAATTGCATCAGATGAATGTGAAGAACGCCTTTCTACACGATGATCTTCAAGAAGAGATCTACGTGAAACTTCTCTCTGGTATGAGTAATTCTTTTCATCATGATGTTTGTAAGCTACAACGTTCTCTGTATGGACTCAAACAAGCTCCCCGGGCTTGGTTTGAGAAGTTTCGCAGTACGCTTCTTTCCTTCAGGTTTATACAAAGTCAGTATAATTCTTCTCTCTTCTTATACAAGTCTGCATCGGGTATAGTCCTTCTCTTGGTTTATGTGGATGATATTATTATTACTGACACTGACTATGGTTTGATTACTAAGGTTAGTAGTTGTTGGATGTTATCATATATATAAAATAGCTTAAGTGGGGAGGGGCATTATTGTAATTTTCCAAGGATTATCATTTACGGGACTATATGAGAGAAAGGGGAAGAAATCGGGATCTCCAACCTCTCTATCTATTGACATTTTTCTCTGTAAATGTGCATTTTTCAATGAGGTTACATAGGAAGACAAACATCTTACCTCTTTTGCTGTTTACCTTTATTCCTTTTTTAATTTGATTATGGTTTGTGCATCAGCAGTTGATGTGATGTCGACCTTTTGTTGTTACTTTTTTTTTTTTTTTTTGACTTCTATATTATTGCTTCATTCTCATTCCCTCCATTGTTGTGTTGAAGTACTCTATGCGAGTAATATTCTTGATTTCCAAATCTGTGTTGTTGGTTTGGTGTTTCTTATGAACCATTTCATTGTCTTATCATTGGAATCAATGTGGGTAATCAAAGAAGGATCTTGTCCACTTTTACCCAGAGCAAGTTATCATTGGCATTGTATACTATCTTTATTTCAAGTAAGAGCTTTCATATACAAGTTTGGCGTGCTGTGATTGTAGCCAGTGCCCTTACGATGGGGTGTTAAGTCATAAGCAATGCCTCAGTTGCTATTATCTGTTGTTATTACCATTTGTTCTATATCATGTCCATAAGATGCTGAGATATCACTTTTACCTTTTTGACATGATTGCATTGACAGGTCCTGACAGTCCAGATCTTCCTGTTCTAGCAGTGGCATCACTAGAAGGAAATGCTGGAACTCCAGAGTAAGGTCAACCTGAACTTCATTGTATCTGTTTCACTAAGAGAAACCTCCTGGTGGACAGATGTTTACTCCTTTCATACCTTGTGGTGAGAAACTTACCTTTTTGTCTGCCTGTTGGTTCATCTTTTGTCATTCTTCAAGGAAATAATATATTTTATAGATGAAACAAGGTGATTAGCTTCTTGTTGGAACCTTAAATGACCCTGTAGCATCATCTTTAGCACAAATGAGTTTGACATTTTTGGCAATAATTGGAGTCATTTGTCTTGTGTCCTAAGACTAGTATGAATGATCTGTGACATCTTCTCATTGTATATTTTGGAATTTCAGACCGGATGGCAAGGTTCTGTGTTATAGACCAGAAGCACAATCACTTTGGATTCATCATAGACTTCAGAGTGGGAAGTTTGCAGCCATGTCAACTAGAAATTTAAACCGACCATTGTTATGAGATTGGTCTGGTGTAGACATGGGTGGTTGCAATTATAAGAGGTTTTAGTTCCTTCTTTGCTTTTTACCCACTTCAAAGATGTGTATTTGACCTCTTCTTCTGCAAATTGTTGCTGACGTTCTGCTTGTGACATTGTATTGTGCTTGCTTTTTACCTGGTTTAAAATTACTTTTAAGCATTTCATGCCTTTGATGTATCATCTCTCTAGTTAATTGCTTTTCAATCGGGCAAATGTCCGGCAATTTCTATACTTCACTCGGCCATTTGACAATCTTAAATATGCGTTTTCTCCAAGCAAGTCTTTCACATTTTTTGATGTATCTTAAAAAAGTGTCATTCTTCTCAACTTTAATCAACGGACTGTGCCTTAATTTCCTAAATCTTTTATTCGGAAAAATTTGAGCCAGTTCTTGGTTGGGTGACAGCCAAAAACACTTACACTTGGCAGAATTATTGGTAGTTGATAGTTGAAGCACAAGTACGTAAACGATCGAATGTCAAACCTAAAAGCCCTGGAAAGAATTCAATCAACCCCATCGTAGGGTCCATTACGTGAAATCAACTCCATCTGTACGAAAGATTTTTTTTTTTTAAGTTCAGGAAAATAAGCTGTCACGTTTATTACAGAAAATAATGTTTAGGGCACCTTGATGTTGTAACTATTAACTTATACATATTTTAGTATAAAATTTACCATTTTTCTTTAATTTTGTTGTATAAGAAAAAAGAGGAAAAAGAGACTGGACGCAAAATCCAAACAACCTCGCTGCACAAAAAGGTTACTCCAATTACAGCAACGTCATTATCTTTATTTTATTATTAAAAATTGATTCAGATAAGAACTAATCTCAAATGAGCATCAACACTTGTGCATGAGATAATAAATAAATATAAAATTAAAAATAATTTTTAAATGAGTCAATTCAAATTTCAAGCTTAAAATAAAATTTGAGATACATATTATTTGAAGTCAAGGAGTTCTATTTGCCTTCTAGGAGTTCTAGGTATAATTAATGGTCTAGGGGTTTCAAAAACTCTAATATAATTATTTAAAGACAGAGTAAAACAAACAAAACTAAAGATTATTAAATTGCAGAAAACTATAGCAAGTGCTATATTAACAAAGATCATATAATTTTTCTATAAGTTTAATTATTATGCAAAGAAATATATATATATCTGATTCTAATAGTTCAACTATCTGTTCAGGAAAGAAAACAAAATATTCAAAAAGCCTTAGTGCTAATACGCCTAAAAACAAAATATGACTTAAAGACCCTATTTTAATAAAACAGAGAGTTTTTTCTTAAACACCTATATAACAAACCGAGATATAAGTAATAACAAGGTAAATACCTAAGGACAAGCCGAGCTATATGATGTAATACAAAAAAGACAAGCCAAATATACATGTAAGAGTACGGCGGCGTTGCAGCAACCGGGAGCGACGCTTAGTCCCTTGGAACAGTGGTTCTGCAGAAGCAGAGGCGGCTGTCAGGGCGTAACCCTCACCCAGTGGTATTCCAGCCTAATATACCCAAACTTAATAAGAAGACCTAACAAACAAGCAAACTAACAGACAATAAACGCAGTGAGAATAAGAGCAACCAGAATGATTCCAAAGGTAACATACAGAATAATCATAGAACAAAGAAGGGAACAGGCAAAAGCGTGTAAAGATTATAGCAAACTTCCGTAAGGTAGCTCCTAAATGTCTTATTGTTTAACTCCTTCTCTGATCTCCAACAGGTCTCAGACACCCAAGACAAGCAGAGGTGTGTGCTTCCCTAGCTCTTAGCTTTGGTCACGGGCTCCTTCAACATTCCGAAATAACAAGCTCTTCTGTCACGCATGGACAATCGTGGGCAACAAACGGAACTCAGGACCGTGAAACCTCAGAGGGTTACACAATGCTTTTACCACATGCTTGGATGAATCCAACCTTAGAGGAAATCTTTACAGAGTTAAACAAAAAGAATTTAGGAGGTCCCTTAAGGAAGACCCCGAACTACCGGAATAAAGAAAAGGAGAATGAAAACTTACAATGGAAGATAGGAATGATCAGGATTAGTAAGTGTTCAGAACGAAACAGGCAGAAGTCATGGAAGCAAGTGATGGGCAAAAGGATTCTCTCATTCATAATTTCTGAACATTACATAAGGCTATATATAGCCGAAACCTTGCTGACACAAGGAGGCAAAAGGAATCACCCGGGTGCTCATTGGGCCCCATCGTCGGTGATAAGTCCTAGCTTTGCTTTCCAGGTGTTTGGTTTGGTATCAAAAGAAAAAATAAAAAGTACAATAATGGAAACCTTTACAAAAGTGTACAGGAAAAAGTACAATAGAAGCACACGTTGTTATCCGAATCTTGAAAGAAGTCGTGTCAACTTTGTCTTTGTTTGTCTGTCTTTGTCTTGAAAACACGAATCTTGAAATCTGTCAACTTTTTCTTTGTCTGTATGTCCTTGTCTTGAAACCACGAATCTTGAAAGCTGTGGGCAAAGAAAACCAGGGATTGTTCATTTTTTTTTTTTTTGTCTTTTCTAGCCAGTCTCTTTTCTATCTTATCTCTTTTCTATATTATCTTTACTTTAATCTTTTCTAGCCAGTCTCTTTTCTAAGGAGAATCTTATCTTATTTTCCATCCAAAGTGATAAGGTTCTGGATGGCTTCAGAGTCGTAATCATAATCTTCATCCTCATCTTGTGAGTAGCACTGTAGAGTTTGAGTGCCAGTGGATCCTGTCTTGCTAGATGTGTCTGAGTCCTTTTTTCTCGTATCCTTGATCTTTAAGGTATTCTTTGAAGTAGTCATCCATCATCTTTTTAATTTCATCTTTATCTGGAGCAGTCTCAATCTTCTTTTCTTTATTCTTTTCTTGTGGCATTTTTGGCAAATGCCCAGCCATCAACGGACTTGATGTGTCTTTACCGGCAGCCGTTTGAGCCGGACTAACTAGTGAAAACCCTTTACTAGTAGGGATCTGGGTACAGAAAGTACCTGTTGCCTTTGCTTTGAGAAATCTATTTTCTTCCTCCAATGTTTTTATGTATTCTTTCTGAAACAAATTCTTCTCCTCTAAAAGTCTTCTCTTCTTGTTCAGTTTCTGAATAGTCTTTGTAAGAGTGTCACAATGATCACAAAAGATAATTCTTTTAGTATCTTTGGCTATTCCATAAGATACTTGGTCTTCTCTCATATGTCTTAAGGACGGTGCAATATAGTAATTCGTACCTATAGTTAATTTGGCTGCTTCTAGGGCTTCTTGAAGGTTATTAAAGCCTTTGTAAATGGGTCTTTGGTAATTTTGGATGCTTTCTACAACTTCTATCCAGGAATGGAAAACTTCTGGAGTATGACCTTGGAAAATGACATAGAAATTGAAACTTTTCTTTTTCTGAGTAAAATACTCCGAGAGACCTCTCTCTCTCTCTCTCTCCCTTTCTCCATACTTGATGCTTGTGTGTTCGCCAATTGTCTAAAACAACTTTAAATTCTATTGAGTTTTTGGTCTTGGTTTGATAAAAAATCTGCTTTTGCGATGACCACTCCTCTTTTGTTATTTTTTCCATAGCTTTTGCAAGGCAAATGTATATTCTTTGTCTTTTGACTTTTCTTACTATTCTCATTGCAGTAAGGTCCAGTAACATCATTCTAGTTTGTTGATCCATACTAAACAGAAAATTGAGACAATCGTATCATTATAGGTATTCCATCATTTTACATAAATAATTATTTCTTTTTAATTTTATTTTTTACATCTTTAATAATTGCATCCTGATAATCTCCAATATGGGCATTATCTTCTTCAGATTGAGATTCTGGGACAAAATTGATTTATTCATCATAATTTTCATTATCTCATTCTTGGTCACTACCTTCTTTGGAAGTAGCATAAGCAGATACATACATATTATCTTTGCGGTCTTCTTTGATTCCTTTATTAAATTCGGTTAAGAATGACTTCTTGATTGAGTAATGTTTTAATTAATATTTCATCAATAGAAATTTCTAAAAAAATTGATATGATTTGTGCCGTTATAATTACAAAGGCTGAAATTTTTATTTTCTCCACTAATTTGAGAGTTTGATTCTCAAATTGTAGAATAGCTGACTTGATTTCTACAATTTTGATTTCAATGTTGGAGAAGTTATTCCGCCATCTGACATGAAAAGTGTGCAACAAGATTGGCAACCATAAATCATTAAATACAAATTTATAATCCCATTTTTATGAAGGAAAAATTCTAAAAAGAAAAGGAATACATGAGATCCATTTACAATGGATTTTACCTCTCGAATACTGGGATGAATGACCCATCATTGACCATAAAGTTGAAGTAGACTAGGAAGAATTGAAAATGAGCCCAAATTTAGCCACCACATGTACACCTATAAAAGAATGGGTATCTTTTCTTGTCTATGCTGCTTTGTTTCAGTATTAAGGATGATAAACTAAGAAAGTCAATGCAAGGGATTTTGATATTAGAACATATTGGACCAAACACAGACATAATCCTAATAATTATACTTTTTTTTTGTCATTGGGCACATATTCTTGATTAGAAAAATTATGTTTTCCCCATACTAGTGGAGATAAATTTTTTATTAATAGTGAATAGTAGTGGATTGAGTACGAGCCTCACGGGTAAGAAAATGAGGTAGGGAAGGCAATTCCCTATCAAATTAAGATTGATAACTCAACAAAAAATTAAAGTTGTTTTAGACAATTGGATAACACTTATCACAAAAGACAAAACAAAAAATCAAGAATAGTCGTATCATCACAAAATCTTATTTTGTAATTGAAGTCAAGACATATAATAATGATGTCGAAAGAAATTACTGTTAATGCTCAATTATTAGAGCACATGTAGAAATCTTATTGGTGGATCTTAAATAATTTGAAATCCATCTAATATCTTTTCTTAATGTGTAAGGTTCCTCTCTCTATGAATATGGAACCATTTGTATTGTTGACATCTCATGGATTAGAGGTTAATTTTCTCCAAGGTTGCCATAGTCCTATATACTTGTAAGTTCTCTTTTCTTTTGTAATTGTTTCTTTTTCATTTCCTTTGCTTGAGTACTTGTAAAAGTGTTTTTTTTTCATATAATAAATGATCCAACTTTTTATGGTATCAGAGCCATGATGGCTTAAGGCTAAAAAAGAATGTTTCTATAAACAAACTATTGTTTATTATATGAAAAGAAACAATCATATCAGTATAGGTATTCCATCATTTTACAGAAATAATTATTTCTTTTTAATTTTATTTTTTACATGTTTAATGATTGCATCCTGATAATCTCCAATAAAGGCATTATCTTCTTCAGGCTGAGAATCTGAGACAAAATTGATTTCTTCATCATGATCTTCATTATACCTTCTTTGGAAGTGGCATAAGCAGATACAAACATATTATCTTTGCAGTCTTCTTCGATTCATTTATTAAATTCAGTTAAGAATGTCTTCTTGATTGACTCTAGCATTTTAATCAATAATTCATCAATAGAAATTTCTAGAAATTTTGATCTAATTTGTGTTTAAATTTTTGTTTTTTTCCACTAATTTGGGAGTTTGATTTTCAAATTGAAGAATAACTAACTTGATTTCTACAATTTTGATTTCAATGTTGGGGAACTTATTCTGCCATCTGACATGAAAAGTGCATTGCAAAATTGGCAATTATAAATCATTAAATACAAATTTACAATCCCATTTTTATGAAGAAAAAGTTCTAAAAAGAAAAGGAATGCATGAGATCCTTTTACAATGTATTTTACCTCTCGAATACTGGGATGAATGACCCACCATTGACCATAAAGTTCGTGAAGTGGACTAGGAATAATTGAAATTGGAGCCCAAATTTAGCCACCGCTTGTAAACCTATAAAAGAATGAGTATCTTTTCTTGTCTATGCTTCTTTATTTCAGCATTAAGGATGATAAACTAAGAAAGTTAATGCAAGGGGTTCTGATAATAGAACATATTAGACCAAACACGAACATAATCCTAATAATTATACTTTTTCTTGTCATTGGGCACATATTCTTCATTAGAAAGATTATGTTTTCTTGTCATTGGGCACATAGTGGTGATGAAATTTTTTTAATAGTAAATAGTAGTGGATTGAGTATGAGCCCTAATTACTTCATAGTCAAACCAACACCTTTTATTAGTGACCGGGAAAAAATGAATCCTTCAGCCACTTGGACATAATTTTCCATGTATCAGTTGTTACGAGCATAATAATCATACTTTCTTTTGTAATTCGAAGAGCGGTAAAATTAGGTTCAGATAGTAATACTTCTTTCATTAAAGCAGAAGTCAAAGGTTTTGCCTCTTCCTTGAGTTGAAAAGGGATTTCTCCTTCCTGGAAAGTGAAACCTTGTTTAACTCTATAGAAATTCACGAGTAAGAAAATGAGGTAGGGAACGCAATTGCCTATCACACTAAAATTGACAACTCAACAAAAAATTAAAGTTGATTTAGAGAATTGGCTAACACTTGTCACAAAAGACAAAACAAAAAATCAAGAATGGTCGTATCATCACAAAATCTTATTTTGTAATTGAATTCAAAATATATAATAATGATGTCAAAAGAAATTATTGTTAGTGCTCAATTATTGAGGCACATATAGGAATCTTATTGGTGGATCTTAAATAATTTGAAATCCATCTAATATGTTTTCTTAGTGTGTAAGGTTCCTCTCTCTCTATGAATATAGAACCATTTTTATTGTTGGCATCTCATGGATTAGAGGTTAATTTTCTCCAAGGTTGCCATAGTCCTATATACTTGTAAGTTTTCTTTTCTTTTGTAATTGTTTCTTTTTCATTTCTTTTGCTTGACTATTTGTAAAAGTGTTTTTTTTCATATAATAAATGATCCAACTTTTTATGGTATCAGAGCCATGATGGCTTAAGGCTAAAGAAGAATATTTCTATAAGCTAACTATCATTTGTTATATGAAAAGAAACACTCTTACAAGTAATCAAGCAAAGAAAATGAAAAAGAAATAATTATAAAAGAAAAAAAAACTTGCGAGCATATATGAATATGGGAACCTTGGAGACAACCACAATCTAATCCAAGTGATGCTCAACAATACTAATGGTTTTATATTTATAAAGAGAGAAACCTGACACTAAGAAAAGATATTTGATGGATTTCAAATTATTTGAGATCCACCAATAAAATTTCTACATGTGGCCCAATAATTTAACATTAACAATAATTTCTTTTGATATCATTATTATATGTCTTGACTTCAATTTCAAGATAATATTTCATGATGATGTAACCATACTTGATGCTTGTTTTGTCTTTTATGACAAGTATTGGCCAATTGTCTAAAACAACTTTAATTTGTTGAGTTGTCAATCTTGGTTTGATAGGGAATAAGCTTTTGCGATGACGACTTTCTTTTTTTATTTTTTCCATTGCTTTTGCAAGCCAATTGTATATTCTTGATGCCTTTTGACTTTTCTTACTATTCTCACTACAATAGGGTCTGGCAACATCGTTCTAGTTTGTTGATCCAGATTGAGCAGGAAATTGAGACATTTGATTGAGTGTAGGTATTCCATCATTTTGTAGAAACAATTATTATTTTTAGTTTATTTTCTATTTGTTCGACGATTGCATCCTTATAATATCCAATAAAGGCATTATATTATTGAGATTGAGAATCTGGGATGAAACTGATTTCTTCATTGTGATCTTCATTATCACCTTCTTGGTCTCAACCTTCTTTGGAAGAAGCACAAGTAGATATAGACATATTATCATTGTGGTATTCATTGATTCCTTTTTTAAAATCACTTAAGAATAACTCCTTGATTGAGTCTAGGGTTTTAATTAATAATTCATTAATAGAAATTTCTGTAAATTTTGATTTGATTTGTGCCTTGATAATTTCAAAGGCTGAGAGTTCTGTTTTCTCCACTAATTTGGGAGTTTGATTTTCAATACAATTTTGATTTCCATGCTGGGGAACTTTTTCCGCCGTTTGAAATGAAAAGTGCGTTGCAAGATTGGCAATTGTAAATCATTAAATACAATTTTACAATCCCATTTTCATATCCATGGAAGGGAAAAATTCAAAAAGAAAAGGAATGTATCAGATTAGTCACTAACTGGGAGATTGTTAAGTTGTGAAGTTTAATTAATACTTTACGCAAAGTCAACACGCAGATCGACCTTATATTGCTGTTGTTTCATTAAGGGTAGTTTGAGGATTTCACACTTGCATTTCGATTGCCTTAGTTTTCTCCTAGCATTTGGGGGCGCCATTATTAGGATGATTGATCATCATGAGTTGTGTGGCAGAGAGATTAGAGAAAAACACACAGAGTTTGAGCGTGTGATTCTCTTGTAAATTTTTTCTTCATCATAGTGAATTATTGCAGCGATAGAAGAACATGACATAGCTTCACCTTAAGGTGAACTTGTATAAATATTGTGTGTTCGTGCTTGATTATTTCTTCTTCTGCGATTATTATTGCTATCGATAGTATTGAATTAGGGTATCCAATTTCTAACATTTTGCAAGAGATTAATGCTTTTCATCCTTTTACTACTGATGTTACTGAGATTTGAAGAGAGAAAAAACAAATTTTAAGTTACCACAAATGTATTTTTATAGTAGGGTATTGTGTAGAAACACTCTAATTGGATAATGGTGAATTAGACATGCTCACCAATATAAATTTTACATTTTATTAATACTATTTGATGGTTGTAACTAAGATAGCTAGATTAGGGGCATGCTCGTTATATTTTACTACAATAAATCTTAAGTTATCAATAAAGAGGTTAGGGATCGTGCAGATCCTCCAACCAGACTCATTCTATCAACATGAGGCCTCCCATTTTCCCTCTTCTTGTATCTTGTTTTCCTTCACTTTCTTTTTCCAAAATTATTTTTCTTTTTATTTTACACACTACATGAAACAACCTTCAACTATATTCATTTTTAACAAATTATATAGATAGATGAATAAATCCTTACATGGAAAAGGATATCTATTTATAAATTATACATGTAATTAAAACTATAAAATAGGCAATTAGCCAAAATTGCCAACCTTAAGCATTATATTATATGAACTCACTTATTGGAGCTACCACCAGATTTTCCATGAGACTGCAAAAGTGGATCCTACATAAAAAATTAAAACATGTAATATATGAAAAAAATAAATGATAAAATTACACCTAGCCTATAGTAATTGTATGCAATTATTGAAATATAGTTATTAAATATATCTAGAATAATAAAAACAATCAAATTATCCTTTTCCAACACAAGAGTGATGGCGTTCGACCTGGAGCAATCTAACATTGGTGCCGCTATTTATGTCCACTCTCGTAGTAATCATTCCATAGTCTCACTCGCAATGCCGGCCAATGAGAAGAAGCCGGTCATCTTGATCCGACGGGTGTGGGTGTTGGCGTGAGATCAGGAGGATTTCTTCCAGATCCGTAAAAACAGAGAAGGAAGTCCTCTGTAACACAACTTCGGAGATCCGAGAGACCAGAATTAAATAACTGTAATCTTTGTATATAAATTTGATGTACTTGTATGAAATAATTGAAATAAGAAAGATAAATTTTACAAAAAAAATTTACATGGTATCAAAGTGGGTTAATAACCCAGAGATTTGATCAAAGATCTTTTGATATTTCGGGGACGACGCAGGGAGAAATTTTCTCCTTGTGTCGTGCTTCTTACTAGCTTGCAGCTACAACGGTGGACTCCGTTACGCTCTTTTGCACGGGGGAGGGGGGCTATCCTAGTTTGTCTGTGTCTTAGGATCATAGTAGAAGGGGAAGCTAGAGGTGACGACAGAGGAGTCCGGTGACTGCCAGAAGGTGAAGGACTTCATCGCGTCCGACATTGGCATGACTTACTTCGATGGGGATGGATTGACTCCACTGATGCATGCTACATCAAACAACCACGCTAGAGTAGTCAAAGCACTTATCGAAGCCAACGTGCCCTGGAATTAGGGGTGGCTTCGAACCGAACCGGTTCGCGAGCCGGTTCGGTTTGGCTCGGTATCGGCTCGGTTCGATTCGTCATTTATCGAGCTCGAGCACCGAAATTGGCTCGTTTACCTTAACGACCCGAGTTCGACTGAACCTAGGTTCGGTTCGTCGGCTCGCGAGTCGGCTTGAAATGAGTCGGATCGGTAGGAATCGGTAACGCGATCGCGAGCGAGGGGGGGGGAATTTTTTTCCTCCCCCCTTGTCACCGCCGACCCCTCCCATCGGTTGTTGTCGCCGCCTCTATCGCCGTCATAGCTATTCACCGGCGTCTATACCGCCGACGCAGCTGCTCGCCGGCCGCCGATGTGGCCGTCCGTTCGTTTCTTCCTCTCCTCGTCGTCGCCGCTTCCATCACCGCCGCTTCCGTCGCCGCCGACTCTGTCGTGGCCGTCATCCACAACGATAGGTCCTCCCCGGAGCCGTAAACCCCTTCCCTCCGCATCGTCTCAGCGGAAAACCAGAACAGGGGAGAAATAATCTCCCGCTTCCCTCGCGAGAAGATGATCTCGCACGTGCGAGATCATAAAATAAAAAAAAAAAAAACTTTTTCCTCTGGAAAAAATTAAAAATAAATTTTATAGAAATAATTTTCTATAAAATATTAGTGTCTCATTTTTTTTAAAATATTTTTCTAATTGAAATTTTTTTATTAAAAATCATATAATTTTCTAAGTAAGATTTTTTGTACCAAGATGGGGTAGAAAACTGTATAGACAATTTTTGAATAAGTATTTAACAGTTGATGCTGTAATACTTTTAGCATGAAGCAATTTTCATTGCAATTTTGTGTTTGATATTTTATTTAATTAAAAATTTATTGATAAGTATAATAATATATTAGATTGATTATTAATTTTTATTTATTTCCCTAGAAGAGGCAATAAAAGGTCCATTTAACTTTCCTAAGCAAATTTTAAAATATTTCCTGTAATTTTCTAATAAGTCACTAATAGTAATAAGATTTTATTTAAAGGTTTTTTTGGGAATATGTATCATAGGAAAAATATTTTTAGTTTTTCCTAGAATATAAATTTTTATCTAGGGGCACTAAGGAGGCCATAATAAATTATGGCCAGATTAAAAAATTACAAAACAAGCTAGACAACAGTTGGAGTAAAAAATATTAATATTGGTGCATTTTAATCCATTATTGAAATTCAATCCTGAACCTCCCCTATCATTATATTTTTTAAAAATATTTGCATAATTTTATATATAATTTATTCAAACCCACCCCTACGTGCGAGATCATAAACAAGGAAAAAAAAACTCTTTGTTCCTTCCTCATGGCTCTTAAATAAATTGAAAAAAATATTTTAGTAGAAATACGTTTCTAGAGACTATTAGTGGTTTTTTCAATAAATGTTGAAAAGACATTTTTAATAGAAATATAGGGACCATTAGTGCCTCATATTTTTTTAAAATATTTTTCTAATTATAAATTCTTTTTAAAAATCATATAATTTTCCAAGTAAGATTTTCTTGCCAAGATGGGTTAGAAAACCATATAGAAAAAAATTGAATAAGTATTTGACAGTTGATGATATAATACTTTGAGCATGAGGCAATTTTCATAGCAATTTTGTGTTTGACATTTTATGTGATTAAAAATTTATCGATAAGTATAATAATATATTAGATTAATTATTAATTTTTATTTATTTCCTTAGAAAAGGCAATAAGAGGTCCATTTACCTTTCCTAAGAAAAATTTAAAATATTTCTTGTAATTTTCTAGTAAGTCTGTAATAGTAATAGGATTTTATTTAAAGGATTTATAGTTTTTATTTGGGTGATTGAAAATTGATAGTGATTTTTTATTTAATTTTGTTGTGTTTGATTATTGTATGGAGTTTATTTATAATGTTATGCAGTGTATGGAGTGTTTAGATTATTTTATGGAGTGTATAAACAATTTCATGAAGTGTTTATGGAATGTATAGACAATTTTATGGAGTGTTTATGGAGTGTTTATGCATGTATTATGTATATTGATTATGCCCAATTTTAAGTAGAGGTCATGCCGAATTTTATACAAGTATTATATATATAGATTATATTCAATTTTAAGTAGAGGTTATGCCCAATCTTATACACACACACACACACACACACATATATATATATATATATATATATATATATATATATATATAAGTTATGCCCAATTTTATGTAGAGGTCATGCCCAATTTTATATAAAATGTATGCATAATTTTATATACATTTTATTCGATATATATTTTTTGAAAAGTTTTAAATGTATGTTGAGGCTCGAGTTCGGCTCGAACTCGTTGGGCTCGAACTCAATAACAATTTTAGGCTCAACGCTCGACTCGAAAATAAGCAGGTTTGGGCTCGGCTCGGCTCGATGTCACCCCTACCTGGAATGCTATATAGCGTCCTCCGATGGCCGCTGAGTGTGACTCTGATTGTGCCCTTGGCGGACGGAACCTTCCCGTTCACTCCTGTTGGTCGTGCCATTTAGGCCTTCTCTGACGAACGGAACTTTCCACTGTCGACGGCTCTCGTGGGGATGATGAATTGCGCAACGAAGGATATCTCGCCTCGCGTGGCTCAAAGACAGCATTGCGGGGACGGTGAGGGTTTGAAATTAAACCCGCCCAAAGTTAGGGGGCAGATTTAATTTCAAACCCCAGTGACCGAGACCGGACCAAATCTGGATTCAGACCTAACTCAGATCGGACCAGATTCTGGACTCAAACCAGACTCAACTCGGATCAGACCAGATCAGATCTGACTCGACCCAAATCGGACCGTATCTGGATTCATACCAGATTTCGGACTCAGACCAGACAAGATTCGACTTAGACCAGACTCAATCCGGATTCGACTCGGACTAGACCAGACCAGACAAGATTCGACCCAGACAAGACTAGATCAGACCAAATTCAGACCCGAACTTGGGTCAGACCTATCCTAGGTTGTCAAGATGTATATCTCAGGCAAAGATAAGTTGGGGTATTTGGAAGACAATCTTTTTCGATCTCCTTTCTCATGGTTGAGATGACCACGAGAATGACTTAAGCTTTGAATAAATTTTCAGTCGCAACCCGACTCAAGTTGGACTAGACTCGGACCTATCCAGGTTGTCGAGATGTATATCTCAGGCAAAGACAAGCTGGCGTATTTGGAAGGCGATCTCCTTCGATCTCCTTTGTTCGTGGTCGAGGTGACCATGAGAATGACTAGAGCTTTGAACAAAGCTTCAGTCGTAACCCAGACCATCGACATTACTACTACGTATGTTGATGGCATTGACACCTCCCAGATGTATGATTTCTAGTAAAGTGTGACATCGGTGATAATCTTGAAATATTCTAGAATAATCTCGAGGGCCTCTGACATGAAATAGACTTCCGTTGACAGTACCTGATTAAACGCTCAAGAATAACAAATATATTGTATATTTTGTCCCATACCAAGAGCAGTATGCGGTAAAAACTTCTACAACTCACTTGTCAAGTTGGGCATCAGAGATTTATATGCACCACCTTGAGTGAGACAGTTGGCGTGAGATCAGGAGGACTTCCAGGTCCGTAAAAACAGAGGAGGAAGTCCTCCGTAACACAACTTCGAACATCAGAGAGACCAAAATTAAATAACTGTAATATTTGGATATAAATTCAATGGACAGTTGGATATAAAATAATTAAAATAAAAAAGATAGATTTTAAAGTTTAACAGTGGGCTCAAAATGTTGTCTCTGAATTTGAGGTGATCAAGTCTTTGCTTCCTCGGTTCCACTACGTCTCCATGGACACCGAGTTCCCTGGGTGTGTTTTTCGGTCGCCTTCCATCCGTTAAAGAAACCAGCCACAAGTCCGTTACCAGGTGCTCAAGTTGAATGTAGACGCTTTGAAGCTCATTCAGCTCGGACTCACTCTTTGTGATGCCGACGGAAACCTCCCTCTTCCGGGTACCAACTGCCGTTACGCCTGGGAGTTCAACTTCTCCGACTTTGACGCCTCCCGCAGTCTCCATGCTGAAAGAGAATGGCATCGATTTTGTGCTTAACAAGAGGGAGGGGATGTCTTCCCTCTGAGTTGATGCTCACCTCCGGGCTTGTTGGTAACGGCGGCGTGCATTGGGTCAGTTTCCACGGATCCTACGACTTTGGCTATCTCGTCAAGATTTTGACGCAGGGCAGGTTACCTGAACTCTTGACCGAATTCATGGAATTGTTGACTGCTCTCTTTGGGTCGTCCCTGTTCGACGTGAAGTATATTAGTTCCAAGAGGAAGCTCTACGGCGGGCTAGAGCGGCTGGCGAAGCTGCTACAGGTGGAGCGCGCAGCGGACAATGCCCACCAGGCTGGCTCAGACAGTTCTCACTTGTCAGACTTTTCTCAAGATGTCACAGAAGTTTGAGCTGGAGGCTAACAACTTCACTGGAATTGTCTATGGGTTGAATGAGAAGTGTGTTTCTTGAGATTTATTTTTCATGTATCAAATTAGCTAGCTTTGAATTCGTTTTTTGTTCCTTTTGTACAACGAATCAACTCTTTCGTTACATCATTCATTCTATCAAAATACTTGGTTTCTCTGTAAAGAAAGATGTCTATTCTATCACAGATTTGAGTTTTTTTTTGTACAAAGATTGAGGTCTGGGCAGAAGAAGAGACTATGACAGTGGAGAATCTGAACTTAGTTATCCTGACCCAGATTCTAATTTTGAGTCGTCTATTATTAGCTCCAGATGCTAGTTTGAAGTTAGATCTGACTAGAGTCTCATGAGGAACTAATTTCTTATGCACTAATAGTATGTAAGTTGCGTAGGTGAAGCAAATCATGAGTCTAAACCAGTTTCTTTTTGGGGCTCAATTTTCAATCCTTAAAACTCTGAAGGTGGATATCTATTGAAATCACACTCATAGATCTATGCAATGTCCAATCTGAAGCTTCTAAGACCATTTTTTTTAGTGAACCCTATCATTCTCTTTGAGATATCAACTCTTGTTTCTTGGCCACACTCTCTTGTGTGTCTCTTTTATGTTTTTTTATTAGTGTTTCCATTTTGCAGAAGACTGATTCCTTTCTTGTGGTGATTGTTATTTGGTGATTGAGGGTAGTTTGGGGATTTTATAATTATATTTCGGTTACCCTAGTTTTCTCCTAGCTATTGGGAGTGTCGTTATTAGGGTTATTCGACAATCATGAGAGAGTGAGAGAAGTTAGAGAAAAACACAATGAGAATGGTGTGTGCAATTTTCTCTTGTAAACTTTTTCTTCATCATAGTGAATAATTGTAGCGACGAAAGGACATGACATAGTTTTATCTTGAGGCGAACTTGTATAAATATTGTGTGTTCTTGTTTGATTGTTTCTTGTTTTGCGTTCATTATTGCTCTCAATAGTATTGAATTAGGGTGTCCAATTCTTAACAGAGATAGTTATTGATCAGATGGCTGAGATAGTCGTTGATCGAATGACTGAGATAGCCGTTGATCATGGTCGAACAATTGAGAATGTTTCGTACCGAAAAACTTTCGTACCTCCCCCCCTCTCTCTCTCTCTCTCTCTCTCTTTATATATATATATATCTAGAGAGAGAGAGAGGTATAAACCCAACAAGAAGGTGATATTGTGGGTTACTTAACTCCTTGTTTTGGGACAAAACAACTCTTGAACTACCGATGAATATTTTTTAGAGAGGATTTTATTGTTATTGTGATTTCTTTGATTGGGTGGACACATGTGGATTTGTTATTAGGAAAAATCAACAACAACGATGGATCGAATTGTTGTAAAACCAACCAGGATCTTGAATTCAACATAATTTTGTATGTCAATTTTTTTAGATGATATATATTATAACCGACATAATTGAATAATCGGCAATGGCAGCCATAAAATTTGATTTGTTTTCAACTTTGCCTTCTTCCTTATCGTGGATGTCTAGGTTTGTCACAATTGTGGAATGTTGTAGGGTTGATTTCATTCTAAAATTCAAAACTAGTTTGTACTCTATAATACATGGAGAGTACACCACTTGTCAAGTCATTATGTGTACCTCTCAAGCTAAGAAATGTGTTACACGTCAATCTAACCTAAGAAAGGTGAGAATCACTTATGTGACTCTTTCATTTATTTCTTATTTTGAGCTTGTAAGAAAACTAAGTTTTGCTTTTAAGGATTTTTTTTTATATTTGCTAAAAAACAATTGAGAACCATGCACAACCAAAATAAATTTTAGGATTTTTCTATTTTAAAAATTTTAAAAATTCAGATTTTTTTGAACTCTTTATAATTTTGTGCACTTGTGCTTGTAAGATAATAGTGGTTGCTTGCAAGAAAAATATTTTAGGTTTGCTCATGAAAATTGTGATTTATGCATTAAAAAATTTAGAAATTTACTATCTTGGTCAACATCCAGTCATTACATTGCATTAAGATAATAACATCGTATGCCATTTCAATAAGTGTATAATGAGTCTTATGCCAGTTATATAGTTCCTTGATTTGATCTAATCCCCTATAGTATTTGGCTAATTTTTGTAACCCTAATTGATTCATAGAGGGCCATTGAACCCAACTGTAGTCTTAGGAACCTACCCATTCGTCAAAATTCCTCCATTGCATGAAATGGAATTGAGATTTCTCTAGAATTAGTAGGTTGTCCTCAATATGTTCTTACATAGAGAATCCAACAAGGATTCTTCTATCTCAATTTCCCACTT
Source organism: Aristolochia californica (assembly GCF_029961685.1). Lineage (NCBI taxonomy): Eukaryota > Viridiplantae > Streptophyta > Magnoliopsida > Piperales > Aristolochiaceae > Aristolochia > Aristolochia californica. Next base: position 9,749,750 of record NW_027181815.1, read on the forward strand.
AAATCAACTAGCAATGCCCATCAAAACTTGGCTTAGTTCCAATGAAGTTCATATCAAAATTTTAAGTTTCATAAAATATTTTTAAACTATTTATATTATATAAATATATTAATGAGAATTAAACTATTAATAGTTTAATAGTTGTAAATATAATTAATAATTTTTATAATTTACATATTAATTTATTTTAAACACCTACCATAAGTTTTTTCTGGGAATAAAACCTCCAGCTCTCCAAGAAGTATGATTGTTTCCAAAATTTTCATTTTTTAAGCACATCAATGTTATTGTGCTTTACGACATGAAATATTTTAAAACCATATTTTAACCGAATACATGTAAATGTTTTACAATGGCAAAACTCTTAGAATAGTCCATATTATGCCTATATGTCAAAATAGTACACTAGCATATGGCATGATCGATCATGCCACATGCATAATTGATTATCCAAAATACAATCTGACATAACTTATAAAACATGATCGATCATTGGCTTATACATGATCGATCATACAGAATGCTGCCAGAAGGATGCTATAAAGCATAATGAATCACCCCTTGTTTCATTATCGATCATACATAATTCTACATAATTAGTTCTAAAGCATGATCGATCAATTGAATTGGGTTGATCAATCAATGAATTCTTTGAAAGGTTGAAAACTCGTTGATTGATGCCTTGATCAATCAATAGGCTTAAGGAACTTAAAAATATAACCATTTTTCATGGTTGATCAATCATATACCTTTTTTTTAATCGATCAATACTTTTTTCAGTTTTTTTTCTAATGAGCAAATAAAAGATGAGTTTGGCTAAAAAACTTATAAATAGGTCCCTAATCCCGTAGAGGGATCAAGAGTCGAGTATATATTGGCCTACCTAACCTTTGAAAGATTATTTTTTAGCTTCAAATGCCTAACCCTTTAGAAGATAAACACCTCAAAATTAACCAAATCTTCCATTTCTCTCCACTCTCTTAGCATTTAATTTTTCCATCAAGCTCCTACTCTTATTTTGTAAAGTTTTGGAGGTTTGGATCTAATTTAGAGAAGGGCTATCCTTCCATAAGGAAGATTGTAAGTTTGATTTTCTCTTGTATTTTTATACTTTCTTTTTAGAGGTTCTCTAGTACCTTATAGCAATATCTATTGGCATTCTAGAGTCTAGAATCTAGAAAGGGAGTGACTTTTAGAGCTGGAATCTAGTTGTACTGAATCTTTTGAGAAGATATTAATTGTGTAATTGGGGATTGCACTAGGCTTAAAGAGAGCTTGAAATTTCTTTGTATTTTCAGTTAATAAAGCATATTAGTGAATTTTCATGAGGATGGTGTGTGTGTGTGTGTGTGAGGATTAACCTAGTGTAAGTGTAAGTGAAAGTGAATCACTTGTTGGTGTTAGTGTGGTAGATGCAAAGTGCACTGAAAAACACTTTCCTATGTTAGTGCCCAAAATGAAAAATGTAATGTAAACAAGAGAATGAGTTTTTTTTTATGAAATAGATAATTAACCTAAACAAGCATGGTTACTATCTTAATAAGTAATTTATTGTAGTATTAAAATATATTAATATAGTAATTAATTAAATAATATCACTCTTAAATCACTAATTTAATAAAGTAATAAAAATTAATATAATAAATAAACAAATATATAATTTTATTAATAACATAAGATAGATTTTTACGTAGTATAAATTAATAATATATTTCAAAAAAATAAAAAATCATTACTTTAATTAATTATAAAAATAGTATAATTAAACAAAAATACTTGATCAAATGCTTACTTTAATAATATTTTAATTATAACTCTTAAATAAATAATTTAATATAGTAATAAAAAATAATATAATAAATAAATAAATATAGTATTTTATTAATAACATTGGATATATTTTTACGTAGTATAAATTAATAATATATTTCCACAAAAATTTAAAAATATTAGTTTAACTAATTATAAAAAAATAGAATAATTAAAAAAATAGTTGATCAAATGCTTAGTTTAAGAATATTTTAATTACCACTCTTAAATCCTTAATTTAATAGAATAATAAAAATAAATAATAAATAAATAAATAAATAATTTTATTAATAACATAAGATAGATTTTTACATAGTAATATTAATAATAGATTTCCAAAAAATATAAAATAATTAGTTTAATTAATTATAGAAAAATAAAATAATTAAACAAAAAATACTTGATCAAATGTTTTCTTTAATAATATTTTAATTATCACTCTTAAATCACTAATTTAATATAGTAATAAAAATAATTAATATAATATAAATAAATATAGTATTTTATTAATAACATAATATAGATTTTTACATAGTATAGGGAGGCCGAGAGTGAGAGGGCAAAAGGGAGCATCGATGCGAGGGAAAGTGGATGAAGCAACATTTCTGTGGGAATCCTAATTCACTTACTTTACTCAGTAGCGAGTTCAAGTGAATAAACGGGTTCATTCACCCACTTTACTTAGGAACTTGCCTCTGGTGCATGCACTAATGCGTTCGGGTCAAGTGACAATGTAATCACTTACACTTTCACTTGACCCGTGCATGCAGTAACACTCCCCTGAGTAAAAGTTTTTAGGCGGTGACTACAAATAGGGAAACATCAAGAAAAAATATTCTCCAGCAGTTGTGTACATGTGCTTTAACTTTGCTAATCATTTATTTTGATTGCTCCTTGTATGAACGTTAGAGTTGTAATCTTAAATATCAATTTACACCCTCTTGAAAAACCACTGGGGCCAACATCATTTTCATACCTTAGTTATTTCTATGATCACAATAAACAAGGATGCATTGTGGAGTCAAATAAATGCGAGTATATAATATTTATTAAAAAATAATTAAAATAAAAATTGTTATGAATAGGACCACGTAACAAAAATATGTTCTAAATCAGATGCAAATGTTGGCTATTTACAGTAATTTAAACGCTATAAGCAGGGGGAGAGAAGGGGGAGTTGTTGAGCACGGTGGATTCTGGTCCACGCGTATGAGCAGGACATGGAGGGTATTTTGGCATTTCTTTATGTTGGGTTTGGCATTTCATTAAGTCTTCTGGCTGATTTTATGCGGGCTCGTTTTCGGGACTTACAAAGAGCAAAAAAAAATTGAGAGGGCTTCAACAGTGTCGTTGAAAAACAGAGGAACGCGAGCTCGACCTGTCCCCGCTGTTGGAAGATACTAGCTCGGGGTTCCATTGTTGCCGCTGGTGGAAGATACTAGATTGGGGTTCCATTCTCGCCACTGCTGGAAGATACTAGCTCGGGGTTCCATTCTCGTCGCTGCCGGAAGAGAGCAGCTTGGGGTTTCGTTCTTGCCGTTCCCGGAAGAGAGGCTGCTGTGCCTCGTCATTGACGAAAGAGAAAACTGAGAAAGGTAACTCTGTTTTAAACAGAGAAGGGCGACGTTGTGTCTTGCTGTGAGAAGACACAGAGAGAGACTCGCTCGGGACGCTGTATTTGCGTCATTCTGATTTCTTTGTGAAATCAGGACTATTGTATTGTGCTCCTCAATTTGAAGAAATAAAATCCTCTGCAGCTCCGTGGACATAGGCAATTTGGCGAACCATGTAAAATATTTGTGCTGTGTGTTTACCTATTTATCTTGTTACTTTATTATCATCGGTTTTTTCATAACAACTGCTATCAGAGCAGACGTTTGGCTGAGGGAAAAAATGATGGCTGGAGACGAAGTGAAGGTATCGGGGGTCGAAAAGTTTGATGGCAAGGACTATGGATTATGGAGGATGCAAATAGAGGACTACCTCCGTGGGAGGAAACTCCATCTTCCACTGTTGGGGAAGAAACCGGAAAAAATGGAGGAAGACGATTGGAATAAGTTGGATCGACAGGTTCTGGGGATTATTTGTCTAACCTTGTCGAGATCCGTTGCATACAACGTCAGTAAGGTGAAGACGACTATGGGTATCTTAGAGGTTTTGTCAGGTATGTACGAAAAGCCTTCAGCGAATAACAAAATTTATTTGATGAAAAATTTATTCAATTTAAAGATGGTAGATGGTACATCTGTTGCACAACATCTGAATGCTTTTAATACTATCACAAATCAATTGTCATCTGTTGAAATTGAATTTGATGATGAGATACGTGCACTGATACTATTGGTTTCATTGCCAAATAGTTGGGAAGCCATGAGAATGGCTGTGAGTAATTCTGTTGGTAAATCAAAGTTAAAATATGATGATATTCGTGATTTGATTTTGGCTGAGGAGGTATGCAGGAGGGATTCAGGTGAGACTTTGGGTTCGAGTTCCGCATTGAATGTTGATTCTCGGGGGAGATCACATGACAGGAACTCAAACAGAAACAGATCAAAGTCAAAGTATAGGAGCAAGAGTAAGTCAAGGCCTGGTCAGCAGACAACTTGTTGGAACTGTGGCAAAGCTGGCCACTTAAAGAGAAACTGTAAAAGCCCTAAGAAAATAAAAAATGATAGTGCAAATACAGTAACTGAAGAAGTACAAGATGCACTATTGCTTCCAGTTCATAGTCCAGTTGATTACTGGATACTGGATTCAGGGGCCTCATTCCATACATCCTACCATCAGATGCAAAACTATGTTGCAGGTGACTTTGGGAAGGTATATCTGGCTGATGGAGAATCCTTGAACGTGGTGGGGATGGGAGACATTGACATTACACTCCCTAACAAGAACAAATGGACTTTGCAAAAGGTGAGGCACATTCTTGAATTGAAGAAGAACCTCATTTCTGTTGGGCAACTTGATGACTGTGGCCATTCAGTGGTGTTCTCAGATAAAACCTGGAGAGCCACCAAAGGAGCATTGGTACTGGCTCGGGGTAAGAAAACCGGTACACTCTATTCAACTACTGGTTTGATTAATACTATTGCTACTACAGTTGCAGAAAGCACAACAGATTTATGGCATTGCAGGCTTGGCCGTACGAGTCAGAGGGGCATGACAGAACTGTTGTCCAGAGGCAAGCTACCAGAACTGAAATCAGTTGATCTCAGTATGTGTGAGAGTTGCATTATGGGGAAACAGAAGAAGGTTAGTTTTTTGAAGGGTGGCAGATCTCTGAAGAAAGAAAAACTGGACCTTGTGAACACATATGTGTGGGGACCTTCCCCAGTGGCATCCCTTGGAGGTTCTTGTTACTATATCACGTTCATTGATGATCATAGTAGGAAGGTATGGGTTTATTTTTTGAAGCATAAATCTGAGGTATTCAATGTGTTCAAAATTTGGAAGGCCATGGTTGAAACAGAGACATGCTTGAAACTGAAATGTTTGAGGTCTGATAATGGCAGTGAGTATATTGATGGCGGGTTCAAAGAATATTGTGCAGCTCAAGGTATCAAAGTGGAGAAGACCATTCCTGGGACACCACAGCAAAACGGAGTTGCTGAACGTATGAATAGAACCATCAACGAGCGTGCTAGAAGCATGAGGTTGCATGCTGGATTACCACCTACTTTCTGGACAGATGCAGTTAGTACTGCAGTTTACTTGATCAACAGAGGACCATCAGTTCCGTTGGATTGTGGATTGCCAGAGGACGCCTGGAGCTGGAAAGAGGTCAAATTTTCTCATCTTAAACTTTTTGGTTGTTTTTCTTATGTTCTTGTTGATTCTGATGTTTGTAGTAAACTTGAGGCCAAGTCAAAGAAATGTTATTTTATTGGCTATGGAGACGAGGCATTTGGCTATCGTTTCTGGGATGATCAAAGTCGGAAGATTATAAGCAGGAATGTGATTTTCAATGAGAGGATTGTATACAAGGACAAGTCTAGTACAATTGTTGAAGCAACTTCTCAGGAGTCCGAGTTCGTGAGATTGGATGACCTACCAGAGGCCACAGTGCAGTGCAGAGATGCAAGTGACAGGGAGAGTGGGTCCAGTGCACCCACTCCTATTATTCCTCAGTCAGACCCAGAGCCGTCCACTCCTGTAACTGCAGTTCGCAGGTCAATTAGGACTATTTGGCCTCCACAGCATTTCTCACCTATTTTGAATTATATTCTGCTGACAGATGGTGGAGAACCGCAAAGTTATGAAGAAACCTTGCAAGATGAAAATTCTAGCAAGTGGGAGTTGGCAATGAAGGAAGAGATGGATTCTTTGTTAGAAAATCAGACATGGGAGTTGACTGAACTTCCACCAGGGAAGAAGGCATTACACAACAATTGGGTGTACCGGATGAAAACTGAGCATGATGGCAGTAAGAGGTACAAGGCTAAACTTATTGTAAATGGCTTTCAGCAGAAGCAGGGTATTGATTACTCTGAGATTTTCTCTCCTGTGGTGAAGATCACAACCATCATGTTAGTACTGTCCATGGTTGCTACTGAAGATTTATTTCTTGAGCAGTTAGATGTGAAAACAACTTTTCTTCATGGAGACCTTGAAGAAAACATCTACATGCACCAACCTGAGGAGTTTGCAGTACAAGGAAAGAAAGGTTCAGTTTGCAGACTGAAGAAGAGTTTGTATGGCCTGAAGCAAACTCCTAGACAGTGGTACAAGAAATTTAACAACTTTATGTCCAGTGCAGGTTACATCAGATGTCAGGTAGATCACTGTTGCTATGTCAGGTATTTTGACAATTCTTACATCATTCTGTTACTGTATGTGGATGACATGCTTATTGCAGGGGCTAGTATTGATGAGATCAATAATCTGAAGAAGCAGATGTCAGACCATTTTGCAATAAAGGATTTGGGAGCTGTGAAGCAAATCCTTGGTATGAGAATTGTCAGGGACAGAGTCAAAGGCACTTTGAGACTCTCACAGGCTGAGTATGTGAAAAAGGTACTCAACAGGTTCAATATGGAGAAGGCCAAACCAGTTTGCACACCCTTGGGCAGTCACTTCAGACTCAGTAAGGATCAATCACCTAAGTCAGAGGAGGAACTAGATTACATGAGTAAGGTTCCTTATGCCTCAGCCATTAGTTCACTTATGTATGCTATGGTTTGCACTAGACCGGATATTGCCCATGCAGTGGGAGTTGTGAGTAGATACATGAGTAACCCAGGAAAACAACATTGGGAAGCTGTGAAGTGGATTCTGAGGTACTTAAAAGGCTCCTCAGATACGTGCTTGTGTTTCTCAGGAAAGAGCTTAGAGGTGAGGGGCTATGTTGATGCTGATCTAGCTGAAGATATTGATAGCAGAAAAAGTACAATAGGGTTTGTTTACACTCTGGGTGGTATTGCAGTTTCATGGGGTTCAAATCTACAGAAAACAGTTTCTTTGTCTACCACAGAAGCTGCAAAGGAGATGATCTGGTTACAGGGCTTGTTGGAGGAATTGGGCAAGAAAAATCAGAAGGGCACTCTCTACAGCGATAGGCAGAGTGCCATATTCCTTGCCAAGAACCCAACACTTCATTCCAAGACAAAACACATTCAGATCAGGTATCATTTTATACGATCATTGTTAGATGATGGACAATTGGTACTTGAGAAAATTTGTGGAAGTAAGAACCCTGTTGATATGTTGACAAAGGGTGTTACACTTGAGCATAAAGACAAGAGCAGTGAGTTGTAGAGGTAGTGGATATCATGTTTGAGGAAGAGGTCGATACAGTGGGTGTACCAGTCTCCAAGCGGGAGAATTGTTGAGCACGGTGCATTCTGGTCCACGCGTATGAGCAGGACATGGAGGGTATTTTGGCATTTCTTTATGTTGGGTTTGGCATTTCATTAAGTCTTCTGGCTGATTTTATGCGGGCTCATTTTCGGGACTTACAGAGAGCAAAAAAAGAATTGAGAGGGCTTCGGCAGTGTCACTGAAAAATAGAGGAACGCGAGCTCGACCTGTCGCCGCTGTAGGAAGATACTAGCTCGGGGTTCCATTGTCGCCGCTGCTGGAAGATACTAGCTCGGGGTTCCATTCTCGCCGCTGTCGGAAGAGAGCAGCTTGGGGTTTCGTTCTTGCCATTGCCAGAAGAGAGGTTGTTGTGCCTCGTCATTGACAGAAGAGAAAGCTGAGAAAGGTAACTCTGTTTTAAACAGAAAAGGGCGACGTTGTGTCTTGCTGTGAGAAGACACGGAGAGAGACTCGCTCGGGACGTTGTATTTGCGTCATTCTGATTTCTTTGTGAAATCAGGACTATTGTATTGTGCTCCTCAATTTGAAGAAATAAAATCCTCTGCAGCTCCATGGACGTAGGCAATTTGGCGAACCACGTAAAATATTTGTGCCGTATGATTACCTATTTATCTTGTTACTTTATTGTCATCGGTCTTTTCATAACAGGAGCAAGTTAGGAAGCATTTTCTTTTCTTTTATGGATTATTGAATAATAAGTCGGCAAAGAATGAAAATGCAGGGGTGATCAACCCTATAAACTATATACCATAAACGGGGCCTCCACCGTCTACCATGAAAACAGTTGGTGGCATTTATGAGATGGTCCTTGGTTCCTTTTTTTTAAGGTTTTGGTCTCCTCTACTCTGAATTATATGCATTTCAATCGTCCAAAATCCGATCGGTGCGACTGAAATTTTGATAACGGTAATGTCTAAAAGATTGAAAAGCTTCTGAAGTCTCCAACCAAATCTATTTTTTGCTACTCCGACATATCATCCAGCTTTGTCTCATTAGGATCATGCGACATTCACATGCATGCCCAGAGGCACTGAGATACAGAAGAAGAAGAAGAATAAGATCTATAAGTTTTAAATACTACCCAGAAGAAAGAGAAGGGGGAAGAGGATGCAGTTGGAGGAGGCGGGTGAGGGTTGGCTGTTGAGCGCCGGGACAGGTGAGAAAGCAGAGGCTTTTAATATGGAATTTCTTGATCATTGAAAACATATTCCTGGCTCGTAGTGTAATAGAACAATTCTGATTATCGAAACAATTCAAGAAAACAAAGATGAAGCCAAGGTTGAGGAGAAAGATAGCAGACAATCTTCCTGAAATGTGCAGCATACAAGGAAAAAAAAACGGGGCCCGAGGTGATCGCTTCAAAGTTGAAAACAACATCGAGCAGTGTCTGTAGATTGGAACCAAGCAATGGTAAGCTGAGAACAACTAGCTCTGCGCTGGGCCTGCTGCAGATAATATCATTTGATATAAGGAAAAGGGCTGTTCGATCACGGATCAATCAATTGATCAGAAGGTTAGATGGTCTATTGCTCCTTCGAAGACTCCCCGACAGATTGGCATGAATCAAGGGCAGACAAGGCGCAGCAAGGAATTGGCTTTGGTAAGTGGGCAAAAATGACAAGGGGAGACAATGGGAGTTTTTAATTAAAACGGTACCTGATTTGCCACAACTCAGCTTGAACCATGGATCTAAGGAATTACTAGGGATGAGTGGAGGAGCAGAGGCCTATTTGAAGGTTTTTAAGAGGGTTAAATGAGCTGGCCATTTCATGGGAAATAGTTTCTAGGCATTTCTATAATGCCCACACGCTAATCCAAAGAAGGAATCCTTCATTTCAGCCTAGATATTCAGACATGCAGGAGACATTCCATAAAATCAAGAAAAATACCATCTGGTTTAGTAATTTGTTTCTTCCCATATTTATACATTCTTTCTCTGCATTGCAGCCTGTAAGCTTAGATTATGCTTAATTCTCTTGATCATATGACATCCTAAGGAGACATAAAAACAATTATTTTTGAGGATGTGAAAGGGATAAACACGAAGCAAAACATGTCACCATTATTAAAAGCTGAGAGTGGGATTAGGGTTAGTCCTAGGGAGGGGAAACTGATGCTATATATTCTGATAAAAAAAAGAAAAGAAAAGAGTGTCCTTTAGGGAAAAAGACAAAACAGGGTGTCTCTTAGCAAAACTTCTTTACTGGTTCTCTATGACTCCTCTTTCAGGTAGATTCTCCACTTCTCTACCACCTCCCTCATGCTGCTTAGATTATTGTATCAATCTGGTTTAATTATCAGACCAACACTAGCATATAATAATGTAGCAGTAAAGAACCCTACATGTCTTCTAGTTTTTTCATTCCCCTATTACTCCATTGGGCCATGGGGATAGCCATGCAGTAGAGGGGAATCTTTGATGATCATACGAAAAGTGGAAGAGTTTAAAAAAACTAATGGTTGCATGCTCAAGTAACCTGCCAAAATTCTTGCTGCACATCTTTCAATATCATCACTGTAATGGGAGGGAAGAGTATAAGCAAGGTTGTTCTTGGCATTAATGGAGCCAAGTCTGTCGGCAGAGGTGGGAGACAGGCAATGTCAATGGCCCGAGTGGTGATTAAGCCATAAAAAAAAAAATGGTGTTGGAGGGTAATTATGAGAAGAGATGGTGCACATGCATGGAAGCATGCTTGCATTTTTTTTACTGTAGAAAATCCCTGACTGAGAAAGGAAAGGATCCCTCAAACACATGCTTCGTGGAGACCGTCAGAATCTCCATAGCAGCTCATGTAAGCAAATCCCTCAAAGCTATTGACTACAGTGCCTTTTTGGTTCAACTTGCAGAGAGAGCTTCAAGATTCGTATATGAAGAAGCCCCAAATCCCATGAAAAGGGAGAGAACACACAGGCCTGGTTCTTGCTTTTCTTTAAAAGTAGAGAAATTTAGAGAAAAAAAAACTCCCAAAAGAAACTACTTTCCTGGGGCCATGCAACTGGTCTCTCTTCCACATGCGCCTGCGTGAGGGACTTTAATCTCCGTCGTCCCAATCAATCGATCAACTCAAAGAAAAATATCCGCATTTCGTAAAAGCTTAAGCTTACATAACTGTGTACAGAGAGAGCAGTAACAGAGAAATATATTACAGAATACGGATAGAAGAAAGGAGAAGGCAGAGGAGCTCTGTTAACATACACGTCAGGGGTATTTACGAAAAACCCATACACGTCAGAGGTAAAAAAGTCAACTACAAGATGTTAGTGGGGCCTATTAAGTCAAATCTACACGTAGCAGACCCACCAGCCGATTTCTAACTTCTAATTTCTTTAAAAAAAATTAAATAAAATAATGCGAAGAAGGGCTTGTGGGGTCACAAGTCGGTCCCACATTCTGTGGGCCCAGGCAACTTCCGAAATACGACGGGGGCGCCATGTTGCGGATAGAGGAGCATCAGCACGGTGGGGGCGTGGCGGTATTTGGGCGCCAGACTGAAGGAGAATCGCTGTAGCATGATGGCTAACACCAGCTTGGCTTGGAGGAGAGCCAGGTTCTGGCCGATGCAAGTGCGAGCCCCTAGCCCGAAGGGTATGAAGGCCATGGGATGCCGGGCCGCCCGGGCCACCCCGTCACTGAACCGAGCCGGGTTGAATTCTGCCGCGTCTTTGCCCCATAGAGCAGGGTCATGATGGACGGCTAGAATCGGGATGAGAAGCTCGGTCCCTTTCGGTATTTTGTGGGGCCCTAGTTCCACGTCGGCCTTTGCCCGCCTTATTGTAGCCACCGCTGGCGGATACAATCTCAGTGATTCGTTCAAGATCATTCCCAGCTGGCAAAAGAAAAAAAGAGCACATTTACAAAACTACCCATAGCTCTTTCATTTAATAACGTGTTTGTTCCAAGTCAAGTATGATTGCTCCCGCTGCCTTTTGTCTTGTTCAAAAATCAAAATTGAAATAGCAGGGGGGGGCCCACATCAGCACAAGACAAAAGGGTGACGGGGTGTTTTTGACATTTAGTAATTTTTTTAAAAAAAATTGGTTTTTAATAGTGAAAATGCTTGCATACCGTCTTAAGCTTCGGGATGTGGTCGCGGGTGGGTATGTCACGTGATCCGCACACCTGGAGGACCTCCTCACGTGCCCGGTCCTGCCAATCCGTATGCATGGCGAGGAGCACCGTCGTCCACGTCAGCATATTCGAAGTTGTCTGCTTCCCGGCAAAGAAGAAAGTCTTACACTCCTCGACGATGTCTTGGACGGTGATGATCGTCGCGTTTTTGGCGGCTTCCGTCGATCTCTTCGTCGACGTCGGACAGGTGCCTATCATCAACCCCAGTAAATCCTTGGAGGAAGAGCCCCCGCCGCCGCAAGGGTTCTCCTTCCGCCTTCGGCCGATCAATTTGACGAGGGAGCTTTTGATTTCTTTGTCCAGTTTCCAGGAACTCATGTTCTGTCTGGTAGGCAAGAATCTAGGAAAAGCAACAGAGCATCGAAACAAAAATTCAGCGACAAATGTGCTTAGGTTCGAGCACAACCCAAAGTGAGAAGAAGAAAAACTAGTCGATATAAAAATTACGGAAGCAAGAGCTTGCACAAAATATTGTTGATTTATATTTAATTTATCAACCTGAAGCCGGGGATGAAGACCTTTCGAAAAGCTTCCGCAGCTAAAACCATTTGTTTGGCTTGCAGGCCGAAAACTGCTTTTCCGTCTTCGTAGCTGCTTCCGAAGGCCGTTCTTGTTATCACATCTTCGGTTAGAGTTTGGAACCAGTCTGAAACTTCGACTTCGACTTCTCCGTCATTCGACATTGCAGACCATTTCTCCGTCAGCTCCACGACCTTCTTACCCATCACTGGTATCAGTAACTGATTCAAACATGTCCTGATGGAGATTAGGATTACTGAACAGAGATGACTTCAATTATTGCCACAAATAAGGAAAATGACAGCTTTTAATCAAAGCAAAGATTACACGATGATGATAGTAGTATTAAAGGACAAGAACATGGGAAAGAGAATAAACAAGCACCAGAGTATTTGTTTCATCTTCTGAGAAGAAAATGAGCACTTTCATTTTTCTTTTTCTTTTTTTCGGATTCAAAGGCAAAACATGTATCGCTTACTTTGAGATTTTCCATGTGGAAGGTTGGGCTGATGATTTTTCTGTGGTATGCCCATTTTTCTCCCTTGAGGCTGAGCAGGCCGTCCCCTTCAAGTTGTCGAACCAGTGGATGAGATTCATTTTTCTCATAAAACTCTGATTTTGATCCGAAGATCTCTCTGATGAGGTTTGGATCAGCAACAGTAAGCCTGGCCGTGGGGCCGAACCAGACCAGGAAAGTCCCACCTGAAACATATTGCCACCTCATTGAATCATCTAGCTCGATTCTGATGATTTAAACAGGATTAACGCAACAAAAATCAGAGAAAAAAAAAATCGATGGAAAGAGAAGAGAGTGTACAAAGAGTACGCTATATATGCATGGGAATTGGGAAAGCGCCGCTTATGAGGAGAATTAAAGAGAAAAGATAAAGAGGCAACACAGAGCAACCTACTGCCGCCACCATAAACTTCGCATGGCTATCGTTGAGGTCGCAGAAAAAGTGACAAGAGTTAAGGATAGACAAACTACTACTGAATCTTGAACTAGAATGGAATTCTGAGAGCGTTGCAGCTAGTGTACTTGCAGAATTCGAAACAATTTTTTGAAATTAGAGGGAAGGAGCATAATTCCATTGCCCATAACTATGGTTCCAGGGGGAGCTACGAGCTAGCGTGGAAACGGAGAAACTCCTTTTTCTTTCGAAAGTAGAAGAGAGAAAGATTCATAAAACTGGAAGGGACTATGAACTCTCAATCAACCACAGTGACAAGCCACATTCAAAAAGGTTCTCATGATTTGAAAGACACAAGAAACCTCCAGATAACTCAGCTTCAACAACCCAAAAGGACACTTCCTAGAGTGAGTGGCTGCCCGAGCATAATTCTGAAATTAGAACTCATGGACACATATATGAGACGGAGAAAGTTCAAACAGTAAATAAAAACCCTTTAAAGACTGAACCTCTTGAAAATTTCCGATATCCGCTGATCACCTCCGAAAGCAAGACATACTCGATCAAAGAAACACAGAGGGTACACAAAAGCAACCATAGAAACCATCGAAGCTCCCTAAGAAAATGAAAAAAGAGAAAAAAAATGGAATTCTGGACGGGGAGAGTGGGAGATATATTTACCATAAATTTTCTTCCAGTGGTGATAGAAGGAGAGGACTCTGGGGAGAATGTTATGAGACAGAGGCATGGGTTGAGAAGAGGCCTTCAGCATAAGGCCAACGATTTCTTTCACATTTCCAATGAAGAAGCGATACGGGGGACCTCTTATTCCTTGTTTAGCGAAGTGTTCTTCGATTCTTCTTGGCCTCCACCAGAGAAAGATCGTGGCTTTCAAAACCAGCATAGCTGCGAAGAGCAATGCTGGGACGAAGTAAAACCAGTTGTAGAGGAGCTCTTCCATGCTTGCAGAACTCTTCCAGTGTCTCTGCTTTATCTCTTGCGGTCTTCTTTGTTCTCTACTGCCAGGGCGTAGGATATATAAGAGGTAGAAAGAGAGAGAGAAGGAGAAAGAGAGAGACAGAGAGAGGGAGGGGAGGAGTGGATTTTATAGAGGGCCCTGCGCCGTTGGGACCGCCATTGGAGTCACACAAGGGTGGAGAACTGGAGATTTTAGTTTTTTTTTTTCTCTCTAAAGGAAAAACCCAGAGTGGACCTCATAATTGACCAAATGACATTCTGGTTTCGACTCTTGCAGTTGTGATCATTCTCATATTTTGACAAAATTAATCGAGAACAATTACATTTACTTACATCTTATCGATTAGTTTGTTTGCAATTAAATATTTTATCCAGATAACGCCCCTGTATGCTCTGGTTTACCTGTTTGTCTTCCTGACAGGGGAGATTACTCTATGCTTGGCTAGATCCCACTTTCCTTCCACTGTTTGGCTTGTCCATTTTCTTTACATCTACCCACATTCCCCAAATCATCATTTCTGCAGACCGTTTTCAATTTGAACACGAGAATTCCCAAACTGAGGATGTGGGTTTTAGCTGGGTTCCATCTGACAGAATTCAACTCTTGTCCCTCGTCTGTACCTAGCGAGTTTTAGGTTTTTTGATGGCGCAAATAATAGAAGAGGAAGGGCGGCAGCAGCAGAAAAGAGAAAACGAAAAGAAAGAGAGGCGAAAAAAAGAAAATCCATTCATTGGTTATGTCACTCTATGTCATATGTTCCCCTTTTCCAAGCTTTGAATTGAATGTGAAACAAGACGGCCATTTTTTAAAAGCTTGCTCTCGTTTAAGTTTCTTGCAGATGACAAATGGGCACGAAACCTCCCAGAAAGAGATCTTGTTACGGCATTTGGGAGACAAAAGGGGCTGTGCTAGGTTGGTAAAGAGAAGGATAATTCTACAATCTTCTAACCCACCTAACAGCTTGCACCAGGGACTCGGATTTGGTCAACTCCCGGATCTCTTCTCAATTCTCGTTCAATCCTAGCTTGTTTTCAAAGCTTTGTAATATCTCCATTTGCTGCAAGCAGCCTTCAGTTCAATGCCTTAATTCAAAACCAGATAATATAGAAGCTGCAGAGACTGAGAAAGAATCACAAGGAGATTCATCTGAGAAGGAACTGGGGTGAAGATCGATGTCAGTGACAGAAGTGAAACTCCCAAATATGGTTAGGAGAGAGGAAGCATTTAAGTGGTAGACAGGTCGCAGGGAGGGGAGTGGGAAGGTGGGTCATGAGTGCATACACGGAAGGAGAGAGTATGGCGATTGAATGGGATGGAACTTGGAAGGGAGAAAGAGGTGGTTTGGGATTTTGGAAGATTGCTCTTAAATTTGTGCACATGGGAACAAGGCTGTCTAAGGGAGAGGCACTTTTCAGGGTTCCTGGCGGGCTTATGGGGTGTACATGTCAGGCACAGTGCCATCCCCTACCCAACAAAAGGTGACCCACGCGAGGGGCACCTACCCTGATCGTGTCTCAATACGCACAAGACAGGTGGGCCCATGTGCTTCCTCCCTTCTCACCCGGCCCCACCTCCCACCCCCTTCAAAAGCTGCTCCTCTCCTCCCTGTTTTGTTGAGAATGAGATAAGTTAGGGTTTGGATCTCCTGCCATGATCACTTTCTTGAAGGGGCCGCTTCTCTTTCTCTCATTAACAAATCTCTCTGCTTTGCCCTTTAAAAAACTCGATTCATTCTTTATTCCCAAACTGAATGTGCATTTCCCAGTTTCCCTTATTTATTTCTCTGTGGCAGAAAATTCTGAGTTTTGGAACTGTGGAGACTGGACAAGAGCTCGTGAAATTAAATTATGCCTGGTGGTTGAATACTTGTGTATGACCACTGCTTAGCTGTTTTTAAGATGGGAAGTTTAACATTCTGCGCCCTGGTTTTGATATAGACAGCCAGTTGTCTTTCCAGTAACCTGACAACACATTCTTGATTCACCTTAGCCACTTCTGCCATGATAACAGCTTCGGCAGAAGAAAGGGTACAGAATAACAGATGACAAGTCTTTGGTGTTTGATGGTGGCGGTGAGCTTTTCAGTTTCAAGCCACCTCAACTTCTGAAACCCCATCAGAAAAAAACGAAAATTTAACTTTATTTTTGTGTTCTGAATGACTGTCCCAAGTCCAGAGTCCAGAGTTCCATTTCAGTTGATGAGGGTAGTTTTCGAATTTCATTACTGGAAAGCTTGTCCATTCTCGACTTGTCTGTATCTAATTGTGTTGCTATCTGCTTCAACCAAAGCACGCAAGGAAGTGGGGAAACCAAGCGAAATGTGGATGTGTATCCTTTTATTCATTTCTTCCCAAGGAAACAGACTGCAGAAACAGAAAAACCAGATTCATACATCAGGTTTCACGCTTCAAGGAAGATTCCTCTTCGTCCTGGTGTGCAAGTTCCCGACTACCTTTAGCTCAGAAAAGATGTAAACGAAAAAAAAGAAAAAACGACACTGGAAATTCTTTTCCATATGCAACTGACAAACTAGAAGATGCAATCACATAAGAAAGCCAGTGGACTTTTCGAAAATGACCAAAATTCCAACTAAGAAAAAGAAACTGGGAAAGAGATTTTTTCTTTCTTTTTTTCCTGTGTATTTCTTATTTATCTTTCTCTCTTTCCTTTTTCGTTAACTGGTCTCATAAAAGCTGCCCACTTTGCAGTTCTGGATGGAGGAAGCTCACTTTGTTGTTTTCCAGAAAATGGGGACTTGAGCATTTAATCAAGTACTTAGTCCTGGAGGTTCAGTTCCTTGTGTTCTTTCTCTTCCCTTCTTCTTTCATCACTTCTCCCCCCTTTTTTCTTTGATTAAGCATTAGAAAGCTCCGACTTTCATGTAACCTTCAACAGAATTTCAAACAAAATATGGGTATTGTCCCAAACCTCTGTAATATACGAGTAAAAAATATTTAATTTATAATCCTTCCATGGTTATAAACAAGTAACTTTTAGCTATAAGCCACATCTCAGTCCGGAGGTCGGTCCCAACTTATCTGCAGGCAAAGAAAACGAAAAGCACTGTGAGTGGATCCAAGGCTCTGCAGTTTCCACCACAAAAAGATTGAAAATCTCTTGACTCTTCCCAATCTCCCAAGTTCACAGAATCAGTAACAGATGAGAAGAAATCTTTGAAAAACAATAATAAAAAAAAAAGTCTTGCAAAATTATCGGCGAAGATGATCAGTGACAGAATGCTACCGAAGCAATTTGAGAAGAAGAGGATGCTTTAAAAGGATTCAAAAGATTCAGTTCATATATTGCGGCAGACATGCAAAGGCAATGGAAGTCTGCATCTTTTTTTCAGATTTCTTGCCACTCTACCAACAAGAACAATTCCATTCTTTATGCAGCAAAGTCAAATGATCCGAGTAGATTGTGCTACCCCATGATAGTGTTCTAGTAATGGCGAATTCATTAATGTCTGCAGAGATTGTACAGAGATAATTTAGCGATTGAGCCCCCTGGTGTAGAACTTTCAATCACATTAATTGTTCTTGTCTGGAATAGAAATGACAATTTTTATTAATGAACAGGCTGGTTTTTACAGTGTGTTACATATGCAAGAAATTGTCCTCATTCTTTTCAGCTTTTAACAACCCTGTATTCAGTTTCCAAGAATGGCAGAGAATTGCTTCTGCGTAAGTTGACATCTGCTGCAGAGCATGTTAAAGGGGCTCAGTGAATCAAGTTACCCCTATCTTGTTTCCTGAGCTTTTGATTCCTAATGGCAGCAGAAACTGAACACTGGAGATCGATATCGAGATACGACAGCGATGAAGCAGCTTTATCTATTTAGTTTTACAATCATTCATGGCGATCACAACGGACTTCCACTATTAGCACCCAGTAGCCACTCTCCCACAAGTCACTGACTTCCAGTACAAAGGTGAATCTGAATTCTCACTTACGTTACTGTCCCAACTCTTCATAACAGCTTGACGAGGCTTAACGTTTCCCGTCTCTGTGTCTATGGTGTTGCTTCTTGGAATTTTCCTGGTTGATTTCAATTCACAAGCAAAAACATTGAACACGAGCTCCTTGCGGAATACGGAAAATTCCAGGAGAGTCCAGTTGAGAAGTAACATCATGTTCTACGAAATGGTAACTGACAAGGGAACAATTTAATTTACTGTTCAAGAATCGTGAAAACGGAAAAATCCGATTGAGTTTCAGGCAAATTCCTTATTGTTCAAATAAAACGAATTTCTTTCTTTTTCCATTTAAGACATAAGAGCAACAGTAACACTAGTTCTACACCGTGAGTCTGTGAGATCAATAAAAAGAATCCATCCGAGTTATCGTCCACGCAATCTCAGAGGCTGAGACGAATTCCAAATGTGTTTCTTGCGTCAGCTTTGTCAAATCACAGATGCGATTGGCATCCAATCATTTACGCTTCCTCTCTTCCCTCCACAAGAAAATAAGAAAATAACGAAAAAAGCACTGCAAGGCAACACTCTCTCTCAGTCCGGCTTCGATCCTAAATCTGCTTTCCTTTTGAGTCAAAAGGTTTGAGACCTTCTTGGGTTGATGGAAATTAAGGAGTTGTAGCTCTCTGCGGTACCCGCAACATGAGTTGAAAGTTGCAGGGCAAACGTTTGCAGAAATGCCTAGCTGAGTAGTGGTGATTTCAATGCCCTAGAGCGAGTGGAGTTTTGGAGATGATGATTAAGTAAAAAGAAGGGGAGCTTGATTGAGAAGAAGGAAGTTTTGTCTGGGGAGGTCTGAAAATTGCAAAGGCATGGAGATCCAGGTGGTGCCCACGCCTGGGTTCGCAAAAGCAGTTAGGAAGAAAGAAGGAGACACTCTTGACGCTCGACGTCAACGTTGAAAATAACGCTGATGACAAAATGGCCGACACTGACCCATCAAAAATCGACCAAACACCGGCCATCAGAGTGGGACGAAAAAGGTGGAGTGGTCCCTCGTCAAATCGATCCTTTTTTACAGTAACGGTGGTAAAGGCCATCATCATTCATCATTCATCATTCATCATTCATCTGTAGTGCTCAGCTGCCGGAAAAGAAAGGGACCCTGCATCCGGATTTTGTCTGAGGAAGCTAGAAAGCTCGCTAATCTGGATTGATGGAGAAGAGCTGAAGCGCGTCCGTCCCGTCAGTCACAACCACAGCGAGAGCTATTTAGATTAGAGACTGATAGGCTCTCAGAAGATAGATTATAGATTATAGAAAGAAGGCGGCTATAAGCAGCGTGGTGGGGTTGTCCAGAAACGAAAAAGCAGGGAAAAGAAAGCACTGTAAAAGAAACGAAAAAAAAACGGAGGAAACCAGTTAGCCAGTTAGTTTAGTTTATCGGTACAGAGATAACAAACTCTGAGCAGAGCAGGGTGAGTACAGGGTTGATAAGCCATTCGTACTCCCTCCCAAAAACACAGCTCGTGAATCGAGAGGCGTCTCCTTTTCACTATATAGTTTTTATAGTGAAAGTGTCTTTTGTATATATTTTTTTATCAGAGTAATCTGCGGGGGAGAGTTTCACCCACCTGTGCCCAAACCTCCCCAGGTGAAATTAACATGAGGGGAAGAAGATTGGTAGACAGGGGGAAAGAGAAACAAGTAACATGTCATCGGCTCCTGTTTTGTCCCTTTGAAACCGGCCTTGTCTGGTTTTCTGATGGAATGTAGCACTTCCTTAATCTCACTTTTTTCTCCTCTCACTCTCATAATTCATAAATCCATCCATCCATCCTATTTCATTTCACTCAACTCCATCGCCACCATCTTGTCTGTAATAAATGTTTATCTAAAGGGTGCAAAGAGGGGAGGTTGCTTCAGTACGTCCATGGCGCTTTATCTCCTCTTCTTCTTGGCCCTGGTTTATTAAATCAAATAAGCCACTAATGGGGGGTTAGAGTTATTCTTGCATTATTTAGTTAATTAAATTAAGGAGTTAGTGGATATGGAATTTGGATTCAGCCCTATTTTACAAATCAAACACTTGAAGCGTGGGACTTGCGTTGTCCCCCCCCCCCCCCCCCCCCCCCGGTCGGCCTTCCTCCCTCTCGACCTCCGTCGCAGAGCACGGGAGGCTAAACCTCTTGGCCTCCAGACTTCTATATATTAAATTAGTGATTTAATAGTCATAATTAAAATATTATTAAAATAAAAATTTGATAAATTATTTTGGTTTAATTATCCCATTGCTATAATTAATTAAACCAATGATTTTAAATTTTGTGACAATATATTATTAATTAATAATACATAAAAGTATATATTATGTTATTGATATATATATATATATATTATATTAATTTTTATTATTGTATTAAATTAGTGGTTTTTAATGTTAAAACATATTTTATGTTATTAAAAAATAATTTATTTATTTATTATATTCGCTTATGTTATTATTTATTTTAAATAACTTATTATAGTCACACGTAATTATTTTATTAATTTATAATAAACTATAATCATTAAGTAATATAATATAATTTTTCATTAATTAGGATATTAATATATTCTAATACTACACGGTAAATCACTTATAAATGTAGTAACTATGTTTATTTTGGTTAATTATCCGTTTAGATATATGTTCTATTTAAGTATATTATAAAAAGTTACTCATTCTCTTGTTTATATCATACTTTTCATTTGGGGGCACTAACACTAGAATTTGTTTTCTAGTGCACTCGCCTACACTAACATTCAAGGATGAGTTGAAGTTAAATCAATTCATTTAAGATGAATTCATAAATGAATTAATTCAACTTCAACCAAAGTAATCTGATTGTCAATGGAAGGGCTCAACAATGAACATCTGGGGAACCAGAAATTGGTTTCTGCTGTGTGCCTTTCGTTCCCTTCTTCTTCTTTCTCCGTCTTCTGAGTCTCATCCAAAGTCCAAACCCCGATACTGAAGATTGATGGTGAATCCAAATAATGCTGAGATTTCCGATAATAAATTTGAGAAGAATGATGACAAAAATATAAGAAAGAGGTGATAAAGGTCGAGCCAAAATTATTTGAAGTGACTGCTTCTCAATCACGGTCATGGAGACAAGTAAGTGGCTTTGGGCTCTCGACCACCCACCGACATTGAATGTAGCTTTTCTATTCACCTCTAACCAGGAGGGCCCCCATCTTCTGTCCCTATCTTGGAAACCTGAGGAGGCCCACCTGGCCCAAACTTGTTTTTTTCGGGTAAAGCACCATCACCTCAGGTTCAGACCACGACTTAGACAAGGCAGGGCCCATCATGTTCATTCACTGCCAGTCGCTGTTGGATTGATGTGGATGTTATGTATGGGTACTCAAAGTCTTCCTGTTCAACACTATTTGGACACAGTGGGAGGGTGGGCCCATGGATTTAACGAACAGAGACATGAGGACCAGCCCATCTATATGGCCATATTTAATGAACAGTTTGGAGGACATGTGCAAATGGTAGCCCCACGGCCCCCTTGTTCGCAGGGGAAAAAGCCTTGAAATTCGGTGTAGGACGCTAGGGGTGTCTACCCTCTACCCTCTACTTCTCTGGGCTGTCTTCAGATAAGATCGTCCTAGGTCTCTCTGACCTCTACAAACGTCTACCGGATCTGATCCAATCCTTTCTTACAGTCTCTTCTTACTTGGAATCATTGTGGGACAAGACGGGTCAATCATTCAATATAGACAACAATGAAGTCTAGTTTGGGCCGGAGCCAAGAACGATCCAGTCTGATTATGGTCTGAGGAGCCAACCTGTTTCCAGTTGCAACCTACTGCCATCGTTTAACGGATCATGTTCGATTTCACTTTATCAAGACACAAACAGTAGCTGCGAGACATGACATGAGGTTGCTAGCGAATGACTCTTGCCGACGACGACGACGACGACGACTGGAGAATCAGAAATTTGGTTTTTCTAGTCCCTCTTCAAATTTCAGTTCTCGATCGTTTACACGAACCAGTTTTGTTTTTCGGTACGACGTACTTGGATTATTTGAAAGAAGTTGATCAACTTCAGAGAACTAGTTTTCATGGTTTTTAGTACTGACAAAATAAGACTCTCTAGTTCTTATCCATTACAAATTGCAACGCTATCTTTAACATTAAGAATAGAGATTGATAGGGAAAAACTATCTTTGACATTAAGAATAGGGATTGATAGGGATAAAGGATAACGGATGAACTCAAATCAAATTGTATCCAACTACAGTACGTAGCTGAAGAGTTGTAAATGCTACGGCACTTGTTGTAATCCTATAAATACATGTCTCCTTATCAATAAAAATATGTCAAATTATTTTCTTCTTCCTTCTGTTTGTTCCATATGGTATTAGAGCAGGCTTCGACCGTTTTCTCGCTCTGATCGATCCCTCTGAAGACTCACCAACCTCTGCTTTTGTTCACCGTGTGGGACGTCGAGGAAGAATCGTGTTTGCCTTGCTAGAACTCCTTAGGAGGTGAACCATGAAATTGACCAAAAGCTGAGCTTCGACATAGCCTCAGGAATCGCTGACAACCGCAACTCAGCCATCGAAAAGAGCGTTCATCGTCCCGCATCTGCAACTCGGCTCTTCACCGTCCCTCCCAACTCCGGAGAAGCCTCTGAAAGGTGATGCTGCCAGAGCCGCACCACTGAGGGCTGTTGCCGTTGCACCTACCACAGCTAGTGCCTGGTATTTGTCGCCCATCTTCCTCTTCCTGTTTTCATCCTGTAGACCTTCGGTTTAATCCAAATTCCTGATTAAAGAGGAGGTTGGGAAGAAGAAGGCTGATGCACGTGTAACACACATGTGCAACAGTAAAAAAAAAGTGTGATTCTTGAATGTGAGAAAGAAAAAATAAAGGAGGCACCTTGCCGTCAACTCTATTTCGACGGTCTACCAACTCGTCAGCAAGAACTTATTCTTTCCTTGTCATCCAAATTTGTGCTCATAGCTTGAGGGGGAGAAGTAGAAGAAGATGTATAAGAAAGAGGTATTTTATTCCATATGTCGTGGTAATTTTTATTTGATCAAAATATTCAAGAAAATGGGAGCACAAAAGATAGTTTTTGTATCTATGAAGAATAGTATTTATGACGATTTTTTTTTCAATAAAAGAAAATTGAAGACCAAAAATCCTTTTCATTGCAAACTGAAGTTATAAACTCCATCTTAAGGGGGAGTGTTGAAGAGCAAATATGAAAGAGTTTTACATGATTCTTGCAATAAGAAGTTTTACAGAGCCAAACTTATTATCGAAGCAGGTCTCACAGAAGATTTTCAGTTTAAAGGTGTTTTAGTTATGTTATTATTTTATTATGTTGATTTATTTAATTATGCTAGAACTTATCTTTAAGTGTTATGAGTTTGGGTGTAATTGGGGCAATGGTAGTTTAATTGTAATCGGACTCTACTACTTTCATCTATTATAAATAGGGGTTAATGTCTCATATTACATCAAGTTAATGATTTTTTTCTCTTTTCCATAAATTCAACACACAGTGTCCTGTTTTTCGTCAGATGTATCCACAATTGCAACCACACCCTTCGACACAATGGCAAACATGATCATATCTTACAAACACCACACCTTCTACCGATTTTTCTTGGCTCCTAGATAGTGGCACATCACATCATGTTACATCCAACTTGCGTAATATCTCTTATCACACTCCTTATGACATCACTGACGACATTGTGATTAGTGATGGCACGGGTCTCCCTATTACACATACCAGTTCCAAATCTCTCTCTACATCCTCTTGTACTTTTTTGTTTAATAATATTCTTTGTGTTTCTACCATGCAAAAGAATCTTATTTCTATTTCTCAGTTATGTCAATCCAATCATACTTCCATTGAATTTTTACCTACTTCTTTTCATGTGAAGGATCTTTGCACGGGGGCAACACTTTTGTTGTCGTCCTCAGCCTAGTCTTCACAGTTAGTAGCCTTTTCCGCGTCAAAACTACTTTGTCTGTATGTCATCATCGCTTAAGTCATCTGTCCTTTCCAATTCTAAGGCACACTGTCTCTACTTTTCAGTTAGATTTATCGCCTCCACTGAATTTTACTTTCAATTGCACTTTTTGTCAATATAATAAGAGTCACAAATTACCATTCTCCCACTCTTCTCTTGTCACTTCTTCCCCTCTTGACATTATTTTCTCGGATGTCTGGATCTCTCCTATTTATTCTATAGATGATTTCAAATATTATGTTATTTTTGTCGATCACTTTACAAAGTATAACTTGTCAAACAAAAATCACATGTGCTTGATACATTTGTCCGGTTCAAATCTCTTGTTGAAAACTTCTTTGGTAAACGGATTAAAATACTTTATTCTAATAATGGAGGAGAATATAATGCAATATCCTCTTTTTGGCTACCAATGGCATTTCTCACCTCACGTCTCCTCTACATATACCTGAATACAATGGGTATTTCGAATGATGACATTATCATATTGTCGAAACAGGTCTATATCTTATTTCTTATGCCTCTATACCTCTATCTTACTGGTCATATGTTTTATCCACTGTTGTCTATCTCACCAACCGTCCATCTACTCCCACGCTTAATCTTCTTTCACCATATGCCAAACTTTTTGGCACTCCTCTAAACTTCAAAGTTTTGGTTGTCTCTGTTATCCGTGGCTCAGGCCATACTCTATCCACAAACTCACTCCTCGTTCCTCTCCTTGTGTCTTTCTTGGGTACTGTACCACTCAAAGTGTTTATCTATGTATTGAACCTACTACCACTCGTCTTTATGCACCACATCATGTTAAATTCATTGAGTCTATCTTTCCCTTCACTACATTTTAGTCTCACCTTGACCGTCATTCATCAGACACATTCTCCCACTGGTGTTCCTCTGTGTCCTTCCTTCTGGCTACTGACACATTGTTGGAAGATGGGCCCGAGCTCACACGACCAACGAAGGCCCACATGTCCAAGGAGAAGGTCCACACAGTGGCAGCATGATGGTAAATAAAGTCTTGTAATATTTGTATTTTTTTATATCTATAAATAAAACTTAAGGGGGAGGGTTTAGACAAGTCTATTACCCTAAGCTTCCTCATTTTTCTCCAAATTCGTCACTCTTCTACTTCTCCACCTAAAACCTTCTCTCCACAACTCTTATTCTTCTTCTCACTCTTAATCCTCTTCTACTATGATTATACATGATGGAATCCGAAGTTTCAACATGGTATCAGAGCAAACAATGATTTGAGATGTAAAAGGAGAATAAATGGATGAAGAAGAAGAAAAAGAAAAAACAGGAGTTTCTTGTTTTTCCTTAAGTCTTATTTATGAATTTCTTTATTTCATTGGATATTTCACTCTCTTGCCATATTTTTCATATAGTAAATTACATACCGTTGGAAAGATATTTCAGTCTAGTTTCCAACTAAAAAAATCATTGAAATCATATTTTTATAGAAAGAGAAATCGACATCTAAAGCACCAAAGGTAAGGCAGCTGCAAAAAGCTTCAACTTTCGAGCTATTTTATGCCATCAAGAACGAGAATTTATATGGAGAATTATATATAAAAAGAAAGATATATTATCTTATGTGTCCTTATTGCTCTTAAGGTCTTTTACTACCTATTGGTTATCCACTGCTATATAACTGCCTATTTGGTACGTGTTATTTGGGCCTAGGCCCATTTCATCTGATGCTATTATGTCTCTTAGATTGAGACATTATTATTGAAGAAACACTTCTCAGTTGCTACTTGTTGTTAATATTGGTTATTCTGATGAAGAAGAAAGCATAAGGTGGCCCCAAAATATTATCTTTCGGTGATTACCATGTACCCCCTTATTTGACATTTTTACTCCTACCATTTGAGAGTCGGTGCCCTGTGGAGGGACACCTTGGCAGAGGAGTTTACTACTACACTTCTAACCAATGATTATAGACCCAACACCTATAGAGGATAGGAGTGTGCCTAACATCCAACGTGAGTCAAATCTATTATTCACCCAAGAGGTGTTTTTTCGAGCAACCCTGAGAAAGTAGGTAGAATCTGTGCTCCACAGTAGGGTTACATTTTCTCCTGTGAAATTGAGCAAAACATATTTTTGACTATGACCATTTGACTAGAGTATAGAGCGATGTCTCACGGTTAGGAGTGATTTTACTCTCTTATAGTATGCTAACTGGGTCTCTTGGCAAAAAGAGACCACCAACTTGAGGGAGAGTGTTGGAAGATATTGTGGACTGCCATTTTATACAGGAAGATTTTATACACCATTTGTAGCAAGCTGGGCGTTCATGATATTTTCTCACCCCCACCTTGAGGGGGAGTGTTGGAAGATGGGCCTGTCCACTCGACCAAGGAAAGCCCACACATCTAAATGTGTGAAAGATGGGTTCAAGCCCACAGACTATGGAGAAGGCTCACATAGTGGTGGTATTATGGTAAATAAAGAGTCATCTCATAAAGATCGCACTGATGTAATTAGTTTATGATTTATGTATCTTATTCACTCTTACTGGGGTGAGGTGTATTCTTATAATAGTTGTACTTTTGATATCTATAAATACAACAAGGGGGAGGGTTTGGACAAGTCTATTACCCTAATCTTCCTCCTCTTTTCTCCAAATTCGTCACCCTTCCTCTTCTTCTCCAAAAACCTTCTCTCCACCACTCTTTTTCTTCTTTTCACCCTTTAATCCTTTTCTCACCATAACCACTGCTTCGATCCATGCGCTCTTTGCAAGCTCCATTCAAGACCTCGCACCTAACCCCACTCAAACAACTCCCTCATTGACGACCCGCACCCATCATCTCTACCTACTTCCTCCTGTCCCCGTGTTATTTTCACCAAATCCAAGAACAACATTTACAAGTCCATCCAAAAATTAAACCTCACAACCCAACTTCCTACATTTGCCAACCATGAACCAACTACTATGACTCAAGCTCTCCATGATCCCAAATGGCATCAGGTTATGTCTGATGAGTATGATGTTCTTATTCAGAATGGAACATGAGAACTTGTTCTCTCAGATCCCTCGCAAAATCTGGTTGATTGTCAATAAAATTTTCATACTAAATATCTCTCTGATGGCTCTATTGATAGGTACAAGGCTGACTTAGTTGCCAAAGGATTTCACTAGTGCCCTGGGGTTGATTGTCATGAAACCTTTAGTTCCGTTGTCAAGTCTACCACTATTCATGTTGTTCTTAGCCTTGTAGTAAGTCGTGGATGGTCGATTCGATAACTTGATATCAGTAATGTGTTTCTCTAAGGTACCTTGTCTGAGAATATTTTTATGGCACCATCACCGGGCTTCATTGATCATGATCATCCTCATCCTCATCTTGTCTACAAACTTGCAAGGTTATCTACAGTCTCAAGTGTAGAATTAAGGATCCCATGATAAAAACTTCAACTAAAGTACGAAGAAGAAAGATAAGAGAAAGAGGAGAGCTCGATTACCAAAGAGGGAGAGAGCTTGGACGAATTTGAGAAGAGAGAAGAGAACTTGATGCTCTACCTCTTAGCCAAGGGCCTCTATTTATAGATTTTACAATGCCCCTAGGGCTACAACATTACAAGAGAAAAGACATAAATAGACAAGTGATTACAACTTCATGCCATCTTTAAGAGAAGTCTTTTTATTTACCAATATGTCACCTCTTGGATGTGTGGGCTTTCTTCCTTGGACGTGTGGGCTTGAGCCCATATTCTAACACTCCTCACAAGTTGGGAGAGAAAAAAATATCATAAATACCCAACTTGCCACATATAAAAGATAAGATCTTAGACGTAATCGGTTTAGTAAGAATATCCGTTGTTTGCTCTTGTGATGAAACATGTTTGAGAGAGATTATTCTCGTTTAAAATTTCTCCCTTATGAATTGGCAATCCACCTTTAATGTGTTTGGTCCTTTCATGGAAGATTGGATTCGTAGTGATATGAATAGCTGCTTGGTTATCACATTATAGACCCATAGAAACTCCTTTATAATATCCTAATTCGATAAGAAGGGACCTGATCCATAGGAGTGTTGCCTGTGAGAGCCATAGCCATATATTCTGCTTTTGCACTGGATCTTGCAACCACATTTTGCTTCTTGTTTCTCCATGTAACAGGTTCCCTCCAACAAGTGTGAAATATCCAGAAGTGGACTTCTTGTCATCAACTGATCCATTTTAATCTGCGTGTAAGAAACCTTCTATGTTGAAGTGGCAACTTTTCTTATAGAGCAACCCTCTTCCTAGGGCTCCTTTTAAGTATCGTACTATCTTTTCCAAGGCCTACCAACGGGTAAGTTATGGTTTATGCATGTACTGACTTACCACACTTGCGGCATATGATATGTTTGGTCTAGTTATCGTGAAGTGGATAAGTTTGCCCATAATTCTTTGATATTTGCCAATATCAATATCTTCTCCAGAACTTGCACATAATTTAATATTCGCATCCATAGGTGTATCAGTTTGGTGGCACCCCATCATTCCTGTTTCTTCGAGGAGGTCCAAGACATACTTCCTTTGAGATAATATTATCTCATACTTGAACTGAAGAACTTCTTTGCCTAGAAAATAATTTAGAAGTCCAAAATCTTTAGTTTTAAATTCATGACATATCATGTTTTTTGCTTCTTGTACGCTATGGACATCATTGCCGGTTAAAACAATATCATCAACATACACAACCAATACTATCTTTCCTTTTGAGGTATCTTTAATAAACACCAAATGATCTACTGAGCACAGACGAAATCCAAACCATAGTAGTGTTTGGCTAACTTTATCAAACCAGGCCTTAGGGGACTGTTTAAGCCCATATAAGAACTTATTTACGCGGCATACAAACTCCCCTCAACCACATAACCAAGTGGTTGAATCATATAAATTTTCTCGCATATATCATCATTTAAGAAAGCATTTTTGACGTTGAGTTGACAGACGGGCCATTTAGATTTAGTGGCAAGCGATAATAGGATACATACTGAATTTAACTTGGCAACAGAAGAGAAGTTCTCCTCATAATCCACTCTATAACATTGAGTGTACCCTTTATCGATGAGACGGGCCTTAAGACGAGCAATGGACCCATCTAGATTATGTTTCACAGTAAAAACCCATTTACAACCGATCTGTTTCTTACCTGTCGGAAGTGGTGCTAAGTTCCATGTCTGGTTTTCATATAAGGCTTGTATTTTCTCATCTATAGCCGCCTTCCATCCTGGATGTTTCAGGGTCTCCTGATAGGATTGCGGAATAGAGATGGAAGAAAGAGATGCAAGGAATTGATAACAAACTGAAGACAACCGATGGTGAGACATAAAGTTGGATATAGAATGAGAAGTGGTACAAGTACGAGGTTTTTTTCTTAGAGCAATGGGTCGAGTATCAAACTGTGGACCAAATGGAATAGGGGAAGAAGAACTTATCTTGGTAGGATATGAGAACTCCACAGGTGTGGTATCGGCCGATGCTTCGGGGGCAGAGTGACATTGGCAATAAAGGGCACAAATGGACGAGGAGTGGTAGGAGGAAATGACAAACCTGGAGGAGCATCATTTGAGGAATAGAATGAGGCCTAGACACAAGTAACTGCTGAAGGGTAGGATTGTAACATGCATAACCTTTTTGGGTGCGAGAGTAACCCAAGAAAATATAGTTCATAGAGAGAGAAACAAGTTTACTTTTCTAAGGAGATGTGATATGGACAAAACAAGCACATCCAAAGACCTTTATGGGAAGAGAAAATGGGTCTTCACTAGAAAATAATACAGAATTTGGAGTCTTATGACCAAGTACAAATGAAGGTAACTTATTGATAAGGAAATAGGCTATAAGTATGGCATGAGGCCAATAAAAGTAGGGTACCTTCATGGAGTAGAGGAAGCCTTGGGCAACCTCAAGGATATGACAAATCTTTCTTTCGGCAACACCATTCTATTGAGGTGTGTAGGCACAAGATGTTTGATGGATAAAGCCATTACCTTCACAGAAGAATTGAAACTCACTAGACAAGTACTCTTTAGCACTATCAGACTTAGTACTTGATTTTTCTTGCCAAACTGGGTTAATACCATAGCATGAAAGGCCTTAAAGATAGTAAATATGTTAGATCTTTCTTTAAATAGATATAACCAAGTAACCCGGGTAAAATCATAACAAAAGTAACAAAATATTTAACTTGAGAAATATTGGAGACACTCAAGGGTCCTCATACATCAGAATATACTAGAGAAAAGGGAGCAACACTTTTATTGGGAGGGCGAGGAGAATATGTACTCTGGTGTTTGCTTAACCAACAAACCTCACAATTTAAAGTAGACAAAGACTTTAAAGAAGGAAATAAATGCCGAAGAGAAGCTGTAGACGGATGGTCAAGTTGGTTGTGCCAAAGTTGCGCTTAGGATGGAGAGGATGAAAGTGCAACTAACGGAGGTAGGTCGAAGTAATACAAACCCTCCTTTTCATGACCTCTACCAATCACCCGCTTCATTGTTAGATTCTAAAATATAAAAGAAGAGGGGGAGAAGGAGATAGACAAGTTTAGATGTTTTGTGAGATGACTTATCGAGGGTAAGTTTAAAGGGAATTGAGGAACAAATAGGACATCTTGAAGTAGAATAGAAGGTGTAATAGAAGATGATCCCTTTCCAAGTACTTTGGTTTGGGTACCATTAGCTATAGTAACAAACTTATCGGGAATACATGAAGATAAAAATTTTAGCATATGTTTGTTACTTGAGAGATGTTCGGAGGCCCTTAAGTTTATTATCCAAGATGAAGAGGAGGAAGTGGAAGAAAGCACACCATCTGTAGGTAAAGATGTAAGGGAAGACCCCATAAATGACTTCATTTTCTGAAATGTTTCATAGTCTTCATGAGTGAGAGTCATCTTCCCAGTTTGTGATTCAGCATTGTCTTCCCGTTTTTCAACGGTAACGGAGGTTGGAGTAGTCGTGGCCCATTCTAGTTTTCCATGAAGTTATTAACAATTTTCCACAAGGTGGTTTTGATTACCACAATAAGTGCATATGCGAGGCTTTGTGCGAGAGTAGCTAGGACCGATTCTACCACCTCTTGTTTGGCCTCCTCTAGAATTTCTATCACGGTCTTGGTTGGAGGATGATGCACCTCTATTACCTGAATACATAGCAGATGGAGCATCATTATTTGAGTTAAGAGATGGATTAGGGATTCAGAACAATGTGTCACTTATTTCATCAAATGATGGTAGTGCAGAGGAGCTAAGATGTTGAGTCTTAGCAACTTCAAGGTATGGCTTGATATTTGTCAAACAAATTGTTGCCGCTAAAGCTTCCCTTTGCCTCTTTTGAACATAAATATCGGTGGATTATGGTTGAGTGATCTTCCACTCTTGAAGTAGACCCCGAAACTGAGCCAAAAATTCTTGAATATTGACTCCTTGCTTAGTATTGAGCATGTTTTGCAATACATTAAATAATTTTTTTAAAGAAGTCGTACTAGAATATAACTTAGTACAAGTGTCCCAAATCTATTTAGATGATTCTAAGTGGGCAACATTGTTGGCTACATGCTCTTCCATACTATTAATAAGCCAACTAATTACGAAATTTTCATCCTTAATCCACTAGAGATAGGATTGACTTTCTTCATCAATCGACGGAGAAGGCTTGGTTAAGTGACCGAGAAGGTCTTGAGTAATAAGAACCCTTTTTACCGATTTAGACCAACTAAGATAATTTGATAGTCCCTTAAGGGAATAGTAGTAATTATTTGAGTATGCCACTCTTGCTAGTATTTTCTTCATCCATCTTGAATCAAACAAATGTTTAACAAAGCACAAATAAGAAGAGGATATGGTACTAAAGCACACTAAAGATCCAATTATACAATTTCCAAAATTAAGAGTGAGTAAAACAAAGGTGGGAAGTCACTTAAAGTCATGCATAGGCTGCCAAAGAGGTCAATCCAAATTTTCCAAATAGGGGAAGATACCATTTCCCATGCATTCCAAATTTGAATATCAATTCGAATGTTTAAATTAAAATTTGGAATTTCAATCAACTAAGATCCACTTTCAAAATACTTCAAGATTTCAAACTTGAAAAAGATATCTTGCCCAAAAATAAGGAGATAATCTTGTACCAAATCAACTCAAAAAATTATCCACTAATTCAAACTTGAAGAATCCTTGTACCAAATTTGTCCACTTTCAAATTGAGATATAGTATCTTATCCACAAAATAATGCACTAAATCATCCAAAAATTTGTGCCTATGTCAAGTAAAATCACATCCAGTAATGAATCAAATCCTCTTATACCCTTAAAGAAAAAACTTCAAGAGGATACAGTGAAAACTCGTGCCTTAAACCCAAAATTCCAAAAACTTGGCTAATCACTTAAGAACCACAATTTTTGGACTTTCTTTGATATCCTTTTTAGCAAATAAGGTCTCTTATAAATCTCATCTCATAGGGGGAAAGCCCAACTTTCAAATAATGTATTATCAATAACTTTAACATGTAAAAATTCAAAGAGAGAACTTAGGAAATCTCATCTCATAGGGGGAACCCCAACTCTCATGCTTTGTAGACTAATCCGAATATAAAAAACTTAGGAAATCGAGCTAAGTTTCATGTAAGGATCTTGAACATTAGGAAATCGAGCCAAGTTTCATGTAAGTTACTGAAGCTCAAATCATTTCTATCACATAAACATCCTCTTCTTAAATAATCAATTTTGATAACAAAAACTTGTAACAACTGATCTTGAACAAACTTGTAATTTAGCCACAAGAAGACCAAGATTATAACATCTTCTTAACACATAGAATTAACCATCACATCTTCTCATATGAAGGCCATCTTTTCTTGATGTAATCTAGAGATCAAAGGCTTGACATATATCAAAGAAAATGTGTAAATAATAACCAAAAATAACTTATCTCTTCATGGTTGGATTCCTTCCCTCATGAGTAACTAGTATGAGATCTTCATAATTTTTTTTAGTATACCTTAACATGGGGGATCCTCAAATCTAAGCTCTAATATCATGTAGAATTTAGGATCCCATTATAAGAACTTCAACCAAAGTAAGAAGAAGAAGGAGAAGAGAGAGAGAGAGAGGAAAGCTCGACTACGAAAGAGCGAGAGAGCTTGGACGAATTTGAGAAGAGGAGAGAACTTGATGCTCTACATCTTAGCCAAGGACCTCTATTTTTAATTTTTACGATGCCCTTAGGGCTACAACATTACAAGAGAAAGAGACATAAATAGACAAGTAATTACAACTTCATGCCATCTTTATGAGAAGTCTTCTTATTTACCAATATGCCACCTCTTGGATGTGTGGCCTACCTTCCTTGGATGTGTGGGCTTGAACCCATCTTCTAACATTAAGCAAGCTCTACGTGTTTGGTATCATGAGTTGCGCCAGTTTCTCATCACCTCTGGCTTCACCAACTCTCATGCAGACTCCTCTCTATTTATCTCTCACACAGGTACTGATGTGTTGTATATTATGGTCTATTTGGATGATATTATTATTACAGGAGACAATGATCAAACTATGACAATGTTCATCCAACTTCTTGCTCAAATATTTTCACTCAAGGATCTTTGCTCCTTGAGTGGTGAATAAGTTGGCTTCTTTCTCGGAATTGAAGTTATTCCTCATTCTCAAGGATTATTTCTGTCTCAACTATGGTATATTTTTTATCTCATTGATCGCACATACATGAAAAATACAAATCCCGTAGCTATGCCTCTTGCCACAACATCTCCACTGGCAATTGAGTTTGGGACGACATTCTTTGATCCATCTAAATATCAAAATATTTTTTGTAGTCTCCAATATTTGTATCTTACCTGGCCTAACATTGCTTATTTAGTGAATAAGTTGTTTATGCATTGCCCTACTACTGACCATTGGGATGTTGTCAAACGATTGTTGCGCTATCTTTGTGGGACTCCGGATCATGGTATTGTACTTCATCAACAATATTTTTTCTCTCCATGAATCCTCTGATGTTGACTAGGTAGGAAACAAGGATGATTTTACTTCCACAGGTGGCTATCTTGTTTACCTAGGTTACAATCATACATCTTGGAGTTCTAAGAAGCAACGAACGGTTGCTCGATTCTTTTCTGAGGCGGAATATCAATTTGTTGCAACCACTATAGCAGAGATCCATTGGATCTGCTCTCTTCTCACTGAACTTGGTGTTTTCCTTCCACAACAACCGGTGCTGACAATATCAGTGCTATCAATTTGTGCTCTAATCCAGTATTTTACTCTCGCATGAAACAACTCTCACATGAAACATGTATCTTTGGATTACCACTTCATTCGAGAACAAGTTCAAAGTGGGGCTCTTCGGGTTACTCATGTCTCCTCTGCTGATCAGTTAGCAAATGCGCTCACCAAACCGCTTCCACGAACACGTTTCATTGAAGACCAAGATTGGACTCTCCTCTCAGAGCTCCATCTTTGCGAGGGCAAGATAGAGACATAGGATAACTGATGAACTCAAATCAAATTATATCCAACTATGGCACATAGAATAGTTGTGCCATATCTGAAGAGTTGTAAACACTACAACACTTGTTGTAATCGTATAGGGGTACTGGATTTCTCAACAAGAACATTAATGGGTGAGACAATACATCCCTAGATAAAGAAAGAAAGGGGGAGGACGTTTCAGCCTAGACGTCTCATAATGTAAGCAAGCCTGAGACTTAACCCTACATGATAACATTGTGCAACCTTTGTTGCGTTCATTTTGCACAAATGATTCACTTGTCTCATTTGTTCTCATTTGATTATGTCTAAAAATACCCATGCATCAACATGACGTGGTAGTCATATTCTCACACAAAGGCCTTGCAATACTTTTTGTTGAGTTCAGATTTGCTAGATCGTATTCTAGGAGCAGGGAGCACATGGAAAGGATTGATAGGAGCTACATGAAAAGATGAGTCTTATTTATCATACACATATGATTGGAAGGGACCAGCTCCTTTGCTAGAATATAGTCTAGCATATTTGACCCCCTCCTTTCGTTGGATACATATGAGGAAGTGGATGATGATCCTACATTAATGGTGTCTACCACTAAAAGCATGTTGCTAATACGTGGTGATACCAAGATGTATGCAAAATTCTATTGAGAGCATTAATATTATTATGATCATGAAGGTATAAGATGATGACAAACATATAGGACCTTAGACCTTTTCCAAAGTCTTTCTCTATGGAGTAGGGTGCATGTTTGAACTGCATATATTTTTGTTTTTGTCTATTCGTGCTTAATTTCTTTCTCGTTTGTACTAGTCATTACATGGTATCAAATAGTTTGGATTGAATTTGTTGGTTAAAGATCTAAGAGTTGAGAGTATTTTAAAGATTAAAAGTCAATGATGATTTCATTTTAAAAATGGGACAAAGACATAATTAATACTTAGTTTTTCATTCTTTCTATTGAATTTAGGACCCCTTTACTGATATCTCGAGCAAGGTGAGAGAGGGAGAAAGAAAAAGAAAGAGAGAGAGAGCTCTCGGGTAGAGAAGAGAGAAGAGAAAAAAGGGAAAAGAGTTTAGACTAGAGAGTAAAGCTTCACGAGAAGAAGTGGAAAACTACTTCTTTCTTATTCATAATTCGAGTACAAACACCTCTATTTATAGTAGAGGAAAGTAGTAGAGTCCAAGTACAATTGTACTATCATTCTCCTAATTACATTCAAATTATAGCTCTTAAAGATAAGTCTATCATAATATAATAACTCAACATAATTAGAAGACTAGCATAACTCAAACTCAACCTCTTCTATGAGGAAGTGACCATAAGATAGAGATGCAAGCTCGTGGTTATCATTATGGGTCCCACATGATCTTCTATCTCATGTGATAAAGATACCTGTTTGTGGTATCTTTGTGGATCCCACTTGATCTTCAAATATTTTAACTCATGCCTGCTCGTGTGATGACTCATCATGTCATCTCTCATTCTTATGGTGGGTCCCACCAACTCGTGCAACCATGGTGGGTCCGACTTTGTAACACTCACCCTCAAGTTGGGGGTGAGAAAACATCGCAAACGATCAGCTTGCTACAGATGGTGGACAAGATCTTATGAGTAACTGGTTTGGTGAGAATGTCTGCAACTTTGCTCTATGAAGATATATGTTTGAGAGATAATATGCCGGTTTGAAAATTTTCTCGTATAAAGTGGCAGTGTACTTCAATGTGCTTTGTTCTCTCATGGAAGACCAGATTTGATGTGATATGTATTGTCATCTGATTATCACAATATAGATCCACAAGAGCTTCTTTATAAAATTCCAATTCAGTGAGAAGGGAACTGATCCATTGAAGCTCACAAATTGTGTGTGCCATGGCTCTGTACTCTGTTTCTACACTAGACTGTGCAACTACATTTTGCTTCTTGCTTATCCATGTAACCAAGTTCCCTCCAATCATTGTACAATACCCCGATGTAGATTTTTTGTCATTCAGGGATCTGGCCCAATCTGCATCTGAGTATCCTTCTATGATGAAGTGACCATGGTTCTTATAGTGAAGCCCTCTTACTAGTGCTCATTTCAAATATCGCAATATTCTTTCTAGGACTTGTCAGTGACTAAGTTGTAGTTTGTACATATATTGATTTACCACACTTACTGCATATGATATATCTGGCCTTGTCACACAAAGATAAATAATTTTTTCCACAAGTCTTTGATATTTTCCAATATCCACATCTTCTCCAATACCCACACATAATTTTGTATTTGAGTCCATAGGGTTTTTTACTAGTCTACACCCCATCATTACTTTCTCCTCCAGAAGATCAAGGACATACTTCCTTTAAGATAGTACAATCCCATGTCTAGGCTGTAATACTTCAATACCCAAAAAATATTTAATTAGTCCAAGATCTTTTGTCTTGAATTCTGCACATATTTTTTCCTTAGTTTCCCGGATGCCCTCAGGATCACTACTGGTTAAAACAATATCATCAACATATACTACGAAAATCACCTTGCCTTTAGGTGTGTCTTTAATAAATACGGAGTGATCTACCAAACATCTGTGAAATCTAGCCCGTATGAGGGTTTGCCTAAAATTTTCTAACCATACTCAAGGAGAATGTTTCAGACCATACATAGATTTCTTCAATTGACATATCGACTCCCCCTCAACCACATAACTAGGTGGTTGATGCATATAAATTTCTTCCTTGATATCCCCATTAAGAAAAAAAATTTCACATCAAGATGATACTTGGTAAGAAGAATTAGATGCCAGAGATAATAAAATACGTACTGAGTTCCTTTGGGCCACCGGAGAGAATGTTTCCTCATAATCAATTCCATAACACTGTGTATAGCCTTTAGCAACGAGGCGAGCAACAAACCCATCCGGATTGTGTTTCACTGTAAAATCCCATTTGCAACCAACAAGTTTCTATCTGATGGAAGAGGAACTAGAGCCCAGTCTGGTTTTCATATAGTGTCTGCATTTCTTCGTCATTGCCACCTTCCACCCTGGATGTTTGAGAGCCTCCTAATAGGACTATGGGACTGATTGGAGGAGATAAATGAAAGAAATTGACAACATAAAGGGGATCAACGATGGTGAGACACAAAATTGGATATGGGGTGAGAAGTAGAGGGCATAGTACAAGTTCTGGGTTCTTTTCGCAAGGCAATGCGATGAGTATCATATTGTGGGCTAAAAATAATAGGAGAAGATGGACATACCTCGGTGGGATACGTAAGCTCAACAGGTGTGGTGTTAGCTAGTGTGTCTTGGGGTTGAGTAGTTTTCGTAGCATGGAGCACAACCGGTCGAGGAGTATTTGGTACCGAAGATAGACCTGGAGGAACATTGTCAGAATAGTATGAAGAGTTTTCAAGAAAAGTGACATCCCTGGACACAAGTAAACGTTGGAGAGTGGGATTGTAGTAAACATAACCCTTTTGTGTGTGAGAGTATCCTAAAAAGATAAACTTGATAGAATTGGGTTTACTGTGTTGTAGTGAGGTAATATGAACAAAACATTAACACCCGAAGACTTTCAAGGGAAGTAAAAAATGATCATCATGTGGCAACAATAACGAGTATGGGGATTTATTACCTAGAACGGAAGAGGATAACCTATTTATAAGAAAACATGCAGTAAGGATGACATGCGACCAATAAAAGTATGGAACTTTCATGATATATAGTAAATTGTGACCTACCTCAGGAAGATGTCGGTTCCTCCATTCTGCTACACCATTTTGTTGAGGGGTATAGGCACAAGATGCTATTCTCTTAACAAAATGAGTCAAGGTCTTTGGAAGTATATTCTTTGGCATTATTAGACAAGATGTTTGATGGATAATGTCATTCTCTTTGACCAGAGTGAGTGAGTACCATAGCATGAAAGGATTTAAATATAGATGGTACTTCAGAACGTTCTTTAAAGAGAAATAACCAAGTGGTAAGAGTAAAATCATCGATAAATGAAAAAAGAGTAATACTTTTAAGAGGCAATAAAGAGTCACAAAAATTATGGTCAAGGAAGATAACTATTGAAACGATTCAGAAGTGCTGATAGTTGATTGTCCAAGAAAAGAAAGGTTCTCAATCGATTTAGTGTGAATCATTTATAGGGCAAAATCAACCCTTCCATCTATTGACTAGGATGTGTTAGATAAAAAGCTTCACTTCAATCAATCTAAAGATAATTTCAATTAATTGAAGCTCATTCTTGAATCGATTCACTACTCGATTTTTGCTATATTTTAGGATTTTGTGTGTGTTTTTAGTTCTATTGCCTACTTTTGAAGCATCGAAGTATCAAATTTATTGATTTTATACCAATTAAGCTAGACAATAACTATCCTATCGTTTGATACATCTCATAAAGTTTTATATAGTTGGCTATGATGCATTTGGCCACGGGTATTGTTGAGGCAGGAATTACATATATAGTAAGTGACGTCAAAGAGGAAATAATTGCACAAACACCTAATTATCAGAAGTGGTATATAAACGATTTTAGTTAGTTAGGTAGGTAAAAGTTGCACTTTCATTGGCATCCTTCTACATGTCGCTAATACTAAAAATGCTTTTAAGCTATAGGAAACATTACAAAACTCATTTATGGTGCAAAACAGTGTCAGGGCCTATTGGTTACGTTAGAACTACATGCAACGAAAATTTACATTCGTATTTTATAATTACATAAAGAGCTTATGTAGCCACTTTTATGCTATCAGTGAATTAGTCCCATCCCAAGATATAATAGTGTATCCGTTGAGGGGATTTAAGAACATTAGGTGTTAGTTCAATCATAGTTTACTTTGCCCTTGTCATTGATTAAAACACTGCTTCGTGCACTCCTACAATAAAATAAAAATTTCATAGATGATTGAGGACGACATAGTAGAGATAATCGACATAGTATGATGCTTTGATTGGGTATGGGTTTTGTGGTAAACTTGATAATACGACCAAAGAAAGTTCTTGCTACAAAAGTTGTAGTAACGGGATGACCAACACCACGGTTTTAGCAGCAAATTTACATAGCTGATAAATCAATGAAGTACTTGACCGTGCCTAGGTGTAGCCAACATATTACCAATGGTTGTCGTGAACTCTTTGACTTGCCTCCTTACATCGGTCATGGTTTTGTAATCTAAAAGTTCATTTGATTATTAAATTATGTCATTACAACTAATTCACTTTATACCATCTCAAGAAAGATCAATTAGTTTGTTCCATGAGTAATCAAATTTGTAACCCTACTCTACCCACCCAAACTTTAAGGCAAACTACAAATCCGTGTGTACAAAAGTTGAGAAGAGGGAAGACATAAAGATCGATTTTCTGCGATTAGTTGAATCACAAAAACTGGTCAGGATGATTCCTTTTTCCTTACCACGAATTTTTGTACAATCAAATTTGGATAGGTGCTTAGGTCCAAATAAGGCTAGTTCAAGTTGCTAGTTTGTTCTAATTTGGGTTTAATAATACTAATAATTAAAGCTTATTGTTGTCTATTCAAGTTTTAAGAAAAATAAGTTCTGACTATGAATTACTAAAGAATATTGTTGCTACATAACTTGTTGGTAGGCAAGTTTTATTCCTTGTTTTCTAATGGTATCTAGAGAGCCAATCTCTCATCGAGGGGACATTGTCAATAAATCTGTATATACCATGTGATTGTTTCTTTGTTACAATTTCATATATACACATGCCACGCTTACTAATACATACGCACATCACACTCATCGCTTCTAGTTAAACTATGTACCTTCATGAAAAGATATCTTCCTAGAGCATTTAAAAATAAATACGATATTCGCATAATAATTTGCACATCGAAGGAGCTTTTTAAAATTTTACATTTTCAAGTGTATGTTGGTGAGTTTCACCAAAATTATGAAATTATCAATATAGTGTTGTAAAATATATTCCTAGCAAAAACTCAAATGTAATTTAAATTAGAAGGAGCAATATTTGTATTTTGATGCAAGGAGGTATTTTGGCATAGTCAAAATTAAATGTTTTATGTATATAGGCCATCCAATTTGCTCTTGGCATGGAAAAATGTTAAGAAATTAAATGTGAAAAAACCCTTTTTTATGTAAAATTTGTGGATGAGGGTATTTTTATCTTTTTTATGACAGAGGGAAAGTCCTCTATAAATACAAGCCCACGAGTCAATTGAAGTTTTGAATAACCCAAACTCAAGAAATGTAACAACAAGCCCATCTTGGCCCAACATTAACTCAACTTGGTTCCAAAGTCAAACCAAATTAAATCACTCCAAACTAAACTAAATTACTCCAAAATGAACCAAAGGAAGCCATGCCTTTTTTGTAATTAATGAAATTTGAATGTTGTAATTCTTATGATTGATTTCCCATGTTCTTCCTCCATAATGAGCTAGGGAAAACACCCAAAAAATGGACCACTAAAAGGGATCGCATGTGGCACATCTTGCCCCACTGAGAATAGTTGTGACTCCTACTTCCTAGACAAAGTTGGCTACCTGAGCTATAGAAAGCAATTGGTTTTGGGTCCAAGAAGACAATTCATATGTTGGGAACACTCAAAAGCACTTAGTCAAGAAATACAAGGCTAACTCATGGAACATTCATTAAGGTTTCACAAACTTACAAATATGGTCTTGTGAAAGGAAGAAAATCACATTTTCTATATCAGTCATTAACTTGACTTGGGGCTATATGATCACGTAGATTTTGAGGGTGCTCACATAGTGACCATGGTGTTAAACTCACCAAGCCGACCCTCGACCTGGTCTTGTCGATTTGAATTTGAATATGAGGAAGAGGAGGGGGATTTAGGGGTCACAGTGAGTCTACCTAAATTGTAATTCGACTTGCACAATCAACTCAAAATTTTAGGGACCCATGGCAACTCCCAATTCCGAGTGGTAATGACATTATAATGATAGCAAAGAGTAGGGCCAAGTAAGAGTTGTATTTTGGAAAATATTCAGACCACCTTGTCCCCTAACCCCATCCTTGCTTCCTAGCCATGTTCTTCTCTTGTCTGCATACCCCATCTCACACCTAAAAATTTGTAAATAATGCATGAAAAATACATATTAAAATAAATGTAAATATATATATATATATATATATATATATATATAATAAATTTATTCAAAATCTATTCAAATAAGACATTTGAATAATATATATTATTAAAATTTTATAAATTTAAAGTTATAATGAAATTTAATAGAGTGCAAAGTAGGGAGAGTACTGGCTTTTGATGTTGGGCAAGAAGGTAAAGTAGGCATAAGAGGTTATCTACACAAGAAGATGATGTCAATAGGCAAGGATAAGCCATTGATGGGGCTTGGATGTTGCTCATTGAAATTGAATGTGCTTTTTCTTTTCTTGCCAAGAAGGAAAATGATACCAATCATTTTATGAAGATGACTTCGTTAGCAAATCGAGCATCTCCTTCCCGTTAGGCACCGCCCAACGCAGTACAAATTTTTGTATTGCTCAATCGTGAATGGTTTATTATATGTATTGAAGAAGTCATATCAAGGATTCTAAGACGAATCTTATGCAAAACATATCTCACATTCTTGGAATCTAAGGTGAGTCTCATGCAAAGAAGATCTCATACTTCAAGAAAAATAAATGATGAAATGAAGAGAAGCGGATTCCATATCATACACATGTAGGAGAATCAAAGGAAGATATTTTCCTTATTTTCTTAGGTGTAGTTTCCTTATTATAGATTGAAGATTACTAGAGTTAGTGAGATATTATTGGGTGTAATTGGAAACTTTGAAAAAGTTTCTTTGTAGCATGATATTATTGTAACCTATTATAAAATTATCATGTAAGAGAGAAATGATATAACCTTCTCTCATATTTTCCTTATACATTATTACACATGCTTTCTTTTTTGTCCCTCTCTTCTGACGTCTCTTTCCACATTTTCCCTTTTTTCTCCATCTATTCCAATCTTCTTTAAAACTTAACATGGTATTAGAGCATGCATGATTTGACATGGAAAAGAGAAATAAAACAAGTTGGAGGAGGTAAAGAAAAAGAAAAGACAAGAAAAAGCAAGGTTTGCTCATCCTTTCCCATTAGTCTTTTGTCTTTTCTAACACCTATTTTTGTCTTTGAAGTTTGCAATATCATACCACAATTTTCATACTTTAAAATATATAATTCAAAAAATATATTTGAGTTTAGTTTCAACACAAAAGGAATTTTGTCAATTGGAGTTTTCTACAAAGAGAAATCATCATCTAAAACAGCAAAGGTTAGGTAACAAGAAAGATTCAAGGAGCAACAAAAAACTTTGTTCTTCATTGTGCCATAAGAGAACTTATAGAAAGAATTATTTCTCAAAGGAAATCTTAGTGCTTCTAATCGCTAACCCAACAAACCATTTCTCAATCTGATGTTTCTAGAGAGAGATTTCAACATAAAAAAAAAAAAAAGCAAAGGTCATGCTAGTAGCCCGTTGCATGCAAAATCCGAATTTTAAGCAGATTTTTTATTCACTGTTGTTCAAGTCTTTACGAAGTTGAGTATCTTTACTTCATTAAGAGTTTTTTTCCTTTGATCTCACATTACATGAGTTTACTTAAGACAAGTCTTTCCCTTAATGTGTTTAGTTTCCTTTTTAGACAAGTCTGAATTTCTAGATTGGAAAGTCTTGTTTCGTCATTCTAAATTGTAAATATATTTTTCAGAAATCATCCTTCTTTCAAATTTTCTTTATTAAAAAATTTCTTTCCATATTGGTCAAGTTGTATTAAAACACCATTCTATTCCATGAGAATTTTGTTTTTAAAAAGATTTAATATTACGTACCAAGTAAAAAACTTTTCTTAATACAATTTTTTAAAGTTTGCTCAATAATACATGTTTATAGAGAAATTATGTTTTACCTCTTTTTTGAGTCAAACCTGGTTACTTATGTCTTTTTCATATTTGGAAGTGTTAGAAGATAAGAAGAGGAATGACATACTTGTATTTTATCATATATTTTTAGTTTTTATTTCCAACCCATATGTTAGAGGGAATTTATGTAATGTTTAATCTTCAAGTCATTATATAAAGGTTTAGGGGGGAGATTAGGCTTCACTTTGAAGTCCTAATCTCTCCAACCTTAACTTCACCACTTGAGTTCTCCTCTTCTTCTCTTTTTCAACTCTCAACTACTTCACCCCTTAACTCACTCTCTCCTCCTCCTTTCTTCACCTAGGCTTCACATAAAGTTTCCCAAGACCTCACTAATAGAATCCTAACATTTAACATGGTATCGGAGTAAAGATCTTAGTACTCTAGAGCTTTTATTTGCTCATGTTACATAAAGATTGCATTGAAAAATATTTGTTAAGTTGGGTCCCATGCC
This sequence comes from Aristolochia californica, assembly GCF_029961685.1. Lineage (NCBI taxonomy): Eukaryota > Viridiplantae > Streptophyta > Magnoliopsida > Piperales > Aristolochiaceae > Aristolochia > Aristolochia californica. The sequence goes on from NW_027181815.1 coordinate 9,793,780, forward strand.
CGTTCCAAAATGACTAGCCAACTTAGGAAGTCTATTTACCAATTAATAAACTCAAGATCTTTGTACTCACTAATCCATGTGAGACTATTCCTCAATACTCACCCTCACGTGTAGCCCCTCTTTTGTAGCTCTACAAGTGGATAATTTGGGTGTAAGCCATCTTTTGTGGCTCTACAAGTGGATAATTTAGGTGTAAGCCTAAGATGTGGAGCAGACATTTCAAGTTCATCATTAGACCACAAAGGTTGGTCAGGATCATACAAATTAGTTTCAACGACAACAAAATTGGAATATAATCCCTTCAATTCTAGACCATCGCTACCCACTATAGATTTGCCACTTTTACTTGACAAAGCTTTATTGTCAATAGATATTGATGAAGCATTGACTAAGTGTAGTGGTCCAAGTCCAACTTGCACTCCCATCATCCCTGTGCTTGGAAGTGAAACAGGAAGATTGAACTGGGAGAGGCTTTGCACATCCTCAACAACTATTCAATTAATCCCATGCTCCATTGGGCACAATTCCCCACTTAGACAAAAGTTACACTCCTAAAAGTCTCTACAATGTTGACAAGGCACCCTCATATTAAAAGGGGGATTCATCAGCGGCCGACGTGTCCCTTGTAAACCAAGTGGATGAAATGTCTAGACACAATTCATCCACTTGGTTTACAGGGGTCATTTCAATCGTCGATGAATCCCCTTTTTAATATGGGGGTGCCTCGTCAGAGTTGTAGAGACTTTGAGGAGCGTGGCTTTTGTCTAAGTGGGGAATTGTGCCCAATGGAGCATGGGGTTAATTGAATTGTTGTCGAGGATGTGCAGGGCCTCTCCTAGTTCAATCTTCCTGTTTCACTTCCAAGCACACGGATGATGGGAATGCAAGCTGGACCTGGACCACTTACAAACAATAAAGCTTTGTTAAGTAAAAGTGGCAAATCTGTAGTGGGTGACAATGGTCTAGATTGATGGGATGTCCAGTTTTGTTGCAATTGAAATTGATTTGTATGATCTTGACCCTCTTTGTTGTCTAATGATAAACCTTAAATGTCTGGCCCACGTATTAGGCTTCTCTCTCCCAAGATTAATGAACCTGATACTCAATGGGAGACAAAACTAGCGTAACCCGATACTCATATGTGAGCCTACACCTAAATTATCCACTTGTAGAGCAACAAAAGATAGCATACACCTAAATTATCCACTTATAGAGCCAAAAAAGAGCAATTACACCTAATTTATCCACTTACAGAACCATAAAGGAGGGCCTACACCCAAATTATCCACTTATATAGCCATAAAAGAGAGTCCACACCTAAATTATCCAATTGTAGAACCACAAAAAAGGGCCTAGACATGAGGGAAAGTGTTAAAGAATAGTCAATAGTCCCACATAGATTAAGATTAGTGGGTATAAAGATCTTAAATTTATTAGTTGGAAAATAGATTTCCTAGGAAATAGAAAAGAAACATAAGAAATGAAAATAGGACGAAGAGATAAAAGTATTCAAACTGAGAAGCACGAGATGTTGTAAAAGTTTTTAGGTAACAGTAGTGTAGCAAGTTCAATTGCTTGAATGCAAGGATAGATCAGGATGTCTAACACAATTTTAACCTGCTTGATACAGCTCCAAAGGCAACATTATCATTTTTCACAACTAGAAAGAAATAACTGAAAAGCAAAATGGGTGAGTAAATACTCCTAGTTAATGCTCCATGTTGATGACAAATGAAAAAAAAAAAAGAATCTAAGGACATCATACACCAACATCGTAAAACCCTTGGTAGCAGTTGATCCTAAAAAGCTCACTGTTTGACAAAAATCAATGCACAATTTGGTAATATGATTCATCTAAGGGAACTTTTTACCCGTCTTCATAAAGTAAGAGTTTTTGTCAAAATTTCTCTAATTCCCTTGTAATAGAAGGTATTTTTTATGGTCATATTATTGTTCAGCTCTAGTAAGATCCCTCCATGGATATTTCTTCACTTCTATGATGAAATTGTGGATTATTGTGCATAAGCACAGGTTCGATAGGCATACATTGCATAGCGCAAATTCAATGGCTCACTCTTTGGCAAAACGTGGAGTTAACTTAAGAGAATAATAGGCTCATAACAGTTCTTTTCTCGATTAAACTAGAGAGTCACAGAAAGATATTGAAACAATACAGAGAGCACATGGGCTCAAGAAACTAGGAATGAAAGGTCACATGTAACTCAAATGATTATTGTGTTGCATGGATAGAGAACTCAATACACTATTAAGAAAAAAACAAGAAACTATGATATTCTAGCTTGACGGTTTTCACATGCACATATTGTCAAACAAGTGGTCAACACTATAACAGATACATATATCGTGATGCAATCAATAAAGATTGTTCGTTTATTTGAGAAAAAATCAAAGTGTGAATCATAACTTACAAAAATAACAGAGCCTAATAAATAAATAAAAAAGAACAAAAAATCTGAGAGAATAAAATGGAATTGGAACGAAGTTTGTTGCTTGAAAATCAAAGTAATGGAGAAGGTTGTAGCACGAGGGCAAAGAAGAGATCAGAAAAATGAAGGTCGGTCAGTGATCCTTTCTCGAGGTGGAAAAACAAAAACAAAAGTGAGGCAACGGATCTCCAAACAACCGTAAAAGCAGGGAGAGTAGTTGAGAGAAGAAGCGTCCATCACTTCAGGTTCATTTTGGAGGACTTGTGGAAGATGGAAGATGGAAGATTTTGTAATTGGATTTTGAAATCAGAGAAAGCAATCGCAAAGGAAGAGAGACGGGTTGGACGAAAGAGATGAACCTGAATACCAGTAGATAAAGAATGCAAAAAATGATTAGCTTACTACCTTTGTTTCGTAGCTTGAAAAATCACTTACCTCTGTTCCGTTGCTTGAAAAATTGATTACCTCATTTCTGTCACTTTAAAAAGCTATTACAAAAATCAATTAACTAACTCACTTTAAAAACTAAGATATCATTTACGCTCAGTTACAAAAATCAATTGAGATAAAGATCGACAAGGAAGAACACCGATCTAAAGATTGTTGAGCCCCGAATCACCGAACTCCAAAGGTTGCCACTGTCGAATCCCCTGAATCCCTGATTCCCCGAATCCCCAAGGCGTCGTTAAATAACAAGTCGGCTCGCAGGCTTCTGAACCGAACCATGGTTCACTTGAGCTCGACTCGTTAACTTAAACAAGCTTAATCTCGATTTTGAATTCGATTCGAGATCGAGATAAATCGAATTGAACCGACCCAAACTCGAGTTACTCGTGAACTGGCTCAATTCAATGTCACCCTTGTTAAAAGATGAGTTCAAGGTCACAGGACCAAGTGTGTTAGAAGATTGACACAAACCCACAAGACTAAGAAAGATGCACATATAAAAAAGATATGTACGATAAGCTCAAGGCCCACAAATCAAGGAAAAATTCTACATAATGATAGCAAAATGGTAAATAAAGAATTATTTTCCACTTTTTATTTCTTGAAAATGTTCATAACCTACTGTTGTTGGTTAAAAAGCACTTACCGACTATTTTGTATACAGCTTTTTTCATTGCTTTACAAATCAGTTGCCCGAGTTTTTCCTCGTTAATACAAATCAGCAGAAATCAGTCATATCTATGAAAATTGGCTGAGTCTTCATGGATCTTATATTCTATCAAATTGGCCCAAACGGAATGCTGCAGTTTTAAGAACAGATGAAAAATACCTGTTACCTCGTGTACACGGACGCTTGCAGATTCCCGATTTTTTGACTCAAGGAAGTTTTCCTCGTACCGCGTACGACTTCACAGGCACTGGCCATTTTGCAGTGTTATGCACTAAAAGGCCCAAGTTTTAAACGTACCATTTTAATTAGATACACGGATGACACTTTTGTCTTCCAGTTCATTGCAGAAGCAAAAACAACCAAAAGCGTCCCGAGTAAAAATTCAACAAGGTTTACAAAACATTCAGAAAATATTCATTCGTCCACGTCATTAAGAGCGTCTCTCGCAAAGCCAAATTGGGTGATGATGCCACGCTGCACTACAAACTCTTTCACTATAGTGACAGAAAATTTGGTAAATACCATCAAGAGAGTTTTAAAGAAAAAAGGAAAAAAAAAAAAAAAAAATGAGCTCGCCAATAGAGGTCCACACTAACTTTTTTTACTCAATCACATCATCATCATCATCCGGAAGTGGCTGAGCAGCCGCTTGAGCCAGTTCTGCCTCATGCCTGCCACAAAACAAACAAAACTCTATCACTAAGAGACCAAATCTAAGCGTTCAACATCCACAAAGTAGAGGTACTCACTGTGCCTGCACAGCCATGTCAATGTGCACTTCAGGAGGTGCAAGAGCCGGTGACTCCACAAAGTGAAGGTTTGGATCCCTACAATTATAAAAAAGAAAAAAAAAAATCATTTCTCAATAACCTACACGGGTACACACAATAAGAGTGATAAGAAATAAATTTATAACTATCATACCCTGCAAGCTTTCTGGCAAGATAAAGAAAAGGCTTCTCAAAATTGTAGTTGCTCTTGGCAGAGATCTCATAGTACTGGAGATTCTTCTTCCTGTGGAAAGTAACCTGCTTGGCTTTCACTTGTCTGTTCTTTACATCAACCTTGTTTCCACATAGAACGATAGGAATGTTCTCGCACACTCTGACATCAATAACAAATAAGTAAAGACATTTTCACAATAACTTAAAAAATACATTTCTAGGTTACTCTTCTATACATACCTGCAAAGATCCCGATGCCATGTTGGAACATTTTTGTATGTCAAACGAGCAGTGACATCAAACATTATAATGGCACATTGCCCATGAATACTGCAAAACAATAATAATAAGAAGATTACATAACAAATTTGTGGATGCAAACAAAGAAATAGCCACATACAATCCAGAAAAAAAAAAAAAAAAGTTTAAATCATTGACTTCTTCCCACTCACACAGGGATAATAAACAAGCAAAGCCAAAACATAATAAGCTGAAGGCAATATGAAAAATACAACTTCAAGATTTTTGGCAATCGACCTAAATTTGGAATAAAAAAAACACAGTATAACGAAAATTTACAAGAAATGCACAGATCTCTTCATACTGGGAAGAGATAAGACATATAACCAACCAACAAAATGAAATACTCTAATATGAACTTAAAACTGCAATGTTTAACCACCTATACATCTTACCTCTCACTCAGATCCAAAATCCCCTAACAATGCTCACATAGAACACATGCACAAACAAGGAATATATGCTGGAGATGGCCACAAGCCCCACTATGCCCACTAGAAGGCCATTACGCAGAGCACTCTCCTTTTCCATCAGCATTTTTCTCTTATTCCACAATTGTTTGTCAGTTTTCTCAAATTTGTTCTTTAGCATCAGTAGATCAAAGTTTAAATGTAGCTTTGGCAAGAAATCTATCTACTCTTTCTTACAGAGAACTAAAAAATTATCAATTGAGTTTAAAATCAAAAGAGAACCATAACTATCAGTTTGTAGAATAAAGAGAGACATCAAAAGCACCTACTGGCAGAGCTTAATGCAGAACGTACATCACTAAAGGCAAATAAATCAGTGATAAAAAAATAAAAAGTTGAATCTCCAAAAGCATAAAGATAACAAGGTTAACAAATATAAGATTTCTATTCTATGTCCAAAATTCTCACAACTGACTTCAAAACAACGTTTTTTTCAGGAATCTGGATTTCACACACAGCACTCCTCTTTCCCCTCGTGAATCTTGAATCAAAGACCTCAACCGTGAGTAACCACTGAAGGGAAGGCCCAAGTCACAAACAAATAACTTTTTTGGATTCTGATTACACATACAGAAACCACCATTCTAACTCCAGAGAAACTTGAACCTACGAGGCTACAGCCTCAGTAGAAACCCGTGTCACCATTGTAAGCCAAAAGACAAAACAAACATACTGCAGCCAAAAATAAAAAATAAAGAAAACAAAAGGAAAAAAGCACAATATTTCAACCAAATAGTTCACTGAAACAGAAGCCCAATTTTAATGAAGCTGCCCAAAATGATAATCACTTACTAGTATCCATCTCTGAGCCCACCGAACTTCTCCTGTCCAGCTGTATCCCAGCAATAAAACCTGATCTTACCACAATTCGTGAAAAAGTCCAGAGGATGAACCTCTACGCCAATGGTAGCTACACAATATTTGCCAAAACAATGTCACTGATCCGCACAAAGAAAAACTTAAAGGACCGACAGACAGCAAGATCATAAAACTTACGTTCATACTTCTTCTCAAATTCTCCAGTGAGATGCCTCTTCACAAAGGTAGTTTTTCCTACATTAGAAGACCTGACTAGGGTAAGTATAGAAAAACTCAAATACTCATTTTGGAAGAAGATGGAAAAAGTGTCATTAACAGGGCATAAATGAACAGAAATACAGATGACAAAATACGAATATAAAATTCAGACGACTCCCAGGGCCAATGAATCAAAATGCTGAAAGACAGTTTTTGCAAGATTTCAGCGATGAACATAAATATTGTGGAGATCGACAAAGAGTTTCTTGTTTCTTAGTCTTTGATCTACTGAGGATAGTAATAAGAGAATCTTCAAAAATAAATAAAATGCTCCAAATAAAGACACGAAACCTAAGTTTAAGAGAAAAAAAAAATATCTTCATTAAAGAAACGGATGGAGAACAGAAATAGATCAAAGTTACCTGTTCCTCCGTCACCAACGATCACGAGCTTGAAGCTCGGGTAATCAACCTGTTGTTGGTTCGGCAATGCCTACGAGACCAAAATAAATAAATTAAATATTAAAAATTAAACAAAAAACTAAGTAATCAATGCTTTTCGGAATTTACAATAAGAATGAAAAAAAATATTAGAAGAATATCAACGTAATCAAGCCATAAAAAAAAGGATGACGAGAACTAGATCAGATAAGAGACATATTCTACCCTTGCTAGCGTACCCTAAGGCTCTATAATGCAACAAACACAATTAGAGAGAGAGGAAGATAGCAGAAGCAAAAAGGAAAAATGAGAAGAAGAAAAGAAGCTTACCATCTATCGAAAATCCGTCGAAGCAGGGGTAGAGATCCTTCTTTATCTTTGCTGTGTGGGAGGAGTTAGGTTTTAGATGAAGGGGGTTTAGGTTTTTATAACTAGACAGAAAGAGGGTAAATGGCCCTAAGGTCTCAGCGGTAGCTTTAAACGGACGCGACTCTGTGAGCCGTCAGATGGGAACAGAAGTTGCGTTGTGGGTTGCAAAGCGTCGGATGGATGGAGGTCTTCCGATCCATCGGCTGGGGCTGAAAATCGAGTAGTGAAAGTACTGATATACCCTGAGATACCAATGGGCTAGAGGAAGGGAGAGAGAGAGTAAACCAAATCCTAGACCCACAGGATTTCGGCAACCAACTAAAAAGTAAAATTTTTATTAAGTATTTGGATATTATTAAATTCAGCATTTGTTTAATCATTTTGTTTTTATATATTTAATCAAATAAAACAAATAAATTTTATTTTTGAAATTATTTATTAACTTAAAATAAGTTAAAATATATTTTAGTTTATTTAAATATAAATATATTATTAAAATAATTTTGTATAATAAAATTCCCTCTTTTTATTTACATAAATTTATGGTTTTTAATATTATATTTAATTAATTTTTTAAGAGTGATAATTTAGATTTTAAAAAGTTACAATTTGATTAAGCATTTGGATATTATCTAAATAAAATTTATTTTAAGTATTTTATTTTTAAATATTAAAATAAATAAATAAAATTATTTAATTATTTTCTTATTTATTAATTCTAACAAGTTAAAATCTATCTCAGCTTATTAATAAAAAAATTTAATAAAAATTATCTTATAATAGTTAAATCCGTTAAGAGTATTTTATTAATAAATTCCTTATATACTTTCTATTATATTTTCTATTATACACATTAATACAAAAAAATAATTCACTTTAAATTTCAAAGTGCACTAACTTGACCGATATAAGACTTAGCAATGGTCAACTAGGCTCTTAGGTTTAGACCTACAAGGCTTATAAGGCTCTCAGGTTTAGACCTACAAGGGCTTATAAGTAGCCAGCCAGACCTGAAACTCTTAACCAATTTTTGTCACTGGCTTGCATTCTCTTCGTCGTCCCTGAAAATATTCTTCATTTTAAGCCATCTAATCCTTAATTTAGCAAGAAGAAGAATACATAAAAACACTGTGCAGCAGTTGACGCGAGTGTTAAAGGAGTTGCAGTGATTCAGAGGCAAGTTTCAAGTGAATTAGGCCTCAGAAAGTGAAGAGTTTGCTAGGAAGGTGGAGAAGTATGAGAAGTTTTCATTCGTTGAACCCAATTTCTCATGGGATAAACCATACAGCCACATCTGTAAGACGTTTCTTCTACCCAGAGTTGCAGAAGCAGAGTTGCAGAAGCTGAGTATGAATTACACTACTGTTGCCTTTTACATCAACTCATCATATGGTGGTCGTAGAGGTTTTATATATACCAGAAGAAGATGCTGAAACCTCAAACCCCGGCTTCCTCTTTACTTGCCCTAACCATTACACCATCAATACATATATATAGATATACCTTTTCGGTATCCTTGGAGGCAATTCCACCCTTCTACGGCTTACGAACGCTCAGCAGCTTCACATCGTCGATGACAGGTCCACACAGTGAACTGAAATCATCACTCCTGGTGTGGTAGAAGGTGCTGAAGAAGACGATCCTGGTGCGGGTGGTGGTCGCGACGAAGGTAAGGATTGCCCTTTTGAACCCCCCTTTGCCCTTGGACTCGTACGGCACCTTGAGGGTGTCCTTCCCTGCGAAAGCCTCCACCACCATGGACCCCTCGCAGGAGTTGCTGGCATCTCCCACCGCGAATGTCAGCCGGTATGTCTTGCCAGGGATGGTGCGAGCCACCTGGGCAATCGCGCTCTCCCTGCCGGCTACCAGTTCCACGGCCCGGTTCTCTTGCGGCACGGAGAAATGTACGGAGTCGATGTACTTGACGGCTTTGAGAGATTCTACAGTCCAGGCCGGCAGCGGGGAATTATCATCCTCGATGTTGGGTGGGATCAGCACCCCCCAAGATGTGTTGGGAAACACGTACGGTCCTTCCTCGAAGCCGCCGTTCTTCAAGACGTTCACTGTCCATTACGGACAACCCATGATTAGCCATTTTCCAGTGTTGATTTGCGAAATAAAAGAGGGAAATTCATCGAGTCTTACACTTGGAGGGCCTCGGCGGGTAGAGCACTTTCAAGGCGATGGAGTCGATCAGAGGTCCACAGGCGGGATCCTCCTCCTCTCCCGGATTATGAACGACGATTTCCATCACAGGGACGGTGGCCTTGACGGCAAAGCCGTAGGAGTCCCATCCGCTGCTGCTGTACGTGGTTTGAATGGGAATGATGCCGGAATCGAAGGAGGCGGTGACGTTGAGCCGCTCCTCCTGCGCACAGGTGCGGGCTGCGCTGAATGTGATACAGTACGTTAAACCCTGGGTGACGTTGATCTTCTGCTTGATGGAGGCCTCGTTGCCCAGCCTCATGGCATGATAGCCCTCCGGCACCACCAGCAACATGTCCCCTTGCTTCTGACCCGACGCGATGTACTCGACGAAGCCGGACAGCTCCCAGTTCGGGACCGCGTGGGGATCAAGCACCACCGTCCCATTCATCTGAGATTTCTTCGGCCCGTATTCGAAGTTCCCATTTGGCAATAAACCTGCAATTTTTCCAGAAAAAAAAAAAAAAAGACAATTAACCCCATTTTTCCATTTCTTAATCGATAATCTATATATCCCCTGTCATGAGAAAACAATCAAAGCCTCTCAAGTTTGCAGGTGCCTTATTAAATTCAAATTTAGATCTCACAACAGCTTTTTCTTTTGTTTGGCTAAGAGGAGACAACAGAATCGCCGACAACCAAGACTTTACAGGTAAGCAAGATGGACACAGTGCCTGATAGCGACAAACCCAAGGGTAACTTACTGGATTTTAGATAAACCCAAGGATTGATCAAATGGAGTTTGCCTGTCACTCAGATCAAACTAAGACGATTATTGGGGACACAACTGTTAAAAGAAGAAAAACGCCATTGAAAGAATTAACTCAAGCTCTAGAGACCTACTGGTCCACTACAGGGTTGCAAGTTTTTCATCGGACTACCAATTAAATTATTCAAATTGCCGCTCAACCGGACATTTGAGCGCCAAATAGCAAATTTATTGTAAGGATGCCATTGGGTTTCGTGCTGTTACGCTCAGAAAATTAAATCCGACTCCCCCAAGATCGAATTGGGGAAGAGAGGTACAAGGCGACAGGCCCTGCAGGACCACTGGGGCACCGCATTTAAACTACTCTGGTTCGCTGAGCCGGGCCCCGGCGGGTACAAAAAGTCGAAAAGAAACGGTCCTTTTTTCCGACGAAGCAAGGTGGCAAAGCAAGCAGAAGAGGTGCTGAGCTGGGAAACTATGACAGATCCCGCTAGCACCAAATCCTTTCATCTATGCCTCGGAGGTAAGAGATGCAATAACGCTTTCATTACTGATTTAAAGCGAGATCCGTGCGAACCATCGATGCTCGACCATCCGAGCATACACTCTCGAGGTGTCGAGCGGTAGCACGATTTCCACGGCAACATTTCTGTAGCAGGGTGCAGAGGAGGAAAGCAGCATAATTAGGCCCCCGCTTCGGGCCATTCATTCCGACCTTAGCTGCAACTGAATGTGGTAAAATTTAAGGCGCTCAAAGGTCGATCTCTTCCCCTAAAGATTTTTCCGAGTTCTTATCTCGGTTTTGGCTAGACTGGAACTCCAGCTCCTCAAAGAAATCGAGTGCTCGTAGTGAACTCCGTGATCTGTACCAGGTTTGGCAGTCTACAGTAGACTCAGACCAGAGAAGCAGGGAACCGAAACCACTTTAAACGCAACTATGAAAAAAAGCTGTTCAAGAGACTATGAAGTATGTATGATGCCAGAAAAACATCAAGCTTACCGTCCATGAAGGCAAAGGCAACGTCTCCGACGGCACATAACAGCAGCGCCACCGCAACACAAGCAAACATCGTCTTTGCCATGGTGACTTCAGGGAGAGTACCTAGAAGAGAGAAAAAAACAGGAAGGAAAAACTGGCAAAGGTATACGAGTATTGAGTAGGTCGGAATGGGTTTATATGCAACTCCCGCTATCAAACAACTCTTTTAGTTCTACATAATCACAAGATTGCCCTTCACTTCCATGCGTCACCCACGTGACCCTGCGAGACAAAAAACGAAAGACCAGAGTTTTACCCGCCGTGAAAGTGAAAATGAGAAACAATTACCACTTTACTCTAGTGAAAATGGAGAAAGAACAGTTTCGTCTTTCGATCTCTATCCCCACCAAAGCTGCCAAATATCACATGATTTTCAGCCGGAAGCGGTTTCAAAGCTCCCGGCTTCTCCGGCAGGAAAGCATGGACCCCCCCGGATACGACAGGGATGAAGAGCGTTCTCGTCAATATACTTCAAAGTTCCGATCAACCAGCGACCGCCCTAACTCTAAAGATTCTTGGAAAAAGGACCAGAAATATGATTTGTTTAAGCCATTAGTGAACTTAAAAGAGGATGTATTAAATGACCAGATCATGGGCGGTTGTCAGAGAATCATCAAGCATATAAGATGGCATTAGAATTGAAAACTGCGTTCGTTGAGATTTATCCAAGCAAACCATGTGCGTCTTGATATGTCTCACGTTGCACAGATACCGCATAATCTCTACAAGTCACGCGTCGACGTCCTCTCTTCCACAAAATGCAATCGCCTCCGTTGGAGCTGTAATCTGTAAACAGTAAACCTCAAGTTCCAGTTCGATTAACTTTGGTGCTTATTTCATCATAATGGGTTAATCATGAAATCGCGAAGCCTGGGTCTTTGTAAATGAGGACTGAAGAAGATGAAAACGTCACTTGTTGGGTAAGGGAGGCATTAAAAAACCTAGTATTTAAGAAGAAACGAGAAAACACCCGAGGGAGGCGTTACCAGGAAAACGGGACACGCCACGAGGGAAGTGTCTTCCGAGGAATATTGCCTGTTTAACTAACGGTTTACGCGATCTAATATACTCTGAGGACAGTGAGCAGTAAGGAATATTGCCTTTATTCCAAGCTGCAGAAGTGGTTTTCTTACGGAGGAAGGGAAGTAATTGCAGGAAGACGAAACAGGTGAGGAAGGATAACTCGTCACCGACTCGCTAATGACTAATGTTGCCGGAGAGAGGAGAGACAGCCCACGACGAGGTGGGGTGGGGCGTGGAGGCTTGTGAAAATCCAACCAACCTAATTGACACTTGTGTGTTTGGAAGCATCTGGGGAGGAGAAGAAGAGGTCCCACGCCTTCATCTCCATGTGCCCTACTGAATACCAGCCGGAAATCATGGCCTTGGCTATTTCCCATCTCTTTCCAGTTTCGTCTCCTCCTCCCTCTTTTACGCCACCGCCCCTCGCCTTCATTGTTACCCCTTTTCTTAGAACGACAAATTTTCTTTTTTAGGACAAAAAACGATTTTTTTGCTAATCTCTATACTTATACATAAAATATTTCCAAAACATCTTGGACATTTGAAATGTTTTTGTTTTTTAATATAACAAATTCCGATGGAAAAGGGTGTCAACGTAATTTGAGACGATCAAATCATGCTTGTATCCTCTTGTGGCTGATGTCAAGCGTCAGAGCATCTTCTTCGGCAGCGGTAGATGTACAGTCCCTGGGGCCCCTCATCTGCACGCGCAGAGCCTTCCACATCGTCTCGCCTCAACGCCCGCCGACACAGCTTCGCCCTATCTTAAAAATCTAAGAAGTGGTGGAGATCGTCCGATCCGGCGTCAACCTCCTTCCAGTACAAGCGGTCTTCTGTTCTCACAGCAAAAAATTCGCGTTTAGCTACAGACCGAGTGAGGTTACTTTCGGTGTCTGTGGATCGCATTGGAAGCTCATAATGTTGCCAAAACTGAACTACGTATAGGGAGATGGTAAAAAGGCGACGTTTGAATTGATTCAGATTTCTCGTTTCAGGTTGATTCAGATTTCTCATTTCAGGTTGGCCCTTCAGTCTTCACCACTCGGTCTGCTACAAAGTAGAAAATAGAAAGTAAACGACCGGACATTGACCAAATAGTGACGATCGATGATCAAATGGGACGAGTCGTCGACATCGGTTCGTCGTTCAACTTCAATCTGCGTGCCTTCTTCTGTAAACCAAATCCGAGTGAAGGGTCAGTGCCTGAGGTCACAGTCCATCATCGATGAAAGATTAACTGAGCGTCAGTCTCACTCCCATCAAATCCTTTCTGATTGAAATAGAGCACTCTTAACTGATTAAGATTTTTGATGGTTGAAAGTTGAAAGTTGAAACGGGGTGGATCGAGTGGAGTCCTACCATTGTACCGTTTCATCCTCTCTCCTTCAACAGTGGAGGGTTCGTAATGACTGAAATTTCGGTTACCTGAGGATAACAAATTCGACGAACACTACAAGAAACCAGTCGACTGGCGACCCCTTTTGTCTTTCTACGCGGAAATCTCTTGGCCATCAGTCGGTAGTTCTTATCTCATAATTGATTGATAATAGCTGATAAGTTTGGGAACTGAAGGAGCGAGCCACACCTGGGTCACTGCTGCCCCTTTCAATGCACGGACTCGTGTGTTCACATGGAATGTCCGTTGGCACATAAACCATTACACCCTGCAATTCAATTCGCTAAGAATTGACAAGCACCGATTTACATATCACATGGGAGGTTGCAGACTAATTGTCTTTCTTCTCTGCCCTCTATGATAGAGCTCTGTGAACGTTAATTTACAGAGCAGTCACAGTAAAGAAGAAATGGCTCGAGAATCGTGCTCTCTCAGAAGAAAAATGAGACACTGATGTCTGGTACTCTTCAAGGAAAGGGGTTTACTGGAACAGTGGCAACCAGGACATATTCAAACGGAACAAGGTTTGACCATGGCGAAGCAGGTTTTACTGATACAGGTGAAAAGGGTAAGAGATCTGAATCAATTATAATGAGAGAGAAGAGACTGACTTATCTGATGGGAATCTACTCTTCGCTTTCCAGTTCGCTAGAGGTCTGACAGAGCTTCTTTATGTGAGCAAATGCACACCGTGAAAATAAAGTGGTACGGCGGGATAAATTGGATCAAAGTTGAAAGAGCCTGCTTTTCAGATTCTCTGTTCAGGGATCAAATGAAGCTTACATCAAGAGAGTCTGGATATGGTGGCTCGCTCGACAAGCTCTTCAATATCCAGATATCTTGATTTGACCAGCCCATGTGTTTCGTCGAAGTAACTCTTGTTTGACTTCTATACCCCAGCTATCATTGTTTTGGAAAAAGAGGAAAAGCAACAAAATTTTGACTCAATAAAACCATTTAACCTATGAAAGTATTTACATGTATACCATTAATTAAATGGTAACAAAGTTGCCTTTACCCATTTCATTCACTACTCTACCCTTATCAATTTTAACCTAATTTAATAGAAAAAAATAAAAATATTAATATGTTTAGGAAGGCATGTTGAGATTTTTGGCTCCAAAATACAAATAAAATTCATGCCTAAGACCAATGAAATAGACCACCCAAATCATTGGTGCTTGACCTTCTTCTTATTCTACAAAGATTTATTGTCAAGAGGTCAAACATATGAAATGCTAATTTGGGATAAACAATTTTTGGATATAATGGATTTTGAAGATGTCTCAAGGTTTAGGCTGAAAATCCACTTTGCTTAGTTAAAGTCTCAGAATCTTTTGCCACAATACTAGGTGTCTTGGCTTGTCACACATTATTGAGTGAGACACTTATTTTTTTTAAATAATAAAAATCATAAAATTTAGAACATTTTATTTGTAACTTGTCCGACCAAAATTCGTGAAAACTCAAACCAAAATTGGAAAATTTTCAAATACGCCATTTTTAGCAAAACAACTAATAAAGTGTCGGTTTGTCTTCAGGAAAAAACTTGAAATTCATGTGTTAGACAATCAAAATAGTGTATAGCAATACAAATACAAATAAAAATAAGTGCATTGGAATGTATAAAACATTTTTTTATAAAAAATAACACATGTGTAGAAGAGATATATCCTATATAATTTTATAAACTATTTGAATATAACCAAAATCCAATTATGATACATCTTAATAACCTACAACATTTATCTAAATCTCAAATATCAAGTAAATGAGAATTAAGATGGAGACAAGCATTTATTTTGTAGCTATGTGTACAATACATATTCATGCACTAACCCACTTTTTAGGAGGATATCAGCATAGTACGAGTTACCCCTTGAAGCATGGTTTGAAAAAAATGGATGTCCTTTGTATGAAAGGTGGGTAATTTACAAAATTGGAGGTATTCTTTTTGTCCCCAGTACCTTACTTGCCTCATAATACAACTGATTTCTATCTTAAATAAAATTGTTAAATGGTTATAGGCTTCTACACTAGTTTTTTTGTTATTTCAATGATTTAATAAATATTATCATGGTCATTTTAAGTAGTACATAATTTATATTTTTTTTGTTATTTCAATGATTAATACATAATTTATATTTAATAATATTATCATTTAATTAATTTTATTTACATATTTATTAGTTTAAATCATTATAATTTTAATAATTAATACAACTAAAAATATGCTATTAAACAATTAACATTTAATTAGGTAAGTACAATGTTACATAAAGTACATAACACATGCTATAAGAAAATGACCTTTTTGCCATGTTGCTTATTTTGTTGCCAAAAGTTGTGAATGATCATCTCCTAAAAATTCCAATTCCACCGCCTTTTCATGCCAAAACTTTGTTATAGAGAGAGAAAAAAATGTTAAGTTGTGGAGCCTAATTAATGCCTTACACTGAGTCGGTACGGGAATCAACCTTCGCAGCAAGGTAGTCGTGAGGGTTGGAAGGGGGCCAAGAAGCCCCCTCCTGGGGGTGTGGAGGCGGAGCCCCCACCAAATCCATGATATATTAACTATTATTTTATTAAAGGTAGTTTAGAAATTTCACTTTTGTAAAGCGGTTACCCTAATTTTCTCTTTATAATTAGAGGGGGGGCCAGGACTGTGCTGGTTCGCGAGCTGCTCAGCTCGATAAAACCCAAACTCAAACCGAATTCGAGGTCAGGTTTGGGCTCGTTTAAGTAAACGAGCTGAGCTCAAGCCAATAGTGGTTCAGCTCAGTGCCTCGCGAGCCATCTAGTTACTTAACAATCAATTTCGATTTTCAGGGAATCGAATAAGGCTCTCTGTCTTCGGCGATTTTGCCTCTTCCTCTTTGGGCTTGATTTTGACTTTCGACTTTCTGTCTTCATTTTTTATTTTGTGGCAGAAAAATCAGAAGGAAATGGGAAGTAAATAAGTGTCCCGAATCTTCCCCAAGTCTAAACAGAGAAAGAAGAGGTATACAATCTGCCCCTTTAGGTTAGTTTTCGTTTTTTATTCGATTTCTGCCTCTATTTCTACAATTTATTCCTCAATCTCTTCATGCTTCGTCTTCAATCGATTTTTTGTAACCAAGGATTACAGAGGAATGATCTCTTCGTTATTTGTGTTCTACAATTTCTTCCTCAAATCTCTTCATTTTTCATCTTCTCAGTGAGGAACAAATTGCAGAGGTGAACAGAGCATGTTGAAAAGTTATGGTTCAGCCAGCAAAAAGCTATTCTGGGCAGGCGCATCCCACAGGTCAGATCAGCCCACCCCTTATTTTTTCTATGAATTATTGCCAGTTTTTTTAGTTTTAGTGGTTCTTTTAGAGTTCTATTTATGTTTTTTTAGAGATTGCTGACTGTTTATAATCTATTGAAATGGCCATTTGCAATAGATCTCAACTACAAGAGAATTGATTTCTGGCTGGATTCATTTGTGAAAGAAGAGTAAGTGAAAAACATATCTAGTTTTGAACCACTGATAAAAAAGAGAGGATAAATGCTTGGGGAGTAAAATAGGCCTTTATTGGGAATAGAGGGACTTGAACCCTCACGATTTCATATTATATTTTTCCTCATCGAAGATAGATTTTGTCCTTTAAATGGTAAAAATCAAGAGTGCCCTTGATAAAATGATGAACACCATAATGTAAATGGTGTAAGCCTTCGAATCTTTTTAAGAGGAGAAACATAAGAAAATCTTTTAATAATCAAGAGTAGCTTTCAAGGATAAATAAGATAGAGTAAAAGTGAGTTAATTACAACTCCTTTTTGAAATTGTTTCCACCATGCATTTTATCTCTACGATTACTGTTACTGCGGTTGAGACTTTGGTAAAGTTTGGCGTCCCTATGTTAAGCACCTAACCAATACTACCCAAAAGACCGGCCTGTTAGGAGCGAAAGACATAGGTACTTAACCCTAGGACCATAACAGTACACCCCACCTTCACGAACTGACGTCCACGACGGCTTAACACTCAACGACGGGTGCCGGGTCAAGATCCCATAATCCCTTACGACGACCACGTCTGGGGCTTGCGACACCCGCACCGGGATTTAAACACCTAGCCAATACTACCCAAAAATCCAGCCTGTTAGGAGTGGAAGACATAGGTACTTAACCCAGGACCATAACACCCAACTTCCCATTACCGAAGGAAATCAATAAAGCAGACCATCCATGCGAATAGAAATAGAAAAGTCTTGCTCCAACGGACTAGAAGACTGGTTTAAAGGTTTACTAGTTACTTGATTTTTCATCTTTTTTCTCATCATGGTAATTTTAATATTTTTTCACTACTTTAAGTAACTAGTAGTGCATGAGTATTTTTTTATTTGACAATAATAAGTTTTATTTTTTTGTTTTTGTCATAGGTGGAGATTTTGCTCATGCAGGGACTTAGTATATTGTTTTCTGGCATGAAGAGAAAAAACTATAGTTGATAAATTTATACTAGATTTATAGTTTTTATTTGGGTGATTGTAAATTGATATTGATATTTCATTTAATTTTTTTGTTTGATTATCATATAAAGTTTATTCATAATATTATGCAGTCTTTATGAATAATTTTATGTAGAGTGTAGAGACAATTTTATGCAGGTATTATATACATTGGTTATGCCCAATTTTAAGTAGAGGTCATGTCCAATTTTATGTAAAATGTATGCATAATTTTATATACAATTTATTGACATGTATTTTTTGAAAAGTTTTAAATGTATGTTGGAGCTCGAACTCAGGTAAAATTGTTGCGCTCGAGCTTGATTACAATTTTAGGCTTGAGGTTGGGTTCGGCTCGAGCTCGAGTTTGAAAATTTTAATTCAAGCCTGGCTCGAACAAGGACAGGTTCGGGCCCATCTCAGTTTGATGCCACCCCTAGGGGGCGCCACTATTAGGATTTTATTATTCATCTAAGGAGCATCAATAGTTGTGGTCGAGAGAGGTTAAAAAAACACCTGTAAGGTTATGTGATTTCTCTTGTAAACTATTTCATCTTCATAGTGGATTACTGCAACGGTGGAAGACATGACATAGTCTCGCATTGAGGCAAACCTGTATAAATCTTGTTGTTTGTTCTTGTGCTTGCTTTTCCTTTTTTTTCATGATTATTATTAATGCTCTCATTAGTTTGGAATTAGGGCGTCTAATTCATAACAAGTGGTTTCAGAGTTTTGGTTCATGATTAAGAGCATTGGCTGGTGGAGAAGGATCGTCACTAGGAATTAACAAATTCGATGGTATGGATTTTGCGTTCTAGAGGATGTAGATCGAAAAATTATCTATACAGTAAAAAGCTACACTCACCACTTCTGGATATGAAACTAGAAAATTATGAAAGATGATGAGTGGAATCTCCTTGATAGGCAGGTGTTGGGATTGATCGGTTGACACTATCGGAGAATGTTGCTCACAACGTGGCATTAGAGAAAATCACAACGGGGATGATGAAGATTCTATCCGACATGTATGAGAAGCCTTCCACAAATAATAAGGTACATCTCAGGAAAAAACTCTTCAATTTAAAGTTGACAGAAAATACATTAGTTGCATCGCATTTGAATGAGTTTAGCATGATTGTCAATCAATTGACATCCATTCAAATTAAATTTTATGATGAGGTTCGTGCTTTAATTCTTTTGGAGTCTCTGTCAAATTGTTGGGACACTATGAGGGTTGCGGTCAGCAACTCTATAGGCAACGAGAAGTTGATCTTTAATGATGTTCGAGATACCATTTTTACAGAGGAAGTTCGTAGAAAGGACTCTGAAGAATCGTGGACATCTAATTTTGCCCTAAGTGTCGATACTAGGGGCAGGAACTTTAAGAGGAATTCCAACAAGGGCAATGGTAGAGAGAAGTCAATGAATGATAGAAGCAAGTCAAAATTCGGAAAGAATGTGGAATGCTGGAATTGTGGTAAGTTTAGTCATATAAAGAAGAATTGCAGAGCACTGAAGAAGGATGAAAAGAAAGACAATGCTGCAAATGCGATGACTGAAGAGGTATAAGATGTTTTACTCTTGTTGGTTGATAACCCTATTGACTATTGAGTATTAGATTCAAGAGCTTCTTTTTACACCATTGCATATCGTTAGATTATGGATAATTATGTTGTTGGAGATCATGGGAAGGTGTATCTTACTGATGGAGAACCTTTGGATATTGTCGATATTAGTAATGTTAGTTTAAGGATGTCAAATGGGATAATGTGGAAAATTCACAAGGTGAGACATGTACCAAAACTTATGCGTAATCTGATCTCTATAGGGCAACTTGATGATGAAGGTTATAATGTGACTTTTAATGGTGCTACCGGGAAAGCCACTAAGGGATCCATGGTTGTTGCACGAGGAGTTAAAACTGGTACTCTTTACATCACTTCCAGTTGTAGAGACACGGTTGCAGTTGCTGATGCTTCTCCCGCTGTTAAAATGGTTATTGTTTGTTAGCTTTATCAGCCGCCCAGAATTGTTCTCTTCACCAACTTGATGTCAACAATGTTTTTCTTCATAGTGATCTCCATGAAGAAATTTATATGTCTCTACCTCTTGGTCTTTGGCAACAGGTGGAAAATCTAGTGTGCCGTCTTCACAAATCGTTATATGGTTTAAAACAAGCTTCCCGACAATGGTTTGCCAAGTTTTCTACAACTATCCAAGTTGATGGATTTGTATATATGTTGATGAAATTCTTATTATGAGTAATGGTGTCGATGTCTTACTAGCTCTCAAGAAATTTCTGCATAGTCATTTTTGGATTAAAGACGGGTTATTTGAAGTATTTTCTGGGCATCAAAGTTTCTTAATCGAATAAAGGTATTTCCATCTCGTAACAAAAATATACTTTGGAAAATTTAATAGATGGTGGATTTTTGGGTATTAAATTTGTGAACTTTTCCATGGAGCAAAACATAAAGCTTTCAGATTCAGGAGAATTGCTTAATGATCCATCTCAGTATAGGTGACATGTTAGACACTTAATTTATTTGACTATCACCGGTCGAATATTACCTATTTGGTCCATGTGTTAAACAAATTCATGTATACACTACGTAAACTATACATGGAAGTTGCCTTGCATGTGTTGCGTTGTTTAAAAAACAGTGCAGGACAAGGTTTGTTTTTCCTTTCTAATAACGATTTATCCTTGCGAACTTTTTCTGATTTGGATTGGGTTGGTTATCCAATATTTCATAGATCCACTATGGGTTATTGTTTTTTTTTTTTTGGGACCTTCTCTTATTTCCTATAGGCAGAAAACGGTATCTCTCTCCTCAGCAGAAGCCTAATATAGAGTCATGACAGGTACATGTTGTGAATTATCCTGGCTACGGTCATTATTAACAGAGTTGAGAATATTACATCCGAAGACAACACTGTTATATTGTGATAACACAGTTACTTTGGACATAACAGCCAATCCCATTTTTCATGAAAGAACCAAATATATAAAGATGGAATGTCATTTTATTCGTGACAAAATACAAGATGGTTACGTAGTAACCAAATATGTTGCTTCAACAAATCAACTCACGGATGTCTTCACAAGCCATTGGGAAAGGAAGTCTTCTCAACTATGATACACAAATTGGAAGTTCTTGATACTCATTCTCCAACTTGAGGGGGAGTATTGCAACGATAAATTCATGGTTGAAGTTATCAATCATTGTAAAAAGATTGTATAAAATCACGAGATTCACAATTATAGATCATCGTAAAACTCTTGTATAAACTACCTCTCTAGTCAACAGAAATTAAGACACGGAAAAATACACTTCCCTGATTTCACAAGGTGTAAACGAAATATAAATATATATTTGGGGTCGGAGATCCAGAATCACTCCTAACGTTTCCGAAGGCCAATATGATTGATTACACCAACCCTTCCGGTATCAATTCATTTTGGCTGCGGCCGCCGTTGATTGGAAAGTAGTCAAGACGGGAAGTTTGAATTCATGGACCGCTACTCCACTATAAATATTTGAATGGGCCTCTAACAGGCATTTATTAACTTCACGCGGCGAACCTCGTTCTCCTGACGAATCTTTCGATTATCGAAAGCCAGGGCTTAGGCACCGGGTCGGAATTGTTTAGTCGCCATGGCATCGTCTGCTGATCCCTCAAACGGGTAATTCCTATCTTCCTTCATTGTACAATCATTTTGCAGATTCATATGTTGTCGTCTAAATTCCCTCTTGGATTTGCATCGCTTGCTTGTTTTGAAGAGAGATTGCTGTAAGGCCGCGACAAAGAGGGCCGCAATTCAAGTTTCTCGTACCTCTAATATACGCTCCTATTCTTCCACTCAGTATGTTTTTTTTCTTCGTTTTCCTGTTAGTTATTGTAGTTTCTTTATCTTCTTTTCAGCTGGGATTTGTTTGTGGAATCAGCTTGATTTTGTAAAGGAATGTTTCATCTTCTTTCATGATTCTTTAAAACCGTCCTAATGACGCTGTTTAACTTTGACTCTCTTCAGTTCGAATAGGGCTACGCAGGAATCCGGTCTTGAGGGATCGGCTGTTCACGGCTGTCCTGGCAGGCGGTTTTCTTCATGGGTCTTACTTGGTGTATCCTTTTTGGTGTTTGTAGTTCTCCACTTTGTATTCTTTAATTTTCTTCCAATATTTGCTTATTTTCCTGTTCAAATTTTGTCATCTCTTTGTGCAATTTTCTGCTGCTGCTTTTTGCTCTTTCTTTGCGTTAAATTTAGCCGAAGTTTTTGCTTGTGATGACGTTAAAGGTTGTTTATTGCTCCGTTTCTAGTCAAGTAATTATTTGTTCATAGTGATTAAACTTGGTGTGAGGAATTTCCCCATCTCAGAAAACTACGAATCACTATTGGGTGGTAATGATCGTTTGCAACAAAAGTTCTGAAGCCTCACAGCAATAGGAGACTTCCTGCTCTCCAGTACAAGATGAATAGAAAACAAGGCAAAGTATATGGTTTTTCTGTTTCTATGAAATCAATTAAGCTTCAGTTATAGGAAACATTTTAAACTGAAAAAGGCATCTATGATATGCACATTGGTAGAGTGAGTTATGCCAATATATATAACATTTCAGTTGTTTTATCTTTTTTTTTTTTTATTTGTGCGATTTGGACTTTTAAGTTCAGCTAGTCATTATAATTCAGAAAACTTTAGGGATGCATGCCTTCCTTCCAATACACTGAGACCTTAGAAATCCTCATCTAGGGCTGATGTTAGTTTTTAAGGCTTTGGAGAAACTCTGTCTCTATCTTTCTCTCTCTCATTTTTATTTTCTTAATTGTTACTTTTTTTAGTTGGTTGGTGGGTTTGGCCGCAGCCAAGGTTGCAACTTTTTTTTATCACCTTTGCAATTAGACACTTGGAATGAATTTTCATTCCATTATGGTGACTCATTCTTTGATTTTATAATTTATTCTAATTACTTATGAGCTCTTATGGTCTTCATTGCTTCAATGATCTTAAAACTCCATGGAATCTAAAAATTCACATAATGGAAACGAAAAGGTATCTAATTCTGCATTTTTTGAATTCAGATTTTCTGCTACTGGTCAATTTTCTTGAAGATGACATGGTTTGCTTGATTTGTGATGTTCAAGAATCTAAGTTGAATGACAAATTGGAAGAGATTCTCTAATCACCAAAATGAATTAATTTAAGCTGTAATTTAATAAGGCCTTTGTAAGTTATTAATTATTAACAGATTCAAGGTATGTGGAGATGGTAAGAAAACATAAACAAAAATTTTAGCTCTCACATTTCCATATTGATCTTTTTTTTTTTTTTTTTTTGAACACTTTCCATGTTTAATCTTGAGGGTTAGTGTCTAATATTTAGTCTATTCACTTGAGCATAAGCCCATCCATGGTAGTCTGTGGTTTGTGTATCTGCTGGGTTGATAAATGTGAAGCATTTCACTTCTTGCATTAAAATAGAAAAAATCATCCTTTCATTTTTATTTTAAGTAAAATTCACTTAGTCTCCAATCTGTGAACTCCTATGAGAAGGATACTCTACAAATTGAGTTACAGGAATGTTTATATGTTTAAAGACTTTTCTTTTGTCTGCTTTGAGACAACATTCACTTTTGCTTGAAAACCAGACTGTGGAAAGTTAATGAACATCACCTAGCTCTCCATACCCCTAGATGGGCTAATGTCATCGCCAGTGGCCTCGCTACAGAGGGTGCCTCCCTCCTGGGTTTTATTATGTGCACTGGCATGCTGCTTGAAGTATTTCCAGTTGTTGCCCATTAAGTTTTTTATTTGTGTTGCTTAAGCTTGTAACTTTTTTTTTTTATAATTCGCTGCTTGTCCTTTAATGTGGTGACAGCAGCTATTACCTTTCTCTCCCTCAATAAATCTCTCTTTCACCTTGATAAAAAAGTTGGGGTTACAAGATATATTAGATCAGTTTGTAGTCGTTTTTCTGAATTTTCTGTGGCAAATGTTTCTGGATGTCTAGTTTGTTATTGCAGATCACTTGTAAATGGAGTTCCTCAATTTAGATGATTTTGGTTTCTTTATCCGGGAAGGGATTAATCTCTTATATCTTCTTATTTTGGAGCGTGTGATGGGTCAGATTTCATCTTCTTTATAATACCTGTGTTTTTACATTATCTGTCCTAGAAATCAATACGATCATTCTTATTATCAAATTAAAGAGAAAGAAAACAAAAAGAAGAAACTTTTCTAATTTTGCAGTATGACTTTGGAAAGCTGTACTAAGATTCTGTTTAATTTATGGAATTTAGTTATTGCTTACTTGCTGGGTTGGTTTTAGTATTAGCCACAGGTCAATGATTATTATAGTAGATATTTGCATCTTTTAGGTGTGTTTTTACTCTGTACCATGAGCAAAATTAACAGAGAATTCCTGCTTTGTTTTTATGTTCTGTATAATCATAGACTTCAGTGACTTTCTGTGATTTTCATCTCTAATGAATTAAGAATGTTGAAGTTTGTGCCTTAACTTTTACTCAGAACTGACCTCTATGATATAGAGAGCAAGTGAAGCGGATGTTCTTTGGACTGACATTTACTTGGTTATACAGAAGCTGCGGAGTTCAAGTTTCTGCTTTTACATTTTTACTTGAACAATACGATTCTCTTTTATTTCGTCATATTATGTTTTTACATTAACAAGATGATACTTTGATTTCATTAACTCTGCTCCTAATAAAATGCTCAACCCATGGGTATTTTATCAAACACGACACACCTCGAACCAGACCCGTCTGGTTCTAAGACTAATCTGAAACTTTGATCAAGGTTTACAATGAAGATTTGCATGATTTCTTGATCGAGGAAACAACCTGAACTGGAAACGTCAAAGCGGTGTAAGTCTACTCTCTCATGCTTTCCCATGGTTAACAATGACCGGTCTCGCTCTCCTTGTTACTGTTTCCATTTCGCGGAGATGGTGCACGACGCCGGACAAGAGAGGAGTCTTCTCAGGTGAATGAGAAAAAGAAAACTAAACTCTTCAGCTGACTTCAGATTTGTAATCTGTAATGTACAGTGAAGTTGCCAAAGCAGGTAACAATCAATAATTGGTTCTTGGATAGACTTGAGATGCCTGACTTGTTTGTTCAAGTTTTCTCATTCTTCGAACAAGGGAAATTTCCCATTCACTGTAAGAACTAAGAAGTATAATCCAGAGAAAGAGAAGCACGGTTATGCTTAAGAAAAAACCAACAAGTGGAAAAAGGGAACAAATAAAACGCGGTTCCACAGCAAATTCTACAAATTGCAAGGGGTCTAAATCCTCAAAAAACCCACCGGAGGAAGAAAACTTCCGGCGCCGAGATCTGGCAACGCAGAACGCACCGGCTACTAACCATAACGGTCAGACAAATCCGATGCAAGCCGTGACGCGATGGCGGAGTGGTACATTATATCGTGGAACGTCTCAGTCTCCATAGTCTTCAGCCGGAGTTGTTTCGCTTTCTCCTGAGTGAAGCACCCTGGAGCATACCTACGCCGTGGCTGTGTCTCGGCATTCTCCTTATCCGGCATGCTCCGAGCCTTCTCGGCGGCAGCGTCCACCTCGTGGTCGTGAAGGTAGTCGGGATCGGAAGCCCAGCCGAAGAGCGGCGTCAACCAGTTGGAGGAAGAGGCTTTGGGGCGATGCGTGTCGGATCTGTCGGATTTCCACTGAGCTGAGGAGGAAGAGGAGAGGGGGCGGGGGAAGGAGGGAGGTAAAGAGAGTACGGAAGCCATGGCGAGTGTGCTCTGTTTCAGTAGTGAGCAGGGGAAGAATATTAGAAGGGATAAGATCAAGGAGGGAGGAGGAGAGATGGGCAGGGGAATGGGCCGCCTTCTGTGGACTCGTAGTGGAATTGCAGGTGCAGAGGAATGGTTGTGTCAGCGACAGTTTGTTTGCTTATGGACGAAGGCATCTCCCATCTCAGCAGTTGTCCCAAAGACTGAATTACTGGACTTTCCTTCTCTCTTCGCCATTGAAGAAGCCGGCCACTCTCTGTATCTTCCCCAGTAGAGACGACGTTACGTATCCAATTCACCTCGAAACATCTCCCTTATATCTAAGAGTACTCGATCACTACTACCATGATCTACGCATAAGAAATTTGGGTGATTTAAGACGATTTTTTGAGCGATTTTATAATTACTGGCCTTTGTCGTAGTTTTCAATTAGATAACCCAAAGGTTTAGATTTTCAAAAGAACCAACACTTGTTTCTGATGCATAGATATTTTACTAGAATTTGATGATTCTTTCTCTCAAAATTCGATCATTTATTGCACAATATCATACATTATAACAATCAAAATTTACCCATTTTTATTAACAAGCTCTGCGATTCTTGTTTTCCTTGGTATACGAGCTTCTCCATTCTTCCTGCATCATTTTAATGTCTCCTTCTGTGCAAACATCTTCCGTCGTTAAATCTTTACCAACTAAAGCTAATCGACTCGAAATGCAAGTTATCCGCCAAACCAGATGAACAGATCGCCGCTACTCGGTGTCGCATCCCCTTTGGCCCGCTGGCTAATACTCCAACACTTGCTTCATCGTATTCCAATAGTATTTCTGCGTGGGAGAACCGAGCTTCAGTCGTTAGTTAAAGAGAAGAAACAAAAAAAAAACAGAAATATTCTCATTTTTGTCTGTGATGCTTACTTTTCAGATCTGGTCTCTCGCCAAAGTGAACTTTGACGGATTGGCGGAGAGATTGATGTGGCAGACTCTCCAACTCTCTTTCACCATTATAGAACCATGATCCAGGTGATGCTGTTGGGGTTATACCTTCCATGTTCTGAATCTGCTTTGCTTCCATGGCACTTCGCTTCTTATTCCAAAGAACCGCAGCGCTTGCTGTCACAGCTATGGAGGCACATACGAACAACATGTTCAACAACGATCTTGACGAATAAGGGAAGATCTTATTGGTGTTGTGGTCGATTGGATAGATGTAGTAACGAGTTGTAATTATCAGCAATATAAGGAACATCACGAAGGAGCATGAGATGATTGCACCCAGCCAGAGCCACCTGTTGGGACCTAGAACAGCTGAGACAGGCACATCAGATTGATTCGGCTTGAACCACAAGGTTCGCAGGAGCTTTTGGTTTCTGTTCTCAATGTTGGGTTCTTTTTCTCTCGTCACATAGGCATCGATTTGCAGCTGCAATCGGGACATGTCACAGGGATTTCCCGCAAGAGGAAGGAGGAGGTCAATCATGGCGAGGTGTTTTGAAGTTTTGAAGATACAAACGAGTTGCACTTGTGGTGCTTGTTGCTCGTTTGTTGAGCTTTGAAAGATTAATTCTCGAATGATACATATGAAAGGAGTGATACCACTGCCTCCGCTTACCATTACAAGCTTGTCGTACCTGTAGTCAGAAGAATTAACCAGGTTAGGATTTATGCTCCATGGCGTAATCGCTTAAATCCGTTACGGATGGACAGAATTGCATTATGTAGCTCAACATTATAAACAATCACCCGAGGAAGTTGGTTGAAGCAGGTCCATAAGGTCCTTCAACTGAAACATCCAAGTGATCCACCGGAGACGGCGACGAGAGTATCTGAAATAGTTTCTGGGACCAATTCCCTTCGCTCTTGATGACGACACTAAGCTTATCTTGCTCCAAGCTGCCATTGGAGGTCACTGTGAAAGGGTGCCACTGTGTGCGGGAAATGCTCGGCACATTAACAAACATAATGCTCATCGGCGAATAGCTTAACCCTAGGAATAGCCAAAGTTCTCAGACATGAAGCCATTATCATGATACAAAATTTTTAAATAAGAAGTAGAGGGGTCTCTTATCTTTACCTGGACTCTTGGAGAAGCTGAGCTCGAGTGCTTCACAAGGGAGGAGACGGGCGGAAAGTAGTCGAACTCGCTGTCGGGATTGCAGGAATCGCAAGTACCGGTCGACCAAGAAGAGGTATATACCAGGAAGAACAAGCCCAAAGAAGGACATGCCAACATGGAGCACAAAGAAGAAGAAGAAGAGAAAATAGAGATGGTGCGTATAGTAGAAGACCTCAAACATCTTTCGTCTCACCCGAGGAAAGCTTGTAACCCACATGAGCAATCCACAAATCAAAGCTAACTCGCCAGCAACGTACGACACACCGATTTTATCCCACTTCAGCATCTGCGCCATAGTAAAAGAACCATCAGGAAAACTAACTGGCTTGTCAATTTTTGAAAATAAAAGAAGAAATCGATCAACACTACCTGAGAAATCTCGTTTTCTGTAGCCCAATATAGTATGTAACAAAAGCCGTGAGCAGAGAAGAAGGCCATGACGATATGACCGAGCCATATGTGATATCTGACGCTTCCCTCGGAGGTGACTCCCACTAATGGCAACAGAGACGATCCTCGAGTAACAGGGAAGAAGAGAAATGCGAAACAGAAAGCCCCAACAATGCCTAATCGAAGTGCTGCACTCTCTAGCTTCTCTTGCCACCTGATCACATATTGAAACCAATCCTCGATCTGATTTAGATATTTGATAAGGTTGGAGCAGCCAAGGTTAGAATGAATAATAGAATACGAAACTCTCTTACGGTTTGTCGCCAAGCTGGTGAGCAGATTTGGCATTTATCTCGGCAAAGCTGTTTTGTAAAAAGCTTGTCAAAGCCCAGATAAGTAATGCAACAAACATGGCGAAGAAGGTGAGTTCTATTCCAGAAACGATCCCAAGAGGACCCTTCACAAGCACTGGTCGTCTCCAAACAGCAAGACGGTTGGTTTTATCTCCACTGCGACTAAGCAATAATAATTTATATTAGACCTTTCAATTCGACTCCACCAAACAGTAATCTGTTATAGATTTCTTGTCATGCAGTACAGCAACCCACCACGAAGAAGAAACACAATGAAAGGGAAGCTAAAGATCATCATCAAGTACCTCTTCTTCTTGCAGTGTTTATCCTTGCCTAGATGGAGATAAATACAACCCAAAACAGACATGAACAGAACCGGGAAGACGAAAGTCAATAGGTTCGCCCCTGCAACAACAAGTAAAAACTGTTAAAAGAAAAAGAGATACAGAAACGGGAACAAAGAAACGGGGACGCTCCTAATAGACGAACAGAAATATCATCTCTCTGGTTCTTATCTGCTCGTTCATGTATCTATTTGGCTTCTTCGAGTTCATAGGATCTCCAGAAGAAGGAAGAAGAGAGGCAGAGAATCTACATACCTTGGGCTCCAAAATATGTGGAATTGGCTCGAGCTCTGATCTTGGGCTGCCATTTCTGCGTGTAAGTGTTTGTTGGAATCATTACCCATAAAAGCATCCAGCCAAGAAACACCACTCCAATCAAGAATGTAATGGCCGCTTGAGCAACTCTCCTCCCCACACCCTCCATCACACCACTATCTGTGATTGAGAATCAAGATCGATAAAAATATTTATAGATCCAATGCAAAGTAGAAAACGTAAAGGATGAGAAAAACACAAAAAAGGAGCATGAGAAGATGATATTTTTCAGAGCTGTGCTTGGGACAAATAAAAAATAATTTCTTTCTAAATGCCAGAATGAATGTCAACTCCCTCTCTTGTGGTTGTAGACCAGAGGCTGCCCCTGTGAACACGGCAGGGGAATGTTGTTTTGGGGTCGAGCCTTCATGGGGCATGCCACCCTTTTACACTATATTCTTTGTCTACGTTGCTGTTCATGGCAAGATACATGTTGAATCTTTGTTTACACGAGTCAAGGCCTTGAACAGAATCATGGCTTCATTGTTAAATAAGCCAAGGAATGGCACGTAAATGGTTTCTGGATTTGATGTTTATTATATTTGATTGGACCCACGAGGGAATGACACTTAATAATAATGGATTTGTAAGTACAAAGATTTTGAGTTTATTAGTTGGGAAAAACCATTTTTAACTTGGCTAGTCATTTTGAGATCGGCATTGACCCAAGAGGTGGGGGGTGTTAAATGCCCACACGACCGAGGAATACCCACACATTCAAGTGTGTTAGAAGATGGGCATAAGGCCCATAGATCAAGGAGAATGCCCATAGGCCCACATAGTGATGGCATGATGGTAAATAAAGAGTCATCTCATAAGAGATGACATTGATGTAATTAGGTTAAGTTTTAGGGGCATAATTATAATTTCATTAATCTATAAATTGAGCTTCAAGGGAAGGGTTAGGACACAAGTCCATAACTTCTTTCTTCCACTTGCTTTCTCCCAATATGTCGTATCCCTTTTTCTCCATGAGTTAAATCCATGGAGTCCTTAAAATGAACAAAAAGACTATGACCAATTCTTATTTTATTTAATAAATGATAAACAAGTAAACTTACCTGAATCAAATTCTGCATTCGCCTTTATTCAATGAAATAAATAAAGCATAAGTTAAAGGAGTAAAATTGAGACCCTTACTTTCATGTGGGTTTTAGATTTTAACAAAAAGCTAAGTAAGGAACCCAACTCCTAAAAATATAAAGGGAATTTTACTAAATTACCCAATTTTTAAAAAATATTTATGAAAATAACCAAATCACAAACTTAATTTTAAAAATACCTAACTTTGACCAATCAACTACCCATGCGTAAAGTCCAATGTGACACCTCATCATTAACCGCTTACATGGTGCCATGTCATCATGCCACATCACCACTCAAAGAAAATTATGCCACATCACCATCTGCATAGGTTGCCATGTCATTGAGCACCAGTCAGTGACCCACCACATCAACACGACTTTTATCTCCTATTTTTCTTTCATTATTGATTTAAGTTCTTTTTTAATTTTAAAAAATTCATTTTAGGTTTAAAAATATTATTTCTTAGTACATGTTTCATTACCTTTTATTTATTATAATTAAAAATATAATTTTTTATATTAATTATTTTTTTAATGTAATTAACAACTTCCATTATCAATTTAAGATATTTTTTAATTTATTGTTTTTAATAAAAATATTTAAATTTTTAAAAATCTTATTTGTCAGTACACTTTCATTATCTTTGTTTTTCTCATTTGATTAACACCTTTCATTATTGATTTAATAATTTTTCGAATTTAAAAAATATAAATAAATATTTATTTTTAAAAAAAATTCTTTGTCGATACATGTTTTATTACCTTCTTTTTATTTATTTTTAAATAAAATATTATATTAATTAATTAAAAATCATATTTTTATCTATTTAACACCTTTCATTAGTGATTTAAGATATTTTATAATTTAAAATTTATTTAATTAAAAATTCTTTTATTTTAATCGTTTTTGTTGGCAAATGTTTCATCTCCTTCTATTTATTGTAATAAAATATAAAATATATAATAATTAGTAAAAAAAAATATTCTAATTTTATTAACACCTTTTATTATTGATTTAAGAAAGAATTTAATTTAAAAAATAATTAGTACATTTTTTTAGTTTTTAGAAATCTTATATGTCGGTACGCGTTTTATTACATTCTATTTATTGGAAGAAAATATAAAATTTACTTATTATTTAGTAAAAAAATCTTCTAATTGGATTAAAACCTTTCATTATCGATTTAAGATGGGAGCCGAGTGAGCTCAAGGGGAGATGGGGGAGGGGGAAACAATATGAGAAACAACTTGATTGCTATTTGTTAACTGTTAGTCCCAATCTCACAATTTCACTTTAATTCTCTTTCTCACTTTCACACCCAAAAACCTCCAATCGGCACCAAGAAACACTATTAACCTTGAAACAAGTGATCAAGGTGGCAAACCCCAAGATTTCAGCTGGTTGTTTAAGCTTCGATTGGGTCGAACATATGAATTGGAGCTTGCCTACTTGGCATGCAACCGTTGGCTCGTTCTCAAAGGTAAAAATTACTATAGATTTGTGGAAGCAAATGGGTTACAACTGGAATTCTTTGAGAAGCAGCGCCCACACCTTCAGTGTTATATCGATGTTTGCCACTTCTATCAGCAACAGGGGTCACGTTAGTCCTCCCCTTTTTTCTTCCCTTCGAGTTAGGGGATTAGAGGGGGATGGGTGGGGGTTGGGGCGACGACCAAAGGGAGAGATGGGGAGCCAGGAGGCGAAGAGGAAAATAATCCGAGAAACATCAAGATTGCTATTTGTTAACTGTCAATCACAATCTCAATCTTTCACTTTAATTCTCACATTTTCACTTTCCCACCTAGAAACCTTCATCTCCAATCTATAGAAGAAGATAAAAGAATATTTCTCGATGATATTACTTTCATTGATACATGTATTTATACTTACAAAATGATAAAAGGATTTATATGAATGTAGAGTTAGAAGTTGAGACAATCTCAACTTCTCTTATCCTGATCATCTTGATCTCTCTCATGCCCCCGCAAGATGAAACATCGAGAGGAGATTCCAATCTTGGTCTTCAAGAGGAGAAAACGTGTTCGGAGAAGCGGTTTAGTAAGAGCATCTGCTAATTGATCAACAAATGATACATGAGTCACCTGTAGAGCACCACTTTGAACATGTTCTCAAATGAAGTGATAATCCAAAGCTACATGTTTCATTTGCGAGTGAAAAACTAGATTGGAGCATAAATTGATAACACCTATGTTGTCACAATAAAGAACTGGTTGTTGTGGAAGAAAACACCAAGGTTAGTAGAAGAGAGCAAATTCAACGAATCTCAGCTGTAGTGGTTGCAACAGATCGATATTCCACCTCGGTAGAGGATCGAGTCACAGTCCGTTGCTTCTTAGAACTCCAAGAGGTAGGATTGCTGCCGAGGTAAACAATATAGGCATCGGTTGAAGTGAAATCATCTTTGTTACCTGCCCAATCAACATCGTATAAAAGAAGATTGTCGATGTAAGACGATCCCATGATCTAGAGTCCCACAAAGATATCATAATAAATGCTTGACAACATCCCAATGATCAATAGTGGGGAAATGCATAAACTGAGATAACTTATTTACCACATAAGTAATGTTAGGGCGAGTGAGAGACAAATATTGTAGATTTCTAATAATCGTTCGATATTCATATGCATTAGAGAGTGTCGTGCCAGACTAATGTGTGAGTGTAGATGATGTTGCAAGAGGTGTAGTGACAAGATTTGCATTTATCATGTGTGTGCGAGCAAGGAGATCACAGATATACTGGCATTGAGAGAGAAGAAGGCATTGAGAATGAGGAACAACTTCAATACCGAGAAAATAAGCCAAGGGGCCAAGATCCTTGAGTGGGAATCTTTGAGCAAGTAGGTGAATGAATGTCGTCATAACTTGATCATTGTTTCCTGTAATAATAATGTCATCAACATAGACCGGAATATACAACACATTTGAACCTGTGTGTGAGATAAATAAAGATGAGTCTGCATGAGAGTTGGAGAAGCCCGAGATAATGAGAAACTGGCGCAACTCATGATACCAAGCAAGAGGTGCTTGCTTAAAACCGTAGAGAGCCCTGCGAAATTTGCAGACATGATTCAGATTATCACGGTCAATGAAACCTAATGGTTGTGTCATAAATACATCATCAGATAGAGTGCCTTGGAGAAACGCATTATTAACATCAAGTTGGCAAAGCGACCAACCACGACTTACTGCAAGGCTAAGAACAATGCGAATAGTGGTAGGCTTGGCAAAAAGACTAAATGTTTCATGATAATCAACTTTAGGGCGCTGGTGAAACCCTTTGCCAACTAAACGAGCCTTGTACTTGTCAATGGAGCCATCAGAAAGATATTTAGTACAAAAAATCCATTTGCAACTAACCAGATTCTGCGAGGGATTTGATGGAACAAGTTCTCATGTACCATTCCGAACAAGAGCATCATACTCATCAGACATAGCCTGACGCCATTCTGGATTGGTGAGAGCTTGAGTTACAGTTGTGGGTTCACGGTTGATAGATGCTAGAACTTGGGTTGTGAGGTTTAGTTTTTGGATGGGTTTGTAAATGTTGTTCTTGGAACTGGTGACAATAACATGGGGGAAAAGGGGGGGGGGGGGGGGGGGGGGGGGGGGGGGGGGGGGGGGGGGGGTGGTAGTAGATAGGGATGATGGGTCCGGGTCAGCCGAAGTGGGATTGTGGGTTGGAGTGGGGAGTGGTGATGGAGAGGGCTGAGGAGGGGGATTGTGAACAGGGCTGGCCTGGGGCGCAGGGATCGAAGTTGTAGATGATGTGCCAGTAGCTGGGAGGGACACAGAGGAACACCAGTGGGAGAGTGTGACTATAGATTTAAATCAGATGAAGGTATCAAGTACGTGTGATTGTTGTTTGAAAGGATAAAATCATATATACTTTGTAAAATGATCCAAAAAAATGACATAATACTTGAAATTATCAATAGAATAAATTGGAGAGGTGCAGACATCTGAAAATATAATATCAAAAGGGGAAGAAGAGACAAGTGTGGAGTGGGAAAAAAGGTAATTTGTGATTCTTAATGCACTAACAATAATTGCAAGTAAAATTAAAATTTAGATGGTGAGACAAGTCTAACTAAAAAGTGGACACGATATGCCGTAGAATCTGAGACGATGGATGACCTAGATAATGATGCTATGCAAACGAAGTGGTCTTGACACTAGAGATAGAAATTATTGGTGGAGACTGGACTGGGAACGATGGCCATTCGTACACACTATCCTTAGTTCGACCCTGCAAAAGTGTTACCCCTGTAAGAAGATCCTTCACACGAAAAGAAGTGTGTAATAATTCAATGGAAGTATGATTAGTTTGGCAAAATTGAAAAGTAGAAATAAAATTCTTTTGCATGGTGGGAACATAAAGAACATTATTTAATAAAAATGTCCGAGAAGATGTAGAGAGAGATTTGTAACCAGTGTGAGTAATAGGAAGACCCGCGTCATCACCAATTATAATGTTGTCAATACCGTTATAAGGAGTATGAAGAGAGAGATTACTCAAGTCGGTGGTGACATGGTGCGATGCTCCACTATCCAGAAGCCAAGGAGAACCGGTAGAAGCAGTGGTGGTTGCATGATGAGCACGTGGTTGCCATGATGTCGCAGGACGAGGTTGCCAATGAGAGGTGGGGCGAGGAGCCTTGGGAGGTGGTTGAGACTGTTGCATCTGGCGAAAGACAGGACACTATGGAACACTGTGTTATTTTTCATGGCACAACTGGCAACGGCCAATATAAGGTCGAGGTTGAGGTCGACCATCACTAGTGGCGATATTGTGAAAATTGGAGGTAGTACCTGGCTGTGAGCGTGATGAGGGCGCCCCTTGCTGTCGGTGATTATGATTACCGGTCTTATCGGAGTTGGACCGAGCACTGGTAGGATTTGGAGAAGCTGGAAATGAAGAGGAGTGAGCTTGTTGAACACGTAGCAAGACTTCTTTGTTGACAAGTTTTTCATGCAGCTCATTAAAAGAGATTGACGTGTCACGACCATTGATATTATCAATAAGTAGTTTGTACTCATCATCGAGCCCATCCAAAATTGTTTCAGTGAGATTCTCTTGATCCATGGGTTTTCCTAGGTCTGCAAGTTCATCAACTTGCTTTTTAATATACTACATATACTCAGAAATCGATTGAGATCCCTTTGTGGTATGTTTGAGTTGCTCCTTGATCTGTTTGATGTGACCTCACGAGGGCCGAGCATAAGTATTGGCCAAAATAGTCTAGGCTTCATGAGAGGTACTTGAGTAAGTGATAAGTGGAATAATAAATGGCATGAGAGTACCAATAAGAGCACAACAAATAAGCTTATCCTGACAAAGCCACGAAGTGTGTTCGGGATTCGGAATGACATGATTATTGATCATCTTTGTGGCAGACGACAGAGAATAAGAACCATTAACAAACTTGAGAAGATCATAACCAAAAAGAATAACCTTTATCTGAGCTTTTTAGCTAAAATAATTTGTGGAGGTGAGTTTGATCGAGTTGTGGATGTGGAGTACCATCAGTGGTGTGGTTGGGTCATGAGCATTGAGAATAGTAATACAAGAATCTTCAAAAGCCATGAGTAATTTTTTTTTTCTTCGCACGTGTGGAAAATCCCACGAGTGAGATTCACACGTGCGAGTCTTCTCTTCTTCTTCCTGAATTTAATCAGACCTTGGATTAAAACGGCGCGCGGTGACGAGTGGCGAAGGTGTGCGGCTGCGTGCTGATAGATGCCAGATTCTAACATGAGAACTAGGTTAATTATAATATAATAGCCCTTATAATTGTGTTATAGGTGGTTATTTATCGGTTTTCAAATGAAACGTGTATTTATTGAATTTGGCATTAATCACTGTTTATATTGCATATTTTTCTCTCCTGAATTATATTTCATTGCTTTTAGGGTTTATTTCTTCCTAAAATGATTTTTATGGATTCAATTATGGAATTTTAGGAGAATTTTGGTGAAGGAAATATTTACCAAAATGCCATTAGTGAAAGGGAGATAGATTTTTAGGGTAAAATCGTTTTGAAAGGAGAAAGGGGCTCGAGTGGGAAAAAGAGGGAAGGGCCGCCGACCGAAGGAAGGGAGACCCGAGGAGAACTCGAGAGAGTCTCCGTCACGGCGAGTTCGACGCTGCCATTTTCTGCTCGCCAGGCCGAGAGGTGACCCGAGACGGCTCCTTCGGCGCCGATTCCACATTCCGACCATCCTCCGGCGTCGATTACCCATTCCCGACCATTTTCGGAGCTATTCCGTCTCCGACCGAGACTCGAGAGAGTCGGTCAAAGGACTTCGACTCCATTCTATCGTCCGCCGCATCACCTCCATCCGTGGGTTTCTATCCTTCTTCGCCGGCGTCATCTCTACCTCCGGCCATTCGCTCTTGCAACCCAAAGCCATCAATTTTTGGAAATTGCAGCACCCATGAGAACGAGCCTTTGCTTCCTGAGAGAGAGGAAGGAGAAGGGGAGTAGTCCGTTATTTTTTAATTTAATTTTCCTATAG
This sequence comes from Aristolochia californica, assembly GCF_029961685.1. Taxonomy (NCBI): domain Eukaryota; kingdom Viridiplantae; phylum Streptophyta; class Magnoliopsida; order Piperales; family Aristolochiaceae; genus Aristolochia; species Aristolochia californica. Next base: position 9,830,644 of record NW_027181815.1, read on the forward strand.
TTTGAACTTAGGTTTTGAATGTTTATTACACTTGAATTGAGAATTAATGTTTATTGAATATTTATTTTTCGAATATTTGATTAAATTAGCTAGTTAGGGTAGGATTGTAATTTAGGTTGGGTTCTGGTTTTTAATCTGATTTCTATCTTTAACTCTATGCGCCCGAGAGGGGCTAGACGCAAGGATTGAGAAATCGGATTCGTGATTACATGGTGCTCAAGAGAGGCACAAATCACGATAAAATTTAGAGTTGATAATTTTAGCATCATCACTATAGAAAATTGATTCTCTGCATTCTATTGTAATCCGATCTCTGTCATTAACTCTAGGCACCCGAGAGGGGCTAGACGGAAGGATTGAGAATCTGGATTCGTGGTTACATGGCACTCGAGAGGCACGAATCACGATAAAATCCAGAGTTGACGTTTTCTATTGTGCAAGTAGTTAATTAGATTATTGCTTGATAATTTAGGATATAATTAATGTTTAGTTCAAATTAATTCATCATAATTGGTTAGGCTAGTTGACTGAAGAATACACAAAATTCAGTCCTCCCTGTGGATATGACCCTCGCTTACCGCTAGATTACATGAACGATTCGTACGCTTGCGAGGTATAAAAGCCGATGTAATAAAATTTCACATCACGTGCAATGGCAAGAGGTGGTGAGCAACGACGAGTGGCGAAGGCGTGCGGCTACGTGTGGCAATGATGGGAGAAAAAAATTGAGAAGAAGAATACCATTGGCTCGTTGTTGCGGCGTGCGGCAACGACATGCGGCGTGCAGTGGCACAGAGCTTCCAGTTATGGCGTGGTAGAGGCCGGTCGCTTAGCGACTGCGTGTGGCAGTGGCTCACTACAACAGCGTGTGGCGACTGCTTGTAGCGATGAGTGGCGATAAGTGGTGAAGGCGTGCGACGACGGCAACAAACGCTTTCAACGTCGAAGGTTTTCGACGGTGATGCGGGTGCAAGACCATCAACAGGCGAACGATCAAATCAGAGTGTTAGAACTCTGGCTCGCCGCGGCGGCGGTAATGGGACTAGAGGGACTAGAGGGACTCATAGTAATGTCTACGGCAATGGGACCAAAGGGGCTGCAGAGATGGACAAGGAGGGACCAAAGGTTGCTAGAGGTTGAGCTTGGTGTTGGGAGGCTGAGACTCAGGTTCCAGTCGTCTGCGATGGGGCAGACAGAAGAAATCAGATCTTTAGCTCTGATACCATATAGAAGAAGATAAAAGAATATTTTCCGATGGTATTACTTTCATTGATACATGTATTTATAGTTACAAAATAATAAAAGGATTTACATGAATGTAAGAGTTACAAGTGTACATGATTGTAGAGTTAGAAGTTGAGACAATCTCAACTTCTCTTATCTTGATCATCTTGATCTCTATCACAATCAGCACTTAGAAAACACTATAAACCATTTCCAATCTACCATGCAATCGGTGCTGTTGGTGGCAAACCCAAAGGTTTCAGCCTGTTGTTTGAGCTCTGAGACATCACATGCAAGATAGTAGACGAAGAGGAGGACAAACAAGAATGATCTTCAAAGAAAAGAGGTACTGCTTTGGTTCCCACTTCTCCTCCTCACAAAAAAACTTTGATCGGCGAAGGAGGTAGAGATACATCATCATGGGTGAGTGGAGTTGGTGACGCGAATGTGTGGGACATTTCATCTGACTTTCAACTAGAAAAAGGTGACGACCACTGATCTGAAGGCCCAAAGCAATCGATTTCTCCTCCCCTTGGTCGTAGGAGAAGTGCTGTCAAGAGAGATGCAAGCATGGGAGAAGAGAAAGGCGAACAAGGGACTTCGAGTTCGGGTCTTCGACCGATTGGGTACTGGGCGAGTAACCATTGGCTCATTTTCAAAGGTAAAACTATCGTAGATTTTTGGAAGAAACAAACTGATTGCTATTTGTTAACCCTTAGCTGTCGCACCTAGAAACCTCTACCTCCGATCGGCAACTTGAAAACACTATTAACTATTTCTAGTCTTCCATGATTGATCCGTGACGAATGATTCATCCTCTTCCTTTCGAGATTGCTCTTGCCCCATTACTCATGCATCAGATGAATAAGAATCGATTCATCAATAGCGTTTGGTTTTGTTCTTCTCTTTTAGATACCTGGAAAGATTGATTTAGTGGGGCGCCCCTTGAGTTGCTTTCAGACAGCTGCATTCTGCCATGAGATTTCTGCTTTACTGATAATGCACTTGCTGGAGTCTGTTTCTGAGGATAGAATCTACTCGATCATTCACTAGATACAACGCCGATTTTTCTTTTTCTTTTTCTTTTTTTAGATCTTCAACAAGGGGCCTAACAGTAGAAAAGATCAAAGAACTCTATAGCGTTTACGTAAAACTGGACGTATGCTTGATACCTATCTGCACTGAATTCCCATCTTCCAAGCATTAGAATGAGAATGAAAGAAGGAACCGTGTTAAATATTGGACGAGAATCAAGAATCAAGACGCGTGCCACTGCTGAATATCAATCTGGGCAACTACAAAGCAAATTGGGTTCTCTTGGAAAACAGTAAAAGCTGATTATGAGTCGAAAGGATTTGGTTGAGACGACGTTACAGATGCTTAAAAAGCAGCTTTCAGAAAAGAAAAATTGCTGTCGAAAGTTGGAAACTAACATTCCAAACAAAACTAACGGACGACCTACTCACGATTTCAAAGGTGCTTTTTGACTATAAAATCCGCAAGGATCAAACTGATGCATCTCCCGAGCATATTCCAGTTTCATAAATGGCAGGCAGACACGGCAGAGATTCCGTCGAATTCTTGTGTTCTCATTTGGTCGTCTTGCCAACTTAAACTCTGTTTAGGCGCCCACCTCAGCAAGAGGAACGATTCATTGAATAGACAAAAAGGTTCGGTGTCTTTCTTTTGTTCCCTTACTACGTTTCTTTTGGTTAACACTTTTTTCTAGTTCAATTTTCCAATTTTTTGAAGAAATGAAATTATGTAACTACTGTTCGTGTACAGTAACAGACCCTAATCAGTAAATTGTAATACGTGTTGGTTGATATTGTAACGGGCAAAATGTGGATCTCATTGATTGAGATGCACTCGAAGAGATTCAAGTTTTCGAGTCTTATTTTTCTACTCACAAATCCACGTGAGACTATTCTTTAACATTTCGAAATTGTTTTTGGCTTACCTGTGCACTACTGACAACAACTTTCTTTCTACAGTACACATATCCAAACGATCATTTGCCCTCTGATACTTAGTACGATTTGTATTTCAATCTTTATCCTTATCTCTATCAGTTTTAACGGAAAACAAATGAACAACATGGTTCAACCATGTCCATGGGAGTCCTCTTACATTGTCATCCAAAATGCACAAGTAGGTATTGTTTAATTGATCTACATTCATCTCAAGAGGTCAATAGGAGAGTCCTAGAGACATCTTTCAAGAGCACATCGAAGAATGGAGATGATTCAATGAATGGAGCTGAAAGATAGAGACTCGAGTGATGTTACCTTTTCCCAGTTTCTCCTTTGTCCAGAGGAGTCAAATGCGTCATCTGATGTTTTTTTCTGGACAATTTGAAACATATCAACAATCAGTAGTTGAAGCTTTTTTAGACAAAGAGAAGAGAATCAGCACTGTGGCTTAATTTTCTGGATGAATTGAATCTGCAGGTTTTAGCAGGATTCTATGCGAATATCTTTATCATCTGTCGGCAAACTAATCCTGGAGAAAATGGCATGAAAACAATCATCATCAGCAGTATAGAATAACTCCATTAAATCTGTTAATAACGAGGAGACTTTCTGCATTTGGTCGGTGTAGTATTCAATCATTCTTCTTGAAGTTGACAAGAATTCGCTTTATAACAGCTCTGTCGAACTTAAAATAAAGATCAAATGCTCTTACGTGTGAAGATTTTAATCCCGAATGTACTAAACTAATAGTTCTCGAATCAACGAAAAATTTAAGAAAAAAACAGAGACGAAGAGGATCAAATCCAACGAATACCGCCTTCTTTAACAATCCGGATTAAAACTACGGACTGCTTCAGAAAAGTTGGTAATAGTAGATATAAGGACTCATCTTTTACTGCTGCTCCTGGTCTGAAACAAAACATGCTGGGCGTCATTCAAAGGAAAATATCTCTGTGGAACTCGAAGATCCAACTCTGCGGATACCAACAGTACCGATTTTTTTATTAATCAAGCTTTATTAATATGCTGCTTTGATCAAAAGTGACAAAATTGCTTCAGGGTGGCCTGTACCAGGGTCTTGTATCGATACCATTAAAACCCCATATAGTAAAGTCTGATGACAAGTTTCGCAACCCCCGAAGCTGTCGGTGGAGGTAAGGGACAGGAAAACACAAGCAAATGAAGTTGATATGTCTTCGACAGATGATAATTTGGTGGATATGGCTTCAACCTTTCGACCAAATATGATCTCCTTTAGAGAGAGATCAAACTCCACCACCCATTACTATTATCAGGAAGAATCTGAACTCAAAAAAAGTAAAATTTGAGCCATTTGATCCAATCAGAGGTACCCTCGATCGGTGGGCTTTGAATGGAAAATCAAGTTGGATTTGCAACGTTCCTTGCTTCCGTTTGTCTGGAAACATATAGGAAATTCGAGAATTAACTCAATCAAAAAATTGTTTTACTTAGTTGATCTTCATTGTTCTGTCCACTTTTCCAAGTCTCAAGGATCACTTTTTTTCTCTCCCTCTTCCTTTTATTCTTCTCTCTTTTTGTTCTTTACATTATCCCCTCAATCATCGACAATCGATAGGGTACCAAAAATCATGTCGGTCCTCTTTTTCTCGTCGTCAATACCGCAGTATGTATCCCTCCCTCAGCCACTGGTAGGAATGGTGGTAGGCCCCTCTTGAGCAAAAAAGAGGCTACTTTTATAGATTATGTAAGGAGGGGTGGCACTGTTCCCTCTAGTATGGAAGGAAGGGAGGGGGCACCTATCCCTCTTTTTGTGCCGATGAGAGAAGAAGAGTTGGAGCCTCCCTTCATATAAACCCATGATAAAAAGGAGGCAAGGAGGCCCTCTTTAGCTTGGATCTTATTCTCTCTTTTCCAGTGTGATCGAGAGAGATTGAAGGAAAAGAGTGTGGTGCCCTACCCCCCTCTGTATGAGAAATAGATGAACCCTTATGTTTCTAACATTGGTAATAGAAGGCAAGACCCTTTCAAAATGGACCACATCTTGCTTCTGCCTTCCACAAGCTCATAAACAACAAAATCACTTCTCTCAAACATGCTTCTTTTCTGGTTGTCCCTGTGAACTCACAAGCTAACATTGTTAGTCAACTCATGCAAAGATGGACCTGCAAGAACTTAACCAAGGGACCCAGAAAGCTCAATCAAGGGGAGCACGTTCAAGTTGAGTAACAAGAAGACAACCCAATCTTCAGGAGAAACTAGAAGCTTTCCTAAAAAATCTCATCCTGAATCACTAATTCTAGATCCTATAAACAAGGGTCAAGGGTGATTTAAATTCAAACTATGTCTTATAGAAGGACACCTAAGACTTGTCTAGAGAATTCAAAAAACCGTGTTCTACCATTTCTAGTATGGTATTAAGAAGACAGCATAACAGGTAATTTATAGGCAACGAATCATAAGCCAAATTGAACGAAAACTGTTGTTTCTAAGCCTAATCAAACTAAACTTTTCTAAAATAGAGAGCTAACCATTCTCTGCCACTACACGATGCAGTCTCTCAATCCGAGCACAACCCATCTCCTCTTTTGGCTAGCTTCCTACTCCAACTACAACTTTTGTGGTGTGGCAAGCCTGGTTTAACTTGGATTTCAACATTTTATCATTCATTCCATTTAGTCAACAGGTAAACGTTGTTTAAGACAACCAAATGAAACGATTTGTGGGAAAAAAAAAACACAAGGCAGATGTGAGATTAGTGCTTCGCTTTATCTGATTTAAAAATAATGACAAGATTCTTGCTCGATTTTTCCCAAGTTTCTTTGAAAAAAAGATAAAAAGAGAGATCTAGATTCTGGACTCATGTTTCTTCTCTTCATTATGGCTCGATGAAAGTAAAATCCACTCAACAGTTTCTTTTCTTGTTTCCACTCTTTCAGTGCTGAAAGGATTGGTTTGGACGCTCTCGAAGTTGTTTTCAGAAAGCTATTTCTCCGAGGAGGAGAAGTTTGAACTGACCAAACTCTCTCTCAGCTCTTTTTTCTGGTCATTCAAGGACTCTCTCGGTCGTTCTAATTAAAAACCACCCCACTTTTCCTGAAACAAGGGGCCTAACACTACACAGACATATATCGTAAAGATGATAAACTTGATAGCTTTTACGTAAGTGTGAACGTATGCATGATTCACTTCTCCAATAGGAAAAATTGGTCAAAAAGCTCCGTGAGAGCTTCAATAATGAGATAAAAAAAAAGCATTGGTTCAGACGATACTGAGTCTTCGAAAATGGCTTTTCTAGAAAGAGAATTGCAGTTGGACGATGGAGACACAGGAACAAACTTATCTCACGGCCTGCCCATGATTTCCGATGGAGCTTTTTGACCACGAAATCCTTACCAATCAAACTATATCATCAAGCCAAGCAGATCAGGTTCCACTCACTTTTCCTAGGATTGGCACAGAGGTTCAGAGGAAATCCCGTCTGTTCTCATCTGCATCTTTATGGCCAACCTGTATGAACTTTGTTTTTAGGCTTCAAAACGTGTTAGCTGCTCATTAAAAGTGAAGATAAAAGTGTTTCTCGTTTTGCATTCCCCCACAGGAAGTGGGAGCATTCATTGAAAAGATGCCAATCAAGTCGATGAACAAGGAGGTTCAGGGAAAGAGGAGATTTTTGATTTTTAATTAGCTATCATTAGTTCAAATAAGCGATCTGAAGGATCTAAGGCACATTTAAGGGTTAAGAATCCTTCAAACTCTCATAATGATGTTTGAGTTGGATGAAACTCTTTTGACTCTTACCTGCCAACTATATTTGTTGAAACTAATATCAGCTTCAGTGTTGCATACCAGTCTTCTGGGAGTTATTTCTTAGTTTCCGATAAGATTTTTTTCAATGGAAACATTAGTCAGGAAATTTGCAACACTTTAGTGACACTAGAATCAAATATTGAGGTTTGTTAGGTGTCTGCAACTTTTTTCTTTTTAATCAGTTTGTGAAAAACTAGGGTTTGAAGTTAACTCAGTGCAGTTATATACGTTTTCATAAGGGTTTGAATTGATTAATGAATGGGTCAGATCCAGCATGAACACCGTAGTCTCCAACCATCAGCAGAAGCCTTCCATTCACGGCTTCTCAATTTCTAAAAACAAACTAAACAAGAAACAAGAATTGAATGGAGCATTGCCAACTTCCTAGTAGCTCTTTTCCATGACATCTTCTGTGTGATGGGAAGACCGTAGAGATTGTGAAAGAGACGAGTATCGGACTGAATAATGTTTCTGTCCAACGTTTGGAACGTCAACAAAAAGAAAAAAAACTCGACAAATTCTTCAGTACAAGAAAGACAAAACCATTACTCGTCGCCTTGTTTTTCAGACAATGTGAACATGTTCGCTGTCGGAAGATGTAGTTGATATTTGCTCTAAAGAAGTTGCTTTTCAAATTTGCTCACTTTTTTGAAGAGGGAGAGGAGAATCAACGAGGGTGCCATTCGACACGGTGGGCTGCGAGATTCAGCTTTTCTTATTCAACTGGAGATCAGTCTCCTATCCTTTTTGGTGAAACTACTTTACTCCAGTTTAAAAGCTCGTTTAGAAAATAGCTGATGTCTGGATATTGACTGGTTAGTTGAATTTCTGTTTCTGTTCTTTGCTGAGAGGCGGTAATTCGTGGCGGTTGGGGTGGGAAAAAGAGGAGGGACGAAGACAACGTTAGCAGAAGAAATGGATTACCTGCGGAAAATGATGAAATAGGCTAGTTGATGGAAGCTTTAATTTTGCCGACCACCCATCAGAATCTCTATTCAATCAATCCAACGTTAAAGACATCAATATTGTGTTCGTCTACAGATGTTGCTGGTCGACTTCCTCTCCGCTTTGAATCTCAACCCGTCTGTGCCAGGCAATTTGAATCTACGCTCCTTTCGTCTGCTCACGCCCAGGGCGAAACGAGGAAGAAGAGATGGTTTGTTTCGTCAGCGTGAAAAGACGTAAATTGCTCTGGTGATAAAATAAAAATAAAAATTATATAACTAAAAATAGAGGGATGATTCCGTAAATATACAAAATATGAGCATCATTACAAATAACTATTTCCTCGTTACAGTCGCTGGATTTTCGTCCCGACAACCAAACCCTCCTTTGATCTTTCGTGTCCGTCTCCCCTCCACCGCCATCGTCTCAGGCGCCCATTCTAGAACTCTTCCTCTACTGATGGCGTCTTTCAGTCCCAGCACTGGCTCTGCCGTTGGTGCCGCCGACTCCAACGACAGAGAGAGATGAGAAAGGGCAAAGAGGTCATTTGCTGCCGAGCGATTTTTAATGTTTTCCTAATTCCTTTATTGTTTCGATCGACCGTAGAGCCTGGAGGGGTCCTTGTCTAAGGTACAGAAGCTTATTCAGGTTTAGCGAAAGAGAAACAGACGAGAGAAGTTAATGACGAGGCTTATAAAAACGTCTCGGGGCGGAGGGAGAGGCAGAATGTCCAGATTGCTTCGCCAGTTTTGACCCTGTGGTCTCAACAATGGCGGGGCAGAAAAGGAGAGGCGTTTTTACTGTTATGTGCGGTCATCCTGGGATTGAGCAGGTTTCCAGAGATGGCAGCCAATACAGCCTTTCAAGCGGTCTTCTTCCTTCCCTTGGAGCACGGAGCAACCGCAGAGTTAAGCTCCGACCTTTCGTTATTTCGCCTTACGACCGTCGCTACAGGTGAGACATCCCCCCACCTCTGTTTTTGTCTCTGACTGCGTGTTGGAGTTAACGGAATTCCGGTTGGTGCTGTTTTCTGCATTGGCCTATAGAAGTTCATGAGAGATCTCATTGTTTTTTGTTTTGGAGAAACAGCGTAGGAAAACTGTTTCTCTCGGATGGTTTCTTTTCTTTTTGGCATCCAACCTTGGGCTTATGCTTTCTTCATTGTGATTTCAAGTTGTAATGATTTTGTGACTACTTTTCGTTTTAATTTCGTGCGGGAGAGAATGCTTGAAGCGGTTTGATCCTTTTTTTCCGTGGAATTCTCCGCAACGAGTTCATACGCTTGAATTTGTATCAGAAGCTTGATATTTTCCTTTTTCCATACGAATTCTTGTTTTAGTCTCTTATACGTATGTGTAGAACGGTTAAATTAATGGCTTTTGTCTTGCTGGAAATTTTTTTCCCCATTTGCTATCCATTGCATGAAAGGTAATTGGGTGATCGGCCGTGGAGCTCTTCGTCAAAAAGATCGTTTAAGTACATGGGGAATAAGTGTGTTTTCCGTGAACCAATGTTTTCATATTGGCTTCCTGTACAAAAAGTTATAAACAATGTGTGGTTTCTTGTTTCCTAGTGAAGCAATAATGGAAAATTTTAGCCACAGATACGGTCTCGTTCAGTTTTGCTGGAACTTTTGGTTGCTTTAGTTTCGAGCATGCTTGAGGTAATGATCATTAGATGAAGAAACTCCGTCCATCTTGTGCATATTTTATATCTTTTAAATTTAGCTTGCATTTTTTTTTTGCTTGTCCTGCAATTCAAACTTTCAGGTCCATATGGTTTAACCTATTACAAAGTTTTGTGGCCTTTATGAATATGAAGACCTTATCGGATGGTCGTTTATATGATTCTTCCTAAAACTTAACTTTGAAAGAGTTCTGTTTATTTGTCTTTTACGTTGTTCTGTAAGGAAGTGACAGAGTTGTCTGGAATAGTAGAAATTTTTTTTTTTGGGTGTTGGAAGAGTGGATTTCTTTGTTATAGTTGATCTTCCAGATGTAATTGTTCAATAAAAGGATAATTCTTGTGGTATTTAACACTGATTCTTCTGCACCTGCAGAACCTGGGTGACATTTCTTGTGACTCTTGTCATTTATACTGCTTGGGTTTCTCCATTTGAATTTGGCTTCCTGGAGAGGCCAAGGGGCCCTCTGATTGTGGCTGATAACATTGTTAATGGATTCTTTGCCATTGATATAATCCTTACGTTCTTTGTGGCTTACCTTGACAAAACAACTTATCTTCTTGTGGATGATCCTAAGAAAATTGCTTTGAGGTACTCAACCACTTGGTTGGCTTTGGATGTTGCGTCCACAATCCCCAATGAAATTGCAAGGAAGTTGTTACCTCCAAATCTTCGCTCATATGGTTTCTTCAACATGCTTAGGCTCTGGCGGCTCCGTAGAGTTAGTGCTCTTTTTGCAAGGTGAAGCAGTAGACTAGTGAAATTTTTTGCCTATTCCTTTGATGTTATGTTACTATTTCAATATTTAAGCATTAATGTAACTGATTCAAAAGGAATTGCAAGATGGATATATTGAGCATGCTTTCCATTTGTTACTAAATACACAGGTTGGAGAAAGATCGGAAGTTCAACTACTTTTGGGTCCGATGTGCCAAGCTTGTTTGTGTAAGTCTTTTGGATAATATTTTTGTTAAATTTATTGGATAGTACCTTAGTGAAATTCTTCTATGTAATTGTTTCATTTTTTCCCTGCTTACTTGTCTCAGTCATTTGTTTAGGTGACCTTATTTGCTGTTCACTGTGCTGGGTGCTTTTATTATCTTATTGCCGCAAGGTATCCTAATCCCAGTAAGACATGGATTGGAGTTGCTATGGGTAACTTTGAAGAACAAAGCCTTTGGGTTCGATATGTGACCGCTATGTACTGGTCAATCACCACCCTCACAACAGTTGGATATGGTGATCTGCATCCTACTAACACGAGGGAGATGATCTTTGACATCTTCTACATGCTATTCAACCTTGGTTTGACTGCGTATCTGATAGGAAACATGACCAATTTGGTTGTCCATGGAACTAGCCGAACAAGAAAGTTTGTGAGTTTCTTTTTCTTGAACTTACCTCTAAGATTCTGAAAGAAGTATTTTATCTGTTCTGTGTAAGGCAACACTGCTGCTACCTGTTGTACTCTGTAAACATATTTTTCAGAATTTTTTATTGCAATGCAACAAAGTTGTTCATATCACAGTAAATCAGTGGTTTATTTTCTTATGTACCTTTTGGGAGATATAAAAATCATGGTGATTTGTTTTCCGATGTACCATTTGGGAGATATGGAAAGGTTATCATTTTTTTTTTTTTGTTGCGATTACAGAGAGATACAATCCAAGCTGCTTCAAGCTTTGCACAAAGAAACCAACTTCCTATCCGCCTTCAAGATCAGATGCTGGCACACCTATGTTTAAAGTTTAGAACAGATTCAGAGGGACTACAACAGCAAGAAACTCTTGATTCTCTCCCCAAGGCTATTCGGTCCAGTATATCCCACTTCCTCTTTTATAATCTCGTTGATAAGGTGTATTTATTCCGTGGTGTCTCAAATGACATGCTTTTCCAGCTTGTAAGCCACAGTAAACATATCATGTCACTTATTCCTTGGTATTTGTTCCCAGATTTTTGTTCTTATTTATGAAGTTTCTGTAATTTTTGAAGGTCTCAGAGATGAAAGCTGAGTATTTCCCCCCCAAAGAAGATGTGATCTTGCAGAATGAAGCTCCCACTGATTTCTACATTCTTGTGTCTGGTGCTGTGGTAAGTAACATTATCTTATGTATTTTCCTATTCTTTTTGTCAGCGAGTATAAATTTTGATTTATATTTCTAGTATTTCTCTGTAGTTAAAATTTATTTCTGTTTCACATTTTTCTGGCAGGATGTTCTGGAATACAAAAATGGAACTGAACAGGCAAGTCAGAACTGGACTAGCTTTCAGAATTGTTTAGGAAATTTTGGGATTTCTTTGGCTGCAACTTAAACTGTAAACACTATTGAAATGACCTCTATGAATCCTACTGTAGGTTGTTTCAGAGCTAAAAGCAGGAGATGTTTTTGGGGAGATTGGAGTGCTCTGTTATAGGCCACAGCTATTTACGGTTCGGACCAAGCGTTTGTGTCAGCTGTTGCGGTTGAATCGTACTTCATTTTTAAATATTGTTCAGTCCAATGTTGGTGATGGAACTGTTGTTATGAACAATCTCCTTCAGGTATTTGAATTCCATTGAAATAGAAATGGAGTTGAATTTCAAGCTCTTTTTGTGCTGTCATCAATGTTTTGGTGTTTCACTTGTTTGGAGTAGCATTTGAAAGAGCTCAAAGATCCAGTAATGGAAGGAGTGCTAGCGGAGACTGAGCACATGCTGGCTCGGGGTAGGATGGACTTGCCTCTCAGTCTATGCTTTGCAGCTCTCAGAGGAGATGATCTCTTATTGAACCTACTATTAAGACGAGGTTTGGATCCAAATGAGTCAGACAGTAGTGGGCGAACGGCACTGGTATCTCTTTCTTTTTCACTTGTTTTTGTAAAAAAAATCTTTCCTCTACCTCTCACACATTTGTGTTTAATTTTATGTACTTTTTATCTTGTATGTAACCAGCATATAGCAGCATCTAGAGGAAGCGAGGGCTGTGTTCTGATACTTTTGGATTATGGTGCAGACCCCAATAGTCGAGGTATGGATTTAAAAGTTTGTACCTATTTTAAAAACTCCAGCCTGGAAAGGAAAGTCTATTTCTCCAATGTTGAACTACGAGTTTATGGTGTATCCCCAGTTCAGCTATAAATCAATGTACTCATCATGTATGTCCTGTGAAGTACAAAATGGTTTACATAGAACCTGCATAACTTTTCAGTTACCAATGTGCCACCACTAGCCCCGTTTTTTGGGCTAGCTCCAGGGTGGGTATGTGCAAAAGCAGTTCTGCTGGAAGCTGTAAAGGGGCTTCTGAGCACATATGTGCCTTCCACACAGCTCTTCACAATAGCAATTCTACTAGTAACTACTGCTATATACAACCAAATGCTCATAGTTACACCTGTTGGCTGTCCTAGGCATGTGAAACACCTTGCTGACCCCATTGATGGGTGTATATGTTGGATTTGGGAGGTACCGATATGGTACATCATATGTTATGTCTCACTTTTTAATTATTTTAATTATTTTTATTGACTGAGACGGGAAGTTACTGTCTGACACGATATATGTCAATTTTAAGGGTCCTGCCACGGCGGGACCCAAACCTGACCAAAAGATGGCATACCACTGGCAGGTCTATGGGATCCTTTGTGTGCAATGGAGGTTACAATTCCTGCTTCAGCAAACAGTTCATGTCAAGTTTACTTGCATTTTCATTATCATTTATTCTATGATTTTTTAGATCAATGGTGTGATGGAAATGGGCGTGTCACTGTTAGTTTGAAAATGACCTTCCTTACGCTGCAGCTCCAATTATGTAATTCAGCAGTTGTTCCAATGTAGATATTAAATAAGATGCAATATGTTTATGTGGTTCAGTTGCACTGAGCCAGTTAATGAATTGGAGGTCATTCCTGCCTGAAGATACTTGAAACCTAGATGGTTATTATGCAGCATCGTTGGAAGTTAAGATTACTTAGTTGCCTTTTGATTTTTACTCAAATCATAGTATCCATGTGTGTAGGTCTGACTTAATTGATTTATTCATAAAATGAACCCTTATGTTTGTATTTCACAGATTCAGAAGGTAGTACTCCTTTATGGGAAGCAATTCTTGGAAGACATGAGCCTGTAATTAAATTGTTAGTAGACAATGGAGCAAAAATCACTCGTGGGGATGTAGCACACTTTGCATGCACAGCCGCTGAGCAGAACAGCTTGGACCTTCTCCAAGATATTGTTAAGTATGGAGGAGATATCACCCTTGCCAAGGCCAATGGAACAACAGCTCTCCATCTTGCAGTTTGTGAAGGCAATACTGAAATGGTTCAATTTCTACTTGATGAAGGTGCTGACATGGATACACCTGATATGCATGGCTGGACAGCACGGGATCTGGCTGATCAACAGGGTCACGAAGAGATCAAGGCTCTCTTCCTGGCCAAAAAAGAGGGTAGTTGTCAGTCCTCCATCACTGTGTGCGAACCTGGAGTTCAATTCGTTGGGAAGTTTAAGAGTGAACCTGTGATTCGTCATTTTTCAAATGAGAGTAATGCACCCATTGCTAGTGAAGGGCCTTGGGGTGTCAGCAACCATCAGAGGCGTAAGGCAAACAATTTCCACAACTCACTGTTTGGGATCATGTCGGCTGCTCATGTGAATGAGAGGAGTGCTTTGTCATCTTATGTGGGTCCAACCAGATATAACGGGATGACCAGGGAATTTCCTGTAAGGGTTACAATCAGCTGTCCTGAAAAGCATGAGATGGGTGGGAAACTAGTACTGTTACCAGGATCCCTGGAAGAGTTGCTTAAAGTGGGTGCTAAGAAATTTGGATGCTCGCCAACAAAAATTCTTACCAAGGACAGAGCTGAAATTGATGATATAGATCTAATCAGAGATGGTGATCATCTTCTTCTTGTTAGAGAGGATGGATTCCATGATGATAAGAATCAGTAGGTTGATGAATAAGAGTAAAAATATATACTAGATATTGTAATGAAAGAGCACAATTTTTGAAAGTGTGTGGCAGCTTTTTTTTTTGGGCTCATATATTCACTTGAGTAGCACTTAATTGGATCATATGTTTATGGGTTTCATGTATTTTCTTTGGCTTTTTAACCTTGAGATTTGATGTTACTCTGAAGTGACAGTTGGAGCTCAAAGTGGATAAAGGGAATGATGGAAATAGATGCAGTCAACATAAAAAATGTTCGGTAGCTTACTGAGAGTGGAGATGGTTTGCATAGTGAGTGAGCTGTGTAAGCTAAGGTCTGAAGGTTGTGGGAGAGATGGACAAGTTCCTATTATGGTAAAGAAATGTAGGATATCATGTATTGGAGGATCATCTGTTATTTTTATCCTCATATCTGGTGACTTAAACATGAAGAGAGGAGGCCTATGAATGTAACATGTAAGCAATTCAATTATGCATATTGGTATACATCTGTTACTGCTGCAATTTTGGTTGAAACTAAATGAACATTCTGCTGAGGCTTTTTAGGAAGTACTGGAGAAGAAGAGACACTGGAGTGAGTTCTTCCACATTCAACAAGCAAAGGAAGGGGATTTTTGTTTTATTTAATTTTCTATTATTATTATTTTATATTCTTGGTTCGTTTTCTTACTGCAATTTGTAATATTATTACCTTTGTTTCAAAAGCAAATTTTAATCTTATTAACTGTGACAAAATGGGGACTTCTTGAAATTGTAAATTAAGAGTTATGGAAGTCTCTCTTGTTGAAGTGTTAAGATATTTCATGAAGCTCTGCATATTGTGCACATTGCTGCAAATTAATCTCCAAACTACTTCCCAACTCAGAATTCTCTAATTTCTCTAAATATTTCTCTGCAATATTTTGCTTTGCAGTTTCTATAGTTTCTCTTCAGTTGAAAGCCTCCAAGGTATATATAAGCATAGCTTCCAAGGTCTATAGTTTCTCTATAATCACTTTCAATGAGGCTGACATGCAGAGTTGTAAAGTTAACCAGAGAAAAGAATTTGACAAAATTGCTCATGAGCATTTGAATTGCAGTAGTATGTGATCAAATTTAAAACCTCTTCTAGGCATTGCACTTCTGACCAGAAAATCTGTATTTAAAACCAGGCCTTCCTCATTTGAATGCTCTATTTGCAAGGACTTTTGCTAGGATTTTTTAAAAGACACCACAAATCATATTTAACAATGAAAACATTTTCATCATTAAACTCTATTTCTTGTAATGTAAGGAAGGAGTGAAGTATCATTATTGTATATTATTATTGTCTAATAGGAATGGTAAATGTGTTTGTGTCTCATATGAAACAAAACTTTTAATTTTTTTCAATGATCAAATGAGCAAGCAAACACCCATTGAGATGGACTTGTTCCAATTTCACTATTACAATCTATTAGAACATCTTACTAGAATGAAACTCAATGGCTAATAGCTAAACCAATCCTACAAACTAAAAATCTGATTCAATCTTTCTATTGGATTTTTAGCTTAGCCTTCTTGTAGTGTTTTTGAAAAGAGAATGATCAAAGAGAGTAGAAGGGTCTTAATTTCATGGCTTAAACATTGTTGACTATTTGAAGTCTCCTCACAATTTCATAAAGGTTGGAGTAAATCAAATTATTTTGATGCCACATGAGGGGGAGAGAAAGTACTTTGGCATCATAAACCAGGAATTCAAATGCAGCCAATGAGTCACAAAATGACTTGAATAGAGAGAGATCATCCTTGTTTTTTTACTGTTAAAACAAAGAGGAAGATCTAAAGAAGAGTAAGCAAACAAAAATCTATTAAAAGAAAGAAGACCTTATGGTCATCTAAGGATGAATTGAGTGGAAACTCCCAAACTAGATTGGGTTTGTTACAATGTGGGACCAACTATGGTTGCCCGAGTTGGTGGGACCCACCATGAGGACGTGAGATGCCAAGAGGAGTCATTACACGAGCTGACATGAGTTGGAAGATAAGAAGCATGAGCTGGAATGAGTTAGAAGACTTGAAGATCAAGTGGGACCCACAAAGATACCACGAGTTGGTATCCTTATCACATGAGCTGGAAGATCAAGTGGGAGCCATAAAGATGACCACAGGCTGACATCTTTATCCTATGGTCACGTCCTCATAGAAGAAGTCTAGTTTGAGTTATGTTAGTCTTCTAATTATGTTGACTTATTTTATTATGATAGACTTATCTTTAAAGAGTTATAGTTTGAATGTAATTAGGAGAAGGTAGTATAATTGTACTTGGACTCTACTAATTTCCTCTACTATAAATTGAGGTGCTTGTACTCGAAAATAAAATATAAAAGTGAAGTAGTTCTCCAGTTTTCTCTCGTGAAGAGTTCTTCTCTTGCCTAATCTCTTTCTTCTTCTTTTTCTCTTCTCTCTTCTCTACTCGAGAGCTCTCTCCCTTTCTTTTTTATTTTTCCCTCTCTCATCTTGCTTGAGATATCAGTAAAGGGCTCCTAAATTCAACATGGTATCAGAGTATCAAATTTAGGATCCCCACGTCAAAGGAATGCTCTAAAAAGGTATGATCAAAGCTGCTCATAGAAGGTTCTTTATGAAGCAAAATTGAAGCTTATAAGATATTGGTTTTCAGATATTAGAAGATGGTTTAGAGATGTTTTTATGGCCATCTTCATCTTATGAGATTATGGAAATATATGCATCTCATATTAGAAGAAGTTACCAAGGCAATTTTATCGGTTTAGAAATGTTTTTACTGAGACCAGTTTATGTTGAGATTTATGCATAAAAAGTTATAATTCTATGAGAACAAGATTCCATGATAAAGAAGATTAGTATTGAGCCTATTATGAGTGGTTATTCATTGAATTTAAGAAATATGATTACTTAGCTTCTATGCTAAGCCTCTCCATTAACCGAGTTGGTTGAAGAACTCTACTTGGTTTTTTTTATTAGTATTTTATTGGAGAATTTTTTTAAATTGAATTGCCTATTATGGTTGAAGAAAACATGAGTCACAAGAGTGATATACTCAGAATTACTACTATACCCTTGTGAGGGGTATCAAATTTTATGAGTTGGTCCACATCGGTTCACAGGTTTCTTATAACAAAAGACCTTCTTGGTCACCTCACCAACCGTGGACCACCTATTGATGAAAAAGATATTTTTTATAACAAGTGGTTAAAAAATAATACTTTGATTATTAGTTTGCTTATCAACAACATGGAAAGATCTGTCTCCAACAATGTTATTCATCTTGATACTGCTAAACAAATTTGGGAGACATGTGCTAAGTTATATTCTAGCTCCGACAACTTACACAGGCCATATGATTTTCTCCAAAGAATGCTTAGCACTAAACAATGAGAAAATATCCATGAATATTTGGCTCGCTTTAGAGGCCTTCTCAAGAATGGAAAATAGCTCAGCCTACCTCCACGGATGTCTCTGTCTAAAACAAATAGAAAGAAGCCTTAGTCACTGCCATATGCCTTGAAAACATTAAACCGTATCTCAAAATTGCTAAAAGTCAACTTCTTAGGGCTTCTGCAATTCCCAGTTTTGATGATGCATGTGCCACATTACTTCGTATTCCAGACGCTTCTTCTTCTACTATTGAAGTATCATCCACTATGTACTCCGAGAATAGGGGAACATCATACGACCGCAGCTGAGGCTGTGGTAGAAGTTATATAGTAGGACGAGGAAGAGGTGGAAGGAATGGTTCTATTAGAACAGATGGCAAGGAATGCAATAAGTGTGGGAGATATGGCCACACTATAGAGACATGCTATTACAAGGAATGCACCTATTGTGGAAGATATGGCCACACTATAGAGACATGTTATAAAGTCCATGGCAAACCGGACTGGACGAAGGTTAATCAAGCCTTAGTAAGTGATACAAAGGATGACCAGGCTACTACATAAAAAAAAAAAAAAACTTTTACCGATGATGAGTATAATTTATTCCAGAAAATGAAAACATTGATGGGTTCTGCTCCAAGTTTCTCCTCAACTACTGCTACCACCACTGCTTCAGGTATGCTATTTGCCTCCTCTTCATCCTGGATAATTGACTCAGGGGCCTCCGAGCATCTCACAGGTAACAAATATCTACTACACTCAGTTTTTCCTTATCTCTCACATAATTTTGTTACCATAGCTGACGGCTCTCAAACTAAAGTTTTAGGGAAATGATCCACTTATGTTACACTAGTACTTTCTCTCACAGATATTCTTTTTGTTCCTACTTTTCCCTTGAATCTTTTATCTGTTAGTTAGCTCACAAAATATTTTAATTGCTCCATCACCTTCTCACCCCCTTCTTGTGTGTTTCATGATCTTATAACAAAACAGGTGATTGGTGGAGGTTGTGAACAAGGTGGGCTCTACTACCTGGACGTGCCTAAAAGAAATATTGTTTCAACCAATGAAACTGAGATATGTCTATGGCACAACCGGTTGGGACATCCATCAACACAATCTTTTCATTGTCTTTTTCCTACTCTTAAAGAAAGGTCAGAGTTAAATTGTGAAGTCTATCAACTAAGCAAACACCAGAGGACTACATACTCTGCTCATCCAGAACTTAAAAGTATTACTCCTTTTTCATTGATTGATACAGATGTATGGGAACCTTTGAGTGTCTCAAATATTTTTCGAGTCAAGTACTTTATTACATTTATTGATGATTTTACTCGTACCACTTGGCTATTTCTCTTTAAAGAACGTTGTGAATTACCATTCATATTTAAATCCTTTCATGCTATGGTACTCACTTAGTTTGGTCAGAAAATAAAAGTACTTCGGTCTGATAATGCCAAATAATATATTTCCAAAGACATTGACTCCTTTTGTCAAGAGAATGACATTATTCATTAAACATCGTGTGCCTACACCCCTCAACAACATGGTGTAGCATAATGGAAGACCCGTCATCTTCTTGAGGTAGCTTGCAGTTTACTATATACCATGACAGTTCCATACTTTTATTGGTTGCATGCCATTCTTACTATATGTATTCTTATAAACAGGTTGCCCTCTTCCGTTCTAGGTAATAAATCCCCATACTCGTTATTGTTGCCAAATGATGATCATTTTTCACTTCCCTTGAAAGTCTTCAACTGTCAATGTTGTGTTCATATTACCTCCCCACAACACATTAAACTTGATCCCAAATCTATCTAGTGTATCTTTTTAGGATACTCTCGCACATGAAAGGGCTATGTTTGCTACAATCCCACTCTCCAACATTTACTTGTGTCCAGGGATGTCACTTTTTTTGAAGACTCTTCATACTATTATGACAATGGTCCTCCAGGTCTATCTTCTGTACCAAATTCTCCTCAACCGGTTGTGCCCCGTGTTATGGAAACTGCTCAACCCCCAGACACATTGGCTGACATCACACCTACTGAGTTTATGGATCCCACCCAGGTAAGTCTATCAGCTCCTATTTTTTTTGTCCCATAATATGATACTCATCCCATTGCCTTGCGAAAAGAACCCAGAACTTGCACTAGGTCCTCTATTTCTCACCCCCATATCCAATTTTGTGTCTCACCATCGTTCGTCCTCTTTATGTTGTCAATTTATTTTATCTATCTCCTCCATATCAGTCTCACCGTCCTATCAGGAAGCTCTCAAAAATCCAGGGTGGAAAGTGGCAATGGACAAAGAAAAGCACACACTATAAGAAAACTAGACATGGGCTCTAGTTCCATTTCCATCAAATAAGAAACTTGTCAATCAAGTGGGTTTTAACAGTGTAACACAATCCAGATGGGTCCATTGCTCGCCCAGTTGTTAAAAGTTATACACAATGTTATGGAATTGATTATGAGGAAACATTATCTCTAGTGGCCAAAATGAACTCGATAAGTATTTTATTATCTCTGGTAGCTAATTCTTCCTGGCAGGTATATCAGCTTGATGTGAAAAATACTTTTGTTAATGGGGATATAAAAGAAGAAATTTATATGCATCAACCACCTGGTTATATGGTTTAGGGGGAGTCGATATGTCGATTGAATAAATCCCTTTATGGTATGTAAAAGTCTCCTCGAGCATGGTTTAAAAATTTTAGCCAAGCCCTCATATAGGCTGAATTTCACAGATGTTCGGTAGATCACTCCATATTTATTAAAAACACACCTAAATGCAAGGTAATTTTGGAAGTATATGTTGATGATATTATTTTAACCAGTAGTGATCCCGAGGGCATCCAGGAAACCAAGAAAAAAATATGTGCAAAATTCAAGACAAAAGATCTTGGACTACTTATATATTTTCTGGTTAGATGTACTACAGTCCAGACATGAAATTGTACTATCTCAAAGGAAGTATGTCCATGATCTACTGGAGGAGACATGAATGATGGGGTGTAGACCTACAGAAACCCCTATGGACTAAAATACAAAATTATGTGCAGGTACTGGAGAAGATGTGGATATTGGAAAATATCAAAGACTTGTCGGAAAACTTATTTATCTCTATGTAACAAGACCAAATATATCATATGCAATAAGTGGGATATGTCAATACATGCACAAACCATAACTCAGTCACTGGCAAGCCCTAGAAAGAATATTGCGATATTTTAAAGGAGCTCCAAGAAGAGGGTTTCTCTATAAGAACCATGGTCACTTCAACATAGAAGGATTCTCAGATGCAGACTGGGCCGGATCCCCGAATGATAAAAAATCTACTTCGGGATATTGTACAATGATTGGAGGAAACTTGGTTACATGGAGAAGTAAGAAGCAAAAAGTAGTTGCACGGTCTAGTGCAGAAGCAGAGTATAGAGCCATGGCACACATAGTTCGTGAGCTTCTATGGATTAGATCCCTACTCACTGAACTGGGATTTTATAAAGAAGCTCCTATGGATCTTTATTGTGATAATCAAACAACAATACATATCACATCAAATCAGGTATTCCATGAGAGAACAAAGCACATTGAAATAGACTGCCACTTCATATGAGAAAATTTTCAAACCGTCATATTATCTCTCAAACATATATCTTCACAGAGCCAAGTTGCAGGCATTCTCACTAAACCAGTTACTCATAAGATCTTGTCCACCATTTGCAGCAAGTTGGGCGTTTACGATGTTTTCTCACCCCCAACTTGAGGGGGAGTGTTATAATGTGGGAACCACCATGGTTGCACGAGATGATGGGACCCACCATGAGGACGTGAGATGTCAAGAGGAGCCATTACACGAGCTGGCATGAGTTGGAAGATTTGAAGATCAAGTGGGACCCAAAAAGATACCACGAGCTGGTATCCTTATCACATGGGTTGGAAGGTCAAGTGGGACCCACAAAGATGACTATGAGCTGGCATCTTTTGTTAGAGCTGGGTGGTTCCATCCACCATTGATGGGTTAGGTACTTGACTTTCCACACTTAACAGACTGGTCTTTTGGGTTGTATTGGCTAGGCGTTTGACATGGTATTAGAGTTGGGCACCACATTCCGCGTTCGAATCCCGGTGGAAGCGATAGGGAATGGGAACGGTGGGTGTCAGAGCAAGGTGGTTCTGGTCCACTTGGGTTAGGTTCTGTCCACCCCTGGTCCACATGGGTTAGGAACTTAGTTTTTTGCACTTAATAGACCGGTCTGTTGAATTGTATTGGCTAGGTGTTTGACATGGTATCAGAGCTGGGCACCACGTTCCATGTTCGAATCCTAGTGGAAGGGGTAGGGAACGGGAACAGTGGGTGTCAGAGCTGGGTGGTTCCATCCACCACTGATGGGTTAGGTACTTGGCTTTCCTTACTTAACAGACCTATCTTTTGGGTTGTATTGGCTAGGTGTTTGACATCTTTATCCTATGGTCACGTCCTCATAGAAGAGGTTTAGTTTGAGTTATGTTAGTCTTCTAATTATGTTGACTTATTTTATTATGATAGACTTATCTTTAAAGAGTTATAATTTGAATGTAATTAGGAGAAGGTAGTATAATTGTACTTGAACTCTACTACTTTCCTCTACTATAAATAGAGGTGCTAGTACTCAAAAATGAAATATGAAAGTGAAGTAGTTCTCCAATTCTCTCTCGTGAAGAATTCTTCTCTTGCCTAATCTCTTTCTTCTTTTTTTTCTCCTCTCTTCTCTACCAGAGAACTCTCTCTCCCTTTCCTTTTTCTTTTCCTTCTCTCACCTTGCTCAAAATATCAGTAAAGGGGTCCTAAATTCAACAGGGTTTGTCGACCTCATCTTATTGTTGGGTTTGATCCAATAGATTCATCACATCCCCTATGTGAAGATGATTAATTTGCTCAAATTTACCTTTAGGATATAGCAAAGAGATGCCATCTCAGAATATGATGCTAAAGGAATCCAAAACTTTTAAATTTTCAGAAGTATTCCTCTTGATCTAAAGAAATATTTTATTAGACCTAGTGAGAAAATTCTACACTAACATAGGGTAGAAGAGACCAAACACCCCTTATCTTAAGGACTATTTGTTCAATAATTTTGGGTCTTGAAGTGAGGCTAAACACCTCTATTATGAATGAATTCATGGGAATGGATGATGAAGGGGATTTGTTTATATTTTATTTCCTTTTCTTAGAAGCCACTAAAGTTTACATTGGGTGAGCACGACAGTGAGCTCTATGGAGAAGACTATTCAAGTGGTGTAATTTGTGCTTGAGCGACTCAACCTTGAAAAGTTGTGGAAGATGATTCAGAGCTTCAGTCTAAGCCACTATAGGTTCCTTAAATTTTTAAGTGACCTACTTATCTATCAATAACTCAAGGACGTAATTTTTAAGTATTCTATTATAATTTTTAATCAATATTTGATTGATTTTGCAAATGGACAAGGTGTCCCTTTTTTAGCTCAATGGATTGATTTTGAATATTGAGAAATCTTCTATTTAAGTTGTTTTGCCCCAAAAAAATTGAACTCTTAACTCTTAAGCACTTCTATACTTTGAAATCAGAATTTGAGTTCGAATTTGGATCTTTTAATTCATTAGTAGAGCCAACTACAATATCATCAACATAAATTTGATCAACTAGGATCTATGATCCCCTGTTTTTTTATGATTATATTTGTGTCTACCTTTCCTCTAGGGAATTCATGGTTAACTAAAAATTGGTTAAGCCTATCATACCATACTCTAGGTATTTGTTTAAATCTGTAAGGGTCTTTTTTATTTTAAACATACAATTTGGCTTTGTGAATTCTTCAAACCAATTAAGAATGTTGGTTTTACTACCATTTGATAGCGTGTGAAATCCTTATAGCAGGCAAAAGCTAGAAAGTTCCTAATGACTTTAGTTTTGCCATATCTTGTTTACAGTATCCTTGGGAAACTAGCTTAGCATTATTCCTAATGACTTTACTAGTTTCATCTAGCTTTTTTTTAAATACACACTTAGTGTCTATGACATTATGGGCATCTAGTAAGAGAACCAAATCTCCTACATTGCTCCTAGTTAACTGTTAGGAATTAGACACCCTAATTCAAAACTAACGAGAGCAATAATAATTACAGAAGAAGAAAAACACAAGATTTATACAGGTTTGCCTCAAGGTGAGACTACGTCCAATCTTCCGCCGCTGCAATTCCACTCTAATGATGAAGTAGTTTACAAGAGAAATAACACACACTCGTGTTTTTCTCTAACCGTTCTCAGCCGCAACTGATGATGCTCCTTCGATAATCAACCCTAACAACGATGCCCCAAAATATAAAGAGAAACCTAGGGCAACCGAAATACAAGTGTAAAATCTTCAAACTACTCTTAATAAAATATCAGTCAATATATCGTGGACCTGGCGGGGGCTCCGCCTCCGAACCCCGCGTACCGACTCAGCATAAGGCGTTAATTAGGCTCCACAACTTAACATTAACATGTTTAGCTCTTCTTTTATTGCTTCAATCTAGTAGACATCCTTAAGAGCTTTCTTGATATTCTTTTCTTCTAACTCACAAATGAATGCATGATTCATTTCTTTTTGTAATTGGCCCCTAGTTAACATTTTTCTACATATATCTCCTATAATCTATTCTAGGAGCTGAGCTGATGTATATTTCCAAACTCTAGGGAGGTCTTGGGTAACTTCTTCAGTAGGCAAGGGCTAGTCATGGAGATCTTCCTCTGCTTCTCTTTCCAAATTTATTTCTTGGAGTTTTTTGGAACTGTTGTACACTTTCTGCATCATCATTGTCTCCTGAATGGAACAAGACTTTCTAGGATCACTCTCATAAAATTTTACATGAATTGGTTCTTCTCTAGTTTGAGTTATCATTATGAATACTCTATATGCCTTAATCTTTGTTGAGTAGCTCGTGAAGATTTCTTCATCTAATTAGGAGCCTAGTTTATCTAGGTGATCTTTTGTATTTAGAATGTAACACCCACATCCAAACACCAAAGTAACTGATATAGGGTGGTCTTCCATTCCATAGTTCATATGGACTTTTTCCTAAACCAGGTCTCAAGTAAACCCTATTGACAATATAACAACTATTGTTAACAACTTCTGCTTGATAAATTGAACTCATGCATCACAGTTCAACTCATCTCTTGGAGGGCTTTGGTTTTCCTTATAGCTACTCCTTTTTGTTGTGGAATCTTAGGTGTTACAAACTCATGCTTGTATCCATTCTTATCATAAATCTCTCAAAATCTCATAAGAATTCACCTCCTCTATCACTTCTAATCCTTGTGATCATATATCCTTTTTCATTCTCTACTTTAACAACCCAACACACAAATTCATCACAAACATCAATTTTTTTATGAGCTAAAAACAAAGTCCAAGAGTTCCTGAAGTAATCATCAACAATGGCAAAAACAAAATGTTCTTCACCAATACTAGCACCTCAAATGTCCCCATACAACTCCATGTGGAGGAGCTGTAGAGGCTTGGCAATATAAATTACTTTATTGGGGTGAATAATTTTTTCAAATGCTTACCGTTCATACATGTATCTCAAAGTAATTTATTAAAAACTAAGATTTGGTATACCAAGGATAACATCTTTTGTTCAAATATTTTTCAAAAAATTCATGTTCACATCTCCTAATCCTCTATGCCATAGTCATATGTTGTCGTTCTTACCAACGAAACATGTAACTTTCTGTTTGATAAGGTCATTCATTTTTAGCACATACATATCCCTTTACTTTTTATTACAACTATTGGATTTCAATTGTCAAACATTCTACACCCATTCAGCTCAAACTTAACTTTGAATTACTTGTCACAAAATTAACTTATGCTCAAGAGGTTGCAATTAAGACCTTCTACATAAAGAACATAAATTATAGTAAGGTAAGAGAGCATAGCTATACTCCCTATACCTCTAATGTGGCTTTTTCCATTTTCAAAATTCATTGTTCTGCCATCCTGGAGCTCTAGATAGGTGAATAGGCTCTTGTCTATTGTCATATATTTCGAGCATCAACTATTCAGAAATTATGTTTCTCCTTTCCATGGCTTTTGAGGCACACTTCTTGGATATTAGCTTACATTCAAAAAAATCTTGTTGGGTCCTCTAAAGTTCAATCATTCTTTCTCTGCCACATCCTTTGACCAAATCTCTTGGTCATTTTCTTTTTGTGCCAACTTTCATTGTTAGCATGAATTTTTGTCTCACAATAAGTGCAAGTGATAATATTGCCACTTTGTATATTGCTCTAATACCTTTCGTTCCTAGGTTTTCTAGGACTTTTTTTTGGTGCCATCTTGCACAATTTTCTTTACATTTGACATTCATTGCCCTTGGTATACTTCAACTTGGCTCTTAGAGGTACTAGGTACCTCTACATCCCCCTTTGATGGAGTAAGAACATCCTGTACATCAACAACTTTGGCGGAACTAGGCCTCACGAAGTACTCTTTCTGAGTGTCATAAACTAAAGTTACATGATAGCCTAGACCACTAACATCATGGGCAACTTTACTCTATTGAATCAAAGTATCCAATTATTTTTTACTCCGAGAGAATTTTTCAAAAATGTATTTGTTACAATCTCTTTTTTTCTAGGGAGCTATACTTGGCTTTAAGGTATTATTCTCCATAGTAGTAATGCAACCTTCAGGCAGTTTATCTAATTGGTTTGGGCTTTGTATCCAATTGTTGCCAGACTTGTCTAGCCTAGAACTCAAGTTGAAAGACCTTTGTGGCCTAAGCTAAGCCTTTGTTTTAGTGGGTTCTCTACTCATTCACTCTTAGGCTTGTGTGGCCTATAAGGCCTCTATGACTGTGTTATTATAATCCTTTTATTGAAATAACATAATTGGCTTGTATAGTCATATGATTTATAAGTGTTGTTTGATTTTTTATAGTTGATTTAACTCCAAGGTATAGAGAAAACTAGGAAATGAAATAGCATCCTACGTTTGGTATGTGAACTACTATAGAAGTAGTTGTATAGTCATATGATTTATAAGTGTTGTTTGATTTTTTATAGTTGATTTAACTCCAAGGTATAGAGAAAACTTGGAAATGAAATAGCATCCTACGTTTGGTATGTGAACTACTATAGAAGTCGTTGTGTTTAACTTTCATTGAAAGATTGAGAATGTGTTTGCTTGCATATTTGGTTTGGGAGTGTATTCTTCCTGAAGTGTCTTTAAGGAATAACATTGTGTGCCTAAACCCTTCTATGTTTATGCCTTAGAGACCCAATGACTCAACCTATAGAGATATTGGCTAGGGATAAAATAGGATAGAAAATGACAAAAAAGAAGAAGTTTCTTGTGCATGAGCTAGATGTAGCAAGAGAATGTTGTATTACATGTTTGTTATCACTTAGTCCCATCCCATTACGTTAGTCCCCACAAATCACATGAAAATAAACAAGAAATTTCTTTCTCTCTCTATGTGAATCATTTAATATGTTGCATCATAACACTAGTAAATCTTTGACTCTTTGAGTCTATCTCTTAAATAAAAACGCGTAAAAATAAAAAATTATTATAGATGATTAGGAAATATAGAACTAATGAAGGATGTTGAATTTATGAAAAAGAGAAAAACTTCATTGATTTTATGTAATCTGAGTACATGAACCCCTATTTATAATAGAAGAAAGTAGTAGAGTCTAATTATAATTAAACTACCCTTGTCCCAATTATACCCAAACTCTAACACTTAAAGATAAGTCCTAGCATAATTAAATAATTCAACATTAATAGAAGACTGACATAACTAAAACACCTTTAAACTAAGACTCTTTAGTGAGACCTCCTTTAGTGAGACTCCTATAAAACTCCACCATATTAATTTTGGCTCTGTGAGAGTGTGAGAGCCTTCCATATCTTCTCTTCAACACTCCCCATCAAGCTGGGAGGTAATGGCAGTGATCCCAGTTTGAACCAAATAACATAGATGTAGTAATAAGCTCCTCCATCATGCGGTCTCAACATTGGGCACCGACTCTCAAAGGTAGATATGGGTGATAAAACATAAGTTGAAACCAAACTCAAAGAATTTTGAACAAATATAGTGATAATAATCACTAAAGCGGGTAATACCTATCATTCACAAGACGACAATAAAAGACCCACGGGTACTAATAAAAGTCTCAATGGACTTAAAACACCCATATAAATAAAAGGGACCAACCAAAGCAATGCTTCAAAAGGGTTTGGTACCAAAGGTGTAAGTGAGAGTCACATAAAGGATGGTAGGAGTAAATCTGTCAAATAATAATAACATGATAATGGGAATCAAAGGAAGATAAGATGATGGGACCTCAATGTTCTTTATTCAAATCTTCATCAGAATAACCAATACTGATAATAGTAAGCAATCGAGGAGTCCTTCCATAATAATGTCTCTGTCAAAGAGACACAATAGCAATAGCGGATATAGGTCAATGCTCAAATAACACGTACCAAATAATAAAATTCCTTAATAAGGACACATGAAATAATCTGTTGTGAGTCCATCCCTGAATAAGGAAGCTTTAATACTTCTAATATCAATATCTCCAAAAATATAGCTCAAAATCACAAACGGTTTATTATCAAGAAACTAGACTCAAATATCTTTAATTTGATATCAAATTTGACATAAAAATATTAATTCTTGAATCTTTTATGATCTCTTGATTCTCTTTATTATGTAGCAAGACCCTTGCTAACTCCAATGCGAATATCTCCTTAAACAAATTAACATAAAATTTTATCCTTTTGAAACTAGACTTCAATACCTTTAATCTAGGTATAATTTCTGATCATAAAATATACTTCTTTTGAGAAAAAGAATCTGATAGATTTTGAAATCTATAATCTGGTCGAACTAAGTACTCTTTCTTCTTTGGCTAGCGACTATTGACTCTTCCAAGATCGATATCTACATCTAGAAAACTTAGATTGAGAATTGATTGAATAAGTAATAAAAATACACTTACAAATCTTTATTTAAATATATAATTCTTCCTGTAATATCTTGTTTTTGATGGCATAAGCCGGCTTGAAAGTTGAAGTTTTCTACTGCTACTCGAACCTCTATTGTAATCTTACCTTTGTTGCTTCAAATATTGATTTCACTGTATAGAAAACTCTAATTTCCACAATGCATGTAGATTCGAATATATTTCAGTCAATATATAATATACAATATGAAAAGTTTAGTACAGAGGTAAAAGTGCAAAGACAACAATGGGTATAGGGACTGAATAGAGGAAAAAAATATAGATACGAACCTAAACTACTAGAGATAACAGATCGGAAAAGGATCACATTATCTTTGTGGGTTTATCGAGTCAACTCACAAACCTGCTCTGATACCATGTTGAATTTATAGAAAGGAGAAAAACTTCATTGACTTGATGTAAACTGAGTACATGAACCTCTATTTATAATAGAGGAAAGTAGTGGAGTCCAATTACAATTCAAATAGCCTTGTCACAACTACACCCAAACTCTAACACTTAAAGATAAATCCTAGCATAATTAAATAAACAAACATTAATAGAAGATTAAAATAACTAAAACGCATCTAAACTAAGATTCTTTAGTGAAACCTCCTTCTGTGAGACTCATGTAAAACTCCACCATATTAATTCTGGCTCTATGAGATTTCCTATTATGAGAGTTCTATAAGAGCCTTCCATATCTTTTCTTCAACAAAGGAAGCAAAAATTCTTGGAAGCATGGATAAAACTTTTACCAAGAAAAAACATAGAATAACAATTATGCCACAAGAAAACAAAGGTATACAATTTCTAGAAAACTAGGTTGATAAAAAAAACTTGCTCCAATAGGTTGTCAAGTGCAAGGACTTAGGTGCATTAATAGTCATAAATCCTTTCTCTTCACCTAAAGTGCACTTATCAACAATGACTTAAAGCCTTGTTTTTGTCTTTATACAGGTTTAAGATATCTCTTTTGATAGTAGTACAAGAAATGAGTTGATACAAATGGTTGGTATCCTATATCATATTCTTCAAATGTGAATTTGAGATAGCTAACAAGTCATATTGTTCCTCATTAGCTCTCAAAGTAGTCTTCTAACTAAACATACAACATGTGGGGTTTGTTGATTCACTATATTTTTAGAGGATAATAACTACTATCAAACATCAACCTTTATATCTCTTTGTGCACTTTTTGAAGGGATGAAAGCAAGTGCACAGTTCAATTTTGCTTTGATGCTTTTAGTTTAATTTTACAATGTTTGTAATTAGCCATTTCCACCTTCCTTCTATAAATTTACAAAGTCATTCCATATTACTACAAAATGTCCTTTTTGTCGCTCATCCTACACAAGGTTGTGTAATGTGACTTGAGCTATCAATATCCTAAGTAGCTTCTAAAGTTGTGATTTCATTATTTAAAGTTACAACTAACTGATTTTCAGTTGCCGTATAATTCAACTCATCCATAGAACTATGAATGATACACCAATTACAATAAAAATAAGAAATAGAACATATAATACAACTACATTATTGTAGTTGTAGATTATGAAATAAATAATAAATAAATAATAAATAAATAAATAAAATGTTTGCTAATTTTTGTACTACCTACCCAACTTGAATTGAAGCTTTTTTAACAACATAAAACAAGAATACACAGTCATGCACATATAACAACATAAAACAAATATTTAAAATATAATTGGATGAAAATATAGAAAATCATATTCAGAATTAGGGTGGGTTAGGATTAACAACATTCATTTTTAAAGTTATCAAAAACATATTTAACAAAAAAGTATGCACACTAACAACATATTAGAACTGCATATTAGGTTGGTTATAACAAAAAAAATATTAACTTGACATAAAAAAGTCAACTAAACAATGTCTAAGAATCCGGTTTATCATCTAACCTCGGCCCAACATAATAATTAATAAGCTTAAAGAAGAAACATGTTTGCTCCTATGATTGATTAATTGGATTAATACCATAAATTTAAAAAAAAAGATAACAATAAAAAATAACAACAGAAATAATTAGTATTACAAGACCATATTATGATTTTACCCTTGACAAAAGGAAAAAACTATTTTACTTTTTCCTATAAATACAACTCAATCACATAAAAGATCTAAAACTTAGGCTCAAGATAACTTGTTGGACTATTGCAATTGGTTTAACAATGAATGAACACTAATTCCAACTCCAATCAAAAGCTAAAATAATCAAGGATTTAAATATTGATGTTCTTTCTTGCTTAGCTTGAGAAAAATCATCCAATCATACACTAAATTTTAAAATTTCAAACTCAAGTAAACGTATTAGACAAAGGAGAATTATTTAAAAATCCCTAAGATCAGTTCTAGTACAAATCTTAAGTCATATCAAGTATTTAAAAATAAAAGCTCTAGTGTAGTTAGCCTTTCAGTAAACCAGATCAGTTGAGCTTCTAACCTCCAAATTGACCTACATACATGATTTCAAAGTTTTGGAATACTTTGTGGTCTTTGTGACATGCTAAACTTGTGAAATAAGGCAAAAAAAAAAAAAACACTTTTAAAGATGAAGCAATTATGCTCCAAAATATAGCTATTAGGCTTTTAAAGGAATCTTTTGTCCTCTTGTAAGGTTTATCAATCCTCAATGAAAAATCATAAATAAATACTTTAAATTCTTGATTTGAGCTACTAATCACATTATACGTCACTTGTAAAATTTGGAGACCTATATTAGCCTAATCAAAGCTTGAAAACTTTCTTCCACAACTTTCATGGGCACACCATTAGAGTGTTCTACTTCATTCGAGTGGTTTTCTTTATCCAAGAACTTAATGTTCGGCATGTCAT
Organism: Aristolochia californica; assembly: GCF_029961685.1. Taxonomy (NCBI): domain Eukaryota; kingdom Viridiplantae; phylum Streptophyta; class Magnoliopsida; order Piperales; family Aristolochiaceae; genus Aristolochia; species Aristolochia californica. Next base: position 9,862,452 of record NW_027181815.1, read on the forward strand.
TCTAATGCAGGGGATCATTCGAATGACTCTTGACTTTTGGGCAGCTTCTAGTAAAAAATACTTTTACTGAAAATGATCATTGTAATGTTTTTTTTTTTTTAATTTCTAGGCTTGTCCTGTTCAAAAGCCATATGAATGAACCATATCATGCAAATGCTTTTTATTTTTTTAGCTTCTTTGATTAAAAAATCATTCAAATTGTTTTTATCTTCTATATTATTTCTTTTGTTAAAAATCAATAAATCAATTCTTCTCATTTAATTTAATTTTTTTTGTGTTTTTTTCTCCGAGTACAAACACTCTTCAATGACTATTGTAAAAGCTTGAATTGTTTTAAGATTTTGAAAAAAAAAACTTAATAAAAAACACAAGGTTAGTTTCAAATGTTTGTTATCATCAAAGTTAGGTGAAAAGAGGCTGTAGAGACTAAAATTCTCTAACGTAATGCCCATTTCAACAAGTGTACCAGAAGACATTTCTTTCAATGAGATCACCAAATTAGAACTTGTTCACAACTTTCCTCATTGTTGGAATGTCAATTGTTTCAAGCCATTCCTTGTCAATATGAAAGCCATCCTCTTCATTCGTTTACATGGTTGTTGATGTTCTAGTCACAACTCAAGTCTCTAATATGTGAGCTTGGCATGATCAAAGTCCTAGGAGGTAGATTGTTTATAATAATATGAGGGTGTTGTTATGGGGCATAAGGGCAGGCAAAGATAGGGAAACCCTAGCTTGCATGGTTTACGTGGATGGATTGGAGATGAAGTTGCAGAGTGGAGAGTGGGTTGGTTTCCAAATCCTTTGACATGTTGCCCTCCAAGCGTTAGCTGACGAGATTAGGAAATATTGAGGCAAGGGTTTTGTCGTATTTATCATGCAACAGCAGTAGATTAGACATTTGAGTAGATAAAAGGATATTCTATTCTCGAGCGAGTTTGGAACATACGATAAGATGAACCTTGGCAACCTTCTCTGGACATTATAATGGGCACTAACAAAAACATCACAACGCCTCGTGATTACTCTCCTTTTTCCTTGTCTGTTCATCATATATTTAGCCCATGGCTTGATTGGTTATGGAGAAGTCTTTTTCCTTGCAACCAATCTCCACAGAATCATCAAGGTCGTCATCTCCTACAATCAACTCAGCTCTCACTCGTTTCGAGGGCTCACTTGCTCAGGGAAAACCTGCGAATAATATTTACGTTCAGCATTTCTACTGTTTCAATTAGAGCAGAATATGGAGCCGTATAAAGTGCAAGGACAAGGTAAGAATATCGTCTTGCCTGATAACGCCTATCTTCGCTGAAGCTTTTTGTTCTAAGCTTGAGCTCTCCTCTTCTGGTAGTAAGCTCATCTAATAACTCGGCATCGTCCAAATTAGTGTCGGCATCGTCTCCAATTTCGCTGCTCGGATCACAATGTGGAGCGCCAGCAATTTCCTCGTACTCAGCAGCATCAAGCTCCTGCAGGTGATCTGCCCGAAAGAACTTGGGAAGGATGTGCTGCCTTATGGAGATGAGCATAAAGAATGGGATAGGGAACAGTATTCCAGCTACAGGGATCCATGTCACACCAAAACATATCAGAAGATACACTAACTGGAAGATGGTAAAAGCAGCAGTGATTTTGAACGGCACTGTTTCCACAAATGAAGCATGATCCCCTTCAAGAACCCTAAACCGGAGCACGAGGATAAGTAGAAACTCGTCAGCGAGACGACCAGATAAATAGAAGTTACCAGAATAAGGGAGGAAAGACAAACAATTACTTATATCGACGACCAGGTGTGACGAAGAGCAGCAGCATTCTTTCCCAGAACTGGTTCCCAGGAAGACTGTCGATGGCCATGTACGCGAAGTAGCCCCAAAGAACAGAGGTCGGTATCATCTTGATTACAGGCATAGCAGCAAGACTAACAGCTACCATAAGGGATTGGAGAAGGTTGCTAAGCCTTTGCTCGTTAACTCGAACTGGCAAGTGAATTTCAATGTGCTTTTCTGGATCAAATGCACCTTCTGGTGCCCCTCCGTCTCCACTACCGACCACGGCATTCTTCAAATTCTTTAGTTCCTTGACTGCTGAGTTTGTCTGCATGCACAAGAAATTGTCAAAAATTGTCGCTGGATACAGCTTGGGCTGACTAGGGTGTGCTATGGAGTCAACTGAAATCCTCCAAAACAAACTTACAGATTGAGTTCTATCCAGCTCTATGAACACTTCTTGCATCTTGCCGTAAATCTCAGAGTTAGTAGCTTGCTGCTTTATGCATTCCTTGGCACTCTTCACCATCTTTTTGCGCATTAGCTGCAAATCAAATACCAAGTGGTCCCTAAGGTTTTAGTAATCAATAATCTTGGAATAAACAGTTGGGTTAATTAATATCAAGCGCGCTCATTCAACAGACCTGCCTTTTGAGAACGGCGAGACTCTTAGTGTGCATAGGGGATTGAGGAAGGACCCCATTTGCAGGAGGAACTCCGATCAATCCACAAATTAAAACCTGAAATATGGAATTTCTCAATCAGGCAAAAGCTTTATAGAATGGGTACCAGAATACAGAAAAATATCAGGGAGGGAATCACCATAATCCCTAGTATCAAAATATCGTGATGGTAAGCAGATGGATTTTTCAGGTTGAACTCTTTCTGTTGTGCCAACTGCGATGCTACACTATGATCAAAAAAGTAAAGTCCAGCAATCATCAGAGCTGGTATAATAGCTGCCAAAATATACCCTGGAGGAACCCGCCCCAGATCCTGCAGTTTTGCAATAATAAAAATGAGATTATAAAATGTCAAGGAAACACGAGAAATTCAAGAACTGGGTACCTTGACCACTGTCCAGTGATATAGGGAACCAGATTCCCAGAGAAGAGGACTAAATAGTCTTCTGGGAACTCCAGTAGGAATCTGGCTCGGCAAGCTATATGATAATGCCGTCCACACTAAAATCATGAAGGGCACCCCATAATCTGCGATAAACCCTCTAAAGAAGCCTGCATTTATCGAAAGGTATTCAGTTTATAGGAGTTAATCCTTCAAGCAAAAATACACTTTTGATTTGGTTATCAAACAAACCTGTGCCATATTGCCAAGATCTTGCTCTTCTGCTCTTTAGTGCAGAGAGTAGCAAGCCAAAGGAGAAAATAACCGAAAGCAATCCATTAGCATAAAGCCACTGAAACTGGTTTCTTTCTGAATTTGTATCTTCTCCCCTGGGTGCATTAAATTCACTCACCACACCCTGTCATTAAAACAGCATCAGATCAACTATAATTTCTTGGCTTCTAAATTCTCATATCATAAGATGTAAATCTGAAACGTACCTTGATAGCTTCCTGTATGAAGAGGACGGTGATCAACATTCCAAACAGTTCCCCTGCAACTCTTGTAAATCTAGTGATAATAGCACAGGCATTGAATACTGCTAGAAGAATTAGCATGAGAGATGTCCAAATGCAAACCCTAGAAAAACAATAGAGATACATGAGTTGGAAAGGACTTTAAAATCTTATTAACCAGGTGAAGAGGAGGCTGATTCTTGTTACCATCCAGTCCATGCCAAGAAGAGTTCTGACCCGAGTCCTTTCCTGCCTTTCGCAAAACTGTAGAGATAAGTGTACATTATAATGGTAGGCTCCGCAACACCGACAATCAACATTGGTTGCCCTCCAAGAATTGAGTGTATGATGCCACAGATAGCAGTGGAAGCTAGAGCCTCTATCGTGCTCAATTGTCCATCTAAATAGAAAAAATGAACAAAGAGAAGCATCAAAGAGTGCAAAGCCTTATGAAATGAAGCATATATTTGAATACTTCACACGCAGTTTTTCATGGAAGTTTGCATTCCTTTCTGAAATACCCACCAGTTTCCCTATTCAGCTGTTCTCCGAAGGCAATGACTGGCAGTGCAGACGCGAAGAAAATATATGTTGTTGGAGCTAATATCCTGACAAAAGTGAACCAGAGTTATTAACTGCTACGAGCTTCAATCAACAAGAACAAGTGATGCTCCTATTCTGTCATAATAATTCAGAAAAGCCAAAACATAAAATGAAAAAGAAGAATTGAACGACCATACCGGAAGCCTGTTTGGAATCCATTCATCCAATCTTGTTTATAGCACAGTGCTCTTCCTCTTACATCTTTGATAATTCCTTCGAGTGGGGCATCGAAGATGCCCATTGCTGATTGTGAAAGATTAAATGAATCAGGGTTAGTCATTTCAAGGGATAATAAGAAGTAGCGAGAAATGCTTCAACTGGTTAGAACTTCAGATATAGGAGAAAGAAAAATGTCTGTATTACTCAATAGAGAGACATAACTTTGAAGCCTCAGTCGACGAAAAAGAAAATTGATCTTTAAACCCATGTTTAGACAAATGAAAAGATTTTGATTTCCTTTTCACAAAAGGCAAAATCTAGAGATGTTAGTGTTATTTCGCTTAATGTTTTAACATGGATAGAATAGCCGAAGGAATGGAAGGCAGAACAGAGGCACCTGAACATAACCCAATTAAAAATAAAGCCGGCATATAAAGATTTCTGTCTTTTCTGGGTAAACGAGTAGTGGTTGGACGCTCTGATAAGCTGCTCGAAAACATGAAAAAACGAAAGGAACTATCCCTACATTCCATTTAATGGGGACTGGGAGATTTATTTATATAAACTGAATAATATTTGAATTTAGGAAACGGTAACAAAGCCAAAAATCATAAAGAAAACAGTGAGCTCTGAACACCAGACAAGAACATTCTGTCCATCAATGAGCTCTTCAGCAGTATCCGAAAACGGAGATGCATTGACTTCAAAATAAACAAAATCTATCAATCTGAGAAACGACAACAGTTTCAGTAGGAAAGAGAACCTCTGTTTAATCTGTCTTCCACGACAAACTAATTTTCCAGCGGTGTCCGTATCCAAAGAACGCTACGGATCTCGACTAATCCAACCACATAAAAATTTCCTCCTGAAAATTGAACATACAGCGAATTCTCAATAGAAAAGGCCTTTTCACATTGAACAACACTCATTTTAATTACTTCCCGATCGAAAAATCATAAATGTAAAGCTACACTCACTTGAAAAGAGAAGCCGACACAATGAACATTCATTAATCGATCAAAAAAAAAGTCACAAAACTAAAAAACGAGTCAACATTTATACCTTTAATCGTACTAAGCTAATCATGACAGAAAAAAAACAAATCCTCGACGAAAAAAGATCACCTCTGTAAACCGCTGGAACATTGAACAAAAACCGAGCCTGTAAATGCAACACTTTTAGAAAAAAAAATAAAAAGGGAGAAAAATATACCTAGATCTTGTGTAAGAACCGTCACTAAAGGCAAGAACGGAGAATAAAGAGCTTTTCGACGTCTAAACTCTCATAACAGAGCGATTGGATAGAAAAAAAAAAAAAAAAAAAAACCTCGTCAAGTTTGTGCTCAATGAGCGAGTGGAAGCGGAGAAGATGGAAGACGGAGAAGAATAAACAAACAAGATGAAGAAGAAGCGGGCGGAAGAGTTTCACGGAGCGGTTTCTATACGTTCCCTGCTTTGGTTGGAAGCGAGGGAGAAGAAGACGCCTGCGCCTCTTCTTCAAAAAAACCGCGCGGAGAAGGTGGGTCCACCTTTTCGTTATTTGTCAATTTTTTATACTTGTTGTTTTCTTTGGGACGAGAAGCCGAGACGCGCGGGGCGGAGGCGGTTCCGAAGGACGGTCGCTCCCTCGCTCCGTGAGCTGTCGTCACTCGTCCCTGCCGAACCGTCTCACCGATCCGACGGACCGAAGACTGAGGAGGAACGAGTCTTTACTCTCGTAGATGGGCGGTCAGGGACCAAAATCCGGTTGACACGTCAGCAGGTGGGACCCAAAATTCTATTTACTATAGCTGGCAAGCGTCTATTCGGCAGGACAGAAGAGGACAAAAGAAGCCGGCGCGGTTGAATCCATCGACGAAGGGAAGCATATGCGTTAGGGAATTTTTAATAGGGAATTTTACCAAAATACCGATTAAAAATAACTTATTTATAATAATAACGAAGACCACAAAATATTTACAAAACTACCGAACTTTGACCGGTCCACTATATATGTGGACAGTCAAAGGTGACACGTAAGCTTTGACTGCTTACGTGTCGCTCCATCATCGGAGTGATGCTGTAGATGAACACATAGGCTGCCACGTCATTAATTTTGACACGTCAGTTGCCATATAAGATAAAATTTTGAATAAATTTAAAAAAAATTAAAAAATCAAATACACTTTTTATTACCTTATATCTAAAATAAAAAATTATTTTAAAAAATTTTAAAAAAAATAAAAAATTAACTCTTACTTATTTAACACCATTTAATAACAATTAAAATATTAATTAATTAAAAAAAGTATCGTTACACTTTTTATTTCTTCATATTTTAAAAAATAAAATAAAATAAGTAAATTAATTAGATTTAAAATATTTAAAAATTAAAAAAAATACAAAAACATTATTTTAGAGTTTAAAAATACAATTTATTTGTATATTTTTATCACCTTATTTACGAAATAATAATATTTAAAATTTTTAAATATTTATAAATAGAAAAAATCTAACTCTTACCCATTTATTATGAATTTAAAATATTTATAAATTTAAAAAATCTTACTCTGAAGTCTTACCCATATATTATCGATTTAAAATATTTAAAAATTTAAAAAAATATACAAAAAAACTATTTTAGAGTTTAAAAATATAATTTATTTGTATATTTTTATCACCTTATTTACAAAATAATAATATTTAAAATTTTAAATATTTAGAAATAGAAAAAATCTAACTCTTACCCATTTATTATGAATTTAAAATATTTATAAATTTAAAAAATCTTACTCTTAAGTCTTACCCATATATTATCGATTTAAAATATTTAAAAATTTAAAAAAGTATACAAAAAAACTATTTTAGAGTTTAAAAATATAATTTATTTGTATATTTTTATCACCTTATTTACAAAATAATAATATTTAGAAATTTAAAATATTTATAAATAAAAATAATCTAAATCTTACCCATTTACTATGGATTTAAAATATTTATAAATAATTTTTTTAAGTCTTACCCATATATTATCTATTTAAAATATTTATAAATAGAAAAAAATTTACTCTTAAGTCTTAACCATATATTATCCATTTAAAATATTTATAAATTAAAAAATATATAAAAAAAGTTGTTTTAGTGTTTAAAAATATATTTTATTTGTATACTTTTTATTACCTTATTTATAAAATAATAAATTATTAAAAATATATATTATTTATTAAAAAATCTTACAAAATTTTACAATAATTTTAATTTAGCAAAATTTTCATTAACATAAAATCAGAAATTAAACAGTAAATCACAAAAAAATCAATACAGTAATTAAACACCTAAATTCAAATCAATATTATAATTAAATACAATAATTCGATTCAATTAACAAAAATCCTAAAAAATCACCCCCCTGATTTTTGAGGGAATGGGCGGCGAGAGGAGGGGAACAGAGGGGAAGAACGTCGGCGGCGAGAGGATGAACAGAGGAGAGATAAAAGGCTGAGACGGGGAGGCGAGCGGCGGCAGGGGCGAGGCCGAGGCAGAGCAGCGGCAACAGGCGAGCGGCGGCAGCAGGGGCGAGGCCGAGGCAGAGCAGCGGCAGCAGGCGAGCGGCGGCAGCAGGGGCGAGGCCGAGCGGCGGCAGGGGCGAGGCAGAGGAAGAGCAGCGGCAGGAGGCGAGCGGCGGCAGGGGCGAGGCCGAGGCAGAGGCAGGGGCGAGGCAGAGGAAGAGCAGCGGCAGGGGCGAGGCCGAGGCAGAGCAGCGGCAACAGGCGAGCGGCGGAAGCAGGGGCGAGGCCGAGCGGCGGCAGTAGCAAGGGAGGCGAGCGGCAGCAGGAGAGGCGAGCGGCAGGGGAGCGACAAGAGGAGAGGAGAAAATCGTGGAAGAGATTAGAATTAAAAACATAAGTGAGGGCTGACGTGGCGGGTGCTTACGTGGCCAGATGACAGGGAAAAAACAAAGTAATTTATATTGATGTGGTAAATTACGTGGCAGATGACGTGCCAAAAGTAATGACGTGGCAGCCTATCTGTTCATCTACAGCATCGCTCCGATGATGAAGCGACACGTAAGCAGTCAAAGCTTACGTGTCACCTTTGACTGTCCACATATACAGTGGACCGGTCAAAGTTCGGTAGTTTTGTAAATATTTTGTGGTCTTCGTCATTATTATAAATAAGTTATTTTTAATCAGTATTTTGGTAAAATTCCCTTTTTAATATCAAGGACTTATCCGTCAGAGACGTGTGCGACCCCGTACTCAGGGGACGCGTGTGGAAAGTGTTTAGGACTTCGTAGACGTGGTCCCATGGGCCATCAAAGTCAAGTGAGTTTCAAACGTCCAAAACTTCACTAAGGGCCTGTTAGTAAAGTGAACTACGTTATATTGTCACTTGACCCGGAAGTGTTAATGCACGCACCACGCACCGATTCATCCAATCCACTTGAACTCGCTTGTGAGTAAAGTTGGTAACTCAGGATTCTAAGTGAAATCTTGGTTCATCCAATTGAACTTGAGTTTTAACTTTCACTATCACTTTCGGTTAGACTAACTTAATCAGGTCACGTAAACAGAAGCAGAAGAGGTGGTCGTCACTTTTGGTTATCGAATGAAGATTCAGTAACGGGGTGGTCGTCGCTCTGGCGATTCATTTCGACTCCAAGGAGAGATGCTTCTGGCTTTCAACTCCTAACCGTTGCATTTGGGCTACGATTCTTCCACGTATTGCCATCTCGGATCAGAACTTCGTGTTCCTGAGAGCAGAACAACGAACCAGATCAATGAAATCATTCCAGAAGTACTTCTCATGCAAACGAAAGGACAGACTCGGCTGTTTTATCTGCATTTTAGTTTGCAAGTCGAGGACGAAAATGGTGACGGCGCTTGGCTCTAGACGTTGTTGAGGGTTCTCCCTCATATATAAGATGTGGATCCCATGCGTGCGTTCAGGGCAAGATGTGGATCCCATGTATTTGCATGGCTGCCTTGAACACTCTATCATCTTTGTTTTTCTCTCGATAGCTCTGCCGTGGATGTGAAGCTCTGAACTCCAGATCACAGTTCTGATTTCTTGAATCTCGTATTAACCCTGTGGATGCCACTGCGCTACGTTGATCTTGGAATGGTTCTAATGGTCCCTTTCACTCAAGAATCTGATAACGAGACGATTACTGTTATTTCTCACTGAGAATCATATCAGGAGAAGCAGTCTTTAAGATTGCTAATAGTTTTGGAGAAAATTAGCATAAATTTGTTGTTGAAATGACTGGTTCACGAGAGACAGGATGAGTTCCAAATACAGAGAATAACCACCTTTTGAGGAGATTCCTTGGGTCTCCTTAGGTGCCTCTTCAAGGGATCTCATGGCTTTTGAAGAGAGTGATAGAAATAAACTGCAATCTGGACTTGGTTGCATTGGCTCCAAGTCCTTTCCAGAATGGTCCATGCATGGACTGTTCGTCATGAAGAAAACACATAATTTCCTGGCTGCGCCGGCCGGAGCTGACGGCACCTTTCATATTCCATGAATGAAAGGGAAATCGGAGACCTTTTGTATCAGAAAACTGTGTAATGTTACTATCCAGTAGCACCTATTAGACTAAGGAGACAACTATAGCTGTTGAAGAAAATTCTTCTCATTAAACAGTAGTGGACATACCAGTCTAGTTGTTTACAAAAGACTGGAATTGGTGATCCGCCTCAAGTGAGAGAATCCAAAAGAAATATAAAATCAATGACAACCCATGAAGTCACTTTTTAAAACAAGTTGTCCATGTAAATTCTTATCAAGTCCTAATCTGACTTAGATAACAATACAACGCACTGCTGATCCAATACGAAAAACCATTTCTTGTGAAACATACGAAACAGTTCAGACGGTTAAGATAGTCATTGATCATGATCGGACGGCTGAGATAGCCGTTTCGCATGTTTTGCACCAAATGATTTTCCGTATTGGATGAACCCTCCAATCATGTTCTCTGAATTTAGTTGAGTCATGTTCCTCAATAGCATTAGTTTTTGCGAATCGTTCTCCAATTTGTTTTCAAATTTGTCTCTTCATATTGCAAATTATTTATTTTCCCCTTCAACTTGTTCAACAGCAACACTTACTCAATTTGGGGAATTCAACAACAAGTCGAGTTAAAATTTGGTGAGTGTTATATTCACTTACATTGTTGTGACATGTGGGCAGGTATGTGTTATTCCTCTATTATAAGCATGACTCGTGTGGATAGGCCTTTGGCTTAGTGATAGTTCAAACCTCTCTATTTACTTTTATGCGTTTCGATGCAGTTGCAGTTTACTTTAGCTAGTTTTATGTGGAGATCTGATATTTACTGTTAACTCTTTCATATTTAAGGATAACTAGCTCACCATCTAAAAAGAGATTTGCAGGCTTTAAGGAGGGGAAAACAACTTGATGCTGAGAGTAAGAAGAAGAAGAAGAAGAAGAAGAAGAAGAAGAAGAAGAAGAATTTATTGAAATTTTTAAATTTTTTGGTATTTAGGGTAATATCTAGGGATTTATTGTATATATTTTATTTTATATTTTAATTGATTAATTTTTTGGATTTTATTTTATACATTTTGATTTATAATTAATTTATTTTTATATTATTACTAAAAATAATTTAAATTTATCTATTTTATAAAAAAATATATATAATTAAAAAATATATAAAAATTAATTACCCTCTGCCAGTGAATTTCCAAATTCATTGGAAAAATGGTCTATCTTGTTAAATTTCTGGAAAAGAGTTTACTAACTTGTTCATAACTAAGTACAATGAACTTTTATTTATAATAGAAGAAACTAGTAGAATCCAATTACAATTAAACTATCAGTGTCTCAATTACACCCAAAGTTAAACACTAAAAGATAAATCTTAGTATAATTAAATAACTGGATATAAATAAAAGACCGACATAACAAAAACACCTTTAACTAGGACTCTTCTGTGAGACCTCCTCCTGTGAAACGCCTTTTAGACTTCATATTAATTTTAGCTCTGTGAAACTTCTTTCTGTGAGAGTCATGTAAGACTATTCCATACCTGCTCATCAATTTCCCTCTCAAGTTGAAGTTTATAACTTCAATTTGCAATGAAAAAGGATTTTTTATCTTCAATATTAGTCCCCAATCTTCTTTTGTAGAAAAAATTATTCACACATGCAAAATCTTCATCTTTTGTTCTCCCCCTTTTTTGAATATTTTGATCACATAAAAATTACCACAACATGTGGAATAAAATACCTCTTTCTCATATTTCTTATTCTACTTCTCCCTCTCAAGTTGGGGATAAAAAGGATATAGAGACCCAACTAGGATAAAACACAATATAAGAGAAGAAAATCACTCCTAGTCGTATAACAAGGCTTCATACACCAATCAAAATGGTCATAATCTGAAACACACTCTTCTCAATTTTAAAGGCAAAAATGATACAAACCAAAATAGCCCAACTTTAGGACACAACTAAGATACTACTCACTTTTTAAGGGTAGCTCAAACACAAATCACCTATTGGGTGAAGAATAAACGACGTGACTCGAGCTAAATGTTAGGCGCACTATTGTATTTTGTAGGTAGTGGGTCTAGGTATTGCTTCGAAGTGATGAAAACACAAGATGATAAATTGAATAAATACTAGAGAAAAATAACTCTAACTAGAAAGAGGCAACTTTACAACACTCGTACTTCCAAATGAATTTAGAAAGTGACTTTCTTTTTTTAGAAAAAATAGGAGAGACTGTAACAATATAACTATAAATATAACAAACAAGTTGGATCAAGTATAATCTCAAAGAAATTTCTAGGGGTGGCATAATTTTCGGAGATAACAATGCGATACACAACCAAGCAACAAAAACGCAAAAAATTAAAACAACATCAAAGCAGGATATCAATACCATGAACGAGCACATCATGGAATGGTTAAGACTGACCAAACAAACTATGATTAGAAGAGGAATTCGCCGAAAAAACTCAGACTCTAGGAGAAAAAGAAACTCAATTCACTTCAATGCATGGAATGATAATAGGAGAAAATTAGGAAAATGAGAGATTTTTTACAGAACTAACCATTAGTACTTATGATATTTATATTCCCCACAATATAGCTCAAAATCACAAAATATTTGTTGCTAAAGAAACATGACTCAAAGAGCTTTAATTTGATACCTAATTTGACATAAAAAACTTTGTTCTTGAATGATAATTAATTTAATTTTTTATTCTATTTCTACCCATGAAAATTCTTTTTTCATCAACAAATCTTTTAAATTTTACCCTTGAAATTCATTTTCATCTACAAAGCTTTTAACTTTTACCCTTGAAATTCATTTTCATCGACAAGCTTTTAACTTTTACCCTTGAAATTCATTTTCATCGACAAGCTTTTAACTTTTTCCCATGAAAATTAATTTTTTGTGAGCAAACTTTTTAACTTTGTTTTACAAAAAATTATTTTCATGGGGCAATGTCTTCAAATCTCTCTAGCAAAAAATTATTTTTGCCATCTTAGTTATAATCTATATACCTGAAGTTTAAATTTTGTCAAAAGAACCTGTATTGATAGAAACGTATTGAACGAACTCTACCTACAGAAATTTATGGGCAAAGGTTTTGTCAAAGAAATTTAAAACCTTGCCAATAAAAGATTTTTTTTCGAAAAATGTCCTATTTCTTGCAATGACACTATGCTCCTTTCAAATGACAACAATTATACTAGTATGTCATTTGTCATGTATGGGTTCTAAATTGAACTTTAATCTTGACCATTGACATTGCTACTAAGGGTTCGAGACACACTTTGAGCACCTAATGGAAAAGTCCTAGTTGTATGTGTGTCTATGTGCTATGACATTGAGAATATAAATTGTAGATAGTAGATGCTCAAAGCATATGACATGTAATCGACTACTTTTTTGGTGAAATTTGAACACAGGATGGATATCAAGTCAAATATGGATATAATAAGATAAAAAAAATTGAGGGAATTGGTAAAATATACAATCCGTAACAGTATTTGTTTAGCACGGGTCAATTGGGTGATAGAGAAAATATTTTTATTTTTAAGAAAGTTCATTGTTTAGTGAAGTAGAAAGAAAGGTGATGAAATCATATTAGAATGACACAAATATATGAATGTGTTGTAGTAAACATAAACTCAATTAGCAATTCTAATGTCATGTTGTCATGGACCTTATGAACAATCTAGTTAGAAAAAAGATTGATAAGAGGTCCCCATAAGTATGAACTAAAAATTTTGTTTCATCTCTAAGATTAGGAGTGATCTTAGAGGTGGATTTGGAAATAAACTCTTTGAAGACATTTTCAAAGACCAAAAATGTCATAGGTTCAATCAAAGGTATTTTTATTGGATACTCAACTCATTATCAGGCTTATAGAGTCATGCCACCTTGATAAATTAGATTTGTCATCAGCTGGCCCATCCACATTCTAAAATGGCCCAGTTACTTGGGCTTCAACCCGACCGACAGGTGTCAAGGGAAGTGTAAAATGAGTTGTCAGTTTCCTCTCCAGACACTCCGGTGACTTAGCTGTGTCGTGAGTGGTCAGTCCCACCTGCAGCCGCGCATTTCCTCACTTCCGGCGATGTTAGAAGACACGTCACCTCTTAATTTACCTCCTCCACGCCGACCACCGGGAAACTGTAGGGAAAGGGAAGAGAAGATGGAGAAATGGCGTCCGCGTCTGTTTCTGATCTTCTTTCTTTCTCATCTCTCCTCAGCTTTTTCATTCAATACGCCTTCACATGGTATCCCTGAATGTACTTTAAATTTGTTGTGTTCTCTGTTGTATGTTTCTCGCATCTTTCATACGGATTCATCTCTCATCGTCATATGACAATGTTTTCTTTTGGTTTACGTTATTACTGTAGAATCTATCGTTCTCATTCATTTTTGTGAATTAAGAGTTGAATATTGAATGGTATTGTAGTTTGTTTAACAGTTGGGATTTTTTGCTGACTTTTGTATTATTGCTGTTGGTTTAGCCGTTTAAGTGGTCTGCAAGTAGGTCATTAGTGGAGAAAAAGAAGTAATCAAGATCTGTCGATCGTTATAACGTTAAGAATCGACAGATTGATAATGTTGACATGTTAATAGAGGTGAAAACAAGTTTTTAGGCAGTTTTAAAAAGCGAATTCACCATGACTTTTGAGGAGTGGCAAATTTAGAGATGCAATTAGTGGATCTCTAGGTGTCAGCAGTGAAGGTTTACTGTTTCATGTTTTTTATGGTTGTATGTCCAACAAATTGCCTATTTCTCATTATATTTTACCTCTAGATATCCTTAGGATTCAACTAATTGTAGTTTTCTGAGGTTCTGATTTTATTTCATCTTTCCACAAAGAATACTGGGGGCAGTTTTTCTAAACAATTCCTTGCTTTTTATCTCCTTATTTTGTTAGGCTAATAGTTGGATGGAATAGATGATAGAAAAGTAGTGAGGCCCCATTTTATGTGATTATTGAAATTGGTGAGATCTTGTACTAGATGGTGACTTTCACTTTTCTTGGTAGGGTGCCACTGGACTGAGTCCTGTCAGAACAAATGGATTGGAGGATGTGGTGTGGGCCATGTCATTGTTGATCAATCAGACGACTGCCATGGACTTTGTCCTGAGTCGAAGTATCCGTCATGTCTCCCTCTCTACACCCATTTTCGTTGCTGCAAACCAGGTGGATAAGATTTTAGTGACCTGTGATAAAGTATGTGAGACAAGTAAAGATTTATTGTGTTGACTTTTTAAAACCCTTGCTTCATATGCTCCATTTTCAGGAATTAAATATAGATATTTCACAAAACTATAGCATTGTTTGATCACCTGCAATAGTCATATATTCAAGGGATCAGAACAAGAAAAAAATATGTACTACATTACTGCCAGTGCATGCTTGTTGAAAGTAGTTAACTCATAAATGTTAGATATTTGCTTTCACCAGTGTTATCAACAGTTTTATGTTTGTCTGTAAGGACACTTCAGTGCAATAGTGTTTCTTATGTCTGGAAGCATTTGTATGAGGTGTTAAATGTGAAGTTCTCAAGTTTAATACCATGCCCCAAAACATACATCACTTTGTGTTGCACTGTTGCAGTTTGGCTGCTATCCAACCATTATCACTGACAAACGATTTGCGTTGATTCATGGTTAATAGTACATTAAAGTAGCACCACTCTTACATCTGCCAAAGATACTGTCCAGTGTCCTTCCTGCTCATGGAGAACTGGAATAGTTGAAGGACTAAAGAAAATGGAAATCATTGGATGTCGATGAAGCTTCAGTGGAAATATTTCCATATTCTATATCTCACTGTCATGATTTCAACATGATTGTATATGCCCTTTACTTACTATTTTCCTGGTTTGCTTTTAGAAACTCCGAAAGTAACAGATAGGTGTGTAAAGTGTGACAACAAGGTTGACTTTGGTGATGAATTCATATGTTGCACGGATTGCTCAGAACCTTACATCAGTGACAAAAACACCAAGTTGGGTTATTGCAAGAGTGGTGCAGAGCTTGCTGTGCAGATAAAACCACGAGGTCTGTACTTTTATGTGCCTTGTGTTTTTGTCAAGTAGCAAGGTCATTCCATGAATATCTTTTGGTCAGTTAGTTGTTATGAATTCCTTTACAGTACTTATAGAGGTTCTTGATGATACACTTTTGTGTTTGCAGAAGTTTTTAAATGGATTGCTGGTCCATGGATGAAATGCTCATCCCCATGTGATGGCGGAGTACGGTATCGTGATGTAACATGCTTTGGAAGTATTGAAGATATGGCAGTAAGACAGTTTGTTGTTGATGATAGTATGTGTCCTACAGAAGAAATGGTGAGAAACATGTCATACAATTTTTTATTTATTTATTTATTTATTTTTTTTGTATACTGATGATTTTACCGACTTTATATTTTAACTTTGACTTCTTCTTCATTTTTTTTTATTACCCTCAATACTCTTTGTATCCCTACTTGCTTATAAATTGACATTGATATCCTGGATTGCTTTATATTCTAAAGTTGTTGGGTTGTCCACAAACTGCTGAATGTTTTTCATTTGCATCAAATTTATATCTACCTTCATTTATCATATGTTTTGTGAAGTTGCCTATCCCAAAATGACCAGTCACCTTAGGAAACCCCTTTCCCAGCTAATAAAATCAAGATCTTTGTACTCATTAATCCATGTGGGACTATTCCTTAACACTCCCCCCTCACGTGTAAGCCCTCTTTTGTGACTCTACAATTGGATAGTTTAGGTGTAGGCCCTCTTTTGTGGTTCTACAAGTGGATAGTTTAGGTGTAGGCCCTCTTTTGCGGCTCTATGAGTGCATAGTTTAGGTGTAGGCCCACATAAGAGTACTTGCTCTCATACCATGTGAAGTTGGGTCCAAGGCCTATCCCAAAATGACTAGTCACTCTAGGAAACCTCTTTCCCAGCTAATAAACTCAAGATCTTTGTACTCCAATTTTTTTGTTTGGAGTGCTTACCATGGAAAGATACTCTTGACAGATGTGCTCAGAAGAAGAGGTCATCCAGCAATTGACCCTCTCTGCCCCCTATGCAACTCTGAGGTTGAATCAGTCAACCACATTTTGGTTCACTGCTCGTTTTCGTGGAGGGTATGGTCTTTCATTCTCAGTAAGACGGGTTTATAATTTTGTATGTTAGTGGATCTGATTTCTTTTAGTAAGATGCTCATTGGTACTCCCCTCCCTGGGCTTGGTGAGCTTTTGATTTCCGCATGCACTGGTTTTATTCTGTGGAGGCTTTGGAATGAACGTAACCGGAGGTGTTTTGATACTAGAAGTAACTCTGTGACTAGAGTGGCAGATTGTGTGACTGGCCAGATCTCTACTTGGCTCCTTACGAAGAAGCCTTTCTCCTCCTTTGCTAGTTCATCCATCCGTGATAATTGGAACATTATTGAAAATATGAGGTGTGGGACCAAGACCCCGGTCATGCAAGAATGGACCCCCCTAGAGCTTGGTTTCCTTATGTTAAATTTTGATGGTTCCTCCCAGGGTAATCCCGGAAAGGCGAGTTTTGGTGGTGTTATCTCAAATCCCTCAGGCAATCAATGTTTATCATATGCTGGCATTGTTGATTCAACGACGGCAGAGATTCAAGGTCTTCTCAATGGGCTTCGCGTTTACCGTGACCATTACAGTAGTCTTATTCACATTGAGGGGATTCGAAGGTGGTTATTGGTTGGTGTGATAAGGCTTCCTCCCTCCCCCCCCCCCCCCCCCCCCCCCCCCCCACCCCATGGCGCCATTAGGATTCCTTGCGGGAAATCCTTGAAATTTCTTCTCAATTTTCTTGTATTTGATCTCACATTCTGAGATCTGCTAACTCGGTGGTAGATGTGCTTACCAAGTCAGGAGCTTCCTTACAATCTCTTGTTGTTAGGAAATTGTTCCCCGTCCCTCTGTAATTCTTTGTTCTTTTGTTAATATACATCATTTTTCAAAAAACAAAAAAAAAAAAAAAGTCAAAATCTTTGTACTCATTAATCCATGTGGGACTATTCCTTAACTATTTATTAACATGTTTAATGATACGTAAGAAATTTCGATGACTTAAGCTTGGAATATTCAGGTAATGGAATCCAATTTTTTGTCAGTATTGTATGGTTTCTCACATAAATGCAAACATATTGTTTTTTCAATGCAATGAATAAGAAGAGTGGATGAGAGAAAAACTGAGCAGAAGGAACAGAACAGCTTTTCACAGATAAATTCGTCACGGAAAACAGCAAATGCAAAAGTAAATTGTTGAATAATGTCTAACTTCTTATAATACAAGTTACTTTTTGTCTAGAACAGTCTTCGACTCCTGAAACTCTTTATCTTCTATAAGAGGGCTGTGGCAAGTGAGAGAGGTTGCCAAAGTGAGCACAAATGCCTAGAGCTTTGTTTTCTTTTGGGGAAGAAGGAAACCAATAGGGGTTGATGCTGCTGTTGCTCAAGTACAATCAGAATCCAACCAAAATCACCAGCCTAGAGTGTAAAAATTTCAATCGGTTAGTGTAGCGCTGAAGAGATCTTCATCTTAATTTTGGAATTTGTCGATTGCTCCTTCTAAAATTTATATTACACCAGTTTTTCCTTGGAGTTTGTCTCAAACCTTCTTACGATTTCTGTACCATATTTTTGTAGCTATTGTTTGAGCACCTGTAATATGTGTTGAAGTGCTCTAGCCTTGTGTGCTGGTATTTCAAGTCTATAAATTTGCAAAGAATTTACTTGAGGTCTATAGTACTTGTAAAGATAATGTTTCTCATTCTATTTTGTTGTGTTCTTATCATGTTGCAGCCTACAAGACAGGAGCCCTGTAATTTGACAAGCTGTGACGAACTAATTGATGGATATCCAAACACAAACAAACATCGTAGAATGTCGCGTTTGTTGGTTGCGCTTCTTGTGGTTCTTGGGCTTGTTGCTGCAGGTGGTCTTGGGTTTGCTGGATACATATACTACAAGAGGTAAGGCTACCTCTATATTTTACTAGTCAAGCTTCTCATTGCGTCTCCTGTACATTGTTCAAGGGTCAAATGCCTTCAGTTAGTGCATTTATTTTGCATTTATCAGGTCTCTAAATTTCCTTTTCATGGCTACTTATGAATTGAGTTTGGCTGTGAGTTCTTCTAAACTCTTTAAGGAGCTAATCAGGAGGCTCCACATCAGATGAACTGATTGAAAAACTGTACCACCTCATATGGTGTAGAGCCTTCAGGTTGGTGCACAGCAGATACCATCTTTCTGTGTGCTAGAAGCAATTACCTTTAAATGTGCAAGAGGGCATCACAACAACAAAAACTTAGTTTGAATGTGCTCTTGGGACCAACTCAATATGAGGTCACTAGCACCCACAGCACAAAGTCTAGGAAGCTTTGAGTCAGCCATTTTTCATATTATTCGGATTTGACTATGATTTTAAGCAATATCAAATTATAAGTTCACTTGCTCGTAATGCCATAAAGTTTAACTATTCTTCTTGTTGTGATCAACAGGAGAAATTCAGCATCAAGTGGCTTTGTTTATATCATGCTAGAAGGTTATTCATGAAATATAATTTTTTTGGTACGATCTTTGTGATTGAAAATTCTTATGTACACTTTTTGCTGTTGTACCATGTACTATCTATTTTCACGAGCGAAAATTCTTTCTTCTTTACATCTACGAAGCTTGCGGTGTAAAGCATATGATTTTACATGTTATTACTGTAGACAAAACCATGATTGTTGGCATATATTGGTTGGTTTTCTATTTGCATCTGTTCACAGGGAATAACTAGCCACTGTATAAATCCTTAGTATTTATGTTAGAGAGTTGATTTTTTATTATTAATTAATTTTATTCCACTATGCCTTCTGGCTATGACTTTTTAGGCAAAGAGTTGCACTTTGGTATCTCACTTTCCAGATCGTCAAAATAGTTTGCAATTTTGAAGTTTATTATTCTGGGACTTTATTAACTTTACCAAGAAACTGGATGAAGTTCACAGTAACATATGAATCTCATCAATTAGAAATCAGACATGAGGCTAAAGTGAAAGAATAGATAGAAACCAATCATATCTAACAGGGCAATGATTTGTACTGTTTTGTAATATTCCCCCAATCTGATTTGAAAGGAAAAGAACTGCAAATTTTTCCACTATCAAACATCTTCTTTCATATGGTTTAATTTGTTTCCAACTGGGAGAGTAATATGAACTCACTTAAGGCCTCTTTGATGTCTCCCATGGTTGCCTTAAGCTTTAGAAACTTTCTGTGGTCACAGACCTTCTTTCATCCCTAGCAACAATGATTGGGAAGCAGATTTTAACAAAACAGGCGGCAATTTTTTTCATCCATCATAGCAAGTGTCAACAATGGCATAGACAAGTAAAAATCGTTTTCTACTACTCTTAGCTTGCAAGCAGAACAATCTATGCTTCTTCTAATATTGATTTCTCTCGGTAGAATAATTAGAATGAGAAACCCTTTTTTTTTTTTGCATAAGAAACTAGATTAACCGATATTTTGTTTGATATATAAAGTCATGTGATTGATGGTGCAAGTTGTTCGAAAATTAAAGCTTCCTACTGTCGCTTGTAATCTTGCTATTGTCAACCTTCACTACTTCAAATGCTGATTTCTCCTTGTAGAAAAATCAGATTGATGAGATTTGTTTTTTTATTGGAAAGTAGACTCAAAATCCTTTTTGTGTGTCCCAATTGCGGCGGGCAATCTAAGCATCAGTTAGATAATCAGGAGAGGAAAAACATTGTGCCCTATCTGTATAGAGGAGTCTAAGCCTCAACTGGGTGATCAGGAGAGAAAAAATTAATTGTGCCTCAATTGTAGTGGGAGTCTGGGCCTCCCCTGGTTCTTTGGAGGAGGATTTATATGGATCTTACCAGGATACTGACAAGATGATGGATGGTTGGCAGGGCAGCCTTTAAACCAGATTTCACTCAGTAAAGCAGATGTGCATGTCACAAAAGCCAATTGAACCAAATCAAACTTAAAACAAACCGTTTTCCTGATTCCACTCATGTCCACCTCTTGAGAAGCTTCAGTAGGATTACAGGAATAAATAACTCTGCAAATACTGATTTTTTTCATATGATATGGACACATGAAAGGAATATATCATTTTGGACAAGTCAACCGAAACTCAGGAACTTAGAGAAAATAATGACATTTGGCCAAAAGTCTTTAAGCACCCAACCATCATCTACCAGCATTTCAATATCAACAATTGTGCCATAGTTTGGAAGATTGCATTGTAACCCTATTATTCTCTAAGCTGTTTCAACAATTCTCTACAATTTCTATGAATTCATACACGTCCTCAATCCATGATGATGGAACCTATGCCAACAAGCAGTCCACACAGTAATTTTCCTTCCTAACTAGGATTCTTGCAGCTCAATATGACAACTATCTGATAACCAATATTAGCAACACAAATAACAAATTAATACTGGCCATGACATCCACATATTAAAGTCATCAGTGTCTAGACGCCAAACCTATCATCTCTTGATTGTTCTACTCCAGCCAGACATTATCTATGCATAACAGATAACTAAGAAAGACAAAAATGTAACCACACTTTGCATCCTTTTGTAGGTAAGTTTTTCTTTCCAAAACTGTAAATCAACTAGTTTTATCTGCCCAAAGAGGATTTTTTCTTTTTTTTTTGTTCATGAAAATGCTTCCTATAAAAAGTAAGAAGAAAGAAGGTTGAAGAGAGAGAATGAAAGGGGGAGAAATTAGAAAAGAGTAAATTGAGAAAAAAAAACTGAGATGAGGGACCCGCACGTCCCCCCAGCTTTTATTTCTAGTTTAGGGTTGAGCGGGTTGAGTAAAAGTTATAATTTTGCCCCTACTTTAAGTGAAAAACCTTAATTCTCTATTTCTTCTATTTTATGTGTCTTCTTTTACATGAAATTGAGTCCATAGACATAGTTTGACATGTAAAACAAGATTACATCAAGAAATATGAATAACGATAAGGTAAAATGACAAAAACACATTTATTCTTATTTTTCAACACCCCTACAAGCTAGAAAGTATATGTCAAACAATCCCAGTTTGTCGCAACAGTTCAAGAATTTACACTTTCCTAATGCTTTAATTAGGATATCGTTGAGTTGATCACTAGGCATAACATATGGAGTAGTTACCTCATTCCTCATTACTGCATCTCGAATGAAGTGACAATCTACCTCTATATTTTTTGTTATTTCATAAAAGATTGGATTGTTTGCAATGAAGATTGCCGCCCGGTTATAACAATACATAGTCATAGGATCCTTCTAATCGAGGCCAAATTTCTAGACAATAGATTTTATCCACATTAAATCACTAACAGTGTAAACCATTGCTCAATATTTAGCTTATGCACTGGGCCAAACAACAATATTCTGCTTTTTACTTTCCTACCTGACTAGATTTCCTCATAGAAATACATAGTATCCAGTGGTAGATTTTCTGTCAAGCTTGGATCCTACATAGTCAGCATCAGAGAAAGCATCAATCCTCAAGTGATTATTAGATTTGAAAAGGAGACCTTGTCCCGATGTTCCTTTTAGATATCTCAAGATTCTTTGTGCAACCTCTAGGTGAATCTTACGTGGATGCTTCATGAACTGTCTTATTACACGCACTGCAAATGAAATATCTGGTCTAGTAACTATAGCATAGATGAGTTTGCCTACTAACATTCGGTACATTGTTTTATGTTTCAATTTGGGACTGTGATCATCATGTAAATCAAGTCCTACCTCCATAGGCATATCCGCAGGTTAAGCCCCCAAAATATCATATTCTTGAAGTATATTAGTAACATATTTACTCTAAGTTAGTATTGTTCCTTTTTGGCTTCTCGCTACTTCAATACTTAGAAAATATTTTCTGTCGACCCAAATCCTTAGTCTAAAATTGATTTGCCAAATAGGATTCAACAGTTTTAATACCTGATCTGTCACTCCCAGATAGGATGATATCATCTACATATACCAGTAAGATAATAATTCTAGATGGTCACTTTAGAATAAATAAGGAATTATCACAATGGCTTCTACGAAATTCTAGGATATAACCATTTTACTAAAATTTTCAAACCAAACTCGTGGACTCTGTTTTAAGCCATAAAGAGTCTTCTTGAGTCGACACACCTTATTGTCTCCCTTTGATCAACATACCCTATAGGTTTCTCCATATATATTTCTTCCTCAAGGTCACCATATGAGAAGACATTTTTAATATCTAGTTGAATAAAAAATCAACTTTGATGAACTACAACAAAAATAAGTATACGAACAGAGGACATGTGAGCAATCGGAGAAAAAGTCTCAAACACATCCACCCTAAACGTATTTGTATACCCTTTGGTAACAAGACGAACCTTATATCGTTCAATTGATCCATCTGAGTTATATTTAACAGTAAGACCCTCATTTAAAAAAAATAGTAAGACCCATCGATACCCAACTACAACAGCACCTAGAGGTAAGTCACATAACTCCCAAGTCTCTCTATTAGTTAATGCTTCTCTCTCTACATCCATGACATTCTTCCAATGAAGTTGCAACAAGACCTCATGCACTGAAGAAGGAATAAAACAATAGAGATGGATAAAGCAAACTTACGATAGTTATCATATAAGGAATCAAATGAGACAAAATGAGATACATGATGGCGGGTACCTTTACGAACACCTTTTCGAAGAGCAATAAGAATGTGCAAGAATACTTACCTCAGGATCAGGAGACGATGAAGAATAATAGTTGTTAGAAGATGGGCTCAAGCCCACAAGTCCAAGGCAAGGAAGCCTACACATCTAAATGATGGCATATGGGTAATATAGGATGCCTCTCGTAAAGATGGCATGAAGGTGAAATACTTGTCTTTTTTATGTCTCTTATTTTATAATATTGTAGCCCTAAGGGCATTGTAAAAGTTATAAATAAAGGCATTAGCTAAGAGGTAGAGCATTGAAGCTCTCTCCTCCTTTCTCCAAAGTTTGTCCAACCTCCCTCCTTCCCTTGGTCGGCGCACCTCTCCTTCCTCCTAGTCCAAGCTCTTTCCTTTTTGTAGTTGATCCCTTCTTCCTCTCTTCTCCTTCCTCTTCTTCTTTTTGGTTGATCTAAGTCCTCTACATGGTATCAGAGGTAGGAGTTTATGATCCCCCTTGATGAAGTATACAACCAAATATTTGTGAAGATTTATCCAAGAATTTATTCATGAAAGGAGTCCAGCCATGAAGAGATAAGTCAATTCTGGTCATTATTTACATATTCTCCTTCTATAAGTTGAGGCCTTGATTTCTGATTTACATCAAGACAAGATGATTTTCATATGAGAAGTTGTGAAGATTAATCTCTTGTGATGTTATAATCTTGATCCTCTTGTAGCTAAATTGCAAGTTTGATCAAGATTGGTTGTTGCTAGTGTTTCATCATGATTGATGTGTTGAAGAAAATGATTTGTGATTCGGTTCCCTACATGTAACTTGGATCAATTTTCTATGAGTTGGAATTCCAGCCCATGTTAATGTAAGTTCTCTCACACTTGGCGTTGTTCATGGGGTCTTGTTATTTTGCTGGATGATCATCATTTGGTTCAAATTCCAGCATCTACTTGCTTCTATTATTCTACTGCCCCTTCTACTTCCTTGAACTCCAACACTTGTTTCTTTGAAGTTAGATTGTTCGCATGAGTGGAGGAGTTAGAAGAGACTTGACTTGCTATTAAGGATCTCAAAAAAAGATTGTGATTCTTAAGTGTTTGGCCACAATTTTTTTTTTAGTTTGGATTAAGGCATAAGGGTTTTAAATTTATCCTCTTTTTTAAAGGATATAAGAGGAATTGATTGGTTTTTTTGTTGATGTCTCCACTTGACATAAGCACAAATTCTTCGATGATTTAGTGCCAACTCTTGTGGAAAAAATTCTATATCTCTCCTTGTTAGTGCCTGATTTGGTCCACAGATCTTCCAAGTTGCATTAGTGGATTTTTTTGACATGCCCTTTACAATTGATCTTGGTGTGATTTAAGCATTTGATTTGCTTCATCATGGAGATTGGATATACAAGTAGTAAGAGTGACATACTCATAATTAAAATAAAAATAATTAAGTAGTAAGAGTGACATACTCAGAGTGACATACCCGCGTTTGAAAAAGGTTCAATCCTTTTCCGGACTCATATATTTACAAAACTTGGAGAATAATATAAATCCAGCTAGCTTAAACCATTAAACTATCGGAGCGGGCGGGTCAATCAAATCTCCTTTAGTTTTTACCAACGACGAAAAAATATTTTTAATTAATTTTTATTAAAAAAATCTCCTATCTGTTCTATTATCATAAAAAAATTTATGAAATTAAAAAGGAAATATTTTTATAAATAATAAAAGAATTTAAAATAAGAATCACTTTAGTACTTCATGATTTTTATTATTATTATTTTTTAATAAAAAATAAATAAAGATAAATTTGTAAGAAGAGGAAGACTGGAGTCAACGTTGCATGATTGCCTCAATTTTTCAATTCCAATGTGTATGCTTATTGCAGAGTTGCCTCATCGCTTCCTTTAATTGACTCTTCTCCGCCTCTCGCTCCTCCTCCACCGACCGCACATCGAAGCTGATATGAATCTACTCCAGCTGATCTTCCTCCTCTTCGTCCCGATCTTCCCCCTCTCCGTCGCCGACGTCGGAACAGCTGCACATTACAGCTCGCCTTACCTCCGTAAGTGCAACGGAAACTTATCGTTTAATCCTCCCAATTTCCTGTAACGGCACATGTCCGTTTCCTTGATGATTGGATCTGTAAATTTGATTTTTCTGCTACAGCCACCGCTTGTAATTACGATTCGAGTTCTTTTCCGGTGAACAATCTTTTCGCGGCGGCCGCAGATGGAATTTGGGATAATGGAGCGGCTTGCGGGAGGGAGTACCTGGTGAGATGCCTCAGTGACGCCTGTATATCGGACGACACTATTCGGATCACCATAGTTGATTATTCGAAAAGTTCGGTTTCTTCGCCGTCTGTGATGGATACGACCATGGTTCTCTCTGCGGGTACCTTCGCGACTATAGCCGATATTTCAGCTTCACAGATCAACATAGAGTTCCAACAGTAAGTTCCATCTCGACATCTCCTATTCCAGTTTTCTTATTTCAGCTCTCCCTACATTCTGGTAGCTGCGGTTTCTCCATTAATGGCTTAGATAACAGAACATCCTTTTGCATGAATAAAAAAGAATTTACTGTAGTTATTCTAATTTTGCAAAAAAACAAAAAAAGGGTTTTTTTTTCTCTCGAGTCTTGTTCTTTTGTTTTCTTTTACTTTTCCACATATGTTTCTGAGAAGAACTAATCGTTTTTTTTTCTCTCGAGTCTTGTTCTTTTGTCTTTCTTTTACTTTACCACGTATGTTTCTGAGAAGAACTCATCAACTGGTGCAGAGTTTGACTTGACGAGGATTGCTCAGAACTTATTATTCAAGTCTCTGCCTCTATCGAGAAGCAAGTTTATATAGTCCCTGCGGCTGGATCTTTTTACCCGTGATTGTTGTTGGATTGTTTGTCTGAGACTCTGAATCCATGAACAGAAGCCTATGAGTTATTTTCACCTTTTGCAATCTGTACTTAAACATTCTGTTTAATCAAATTAAAGAGGTCATCTTCTACCTACGGATTTTCTGCAAGTTTTGGATAAACGTCGACTTCCATTAATAAATTCAGAAACTTCTTCATTCAAACTTCAAAGCCCATCCATGTGTGAAAGCATTGAAAAAGGAAAAGAATTGAGGAACTGCTTGTTCTAGTCGGAAACAGCTAGGTACAATAGCTATGGTTAGATTTTTTGAAGGATGGTCAAAGAAGTCAAATGCTACCATCACCGAAAAGCCCTTGTCCCACCGGCTCTGATTAAAGTCTTTCAGATCATGTGACTCAATTCCTGTATGCATTTTAGGTGTAAATTGACGGCCAACTACCATTGCGTTGTGGTTCACTATCTATTTTTTCTAGGGTTTAGGATTAGGAGTCCAACCAAGTTGCAAGAATATCGAAACTTTGAATCTAGAATTAGGAAACAAAATTTTCTACTTTAAAATTTTCAGATTCTGTGAAAAAAAAAAAAAATCTTCGCAAAAAAAAAAAAACCGAAAGTTGGTAAAATTTTGACTAGAGTTTAAAACAAATAAGAAACTTAATCAACATTGGCAACTCAAATAGTGAAGGCAAAAAATCGGATTGAGAAAAGGTTTATTGGGATAGAAATTGACATTTGGTACTTCAAATATTGATTTATCTTTCGAGAAAATATAATTTTAATAATTATTTTTGAGTTGGAATCTAGCCTAAAAAATATTTCCATAGGTATACAATTTGATATACGAAAATTATGGTAAAAGAGTGCAAAATCAATTGAAAAAAGAAGAATGAGGAAAGAAGACAAAAGGGGAAAACGAGAAACTCTTTTTTTTATTTTTTATTTTTGTTCTTCTTTTTTCCCTTTATTCTCCATCTTCTTCTTCTTTTCCATGTCAGATTTTTATCCGTTCTGATACCATATTGATATCTAGGGCCAACACAAACACAAAATAACTCAAAGTAAAGATAGAGAGGAACTCTAACTTTTGGGAAAGAGGAGAGAAGAAACTAAGGGAGAGAAAGAAGAGGAAAAGAGAGGTGTAAGGATGAATTTAAACTAAGAGGAAGAGGCTCAAATACTCTACCCCATACTTTGAGGCTGTATTTATAGTTGTGTGAAGGTGTTTATAGTGATTATAATTTCTTTAGGGTTACATTCTTTAAAAGGAAAAAAAACATACACCATCTTGCATAATTAATATTTTATGCGTCTTTATGGAAGTTCTCCTTTTTTACTAACCATGTTACCCATACATATGTGGGTGTCTTTTAACACGTATTAGATATAATTTATTAAACATAATTATATAATTATAATTATTAAATATAAATATAATTTTATTAAATAATTAAAAATAATTTTACCATATTTAATAATTAAATTATGTTATGAATTAAACACCTCAATTCTAAACTAACGAGAGCAATAATAATAATCACGAAAGAAAAAAAAACAAGCATAAAAAAGACAACAAGATTTATACAGGTTCGCCTCAAGGTTAGACCACGTCCTGTTTTCCACCATTGTAGTAATCCACTATGAAGATGTAATAGTTTACAAGAAAGATCTCACACACTTACAAGTATTTTTTTTTCTCTAACCTCTCTCGGCCACAATTGATGCTCCTTGGATGATAAAACCCTAATAGTGGTGTCCCTCAATTATAAAGATAAAATTAGGGCAACCGCTATGCAAGACTAAAATTCTCAAACGGCCCTTAGTGAAATAGTAGTTAATATATTGTGGACTTGGTGAGGGCTCTGCCCCAACACTCCCGGAGGGGGGGGCTTACCGCGAAGGTCGATCCGCATACTGACTCAAGATAGGGCATTGATTAGGCTCCACAACTTAACAAATTATATATAATAATTTTATTTTATTAAATTATTGATTTACTAAATAATATTTTTATCTCTCATACATTTATAAAACATAATTTCAAATTATAAAAAATTATTTAGTAAATATATTATTAAAAACAATGTTGAATATTGTATTTAACTATATAATTATGAAGCTACACTCTTTATAATACTTATATTTACTAAATAATTATAAATATAAAAAATAATTATCTTTTTAAATGTCATTATATCTAATATTTCATGAAATTTTTTCATCTTCATGCTAGCAAAGAAAATTGATGTCTAATTGTCACACACCAAAGGCTTTGGTAAAGGCACTTTGAGCCCGAATTCGGTAAGTAGCGGTTGCACCCAAATTATTTCACATCTTGTATGGGCCATTGCCATACGTTCTACTTTGGGACTCGACCTAGCTACCATATTTTTATCTTTACTCTTCTTGAAACTAGGTTACCTCCAATAAAGGTACAAAATCAATTAGTTGAGTTGTAGTTTTTCTTGGATCCTACATAAACCACATCAAAGAAACTACTCACATTTGTATGCCATGATTTTTATATAAGAGCCCATTGTTCGGTCCACCTTTCATATATGGAAGGATCATATGCATCGTCTCAGAGCGATTTTTTCTTGGACTTTCCATAAAGCTACTACCATTCCATCAACAAACAAAAAATCAAGTCTTCTCAATGTGGCATATATTAACTTCCCAACTACCCCTTCAAATTGAGTTTTGTCCTTTGGAAGAGGTGAGGATTTATCAAACAAAAGAAATTAGCCTCTAATGGACTATCCATTGGCTTGGCTCCTAATACATCTATCTCACTTAACATGCCATTAATATATTTCTTTTGGGAGAGAAAGATATGGGTCTTCCTACAAACCAGTTCAATATAAAGAAAATATCATTCTTGGAAATTATAATTAGGTTTACTTTATTTTCTTGGAAAGTCAGTTCCTCTAGATAATAGATTCCTAGGGTTTAAGGTCTATAGGGACATGGATCTAATTTTTGAATTTTTTAACTATAAATAGGAGAGAAGAGTTTATAAACTCTAATATTTTCTATCTTTTTTCTCTTGCAAATTCCAAAAATCGTATAAGCCCCAAGTCTTTAGTATAAAAGTTATGTACCAAATGTTTCTTTATATCACTAATCCCTTGTGTATCATCTCCTAAAATCAGTATATCATCCACATAGACAATGATACCACACAACCAGTCACTCGGCTAAGAATGAATAGCGATTGATCCAAGGTGATCTTCCTAAAGCCAAAGTATATCACAACATGGTGAAACTTTTCAAACCATGTTCATGAACTTTTTTAAGTCCATAAAGTAGCTTATAGGGATTAAACGCTTTACTAGTCTCTCTCCGAGCAACAAACCTTGTTAGTCGTTCTATATAAACCTCTTTATATAGGCCACTATAGAAAAAGTTATTATTAACATCCAATTGATGTAATGGCAAACCTTTATTAACCACTACTAAGATTGGGATGCAGAATTTAAGTGAGCAACTAGGAAAATGGTCAATAGTTTGTTGACTAATATGATGTAATAAGCTTTGTGAGTTATTGTTTATGTTCTTTTATTTTTTAGTAGCCTCAAAGACATGTATGTAATTTTCTTACAACTCTCAATATAAATATAAAAGAGAGTGGATCCAAGCCTAATTCTCATCTAAGGCTGAGCTCCTCCACAATTTCTCCTCTCACTCTTCTCCTTTCTCTTCCTCTCTCGCATACACACTCATTAGCCTTAATTGTCTCTCCTTCTTCTTCCTGTTGAACTCTCTTCTCTTTTCTTCTCATTACAAGCTACACCTTAGAGAATTGAACCCTAGAATCTAAAATAGTCAACCCCATAAGTTTGGATGTAGCACTTTGCCACAATTCTAACATTATATTGTGCCACCTTGCTCATTGCATTCTACATGACTATAAAGACTCAACAACAACCAACAATAGTAGCACCTTCAGGGATAACACATATTATTCATGTGCTCAAAGATAGAAGAGCTAGCGCCATCTCTTCAAGCAGCTTTCCACTTAAGAACCTACAAAACCCTATATTAGGACTATGAATAGAGATAGATGTAAGAAATGGAGCAAGTACCCTATATAAACTTAGAAATGGGAAGTTCAGTGTAGATCCTTACCCCTTTTTGAAGTTCAATGGGAAGGCCTAGGTTAGATGGGATTGTAGTCTCATGAACACCATCAAACGAAGTGATGGAGGGAAAACTAGGAGGAGCAACATAATCTTTGTTTGGTGTGGTGGATGAGGAAGTTTCTTGGTTTTATTGAAGTTATGAATAAAAGAAATACTTCATTGACTTATTCATTGACTTATTATAATCAGAGTACATGAACTTCTATTTATAATAGAGGAAGGTAGTAGAGTCCAATTACAGTAAAACTACCTTTGTCCCAATTACACCAAAACTCTAACACTTAAGAATAAGCCTTAGCATAATTAAATAACTCAATATAAATAAAAGACAAACATAAATCAAACTAGAACTCTTCTAGGACGTGACCATAAGATAAAGATGCCAGCTCATAGTTATCTTTGTGAGTCCTTCTTGATCTTCCAACTACCTTGTGGTTATCTTTGTGAGTCCTTGATCTTCCAATTTATGTAATAAGGATGTCAGCTCGTGGTAATCATAGTGGGTCCTACTTCTTATGTACTTGGGCCCATCTTACAATAATCTTAGATATGTGGGTTTTCCTTGGTCGTGTGGCCCATCTTACAATACTCTTAGATATGTGGGCATTCCTTGGTCGTGTGGGCTTGGACCCTGTCTTCCAACAGGTTTGGAGCATAAACTAGAAGTGGTAATGCGTGAGGAAGGAGGATCCTCTAAGACTTGTCATAATAAAAATAAACTTGTTTGCCACCTTAGTAGTCATACAATCGACTAGGAACAATTATAGCCCTTTTGTACCCCTAGAGTATCCCAAAAAACATATTTGATAGACCTTACAAACAATTTTCCTTTTTATCAAAATCGAAGTTGTGAACATAACATGCACAACCAAACACCTTGGTGGCAATGGAAACGAAGTAATTGTCATATTAAGAACCAGTAAGAGCACATGTCGACTAGTATAGAAGATGACATGCAATTAATAAAAGAACAAGCTATGAGAATAAC
The DNA here is from genome assembly GCF_029961685.1 of Aristolochia californica. Lineage (NCBI taxonomy): Eukaryota > Viridiplantae > Streptophyta > Magnoliopsida > Piperales > Aristolochiaceae > Aristolochia > Aristolochia californica. Next base: position 9,893,757 of record NW_027181815.1, read on the forward strand.
TTCACCCCAAATCCAATGAGGAAGATGCATATGAAATAAAAAAAAACACGACCAATATCAAGCATATGGCACTTCTTACTTTTAGCAACAATATTTTGTTGAGGGGTATAATTAAACGTATGAAACTTTATGTATAGCTCTATTTGACATACAAATTTTTTGAAAGGAAAGACTAAAAATTCTTGGGCATTATCTAAATGAATAATTCCAACTGTAGAACCAAATTGATTTCTAATTTCATAAAAAAAACTTTCAACACATGAACTACTTTTCACCACACTTTAAGCAATTGGACTCGTGTTTAACAACTAAAATCATCCACAAAAGACCTAAAATACTTGTGGCGCCCCACACTTGGGATAAGACCAGAACCCCAAACATTTGAATGGACAACTTGAAACAATTCAGTAGCACTACTACGACTACATTTTGCTAGAAGATAAACACTATGTCACTTGCCAAGCTGACATGCATCACAATTGAAATTGACAAAGGAGCCTACGAATTTATACCATCTTCAGTAATTTGTCAACTCCTAGATGAACACTGTGGAGGTGCCACTTGTAAGCTAAAGTCAAGGTCTTCAAGGCAACTTTTGATGATTGTGATGCTTTCTCAAGGTAATAAAGACTGGCCATCGCAAGACCCCAACTAATCATCTTAATCCTCTGTTGGACCTAAAAAGCACACATATGTGAATAAAAAGACAAAGCAATTTAAATATTTAGTAATTTTATGCATACATATGGTGTCTTAGTCGATGGAGGATCCTCATAAATATATTTATCTTTGTTCCTAGCACCTATATATATCCTAGCCATTGGGCCCATAGAATATACTTATCACCATTCAATTTAAGAATAATTATCTTTCTAGATTGTTCTTTCATCTCTGAAGAACTTCCTAACTCAATATCCAAATTAATGACATCAACCCAGTCATCCATCTTGGAATATATATGTTTCATAGCAAGAGAAACTAGTATAAATAATAATAGAACACTAAGCCACATAGATTTCATAGGCAACCATGCACTACTTTAGATCGGCAAAACCCTAATATCTAAAACCTCTTATTCAAATTCTAAAATTTTTATGTAAGCAATTGTTAAAAGACACCCACGTGTGTAAGGGTTACATGGCTAGTAAATAAGGAAAACTTCCATAGAGATAACATAGAGTTGTAATAATGCAAGTCGGTATATGTCATCTTATGTCTTTTTTTCTTTTGAAGCTTGCAGCCCTAAGAGAATTGTAGTCATTGTAAATACTTTCACACAACTATAAATATAACCTCAAGGGATGGGGTAGAGCATTCAAGACTCTTCCTCTTGGCTCAAATTCGTGTATACACCTCTCTCTCTCTTTTCCTTTTCCTTCTCTCCTTGGTTTCTTCTCTCCTCTCTCCCAAGAGCTAGAGTTCTTCTATTCTCTCCTTCCCTTGGGTTCTCTTGCATTTATGTGTTGTCCCTAGAAATCAACATGGTATCAGAGCAGGCAAAGATCTGAGACAGAAAAGGAGGAAAAGATGTTAAAGAAAGGGAGAAAGAAGAAGAAGAATAAGAAGAAAAGGAAAAAAGAGGAATTTCTCGTTTTTCCTTAAATCTTTCTTTCTCAATTCTTGTTTTTTATTAGATGTTTTACTCTCTTACCTTATGTTTCCCATAGAAAATAATATACATTGGAAAGATATTTGAGTCAAGTTTTCAACTCAAAAAGAATAATTGAAATTATATTTTTCTAGAAAGAGAAATTGATATCTGAAAGAGCAAAGGTCAATCAAGAGAAAAGTTTCATGTTGCGGCAAAAAACATCAACTTCCTAAATGATTTGTACCAACATTACTAAGGATTTATATTGGGAATTATATCTCAAAATAAATCTATGTGAGTCTAATTTCAATCCCAAAAAATCCCTTACTCAATCTGATCTTCTAGAGAGATATCCATATTGGAAGAATCAATGGTCATGCAGGTATCCTGTTGCATGCAATGATACAAATTTAAGCCATTTTTTTCCTTTACTTTTTAAGTTGCTAATGTTGGATAAATTTCCTATTTTCTTTCAAAATATATTCAAGATTTTACCAACTTGAGTATATTTTCTTCCTTAAAGTTTTCTTTTGTTTGATATCACATTACATTAGTTTCCTTAAGAGAAATCTTTCCCATTATGAGTTTAGTTTCCTTTTTGACAAAGTCTCAAATTTTTTAATTAGAAAGACTTGTTTCCTAATTCTAGATTCCAAATATTAGGTTCCTAAATCTCTCTTATTTCAGAAATTATCTCTTGAATCTTTTGTTTCCAAATTGGTCAAGTTGTGTTAAAAAGTAATTGTTTTATATGAGAAGTCTATGTTTAGAAAGTTTCTATTATAATGTTCTATCTCAAAACTTTCTTATTGAAGAACTTTTTTTGAGTTTTCTTAGTTATCATGTTAATAGATAAATTATTTTTTGATCTCCCTCTTGAGTCAAACCTGCTCACTTTTTATCCATCTATTGGTCTAAAAACGCCTCCTTCTTACTTGGAAGCATGGAGAGTTGCATTGTGCACCTCCTTCCTTTTGAAATATGAAAGTTGCTCTCTTTTTATTCACACCCTTAATTCCTCATATTTTTTCAATTTATTTTTGTTTTCATTACTTCAAAGCAATGCCTAGATCCACTACCTAAAAAGTATAGGAGTTTACCCAACATCCAACTTGAGTTAAGTCTTTTATTCTTCACCCAAAAGATGATTTGTATTTGTGCTACCCTTAAAAGTGAGTAGTCTCTTTATTGTGCCCTAAAGTTGGGAAGTTGTTGATTTATCATCTTCTCCGTTGTTGTTTTGCCATTTCTGGACAACAAATCAATCTTGTCGAAAATACTCTACCACAGCATCCTGATTGCAAGCTTCCGTAAACTTGCTCTATCATTCAGTATCCAGCCTTCTGTCTCTGATCCTTCACTCGATGCTGCCTCTTTGAGATACTATTACTAGAAGATATCTTCTCCTTCTCTCTCATTGGTTCATCGTCGGCTATCCTCTCTGGCTCTAATTCTGTCCTGTACGGCCCCGTGGGGAAGAAGAAGATACACTGTTGAAAAATTAATGTTTTCCTAAGTTAGAAAACTAGGTTTAATCGAGCGTAGATTCTGATCGAGACCAGGTCCAGTCCGAGTTGAGCCAAAAACTAGAGACCCAAGGTTACTGCTTCTGCACCTGTCTACTGAGTTAACTCGGGCTAACTAGGTCTGAGTCAACTCAGTGAGTCAACTTGGGTCCGAGTCAACCCGACTTGGCCCACTTATTTTCTGCCTCGGTTATATGTGTTCAGGTCCTGAGTTATATGCATATTTCTTTAGCAACTTGGTTATATTAGTCTACTATTTGACTCAGTTCTCTATCTTCGGCTGGATTATTATCTTGGATTATTACTCGATTCCAATATATTATTTGGTGCAACTTCCTTATTTACTGATGGACTTGCTACGGATTATTTCATGTGTCCTTATTACTCTTAAGGACTTCTATTATTTACCGGTCATCCGCTGCTATAAAACTGCATTTGTGGTACATGTTATTTGGGCATTGGCCCATTTTCGCTACTGCTATTGTGTCTTTTTTATTGAGACTTTATTTCTGAAGAAGAACTCCTTGGTCACTTGCCTTGGGTTCATTATTTGTTGACTGTTGTCGACATTGGTTCGTTTGATGTGGAATTTGAATTTCTTATAAAAATAAAGAACATGGTGGCCTCAGTATCCTATCTTCCTTATTACCCATTACCCATTGGTTATTTGGCAGTCTTTCTCCTACCATCCTTTATTTGACTCTCATTTACCCCTTTGGGCCAACCTCTTGTGTGTTGTTTCAGTTGGTTTACCTTTATATATATATATATATATGGGTGTTTAAAGTCCATTGAGACTTTTTATATGTACCCGTGGGTCTTTTATCTTCATCTTGTGAATGACAGGCATTACCCACTTTAGATTATTATCACTATATTTGTTCGAAATCCTTTGAGTTTGGTTTCAACTTATGTTTTAACACCCATTTCTACCCTTTGAGAGTTTGTATCTAGTGTCTTACTTATACTTGGGACACCTTGATGGAGGAGTTGAGATCACTATCATTACCTCCCAGCTTGAGGGGGGAGAAGTAGAAGAAGAAGTACAAGAAAGAGGTATTTTATTTCATATGTTGTGGTAATTTTTATGTGAGAAAAATATCCAAGAAAGGGGGAGAACAAAAGATGAAGTTATGGTATCTATGAAGAAATTTTTTGCAGTAAATAAAATTGAAGACCAAAAATCCTTTGCATTGCAAACTGAAGTTATAAACTCCAGCTTGAGGGGGAGTGTTGAAGAGAAGATATAAAAGTCTCTTACATGACTCTCACAGGAAGCAGTCTAATAGAGCCAAAATTATTATGGAATGAGGTCCCATGGAAGAGTTTTAGTTTAAAGGTGTTTTAGTTATGTTAGTATTCTATTTATGTTAAGTTATTTAATTATGCCAGGGTTTATCTTTGAGTATTAGAGTTTGGGTAACTCTACTACTTTCTTCTATTATAAATAGGGGTTCATGTATTCTGATTACATCAAGTCAATGAAGTTCTCTTTTTCATTAATTCAACTGATGTTTTTCCTCCACTGAAATGGAGCGGAGTGTGTTTCAGAGTATGGCTGTTTTGACTGGTGTACAAAGCTTTGTCGTACGGCTAGGAATATTTTTTCTTCTCTCACCACTATGATGTACAAGCTAGGTCTTTTGGATAAGAACAAAGAGATCCTAAATGTGAAGGGAGAAGTAGAAGAAGAAGTACAAGAAAGAGGTAACCAATAATGAAGAATTCTACGTGTTGTGGTAATCAAATTTTATGTGACTAGAATATCCAAGTAAGGAGGAGAACAAGATGAAGATTACAAACAAGATATGAACAAGAAAAAGATGAAACAAAACAAGGCATTTAAAATTTATTTTCAAGGCACACAAGATTAGAATTTTTTTTCAAGCATGCAAATTTCTTGACTAAGATTATTTGCAAAGTGGAGTTATAAACACCAGCTGGAGGGGAGTGTTAAAAGACACCCATGCGTCTAGAGGTGGCATGGCTAGTAAAAAAGGAGAACTTCCATAGAGATGGCATAGAGTTATAATAATGTAAGCTAGTGTATGTCCTCTTATATCATTTTTCTTTTGAACCATACAACCATAAGGGCATTGTAATCATTGTAAACTCCTTCACACAACTATAAATACACCCTCAAGGCATGGGCAAAGCATTCAATTTTTTTCCTCTTGGGTCAAATTCGTCCATACACCTCTCTCTCTTTTCTTCTTCCTTCTCTCCCTTGGTTTCTTCTCTCCTCTCTTCCAAGAGCTAGAGTTCCTCTGTTCTCTCCTTCCCTTGAGTTATCTTGAATTTATGTTTGTCCCAGGAAATCAACAGCAACCAACCTCTAAAACTCAAACACAAGACTAGTCAAACTCATCCCAACTTCTTCTTAAGCATAAACACACATAAATAGACCCACAACATTGACCATCAAGCAAACACAACAGTAATAGGTCCAAGTTCATAAACTTTCTCAAGGTAGCTTCTCTTATGTGAGAAGCGCAAACCAACTGAGTTGGATAAGCACCAAACCAAGAGATTTCATGCTATGTTCAAGCCATCCACCCCTCTTTGATGATGACAAAATCCCTACCTTGAAGTTTATATACATTAAAAGCACATATTGATAATTTTGGAAACGGTATGCTATTGCCAAAGAATCATATTGTTGTGTATATTCCAAAATTCATCAATCATATGAAATAAAGTCCTAATGGTCCTAGCATTACAACACAAAGACTTAACTTCCTAAATATGGGTTCCCCTAGATTTTTACGTGCATGGTAATTAACTCCCCCTTAATTTATCATGCACGGTCGTTGTTCTAATGTACTCTATTTGGTTTAGACTCCCCATTAATCTTTGCTACACTTTTATCCACCTTTTTTTTTATCATACATTAAAAAGATAGTACTCAAGGCACAAGAATAGACAAAAGTAGAGAAAAGATTATCCTAGGTTTACTCTTGAATTTTCGACTTTTAAATTCATTTTCAATGGATACCCTCAATCATCACTACTCTTGAGCTAGCTAGTCTAAGGAGGGTTGTTCATGCCAAATTCTCCTCCTAGCTTAGAGAATTATTCCACTCCTAATGTCTTTTAGAAATGTTTGTTCAAGGTTTTTTGGTAGGAACAAATTCAATTTTGGCCTAATTTAAACCAAATCTCAAGTAAAGTATTGTCCAAAGTGATTGGACCAAGATTGGTGAGTCACTTAAGTTATTGGCACTCAAATTGTCACAATAGATAGTAATTTCATCTTATTCAATCCATGTCTTAGAATTGTTATTCCATTCATAGGAGTTATGCACAACAATTTCCAATAGTTATGTACTCAGCCATGGTGGCAGGAAGAGACATAAAATGTTGTTTCTTGAAAAGCCAAGAAACTAGCATGTTTTCAATCATTTAAAAACTACCACAAATACTCTTCTTTTTACAATTAGTAAAATCAGCACTACTCTAGGAAGGGGTGAATGTCAGTCCCACTAAGAGTGAACAAAGAGGCATTCATCAATGTCAGACCCACTGAGAGTGAACAAAGAGGCATTCACCACGTAAAGGAAACGGGGGGTTAAGGGGCCACGTAAATTGTAAATATGGCCCTCTAAAATTTAACAAAAACCATTAAGTAAATGTATTTTCTTATATATATATATATATATATAAAGTTGAAGAGCCTAATTAACACTCCAGGGGTGTGGGGGCGGGGGTCCCCCACAAGATCCACAATATATTGATTGATGTTTCATTAATGGTAGTTTGGAGATTTCACACTTGTAATGCAGTTGCCCTAATTTTCTCTTTATATTTAGGGGCGCCATTATTAGTTTTTTATCATCATTGGAGGATCATCATAAGTTGTAGCCCGAAAGGTTAGAGAAAAACACATGTAAGTGTGAGTGATTTCTCTTATAAACTATTTTATCTTCATAATGGATTACTGTAGCTACGAAAGACGTAACGTAGTTTCACCTTGAGGTGAACCTGTATAAATTTTGTTGTTTGTTCTCGTGCTTACTTTTTCTTTCTTTTACGATTATTATTATTGTTCTCGTTAGTTTTGAATTAAAGCATTTAATTCCTAACACACACACACACATATATATATAAAAAACAAAACTATCACTAAAAAATTTTATAGTACAAATTTTTATACGATAAAACTGTCTCAGTGATAGACTTGAATAGAGTGAGGGGCAAGGGGTGGAGGATGGTAATGGGGTAGGTTCAATGTGGGTTTTAAGAACTAAATACCCCTTTGCAACCCAACAATGAAACTTTGTCACCACCTCATCTCATCATGTCCCACAACGGGGGTTAATTATTCAACCCTATTATCGTCTTTCAACTCCACCCAATAACCTTGTCACCACCTATTGAAGGGGATTGGTTTTTCAACCCCACCTTGCAACTCTATTTTTTACCTACCCTATAACTTAGTTGATTTTTCAACCCTATTTTAACCTAGAACCCTACCCACCCCATAATGATATCGACTTTAATTCAACTATTTAAATCAATATAATTAAATAATAATAAATTTAACTGTGATTAAATAAATCCACTATTTAAATCAATATAATTAAATAATACTAAATTTAAGTTTAGTTTATAAACTATATAATTATTTATGATTAAAATATTTAACTTATTATTATTATTATTATTATATATATATATTAATTTTAAGATAGTTGAATAAATAATAAATATTTGATAAAATGATTATTAACAATATTTTCTTTATTAAGTAACATGATAACTACAATGACTAATATTTTAATAAAATGCATAATCTACTTCACTTTATTTACATTAATGAATTTATTTAAATAAAATAAAATAATTATATTTTCTTAGTACTACTTAAATATTTAATTAATTTCAATTAAATTGTTAAATCTTGTATAATATCGTAATTTCATAAAGGAAGGATATGTGAACCTTTTCATTTCACAAAAGACGCTCTTGGACTTCCCAAAAGGATAAAGTCATTTATTTGCGATTTTGAGATTTCCGCGAGATTTTATTTAGTCTCATCAACTCTGAGAGTCGAGACTCAGACCCGTGTTGAGGAAGTCCTCTGCCGTCTTTCTTGTCTGCTGAAAAGGAGATTATCTTTCTTCTCTGGTACTTCCTCTGATTTCCTCTCTTTAATTTTGCATTTCTTTTTTTCTTTTTCCATTCGGAATAGATCCCGTTTTCTTCCTCTTATCCAATTTTTCACCGCAGGAGTTGCATTGAAAGCAAGTAATTCCGACATAGTTGATGTTCCATGATTTCGTCTCGTCTGCTTATGTTTTAATTGTATTTGCGATTATGTATTGTGCATTTTCCCAATATTGGCACCTCATGTACCTCGCGGTTCTGCTGGGCTTTCGGACGTGATTCTTCTTGGTTCTTCTGGTCTTCTCTTTCTCCGTTTACTCGGATATTTGACTTTTTAGGCTTTTAAAATTCTATTTTATGACTTCCCTATATTCATTTTTTTTTTTTTTTTTTTTTTGTTAGGGGTTGTATTTCGATTGGTCACTCATTTTGGATCTTATTAGATTTCTAGAGCAGTTTGCCTTGGTTAGCCAGTTAGCTTTCTTCAATGAAACACGAAGTGCAGCTGGAGATGTCGGGAGAGGTAAATCCAGCCGACTCCGATCCTCTCCTTCAGAACCGGGCGGAGTCATCTCGCACAGAAATAAGAGATGAAGAGATTGAAGCTGCCTCCGCCATGTGCTGCCGTATATGCCTGGAATATGATGCCGAACCAGGTAATGTTGTCCTTTCTTCCAGGCCCACTTGAAAGGTTTGGAGCTCATTATAGATATATCTTGGAATCAAACTTTTGGCATACAAGAAAATGTTTTTATCGTGATGCTTGTTTGTCTGTCCTCATTAAATGATTATTTTGAGTAGGAAAATTGAATCTTAAGAACTAAATATTTCTAAGCTAGTGGATCTAAGACCAAATATCTGAATTTTGTCTTTTTTGGATCAATTATGAAAACGCTTGAGGGCCACCTTATACCCCAAATCGACTTCTTTTAATACCGAGGTTCAACCTCTTCAAAAGAGAAAGGGAGATTAAGTAGGATATATCTCATAGTTGATAGCTAGATGACTGAAGTGGAAACTTGCATTCTATATCCGTACATGCAGGTAGGAATGAATGCGAAGTTTTACAAGATAGCTAAACCAATTATCTTTAATGCACTGGTTTGTTGGCAGTGAACAAGCTGCATTGACTGTTGGTGAGGCTGTTAAATATGAGAATGTTAAGATGGATATGTAGCAAAATTACAAAAGAGAAATTAAAAGTGAAGGACTAAAGAAAGACTTTAAAGTGGCAAAAGAGAGTTTGAGATAGTCTGGGCGTGTTCTACAGAGACTTGATCAAATGCATGCTGGTGGATGAATCTCCTCAATCTCAATTGATTGTCCAAGAATTGTTAAACGACACAGATAGAAGTGGTGAAGAAAGAGTTGCTTTATTGTCTATTCAGTTCAGTCAACTTGGACATTCTCAAGTCTATCTGACGTATCCCAAGCTCTAACAGGAGAATAAAATCAATGAAGAAGGATGAGAAATGAAGAATGGTTAGGGCCGGTGATGATCAGTTTTTGAACCTTTTATGAAACAAATATATGTGCCTGGCAAAAACAAATGAGAAGTGAAAAGGCACAGCACCTGCTTGGTTAAAGAAACAAATAAAGAAGAGCCTAATCCACTACCACCAATGAGGTGTTTCATTATCTCTGCTTGTTGTTGTATGCAGAAAGGTTCGAAAATGGAGATCATGTGAGATAATGAAACACTGACTTATAGATTGTTGGATTTTCAGTGGAGTTTTTGGGCAATTTGTTTGTTTGAGGAAGAGCATGGAATAAGATTACTTGAAGCTAGTGATGGATCATGGTGAATCAAATGAGAAAATTCTACTGATTCACACTTTTTGTAGTGGTTTGCTTAACATTCAATTTTTCCCCTCAATTGCAAACTGGAATTCAATATTATGTGTTTCTGGATATTATCACTCTATGCGGCCAATCTTAATAATAATGCAACACAACTCAATAAGAACTCTGGAAGAAAACTTTCATTCGCTTGTCGGTTTGACCTCTTAACTGCTGTCAGCTGCATAAATTCAACAAGATAAGCCCAAAGAAAGTTTCAGTTTTGTCAACTTCATCAATTCATAATATTGGCATCCTATACTGCACTGGTTATGCTTCTGAGTATAAGCTTTTGGGTGCTCTGAAATTTAATGATTCACAATCACCACATGAATCTTATGTATGAATATGATAATATCTTGTTTTTTTGAACCTGAAAAAAAAATTCTTGTGTGCAATATGGGAGTATTTTTAGGTTACAATAGTTTTAAGTATCAAAATCTTTTGTTGTAGGTGAAGAATTGATATCACCTTGTATGTGCAAAGGTACCCAGCAATTTGTTCATCGTTCATGCCTTGATCACTGGCGGTCTGTGAAGGTAGCCCCTGTTCTTCAATTCCTAAATACATTTTAGTACCAGGCTGGTAAAAGTAATGCCAATCTGAAAGTGTATTTATCCTTCAACTACTCTGTAATAACCTGCTAATTTGATGGATTTCTCTTATTTACAGGAAGGCTTTGCTTTTTCTCATTGCACTACGTGTAAAGCACAATTTCATCTTCGTGTAGAGTTCTTGGAAGACTACTCGTGGCGTAAAATAAAATTTAGACTTTTCGTTGCCAGAGATGTTCTCCTTGTATTCCTGGCTATTCAAACTGTAAGAATGATTTGATTGTCTCCTCTTTTCATAAATTTGACTTCATAAAAAAGTTTAGCTCTGATTCTTTTTTCAGTTTTGTATCCTTGTGCAGATCTGAACTTGTATCATTGCTTATTCTTTCCTGCTTTTCTTCATTCTTTTGTGGTCACTCTGATCTTTAATGGAATTACTGTGTGACTGTATTATCTGATAGTTATCTATTTTAGGCAATTGCTGCAATGGGCGGATTTGCATATTTGATGGATAAAAATGGGAACTTCAGAAATTCCTTCAGTGATGGTTGGGACCGTATCTTGTCGAAGCATCCTATTCCCTTTTACTACTGTTTAGGTATGCTGCTGTTTTTCTTTGCTGTCAATTATGTGTTTATGATTTTTATGAATTTATTGTAAAGTTTCCATAGTTTGCTTTTGCACTTTTTAGTTTTCCTGATGTCTTATCAAGTAGTATGTATAACTCAGCCTGCACATAGAGCCATATGTCTGCACATAAACTGGCCTAAAAATCTGCTAGTTAGAATGCTGAACTAAATCATGTGAACACCAGATAGCAAGCATTTGTAGCAGCTTTTGAGTTTTAATTTGGCTGTGAAAGGAAAGCATGCTAACCCCCTTTTATGCGATAAAGCGTTAGTCTGTGTTATTTGTTTTTATGTGTTGGAACAATATGTTTAACAAAAGGGACTGTCATTTTTCTTTTTTGTGGAGAAAATCCACCCCTATTCTCACTTTTAAAAGTTGGCACACATGGTTCTTTTACCATTGTCATGAATCCTTTCTTTTGTTGTTGTAAATTCTTCACATCGAGTTGAAAGAGAGGCCAACCCTTATTTACAGCCACGGATATTAAGATACGTATTAAAGTAAGTCGGGCCATAGGAAAGAATGTCTCAAAGACATCAACTCCAAAATTTTATGTATACCCTTTCGATACCAGCCGAGCTTTGTACCGTTCAATAGAGCCATCAGCATTATATTTGATAGTATAAACCCAACGACACCCCACAATAGCTGCTCTTGCAGGTGGATCACATAGATTCCATGTTTCCCGAGACACCAAAGCACTCATCTCATCATCCATAGTTTGTTTCCATTCTGGAAAGCACAAGGCTTCCTGCACTGAACGAGGTATATGGGAAGTAGACAATGACATTGCAAAGGACTTGAAGGATGGGGATAAAAAATCAAGTGACACATATTTGGATATCGGATGAGAAATACAAAACCGTTTACCTTTTTGTAGACTAATAGACAAGTCCAAATCAGAGACAATAGGATCTGCAGGCAATGAGGAAAAAGGAGGAGTCTCGGTAGTCTGAGAAGTAGTAGATGAAGCAGTCAGTTAACCCAGTCGCTGTAATAACTGTTGAATTTCCTCATACGATCCATTGTGTGAGGAGGCGTCCTTATCTGTGACTATAGATTTGGCCCAGATAGGTTTACCAAATTTGTCCCAGCATTTCTCAGAAATATGATTAGTCTTACCACAATAAACACATTTTCGATCCCCCCGATCATTTCGACCACGACCACGGGTTGTGTAAGAGCGACCTCTACCTCTATTATTACTACCATGAAACTAACCGTTGGGTTTACCAGTAGAAGATTGAAGGTTAAGAGCAGCTGTTTCTGAGAGGACTCCACCTGACTCATTCTTATTTACAACTGCACTTTCAGCTCGAAGAACTTTGTTAAAAGCTTGCTCAAGAGTGGTCACATCCTCATTAACCAATAATTGGGCTCTATTACCCATCAAACATCCTGCCCTTATACGCCACAACAAAATGGGGTGGTTGAACGTAAAAATAGACATCTCCTTGAGGCTACAAGGACACTATTATTGCATATGAATGTTCCTAAATCTTTTTGGGGAGATACAGTTTTAACTGCGTGCTACTTGGTTAATCGTATGCACTCAATTGTTTTCCACTTCGGGTTTTAAAACCCAATTGTAAATTGTTTGGTGTGGTTCCTCGTATTTTTTGGATGTACCTGTTTTGTTCATATGCTTGTACTTCGGTCAATAAGTTATCACCTTGGTCTGTCAAATGTGTTTTTTTGGGATATTCTTGTCAACAAAAAGGGTACAAATGTTATGTTCCTGTTCGACGAAAAAAATATGTGTCAGTCGATGTGACCTTTTTTTGAACATACTCCATATTTTTCATCATCTATTGAGCTTCCTGTATCACCTGAATCTCCTTCAAATCGTCATGTTCCTATTGTAGTTTTGGATGTACCAACGTCATCGCATTCTTCATTGCCTCTTTGTGTTTACAGTCGTTGTTCTTGTACTCCTGCAATGCCTCCAGCAGTTACCTCTACAGAGCTCTCTCCTCATGATCCACCAGCTTCCTCATTGCCTGCAGATTCTGTTGTCTCTGATTTGGACCTGCCTATTAGTCTACGAAAAGGTAAATGGTCTTGTACTTCTCATCCGATATCCACATATGTGTCACTTGATTTTTTGTCCCCATCCTTCAAGTCCTTTGCTATGTTATTGTCTACTTCCCATATACCTCGTTCAATGCAGGAAGCCTTGTGCTCTCCAGAATGGAAACAAGCTATGGATGATGAGATGAGTGTTTTGGTGTCTCGGGGAACATGGAATCTATGTGATCCACCTGCAGGAGCAGCTATTGTGGAGTGTCGTTGGGTTTATACTATCAAATATAATGTTGATGGCTCTATTGAACGGTACAAAGCTCGGTTGATAGCTAAAGGGTATACGTAGACTTTTGGAGTTGATTTCTTTGAGACATGCTCTCCTGTGGCCCGTCTTACTTGGTACGTATCTTAATATCTGTGGTTGTTAATAAGGGTTGGCCTCTCCTTCAACTCAATGTGAAGAATGCCTTTTTATATGGTGATCTACATGAGGAAGTGTATATGGAGCAACCTCCTGGGTATGTTGCTCAGGGGGAGACAGAAAAGGTATGTAAGCTGCAAAAGGCTATTTATGGACTTAAACAGGCCTGGTTTGAAAAGTTTAGTGATGTGGTACTACAATTTGGGTTCTATAGGAGTCATTGTGATCATTCTATGTTCATACTTAAAAGGAAGACTGGTATGGTGGTTTTGGTTGTCTATGTAGATGACATTTGGTTATCTGGTGATGGTATTACAGAAGTTAAACAATATCTGGTCACACATTTTCAAACAAAATATTTGGGCTCTCTGAAGTACTTCCTTGGCGTTGAAGTTACTCGTAGCAAGCGAGGTATTGTTCTTTCTCAGAGTAAATATATATTGGATATGTTACAAGAGTATGGTTTATTAGGTGTTAAACCTATAGACACCCCCATGGAAGTTAATCGTAATCTACATGACACCCAGGGTCCTACACTCAAGGATAAAACTCCATACCGACGGTTAGTAGGTAAACTAATCTATGCTACAGTTACCATGCCGGATATTTCATTTGTTGTGGGAGTTGTAAGCCAGTTCATGGAAAATCCTCGAAAGGTTCATTTAGAAGCTGCTCAGAGGATTTTGAAGTACTTGAAGGGTGCACCTGGAAAAGGTCTTCTGTATACTCATAATGGGAAAATTGATGTACTTGGGTATTCTGATGCCGATTATGCTGGGTGTAAGATGGATAGACATTCTACATCAGGCTACTGTTGTTTTGTTGGAGGCAACCTGATAAGTTGGAAAAGTAAGAAACAAACAGTTTTGGCTAGGTCCAGTGTAGAGGCCGAGTATCGAGCAATGGCTCATACAGTTAGTGAGCTTATGTGGATTAAGTCTATGCTTCTTGAGTTTGGTTTTATGTTACCTGACCCTATGGTTATGAATTGTGAGAAACATGCATCTATTTTTATTGCCAGCAACCCTTCCATGAGAGGACGAAACATATAGAGGTTGATTGCCACTTCATTAGAGTTGCAATTATGTAGGGGAAGGTGGTAACTCCTTATGTAAAGTCTTCAGACCAGTTGGGAGATATATATACCAAGCCTTTGGGGAGACGTGAACATGTATCCTTTAGTGACAAGCTGGGATTGTTTGATATCTACTATCTAGCTTGAGGGGGAGTGTTAAAATACAAGTTCGGGGGTATTTTGGTTATTTCTTAGATTTTCAATATTACATTTTTCTCTTATAGTATGGCTATTAGATAGAGAATGTCTTATTTTATCTCTAGTTAAATTTTCATTCAATTTAGACATGTATTTTAGGAGATAAGTAATTTTGAGTGTTGAGGGGCATTTTTGTCCTATTGTAAATTTTCACTTAAACCCTGATTATAAAGAAGCAGGAAGGGCCTTTCAAGCTCGGATTCCAAGGCAGCAAAGCTGCCTCTCTTCAAGAAATCTATTTTCTCTTCTATTTTCTCCCCAAATCACTTATTTTTCAATAACAATAAAGCCTCAGTATTACACTGTATAGTCTTTTGTCAACATGTTTAAATGTTAGATGCCAGCCTCTTATTTTCTCACCTATTGAAGTCCCTCTTTAAGTGTGTTCTGTTAATTTCTTCCCTTGCGTTGCTTGCATCCATCATGTTCATGGGGAAGTCTCACACGTGCTTGTTTTGTTTTTTGTTTTATGTGCCATGGCCATGTTGTCCTCTCTTTCAGTAAAAGTATTATCTATGTGCTCCACATCTTTGTCAAGCATGTCCAGACCATTTTACATGTCACACTTTTATTTTCTTATTCATTGGTGCTACCCATAAGAATTCTCTAGTTAGTTCATTCCTAATTCTCTTATTTTGCTCATATCCATCATGTTAGTGGGTAAAAGTATCACATCCGCAAT
Organism: Aristolochia californica; assembly: GCF_029961685.1. NCBI lineage: Eukaryota > Viridiplantae > Streptophyta > Magnoliopsida > Piperales > Aristolochiaceae > Aristolochia > Aristolochia californica. Next base: position 9,909,404 of record NW_027181815.1, read on the forward strand.
GGGTTTCGAATATTCTAAATTTATTAGTGGGAAATAGGTTTCGCTTTCAATAATAGTTGGAAATAAGTCTGCTAACATTGGCAACTCCTTGTCATTCAAAAAAAAAAAAAAAAGGCTAATCAATTATGGTGTTTGATTGCCAATCTTGTGCTTGGGTGAAAGTATCTGTATCTCAATCCATGGTGTTTCAGGTGTCAAGCCCATGCGTATCTTTTCTATTGGACTCGGATAGGAGAGAGGATATTAATGGGTAATTCCCACATCAGTTCTGCGTTCAGAGCATCCTGAACGTCTAAGTAGGGTATCCGACTCCAAACATTTGGTATTGATGCGAGTAACTTAATTTATCACATGATAAGATTTTTGTCCATTCAACACTCACCTTCATAAAAGTACCTCTCCGTTGCAACAGTCTACTTGATGGTCTGGCTGGCCAAACTGATGTCTTGCATCTTCATGAAGCTGTGTTATCTCATACAATTATTAATTCTAGCTATATGGATGGTCTTATTCTTGGGAGCAGACATAACTATATAGGACTGTTATTTTATCTTCTTTTTGCCTTCCTTTCCAGAAATAGCATATGATGTCAAACTAATTATATCTATATATTTGTCTTGAGAATGCTACGGTTCAAGTACTAACTTCTTCTTTATCTTTACTATGTTTGCTGGCTACTTCCAGTATGACTGTCCAGACTTTTCTGACATTTGCAAATTCTTGATGCAGGTGTACTTGTCTTCTTTGTTCTTCTGGGATTTTTCGGGTTAATACTCCACTGTTCCGCTCTAAACAACAATGATCCTTGTATGACTGGATGCCGAAACTGTTGCTACGGCTGGGGCATCTTGGATTGCTTTCCAGCGTCCATGGAGGCATGCTTTGCTCTGGTCATAGTATTTGTCATCATTTTTGCCATTCTTGGGATTGCCTATGGTTTCCTTGCCGCTACCATGGCTATCCAGAGGATCTGGCAGAGGCACTACCACATACTGACCAAAAGGGAGCTCACTAAAGTAAGTTTTCCATGCTTCCGAAGTATCATATTCGTACAGAGTTGTACTACCCCTTTGCTGAGACGCGCTCTATTGTATTCTGTGTTCACGTTTGATTGTCTTTACTGACTCACCTTGTTGAGGTTTTTGCGTCTGTAGGAGTATGTGGTAGAGGATCTACATGGGTGCTATACACCACCGAAGTTGGATCCAGAGCATGAAGAACGTCTGAAAATGCTCAAGCTTCTGTAGGATCCGGTGGCCTTTTTGGGTCATTTTAACTTTGTTGTTGATATTTGAGAATCTCTTATAATATGGTTACATAAGACGGTGGTCACCACATATATAATTAGAAGAGTTTGTAACTCTGGATTCTCACACGGGATGCTGTGCTGACCGCGGAGGTGTATGAATCACAGTTGCAAGTGTTGCCCTACAATTCATCTTGTACAGTTCTACCGAGCTACGTGAGTACCTTGTGGAAGTAAAACCGAGTCTTTGTACGACTACTGAAAGCTTTGTAAGGACAGATCCCACTGATGTGCTAAATGCTTTTGACATCGTTGCAGGATTATGTTATGGAATGAATTGATCGAAACTTCGGTAAGTATTTCCCCTTATTTATGGACTATAGATCAATGAGTAACGTTCTTAACAAGTTAAGGTTGGTTGTAAGAGGTTAGATTTGGATGAAATTTTACTCCAGTTGCTACATGAAGGTTTTAGATTATTTCAGGTGGTAAATGGGTTCACATAGGAGAGTTTATATTGAGGAACCACCCTGTTTGAGCATGAAAACATATCAAACCATGTGTGTAAATTTCACTAGGCACTAATGGTTTCAAATAGGCACTTCGTTCTTGGTACAAGAAATGAGCATGATGAGCATCTTGGATGAACTTGTTCTTCATTGCAAGTCAAAACAGTCTAGATTTCAATCAAATTCTAAAGATTCCTACTTAGTTGCTTTGAAAAGAATTTTTGGATACCTTCTAGACACCCCCAACTTTGGTGTTTTTTATTCAAGCCATTCCAGCTTCGGCTTTATTGGCTATACTAATGCCAATTTTGATGAGTTCAAGATTGATTCGAAAATTCGGATTCTTGGTTTACCATAAAACAGGACCTTTCTATTAGAAAGGCTAAGTACACCTCCACCCAAAATTGTTGTGCTCAAGCCCTTTGGATGAGACAATAACTTCAAGAATATAAAGTGACTTTGGAAAATATCCCAATCCAGCGTGATAACTTTAAGTAAAAATTTCATTCAAGACTATGGAATTATATACATTGAAAGTAGGCATCATTTTATAAAAGAGATATTTCAATCAAGTGAGGTGCAATTAGAGTTTGCACCAACTAAAAAACAACTAGTGACATATCCACAAAGCCCCTTAGTGAAGATTAGGGGTGGGCATCGGGTCAGGTTCCATAGGGATCCCAAAGTCATGTGATTTAATAATATTATCTGGGGCATTTATAGAAATATTTAAGTCAATGACTTTTTAACAGAATTTAATACCATGTTTTTAAAAATAAATCCTAAACTTCTTTCTTTAAAAATAGGTATTAAATTTTATTAAAAGGGTATTTTTGGAAGAAAAAAAGGGGATTCCAAAAAGCCCAATTTTTTTCTCCAAATCTTGCTTTCGTCTTTCCCTTTTGAAACCCAAAATTTCCCCAACTTGTCGCTTGTCCCCTCCCCAGCCGGCTCCGATCGATTTCCCTTTGTCCATCCCCTCCCTAGTTGTGCCGCAATCGTCGTCGTTCTTACCCTACCCTCTTATTTCCCTTTCTCCTTCGATCTTTCCTATCCAACATCGACTGCATTTGGCCTTTTCGTCCTATGTCGGCTGGAAAGTTGTAGCCACCGCCACCGCTAAGCCACCAATTGTCATTGTTAAGGATAGTCCTACATACATTAGTGAGTATAAAAATCTTGTATTTATTAGTTGGCAAAAACTCTTTCCTAAGTGGCTAGTCATTTACTCCTCAAATCCCAAATTTTATCTTTGAATTAACTTTCATTCTAACGTTTTTAGAACCCTAACCGAAAGCTTTTTTTCCCTCATCCTCATCCGTTCTTCCTGTTGTCGTCACCATTTTGGACTCGCATTAGCTGATAAACCAAAATACCGGATCATCTATTAACCGACATCGATGAATCCGTCCACCATGAAGTATTTTTAAATGTTGGTTGTTTATGTAATTTCGTTTTATTTACAATTCCTCTTACATTTTTGTAGTTACAATTAAATTGCAATTACATTTATGCAATTCACCTGAGGGGTATTTTTAAATATTGGTTGTTTATGTAATTACCGAGAGGTATTGCTTTCATTTTATTTTATGTAATTTCGTTTTATTTACTATCAAATTGCAATGACTTTCTTTAACAACATCACCACAATGAAGCTATTAAATTATGTAATTGGAAGGGTACTTTAGTTATTTTGTGTTATGGGTAATTTAGGTATTTTAATTATTTAAATTCCTTTTCCTAAGGAAACTTTCTCGTGTTTTAGACAGTTGTTTCTTGTGTAACTAAGGACAAGACATCCAAGTAATTGTGCTTTATTTTCACTTAATGGTATATAAGGTATCTAGGGGTCAAACTCAACCCTAGTTATGGAACTTCTATTTCCTTCTTCGCTCTCATTTTTGTCTACCTTTTTACTCTATTCTCCTTCCAGGCCACTTGAACTTATTCTCCTTTCTTGTTCTTATCTATGATAACCTATATTGAGAAAAAAAAAATGATTTTTTCTACTATTGAGAACCTTGAGTGCCCAGTGCCAAATTGTGCAATATTCTTGCTGAATTTGTGCCAAATTACTTCTTAAAACTGTTGATATTGACTTCATTTTTCCAAACCAAATTTGATACTTGTTGGAAACTTTCTTCATTTCTCCGAACAAAATTTGTTAGAATCAAATTTTTACTTTTTGTTGCATTTATTACATCACTATAGTCTTTTTTTGGTTTGTTTTATATGCATATGTGGGTCATGTATGAGAAAGAGATGAACCATAATTACAAATCTGAGAATAAAATAATCTTGATCAATTTTCTTTATATGTTTTGTTATTGTTTGTGCAATTATGTTTTTGTTTCCATAATTTGTTTCTTGTTGTTGAGGAGATTGTGGTTTCAATTATTGCTCTATGGCTGACCATGCTACAACTGAAAATCAGCCATTTGTAAGTGAAGAAAATACTGGCACCGAAAGAGAAAATCATCAGGGCATTGCTATTGAAGTCATTGGTAATTCTACTCAACCCATTGATAGTACTAATCAAGCTCAAGAATCTTCTCAAACACAAGAAAGAGGGAATAAAAAGGTTTATTTTAGTAGTGTGAAACAATTTTCAAAAAATCAAAAAAGATGGGATTGACATGGCTAGATGTAATCATTGTAAAGTTGAATTGAGAGCACCTAGCAAGAATGGAACATCTGGTTGTTTTCGGCATTTGAGGAGGTGCCCAAAAAATAAATATCTAGATATTAAGCAATGGTTATTATCCTCTACACGACAAAGCAATGGAACTGCAAGTCTTTCAAGTCATATGTTTGGTCAAGAGAGACTTAGATCTAGTCTTACTAAGTGAGTTGTATTAGAGGAGCATCCATTATATAATGTTGAGAGTTCACTTCAGGAATATGATAAATGAGGCGAACCCTTTGTATCAACCCATTTTTCGTACCACTTTGAAAAAGGACCTCTCGAAGATGTACAACAATGAGAAGAGAAAACTTCAGAACGAATTTGATAAGCTATATAGTAGTAGAGTGGTCATTACAACTGACATGTGGACTTTAGTGCAAAAGAAAGGCTACTTGGCCATTACTGCTCACTACATTGATGACTCTTGGAAATTACAAAAGCGCATCTTTAGGTAGGTCTTAGACTTATATCTATACTTTTTATTTATGTTATTTGCAAGTTATATATCTTATTTTATGTTTATACTAGCATTGATAAGATCCTTTGTACTTTTTTCATTAGGTTTGTTTATGTCCCTTGTCCTCATACGAAAGATGTGAAGGTCTATTGGATTTTGTTTTTTTTTTTTTGAAATGGAATATAAAAAACAAGTTGTCTAATATTACTATAGACAACTATTCTACTAATGATGCTTGTATACCATTACTTAGGGAACAACTTTCTCACGCTATTTTACTTGATAGAGAGTTTTTGCATGTTCGATGTGTTGCTCACATTTTAGACATAGTTGTTCAAGAAGGACTTAGACAAATAAAAAAAACAATAGAGGTTTTGAGAGATTGGATTTTGTATTGGATTGCATGCCTTCAAAGAATTGAAAATTTTGAAGAAACGACTCGTCAATTGAGAGTTTCTTGCAAAAAGAAGTTGATTTTGGATTGTAAAACCCGATATAAGTCCACCTATAAAATGCTTCAATGGCTTTGGAATACAAAAATATATTTTTAAGTTTGAGGCAATGTGAAAAATTAAACATGGAATTGCCAATTGAAGAAGAATAGAAAAAGGCGAATGAAATTTGTTCTAAATTGGAGGTGTTTTGTGATGTCATTGAGTTATTCTCAGGTACTAAATACCTTACTTTGAACATTTTTTTTGCAAAAATGAGTGATATTAAGTTATTTTTAATTAGGTAGAGTGAGTCCATGGATCATAGTATTTCTTTGATGGCAAAAGCAATGCTTACTAAATTGTACAAGTATTGGAAGAATTGCTCTTTAATTTTGGTCATTGGAGTTGTGCTAGATCCGAGGAGGTATAAACTGGACATAATTGAGTTTTAATATCAAAAGTTGTACATCGTTGAAAGGGAAGAAGTTCGTAAAATTCGTGAATGTCTATACATGTTTTTGAGATAATATTAGAAGAAAAAAAGGAATGCCCAATGTAGAGATGGATGTTTCATGAAAATTATACATGAATTTCATGAAAATTTTAGAAAAAAATGATAAGTTACAAAACTTTATGATAACATGACTTGAATTATTCGAAATGTGTTTTGTGTAATTTGACTGAGGTTTTGACTAAAAATCAAAATTTCAAATCATAAAGCCAAGTTAAAATTTTCTAAAAAAGGTTAGCCCTAATAATGGGAGTTTTTTGGCTGATATAGCAGTGACCGAACTCTCTTTATAGCTATCATGGGAAACTCATATGCTTACAACTAATTTTCAAACTGAAATATGGGGAGATGAGAGAAAAATCAAGAGAAAAATGTTTGGTAGAGAAAAATGGGGATAGGAGTGAGAAATTTGTTGCATACAAAAAACTTGGGGGAGAAGAGAGAACAATTAGGGTCAGGGTTGGGATTGGCTTTCTAAGTCAAAATTTCATGGGCTAAAATACCGTTGATCGAACGGATGAAATAGCCGTTGATCATGATCGGATAATTGAGATAGTGTTCCGCATGTTTCGCACCAAATAACTTTTAGTGTTAGATCATCCCTCAGTTGAATATGGCAAACATAGGTGACTCGAGACCACAATTGAGACTTGAGAGTAGGGTAGCCCAAACCATTATCTGCAAAAAAATAGCTTTTGGAATGTTGGGGTTTTGTTTATTTAAGCAGATTTGGGCTTAGTTTTTTAACAAAAATTGCTCGTACTCTTATTTATAAGTGTGTGTGCCCTTTGATTTGATGAGATAGATTCATCTCTTGATTTCAAGTTAGGCTAAGTATATATTTGTTCATTGGATTTAAAAATCAATCAATGACGTTGAGCTTTTCTAGGTTGAGTATATATTTTGATCTTCTTATTATAATATCAGCATATCAAATATGCAACTTTTGTGTTATACTATAAAGCAAGCAATTCCTGTATTATAAATCTAATTAATGAGCCAGTATGAGATAATTAGCTGTTATTCCTAAATGACATTTATAACAAAAGAAGGACACATCCTACTCATATAACACAGTAAAAGAGGACCCATCCTACTCATATAACACAGTAAAACAGAACCCATCCTACACATATAACACAAAAGAAGAAGAAAAAAATCCATCTCTATACACAACCACTTGAAAGGTAAGGCAAAACAGTCATGCTATAGCTTCTCCCACATAGGGGTCTGTACAGGTAGAAAAAACCGTTCCTTGTTTTAACGTTCCCTGCATTAACGCATTAGGCTTGGGAGAGTAAAATACCTTGTTTGACATCAAACAGAGGAGCTTCAACAGCATTAATATCTTCAACAATTTGAGTACACAAGGTGCCGTTTACATTCTCTACTTTTACAGGAAAGTGGAGAAATATAAAGTTAAAACTCAAGCTATTTTAGCGCTTAAAATCAACAGCAATTCACTGTGTAGGGTCGAGCCAGATGCAACTGAGTATGCTAAATATACTTAAGAAGTATATCACAGTATTGTAGGAAATAATAGAAGTATTATCATTGATTTGCTATGATCTACAAACAAAACAAAAGAGCCTACTTCCAGAGCTTTCTTAGAGACATGTTCTTCTCGGTCTCCTTTTTCATAACCTTGGCGACAGCCATCTCAAAATCCTCCTGTGTCACATGGACTCTTCTTTCCCTCAGTGCAAACATCCCCGCTTCCGTACATACCGCCTACGCAAAGAAAGAAGAGTTGCAGAAATTCGGCAAAAAAAGTTCCAAATTCTTTCTTTTTTATCAGTTTTCTTACTGGCAGAGCAATATTAAATTCTGACAAATTATACAAATCAATGTGTTCGCACTACTGGCTTACTACTACAAGCTAATCAAGCAAGAATCCACAAAAATATCTATAGACACTGCAGGAAGACTGAAACAATCTCAATAGAACGGTTTACTACCCTGCCAAATTTGTGCCCACACCTCATGTAAAATGGCCAGAGATGAACACACTAAAACATGTACTTTATGAATACTTGTTAGTTTGGGAATGAATGAGACGGACCTTAAGCTCTGCGCCTGAGGCACCATTCATCTTTTCAGCTATTTTCTTCAAATCAATTCCACGCATCAGGTTCATTTTTCTTGAGTGTATCTTCAAGATGTCCAATCGAGACTATATAACACAACAAGAGTGTGTTACAATATCACATCACCAAACAATTAATTAGCAAAAAGACTACCTAGAAAAGCAGATATGAATCACCATGTGCCAACTTTACTGGAGAAAACATTTGGTCAATGATGCAGTAGAAATTAGAAGGCTCTTGCTCAGGTTAAGAACCTTAAAGCAATAGAATACCAGAACAGAAACTCTAAGAAGAAACAAAGATATCATGACAATCCTGAAGATTGCAACTTCACCTCTTCATTGGGATTAGGAAACTCAATTTTTCGGTCAATTCGGCCAGGCCTGAGAAGTGCTTGATCCAAAATATCGATACGATTTGTAGCCATCAACACCTATAAAAAACACATTTTTTTTTTTTTGACAAGTTATAAAAAACACATATTAGCATTAAGAATAAAAACAAAGTCTAACAGCTGAACTAAAAGAGTTTCACCTAAACTAAAAGAAGACCTAACCATACTTTGATCTTATTTGATGCTTCAAAACCATCTAGCTGATTAAGAAGCTCAAGCATGGTCCGCTGCACCTCACTGTCACCATTACCAGTTCCAGATTCCATTCGTGCAGATCCAATACTATCAATTTCATCCATGAAAATGATGGAAGGAGCATGTTCTCTGTCGCAGACAAAAGACAAAACTATTATATTCATAAAATAGAAAGTTACAAGCACATACTCAGATGGACATCAAATAGATGGAGCCACTTGCTTTCTGCAAACTGGTATGTCTCTTGCTTGATGTTTTAAATGCAAAGGAAGTTAAGATTGTGGAGAAATCATCCTCTGGATAAATAAAACAAACCTTGCCATAACAAATAGTTCACGAACCATTCTAGAACCCTCACCAATGTATTTTTGAACCAATTCAGAACCCGAAACCCGGATAAATGTGCAGTCTGTATGATGAGCCACAGCTCTTGCTAGTAAAGTTTTTCCTGTTCCAGGTGGTCCATAAAGCAAAACTCCCTGTGTACCAAGTCATCATAAACATAAAGAAATTCATACAAATACTCAAGCAAGTAGATCTATCAGAAAGAATCCAGAAAAAAAAAAAAAAAAAAAAAATCCCTCAGGAACTAAGTTAAAAGTGGACACGGGAAAAGTGTTAGAATATTGATATAGGGGTACTTTGATCATTACATTATAATATGGATCTCACATGTTTACAGCAAGCTAGACTACGTATCATGACTTCATGTTTCAAGTTTCATTCTATTCTGACATGTATTCCAGGAGTTATGAGTATTACTGTAATAAGAGCAGAACAGTCCTTTTATGCTAAACTCACTTAAAAAAATGGGATAAGAGGGTTCAACTTTTTCAGCCCTTACTCAATGCAGCTCTTCAAGGCTGTCTCTCCCTCTTTCTTTGTCTCCCTATTTTCCCCTTTTTCTTCCTCTTTAATCCTCTCTATCTTTCAATTCTACAAAAAAAAAAAAGCCATTTAAATAAGAGTAGAAAGTACCTTCGGCTGTGCAATCCCAAGACTCTCAAACAATTCAGGATGCTTGATTGGGAGTTCAATGACCTGAAAAAAAATGAATGCATGAAGGTCATATTTATATGTTAACTTCTTTGAGTAAAAAAGAGAACCTTGTAAAGTCCAGTTTGATCATAGTGTAGAGATAGTATAAAGTCTTACAAAGAATCAGAGACTAACCTCTTTTATTTCTTTAATTTGTTGATCAAGTCCACCAATCATATCATATGTAGAATCAGGAACCTTTTCCACTTTCATAAGATTGACTAATGGATCAACTTTGCTTGGTAAAATCAAGTGAAGTACATAGCTATCATTTCGAAGAGCAACTCTAGTGGATGGAGTAATCTTTGTGATATCAATGTTCTTGTCAACATCAACAACATACTTCCCTTCAGGGTGAACCTGAAAAGCAGATGCAACAAGAAAATGGATCATAGAGAACAATATAAGTTTGTAATTTACATATCAACATCTAAAACCAATAAAATATAATCCATGCATCCATGTGGAATGCATGACAGGATTCAAACCCAATGACAATCCATAAAACAACGTAACCAAAACAACTTAAACACATAGGAAATATACTCATGGAGATGGTAGGTTAAAAAAAAAAAGACATGCTTCTGGGAGGTCTGAAAGTAACAAGTATGCGTACCCATAGAGAATTTCGGTTAAGTTTGGATACATACCATTTCCCAGTTGTTGATTTATTTTTTATTTTCAATTAACAACTGCATTCTCTGAAAGAGAAAGATAGATACAGAGAGAAAAAAATAGAGAGAAGGGTCTAAAATAACATCTTTCAGCATCTAATCCGTCTCTCAATGAAGAAGAACAATTACTAACACAATCTCTTCTCTAAGCAAGCTAACTGATCCACTGTCTGCAAAGTTGATCTAGAATTGGTTTGATCCACAATGGTAACTAGGTGCATATACATACAAAAAAGTATAAAGGATTTATGCAAGTCATTATGTCTTCAAGAACAATATGATGCTGCTAACATAAAATTGGCAGAAAAAATGGGTCAAACATATGCCTCCATCATCAGCTACATACCTGTCACTAAGTTACTTGTAGAAGTATAAGACCTCTGCATACTTAGACCCATCAATTCCCAACAGAAGTAAAAGAGGGACAACAAAGAAAGCACAGACCATGTCAAGGCATTTCATAACACTAATGGCCCAGTAATATATACATCTATTGTTTTCAAAGGACCATTTGCTCCTCCAGAAATGGTGTTCCAGAGAAACCAGAAAAATCAAATACATAGCTCTAAAAAGATGTTGGTACAAATATGTGTTTTTAGTGCCAAAACATGACCTCACTAACACCACTTGTGGCTTGGTTGTTGATATCAGCTGAAACATTGTTAGCCATTTCTTTGTTTTCGAGTCTATGTAATCATCTGAGTGTGAAGCTTGTGAATTAGCTTGCATCACAAGCCTGTTTTCCCTTCTAAAACAAATAAAAGGATCACATCTCCATTTCTGATAGTGCTTTCAAATGCATGGGCATTCTGTCAATTGCCAAGTAATGTGGGCTTCACAAGGTTCCTTCATGGCCTCGAACCTGAATTTGAAGGCATACAAGTTCAGATCCTTGCAAGCAAGGCAAAATCAATTTTTGAAGATGCACTCTCACAAGTGATAAGAGCTAAGCCAGCTATTGCTTCAACAATTCTTAAAGGTGATCCTCTGCCTTAATTTCCTCTTCTACGCCTGAAGCTTTTTCAAAAAAATCAAACTTTAAAGGACAAGGCAAAGGTAGAGAGAGTGAGGGCTTTAAACCATGCACTCATTGTGGCCAAACCAATCATCTTTCAGATAAATGCTGGATTACGTATGGCAAACCCCCAATAGTAAATATTGTAGAACAAGGTTCACAGATTGGGTTTGGTATTTCTCGGCCTGAATATATGGTAGTCACTAAAGACGACCTCCAACACATGTTGCAGCAGTTTATGTCAGCCTTTACACCCACTTCTAGTGGCCAGCCAGCCATAGCCAGTCTCAGGTCATCCACCACTCACTCAGGTAATTCAGCCTGTTTCATCCAGCCTCATCTTGGGTAATTGACTCCGGTACAACTCATATGTCTAGTACTTCTCAATTTTTTTCTTCTTTATCTTCTTGTCCTTCTTTTCAGAATGTTAGGCGAGTAGATTCATAAAAAACTAGAGTTGGAGGAGAAGGACAAGTTTGAGCACCTTCCTCCGTGCCTCTTAAGTCTGTTGTAAAGACAGCCCAGATAATGTGTTTGCAACGCTTTTCACTATGAAATAAAAACTGAATTTTAATACAAGGTTATGTATTTTATTTATATAATGATTTGGAGTAGTACAGAAAGATAGTTATGATTTCTGTGCAGTGAATGGTGTTTTACTTCATAGTTAATCTATTTAAACACCACAACAGAATGGGTGCAGCTAAAAACAAAAATCATAATCTCCATTATGCAACTTGCCCATCAATGTTGAATTGGAAAGTTTAAAACAGTCGGTTGTATATTAATCTCTTATTAACAAATACCAACGACAACATTTCAAAGAAAAAAACAAGCATGATATCATCTGTGTTAGGAATTAGATGCCCTAATTCCAAACTAACGAGAGCAATAATAATAAACGCAGAAGAAGGAAAAAGCAAACACAGAAAAACACAACAAGATTTATACACGTTCGCCTCAAGGTGAGACTACGTCCTGTCTTCCACCATTGCAGTAATCCACTACGAAGATGAAATAGTTTACAAAAAAGATCGCACACACTTACAGGTGTTGTTTTTCTCTAACCTCTCTCGGTCGCAACCAATGCTCCTCGAATGATGATAAAACCCTAATAGCAACACCCCAAATATATAGAGAAAACTAGGGCAACCGTAATACAAGAGTAAAATTCCCAAACTTCCTTTAATGAAATAGCAATTAAGATATCGTGGACTAGGCGGGGACTCCACCCCCAGGAAGGGGGCATCCCACGCCCCTTCCAACCCCCACGACGACCTTACCGCGAAGGTCAATCCGCGTACCAACTCAACGTGGGCCGTTGATTAGGCTCCACAACTTAACAATTTGTTCCTAATGGAGAAGTTCTTTATTTTCTATGTTCCAATTTGCATTGGTAGAGAGAGCGTGAAGAGCGACTTCGGTGCCTAAGCATGGGTCCCCTCAAACATCCCCCTCACATATAGGGGAACAAGAGAAAGAAGCACGCCGACCTCCCCAACCTGGAATCATCGACGATGGGGAGGCTCACACTGGCCAGCAAACAGCGGAAAAACGGTGGCGACGGTGGAAGATGGATCCTGGAGCACGGCGAAAGGAAGATCTTCGGCAAGGAAAGGAAATCTTAAAGCCTGGAAATCATCGTGGGCTTGCGGTGAGTCAGAAATCTCTCTGGAACTTAAGCAAGGGCAAAGGGAAAAGGTAATATGAATCACGATTAGAAATGGACGAAGAAGCTCTTTCATTTCGATCCCTCTGGCTTCAATTTTGGATTTTGCGCGAAGTTTCGAGGATGGGGATACGAGGAGAGCACCGAGACTACGTGAAATCCGGATCGAAGAGGTCTCTTTCTCCCTTTATGTGTTTCGGAAAAAGGGGATTAGAGAGCTCAAGATAATCTAGGGAAGGGGGACTACCATCATGGCGCGCGTCCACCTACCAGAAATTTTTGGGTCCTCTCACTACTAGAAAGAATTGTGAAGCTCGATCATAGCCATAGGTGAGAAGTTTGTCGAGGTCCCTCCGACGAGAAACTTAAAAAGTAAGATCCCCCCCAGAAATGACCTCTATCACTTCCCTCCCCTTCAAACTCCCAACCAGGTAAACCTAAACCCCTAATACACAAACTCCAAACATCACCTTCCTCCCACCCCCCCCAGAAAATCCCTTACCTCACGGCCCAAAACCTGTCTATAAACTTACCCTCAAACACCTTCGTAACCGGAAAGATGAAGCTCAATAATGGCGTAATCGTGGCGGCAATATATGAGTGCTGGAATAGCACAAGTCTCAAGCAATGGTTCCGCAACTCCTTCCAGCTTGAGCCCAAAATAGCTTGGATGGAGCCCCGGAAATGGCTGGTTATTTTCAAATCGAGGGAGGAGGTAGAAGATATTCTAGATAAGGGGAATCGGCTGAAGGAAGATGGCATTTTGGTGTCAGCATGGGAAGAGACCCCGATGTGCCAACCTCTCGGACAATGGGTCTCGGTCCGAGGCCTCCCAATCAAACTATGGACAGATGAAGTGCTAAATCAAATTTTCAGCTCATTCGGAAACCTGATACAGTGGTCAAATACCACGTCGAAGAAATCAAAGCTTGATGTTGCAACGGCTTTCGTAGACCCAAACTCACGCTGGATTGAACCTTGTTTCTTGAAACTTATTTTCGGTGAGAAGTTTGTATGGATCGAGGTTTCTTTTGGGGAAACCAATATTTTGAGGTCGCCGAAGTGTCACTGGACGTGAAGGAGACGCACGACTCCTGAGTTCCCAACCTGCTTGACGCCCCTATGAGTCAACTCAGTGGGAACTCAACAAGACTCCTTCTGTTCAGGTGAGTCCACATCACTCCCGAGTTCTGATTCAAACTCAAACTCGGGTTTGATTTCTTTGGGTAGCTCTTCGAGATCTGGTGTGGTCCCAACTCACGATGCCCCTCTAACAGAAGGGTTTAAATCAATCCCAGATTCCCAAAATTAAAAAGTGAGATATGTGTCAGATTCACCATCCACTCTATATGTCCCGATATCCAAAGCCCCTCGGGCTCCAACCCAAACATTTCAAAATTCAAATTTAAAGTGTCAGGTGAGATCCCCGAGATGTGTCCCCTCAAATTTAGCTTTGGTTAACGAGTCCACTTTATCTGATCCAAATTTAAAACCGGGCTCCCAAAAAGAAAATGCGTCAGACTACACACTCCCTTTCCCGAACCCCAAGATGGAGTCTTCTCATATTTCGGCTCCAAGTTGTCAAATTTCATCAGGTCTCTCGTCGCCTCTGCCAGAAAGGTCTACCTCATCAATCTTCACAAACCCTGAAAATACACTTTCCCCCGTGTCCACTTCGTTTTTTTCAACTTTCCCGAGTCCACCCACGAGCCTTCTTCCCAACCGTCTCTTCATGGAACCCGGATATCCTGACCATCCAGACCTAGAAAACACACCTCCTTTACACCCAGTATCTCCCCTTGTCCTGACTACATATCAAAGAAAAAGAAGGCGCATGGAAAATGATGTTCCTCAGGGTGAATCTCTTCGTCTCCCTGAGAGAAATACTTTGCTCAACATCCTTCTATTCCTAATGACAGATCAACTCGTCTTGTGGAGGAACTCCAAGTGGAACGTCATAGATATGACGACGAGACATGGAATCAAATGATGCATTTGGCATGCCTTATGGGCATTGTCTATAAAGGTCAGTTGCCTGGTGATAGTACTGTGTCAGGAGTCAAAATTCGAGGTATCAAATGATTTTGATATCTTGGAATGTCAGAGGGATTGGTGTTGTCTAGAAGCGTAGCATGATATCCAGCTTCCTTTCCCAGTTCAAGCCATCTATGATTATCTTCCAAGAAACAAAATGTCAAAAGATGACAGATGACATTGCCAAGGAGCTCTGGTCATGCCCCTCAATTAAGTGGGTGGCGGTAAATGCTATTGGTCACTCCGGAGGGATCTTTATAGCTTGAGACACGACGAAATTTGATTCTCTTAATGTCATTGAGGGTTGTTTCTCTTTGGGTATCCAAATTAGAGATCTCTCCTCCGACAGAATTTGGTGCATGGGCGGCGTGTATGGTCCGACCAAGTATAGGGAGCAAAGCCTATTCTGGGATGAGCTCAGTTCACTTCAGCAGAATTGGACTCTCCCATGGATATTTGCGGGGGATTTCAAAGCAATCAGATACTGTCATGAGAAGAAACCTTCGTCAACCCGAATTTCTGCCTCAATGCGAGGCTTCTCGGACTTCATTGGCAAATGTGGTTTGGATGAGATTCCTCTCTCTGAAAAGAACTACACTTGGACAAACGGCCAGCAGCAACCTATCCTATCAAAATTGGACCGTTTCTTGGCATGTCATGATTGGATGCAGCTGTTTGGGAATGTTACTGGACGAGTTCTCAATAAGGTAGGGTTTGATCATTGGTGGCCTATCATGTTGACCACAGTTTTTGAAAAATGGGGGCCCTCTCCTTTCCATTTCAAAAACTCATGGTTGATGGAGGATAATTTTGAAGCTCTTATCAATGGTTGGTGGGTTGAAGGTTCTAGCTTTGGTAGAAGGGAGTGAGCCTTCCCTCTAAGGCTGAGATTCATAAAAGGAAAAATAAAGGAGTGGGCTACTAGTCGACATGCCTCTTTGGGGTACCAAGAAGGCCTCCCTTCTCTCTCAGATCGCGGCCCTGGACCTGGTGGAGGAACAAAAGTACCTAACTTCTGATGAGTTTTCTTCCAGAATTTCTCTAAATTCTAAGTTTAATACCATTTTGCACCAAGAGAAGATCCGTTGGAAGCAAAGAGCCAGATTCAAATGGCTGAAAGAGGGGGATGCAAACACTAAATTTTTCCACACCATTGCCTCGACAAAGAGGAGATCCAACTGAATTACCTCATTATGCATTAATAATGTGGTAACGTTGTGTCGGACTTCGATTACTAACGAATTGATTAAGTTTTTTACAGATTTATATTCGGAGGAGTGCCCCAATCGGCCGAAGTTTCAACACATGAACTTCTCTCGACTCTCTCCAATAGCCGCTTCACTGATTGAGTCCCCTTTCTCTTATGAAGAAATTGAGCGGGCAATTTTGGGCATGGAAAGCGATAGGGCCCTTGGCCTTGATGGCTTCAATGGAGATTTTCTAAAAAGATTTTGGTCTCGACTCAAAGAAGATATTATTGCAATGATTCATGGTTTCTTTAGAAATGGCATCACCTTCCATAGCATCGGTGCCTCTTTTATCACTTTGGTTCCGAAAAAAGCTAGTGTTGAGAAACCAGAGGATTTTCGCCCAATCAATCTTATTACGAGTGCATATATAATTATTGCAAGAATCCTAGCTCATCGTTTAAAAGTACTGCTTCCTATCGTCATCCACAGAGGGCAAGGAGCTTTCCTTAAGGGGAGAGAAATTTTAGACTCAACAATGGCAGCCCACTAGCTCATGGATCACTTTCGGCATAATCAGGACCCGAGAATCGCCCTTAAGTTTGATCTGGAAAAAGCTTTTGACAGAGTAAATTGGATCCTGCTTGATGAGATAATGGAAAAAAGGGCTTAGGAGAAAAATGGCGATTTTGGATCAGAAGTTGTGTGGGCTTGGCATCGTATTCCCTCATCCTCAATGGTTAGGTATGCGGCTATTTCAAAGGAACTAGGGGGATCAGACAAGGTGACCCTCTCTCTCCACTCTTATTCAATATAGTAGCAGAATTCCTCTCCACTATGTTTTATTCGGTTGTTAATCTTGGATGGCTTCCCCCTACTAGTCCCCAGCAAGCTTTTAATATCCCTATTCTACAGTATGCGGGTGATACCATATTATTTGGAATTGGAAATATTGATGGAGCCAAAAAGATCAAAGCAGTTTTGGGCCTCTTTGAATTAGCGTCTGGGCAGAAAATTAATTGGGGGAAAACCTCCCTCATAGGATTCAATGTTGGCCCTGAGCTTCTTGCAGAGATGGCAAATTTATTTGGTTGTTCAAATACTAGCCTCCCCCTCTTCAATGGGCTCCCAAAGTTTGTGGAACCCGGTGGTCGAAAAGATGGAGTACCGATTAGCAACTTGGAAGGGGCGTCTCCTAAGTAAAGCCGGTAGGCTACTCCTCCTTAAGTCGTATTGTGAGCATCCCAAATTATACTTTGTCTTTTTTTCCTTGCCCTTCTTCTGTATGTAAAGCCATGGATAAGATGAAAAGAAGGTTTCTCTGGAGGGGATCAAGTGATACATTTAAATATCATTTGGTCAGATGGGATGATGTTTGTCTGCCAAAGAGATTGGGTGGACTAGGGATTCGAAAAACAAAAGAAATGAACCAAGCTTTGCTCTTTAAATGGTTATGGAAGTTCAACACTAATTCTTCTAATCTATGGAAGGATATGGTTCGTGCCAAGCTGGGTTGGAACTCTCCTTGGTGGATGTCTAGTGGAAATCGGAGAGGACTAGCCTCAATATGGAGATCACTGTACCCACTTCTTCATAAATTTTCCTCAACCAGTAGATTCTATGTTGGAAACGGTCGATCGCTTAAATTTTGGGATGATTTGTGGACAGGGCAAGAGCCTTTGCGGAATTCCTCCTTCCTACACAAAGGGAGATGTCAATTGTCGATGCTTTTGAGGGGGGGAGGGGGGGTCTGAACCTGCACCCTCGAAGGGGCCTTTCAGACTCAAAAGCCTTGGAAGCGAGTAGTTTATTAGGCTCCTTGAATTCTGTCAGAATGAGACCTTCCGATGCGAACAAGCTTATTTGGTGGCCTGATAAAAGTGGCACATTTTCAGTTTCATCTGCATACAGTTACATTAATGGCTGGGATTCGACGCAAAGGGAGCATGATATCCACTTTGTATGGCGTCTTTGCGCACCTCCAAAGATAAAATTCTTCATGTGGAACGCTTGCTAGGGTAAGATTCTCACGACTGATGTGCTTAGTAGAAGGGGCCACGCATCTATCGACCCCCTCTGTCCTTTCTGCAGCACTGAAGCAGAAACCGCCAGTCATATTCTTTTACATTGCTCCTTCTCATGGAATGTGTGGACCTCTGTTCTATGCAAGATGGGGCTGTAATCTGTATATCAGTTGATCTGATCTCCTTCTGCAAGTCGATCGTTGGCCTCCCCATTCCTGGTCTCTGAAAAGTGATAATCTCCGCATGTACCAGTTTTGTACCATGGGGGCTCTGGAATGAACGCAACCAAAGGCGGTTCGATGATAAAAGTGAATCAAAAGTAAGAGTAGCGGACAGGGTGTCGAGGCAAATATCCTCTTGGCTTCTAACTAAGAAGGTTTTTTCATCCTTCAAAGGAACCTCTATCCGTGATAACTGGAGTATTTTGGCAAGGATGCACTTTGGGATCAAGGCTCCAACAATGCAGGAGTGGACCCCCACGGAAGCTGGATACCTAAAGTTGAATTTTGATGGCTCCTCTCAGCAATCCGGGGATCGCTGGTTTTGGGGGAGTTATTTCGGATCCATCTGGCAATTGTTTATCTTATGCCGGTCCATTAGGCATTTTTGATTCTACGTCGGTTGAGCTCTATGGCCTCCTCAATGGGCTTCGCATTTTCAGAGACAACTGCAGTGGTCTCATTCACATTAAAGGAAACTCGAAAGTGGTCATTGGATGGTGCGAGCGTGCTTCCCATCCACCGTGGCGCCATTGGGACATCTTTCGAGAGATTTTAGTTATTACCTCACTACACTATTTGGTCTCACATTCCGAGATCTGCAAATTCGGCTACAGATGTGCTAGCTAAACAGGGAGCATCCCTGCAATCTCTTGTTGTGAGGGATCTACTCCCTCTTCCTTTTTAATTTTCTCTTGTTAATATAAATACATTTTTATCAAAAAAAAAAACTAGGTTTAAGAGAGATTAGTTATTATCATTTTGTGTTTGTTCTTCATCATTGGGTTTTGTGCTATCTATTATGTAAGGGATAAGTTCTTTCTTTTCTCCATTCCAATTTGTATCAGCAACTAGGTTTAAGAGAGATTAATTATTACCATTTTGTGTCTTTTCTCCATCATGGGGTCTTGTGGTATCTACAATGTAATTATTTTTGAAAAGTGATTACATATGTTGATGATATTATATATAGTTTCATAATATGCATAGAAGAGTAAAAACATTGGGTCGGCAACAATTTTGGAACCAAATATTTGGGTCAGTTCAGATGCTTCAGCAGTATTGAGATCGAAAGAAATTGAGAAGAACCTTTTTTTTTTATTGAAATAGTGACAAGCTTTTGATTGATGATAAAAAGTGAGTATAAATTAAGAGGGGGTTTTACCCCCACACTTACAAAGGGAAAACATTCACCGGAACAAGATGTTGCCAAGAGAAACCTTTGGCTAATGAATCAGCAAATACTATGCAGATCAAAGAGAATGTCTCCAAGTGATGGAGACAATTTCATCAAACAGGGTTAGCAAGCTTTGTGAACCATGAGATTATGATTGCTGAATCACCTCCAATTACCATTGAAGTGGAAAATTATAAAAGAACCCCAGTTACAGCCTCTTAGGAGTCAAAAAACCTGCTGGTCCTGAGAATGAAAAGAGGATGAAGAACCAAGCGATCTCTGATGGTGCATATACAGCTGCTGGACATAGCCTGCCAAAGGAGCTCTCGTCAAAGTTTAGCTTCAACCAGCTCTCTGGAGGGGAAAAGCCAAGGTAGGATGCTAAGGGAGAGATGAACTTGTTTTAGTTTTAGAGAAAGTCTGCATGGACACTGCTATGAGACTTCACATGGACTTGCATGATAACTAGAGTTTTGATACATAAAAAGAAACATTATAAACAATGTAGGAAACTTGATCAACTTGAATCTGACAGGAACTGAGATTATGGAGTTGTAAGACAGATTGCGGAGAACACGAGAACAATCAGAATGCACATGGAAGTTTGAAACATTTAAAGAATGCTCCTGGAAGAGTTTAGCCAACAAGTCACAGGGACCTTTGGAGATTGTACATAACTTTGATGCAGGATAAATAGGGGGTCTAGTGGATAGGAGGCCTACACCATGGCTCTACTCACCTATTGGAGGAAATTTGGCTACAAGAAAGAGTAAAACACAATAGAAACAGCAATGTCTACAACAAAACAATGAACACAAAATAACAGCACATGCAAATTCAGAGCTCATGTGGATTAAATCATTGATCTAGGAGTTCAGTTTTTTTTGTTTTGTTCCAAGGGTTCTTTGTTTACTGCCACTTTGAAAACTGCATGTGCACCAAGGCAACTATCTATATGCATAGATACCCTATATTTCATGAGCATTTAAGACACATTAACGTGGATTTCCTTGTCATCCTAGATCGTTTAGTGAATAGGAAAATGTGCACTCCACATTTTTCAAAATAACATCAGCTAGGAGATACATTTTTCAAGCTTCAATCTCATAACTTTTTTTTTTCATTTTGTAATAAGTTGGATGTAATGATACATGTGCTTCAAAACAGTTGAGAAGGGAAAGGGAAAGATGTTTTGGTTAAACTACCAATAAATTATCACATTCTGAAGTAAGAGCATATTTGCCATTTAACTTGTGCAACTGTTAAATTAGAGAGTGGCAGGGGATCTACTACTGAACTAGTCTAACCCTACATGTATCCTTTCTTTTTCTTCTTCTTCTTCCTCTTTCTCCTACTATTCTAACATTAATTACAAAATTATCATATTTTCAAAAAAAAAAAAAAAAAAATCTGAACTATCATTCCTTTTCTCCTCCACTTTTCACCTGAATCTTTATTATATATAAAACAACTTATACAGGTTGTCGATTTCACAACTTCGTGGAAACCTTTAAGTAGGAAAATGTCAAATAATGAAACTTGATTGATGATATTTTTTTAACTTTGATGGATGAAATATTAACTCGTGGAAAATCCCTTCCACCCCACATAGTCCTATCACTACCTCTTACGTTCTTATTATTACAAGAAGTCCTAGCTACTTAGCAAGTAAAAGGTTCAACTCATGCAAATTTTTAGGAGTCATGAACCATTATTGCTTGAGAATGACCTTCAGCAATTCAGTATATAGCACTTTACCGAGCAAAGGCATAGTTTAACTTTGAATCAAATCACACTCTTGCAGAAGATGCTACTAGAACACAGAATTTGCTCATTAATAGGATGAAAAAAGCTTTAGGAAAGATTATCATATTTCTGATATTTTCTTCTACAGAGGCCGATTATACAGTTGGCCATTAGGAAGCAAATACATAGAAAAGCTCTCTAAGAACCTAAGGTTAGAGATATACAGTACATCGAACATAAATGCAAAAAATTCAATATGATAAAACTTAAAACACAGGAATTTTGGCTAATAGTTTCTATTGGTATTACGTAAAAGAACATTATACAAGAGCAGAAGAGCACCCAAATTACATAAGAAAGTTAGAGGAGAGATCATATAAGCCTGAAACTCAGAGTTCAACTGCTGAAATTACATGAAGGGAAACATTTTTTTCGAAGTAGATAATACTTCTCTTGTATTCTTATTTTGCTTCAATATAGGCTTCAATTCATCTGTCCATAAAGAGTTGGTATTCACATAAAGAAAATACGTACCACTGAGAATTGGAAGTAATCTAGAAAAACATATGAACCTGTTAAAACAAGAATCACTAATGGAAAAACAATATATATCTAAACAACCCACAAAATTACCCTTGCAGCTGATCAAAGGGGACTGTTATACACCTAAAAATCGTCTGCTTGCTCAACAAATACACAGTTTGAAATTTACCTATGTTTTCTTTGGAATGACGTATTAAAGACATAAAGGGAATTTCATCAAAATTAAGAGCAGATCTCCTCACTAAGCATAGCACACATATTATTATGATGGCAACCCATCTGCATGCAACGCATCACCACAATAAGTACCAAAGGGAAAAATACTTCCTCAAGCCAAGAAAAAAAAAACACTTCAAATGGGTAGTCTGCCAACTCCATAAACAGGATTTGTTAACCCAACTCCACATATTGCATTTGTTAAGAGGAACCTAATGTTTGTCTTTGAAGAATATTTTTGACAAACCAACCAATTTTAATGCAATAAAAGTGAAGTACATATTTGCTGTCTTTGACAATTTCATATAGCGAAAGTCAAATATTTTCTCTCATAGAAGATAAAACAATCAAAACATACCTTTACTAAGACCTTTGATTTCCCCATAACTTTCACAACCTCACCAACATATGAACCAGGCTCCTGAAGAAGCTGTAACTCCTCTCTCAGCATCCGCACTGTTTAGTAAAGATATCAAAAATTTCAGGTGAGCACAAGTGGAAAGTATAATTTTCTTTATTTTTTTAAGATTGGATACTATAAATTTAGAATCCAGAATGCGATAATTCATACAACCACAACATTCTGATAATAATTTTTAATCCTCCAAAATTCTTATACGTTGAAAACATAAATATAGGAAACTAACAAACCAGCAGAGTACCCAGAGCCATAGGTAAGTCCTAGTAGGAAAAATCAGACAGGAAGCAAATGATCAAACCTCTTAGAAGTTCTTACATTTAAACAGATTAAAGTAGCACTTAAACAGTAATAACAGTCCTAATCCTAATTTTCGACATAAACAACCTTCTTGCTTAAAACCCTCGCAGCTTAACAATGGATTAGGAAAGGTGGTGACGCTCATAGTTATTAGCTCATAACTGAACCATGCTATAGACACGTCAAAATTATAAACTGTTACTGAATAAAGAACAAGCAAGAGAAAATTCAGAACAGGAAGCAACATTAAGTCGAGAGTCACAATAATACGACAAAAAAATCTGTTAAAAAAAACAATACGACATCAAAAAATCAGAAGACAGACAAAAACAAAAACAAAAGTACAATGATAATTAAGATACCAATACCAAACTAGGGCTCCAATACGAGTTCCCTCCTAGAAAATTGAGCGACCTAAGAAAAAGCGGCTATAACCGCGCGCGTGTTCGATTTTATTCTTTTTCACCTCTGATGCGGTATCACTTTGTCTCGTCTTCTTCCCAATTCCCACTACCAAACCCTAGAAACATGAATACCGGAGAAAAACACGAAAGATTGTGACCCGCCTCTAGAGTTGAAAGAAGTTTTCAGCTTCATGACGAACCTCTGGAATTGAGATCGTTCCGTTGCGCCTCCAGACGGTTGAGATTGTGAGTTTTCTGGCGGACCTGGAGCTGGAGATCATGAATGTGTTGGAGATAGTATTGTCTAAGGCCCTCACCCTGTTTTCCTGGTTTTGCGGAACACATCTCTTCTGCCACTACTGGTGCCTGCTTCGTCTCGATCGCCGTCGCCATTGTCTTCAGTTTCGGCTGATTTCTTCTCTCGGGACGAAGGCTCTGGCACTCCACCGACTCGGTATTGCTCTTTTAAATCAATTTTGCACCTTGGGCTTGAAGACAGCAGGCAGGGTGACCCCCAAGTTATACGGATCCGTATACCATGTAAGGAAAAAATAAATTTTGTAATTACCAGAGCTTCAATTTTCATGACCATTATAATGATTCGTGAAGTGAGAAATTTTCACGGCTTCAACATTGGGCAGAACTGAACATTTGGATAGGCAAATGAGTTAGTCAACTACAAAAATGCATGTACAACGGTTACCATACTTATCCCATAAATTTTTAGTAAAATAAAATTTCAATTACAAAATTATCATGAAAATTTGTCTTGTACTAAAAGTAGTATAACATTAATTGTAAAATATTTATTAAAAAATTTCATATGGTTTTTCCAGCTGGAAAATTATATGATATTCCTGGTAAGAATTTCCAGCTAGAAATATGTTTCCAAAAAAACCTTGAGACACTAATGGTTCCTAGAAAAATATTTTTACTAGAAATATTTGTCCAACATTTCATAAAAAAAAGGCACTAACAGGGCCAAAGTGAATAACCCTATTTATGAATGGAAAAAATGAGAGTGAAAGTCATTCTTGTGGGTGTGTTTGCACCGATATAAAACCGTAGGAAAAGTTTAAATACAGTTAACAATTAAGTGGACTCAAAAGTATAGACCCATTCCTAGGATTTTCAATAATAACTCCAAGGAAAATCTTATAAAGATTTAGGGCAATTTCTTAGTAGGATGAGCCTTCCCCCATCCCTCACATTCTTAATTAGAAATCAAATAAAAAGTGGGGACCTTTTCCCATTGGGACACCATGTAGGGAATGTTCCAATACTCTTTCATCGTTATTTTAATTTTTTAAAAAGATTAAGGAGAAAAACTTGGTCATGCATGGAGAGGTGGAAAAGTAGGATGACATTACTAGTTTTAGTGCCTCTCCATTTCATGAAAAGTATCTCCTTGAAATTTTGTGACGAGAGTTTTCCAAAAAAAAATACTAAAAAAATTCTCTTAAAAAACAATCGGTGAGAGTGACTAGGGGAAGGGGAAGTAAACCCTTCTTCCCCTTGCTCAAATCATCCGACTAAGACCAATTGAAATCTTTGCGTGATAGGAAGCCTAATCGAGTTTGTTGGATAACGTATGTTGCACAAAGTCTAAATTCAAGTCAACTTGGCTATATACAACATAATTTCTTAAATTTTATTTTAAATAATTTAAATAATTACTATAAAATCAATTTTTAATAAATTTCTAGGCTATTTCCTTAAAAATGACATTAATAAGATCTCAAATTAGATCTTATTACCAATAAAAGCTTTTGTAGTTTTCCCATTGTTGATTTTTAGGACTCTATAAATTACATTATTTGGCAAAGGAGAGAAAGAAGAAGAGGGAAGAAGAAAGGAGAAAAAGAGAGAAAAAGAGATAAAAGACATTCAAGAGAGAGAAAGGAAGATGAGAGAACACTTTGGGGAGAAATACGAGGAAGAATAGGGTTATGAACTTGTGTCATAAGCTAATTACAACAATAATACCCCAACTTATTCATACCTTTTAACATTTTCCCTCAAACTGGGAGGTAATGGCAATGATCCCAATTTTAAACAGATAAAATAGATGTAGTAAAGATCTTCTCCATCAAGGTATCCCAAGTATAAGTATAAAACCGGACAAAAATTCTCAAAAAGTAAAAAATGGGTGATAAAACATAAGTCGATACTAACCTCAAAGGATTTCGAACAAAATAGTGATAATAATCACTAAAATGGGTAACGCCTATCACTCACAAGACTGAGATAAAAACCCAAGGTACTAATAAAAAAGTATCATTGGACTTAAAAACACCTATATATATAGGACCAAAAAAAGTAACACACAAAATGGTTGGCCAAATGAGGTAAACAAGAGTAAAAAAAAAAGATGATAAGCGAAAAATTGCCAAGTAAAAGGTTAATGGGGAATTGAAGGAAAAAAGGGTGAAAAAGTTGGTGCCATCACGTCCTTTATTTTTTTAAGTGATTCAAATTCTTTATGAGGATAGACGTCTTCGTATACTTTATCTTTCTGAGTAATTCAAACTCCTCTACAAAGACAGTCTTCTTCCCTTTGGGCTTCTTAAGAGACATTGTAGAACTAAACTCTTTGAATCAACCAAAGTCTTAAAGTTAAATTAAACCGACAATAGTCAATAAATAATGAACCCAACGTAATCAACCAAAGATTTTTTTTCAATAATAATGTCTCAATAGGAGCTTTAACGAGCTAATGCTTGAATAACACATACCACATATGTTGTTATATAACAATGGATAACATGTAAATAATGAAAGTCCTTAAGTGTAATAAGGACACATAAAATAATCTTCAACAAGTCCAACCATGAGAAAGGAAGTTGAGCACCAAGTAATAAATTGTAAACTGGAACCGAGTAATAAGCGGCCAATAATAAGTTGAATTGAGTGTTGTTAATCTTCTTGAAATGAATAATTAAACCAAGCGTTGCTAGATTCAAGAGTAGTTGCAGGGACTTCTAAAAAACAAAAAAGAGTGAATAAAACAGTAATGGATGCTACTTCCATGCTTACGACATCAGTGATTAATTCGAATACCAAACCAAGAACTAGCCATACCATAAAATCTTAGAGCTTGCTTCAATGTTGTAATTTTGCTGCTACACCTTTAATCAATAGATGATCTCAAGTACAATTTAGTTTGAGACAAGAGGAACTAAAAAGCAAGAGATGCCCACAACAAAAGTTGTCCAATTAATTGACCGTAGCTTCTCATGCTTAAGTATGTTTATAAGCACCAGTAACAACTCCAAACGCCCCAAGCAATACAAATGAGATATGCTTCTTCAATAATATCAACAAGCTGACACACGTGAAGCTTCCTATTAGCAACATCGAATTATCCTTCTTCTTCAATAGCAGACAAAGCCTTTCAAATTAGCATCGCTTCTTCATCGTCGTACAAGATCATACATAAAAAAACGATGATGCATAACTTGTTATCTTCTTGATTAGCACTATATCAGGAGCATAATACCAGTAACCTCTCGGACAACAGTCAACTTTAAAAAATTCAAAATCGGGCTCAATTTTCTAGAACTTCCGAGCTCAATAACTCAAGGACTCAAGAATTCAAGGTGCAAGGTCTCAGTTGTGTTGAACCAAGAGTAGCAAAACGATAATCACTCTTGCTATTGTAACGAAGCAAGAAATCAAATCGAGTTCTCCCTTACTCCTATGCTAATCGAAGACTGCTACAAATATTCTCAAAACAGAGAAGAGAACAAGTATGAAACTTTGTTGTTATTTGAAAGTTAAGGATGAATAACGAGGAGCCTATTTAAGCCAAGAAACTATGAATTCAAGTTCATAAACCATCAAGCCTAGAGAAAGCCAAGATACAGAAATAGTGATCAATGTACAAGATTATTCCATAGTTCCATATAAAACATCTAGTTTCTAAGCTCTCAAACTTCTGGTAAGGAAAATTTATGTTTTCTCTTTTCTATGAACTTTGTTGTTTCAAAACTTTTCTTAAGCAAGGGAAGTTGTTGTTTTCGAACAACAACAATGTGAAACAGAGTTTGCAAGCCAAACTTTTAGATGATTTCCAACAAGCACGAGTAGTGAGTCTTGAAAAATTAAAGGAAAATCAAATACTTACTGCCATACGGGACAACAATGAAATTTCTTCTCAAAAGGCGCACTTTTTGCCTTGAGATAAATTTTTATCGTGTTGGATCTCTAGCTTTGAGTCCTCAAAATCAATCACTGCTCTGATACCATGTCGATTTCTAGGACTCTATAAATTAAGTTTTTTTTGTAAAGGAGAGAAAGAAGAAGAAGAAGGAAAAAGAGATAAGAGATGAGAGAAGTCTAAGAGAGAGAGGAATATGAAAGAACACGTTGGGGAGAAAAGAGGAGGAAGAATAAGGTTATGAACTTTTAGTCTAACCCCCAAGCTTTATTTATAGATGCAAAAAGTGTAAATATTATAAGTATACCCTTCACCTTAAAAGGAGTAAATAAAAGAAAAAAATCATAAGCTAACTACATCAATGACACCCCAACTTATTCATACCTTACAACATCCATATCTAGGATAGTACCCAAGGATAGGGGTGGCATCAAATCGAATCGAGCCCAAACTACCTATGTTCAAGCCTAGCCTCGAGCCTAAAATCGTAATCGAGCTCGAACCCAATAATTTTAACCAAGTTCGAGTTCGAACTCGAGCCAAGTTCGAGCTCCAACCTACATTTAAAACTTTGCATAAAATACATGTTAAATAAATTGTATATAAAATTATGTATGCATTTTACATAAAATTGGATACCTCTACTTAAAATTGGGCATAACCTCTGTAGATTAACCCTGCATAAAATTATTCATAAAGTTGCATAATTATGCATAAACTTTATTCAACTTAGGACAGAGCAGAAAAATAACGTGCATCAAATGCAAATACCCCACAACTAGGGGTGGCATCAAATCGAGCCGAGCTCGAACCTGTCTATGTTGGAGTCGGGTTTGATTTAAATATTTTGAACTCGAGCTCAAGCTGAACCTAGCCTCGAGCCTAAAATCGTAATCAAGCTCGAACCCAATAAGTTTAACCGAGTTCAAGCCCAGTTCGAGCTCTAACCTACATTTAAAACTTTACATAAAATACATGTCAAATAAATTATATATAAAATTATGTATACATTTTACATAAAATTGGGTATAACCTCTGTATATTAACCCTGCATAAAATTATCTATACACTATGCATAAAATTATTCATAAAGACTGCATGATTATGCATAAACTTTATTCAACTTAGGTCAAAGCAGACAAAGAACACACAACAAATGCAAATACCCCACACAACGATTAAAATGAAAAAAACGACTGTCGTCCAAGACAAGCAAAAGTTGCACTAAGATAAAAACCCAATTGTAAACAAATATGGCATGGTTAAAAGCATTTATCCATCTCATATATAAGACGGGATGGAGGTAAATTGATGTGAATAATCTTCAGAGGTGGGTCTTTTCGACTGAGGTTAGTAAAAAATGATGCTAGTTATTGGATTTTCTAACGCACATAATGTCGATGGTTGAGATCGTATAGGGTCTGTATTTTGTATGGTATGAATGTGTGAAACATAAAATAAAGTCAAATAAAACAAATATTAGCGAGCATAACAAAATAGATTGCAAAAGATGAAGGGACGAGTAGATTACCTTACCAACATAGCGGGTGAGGTAAATCCAATGGCATACTATGTGACGGACAAAAGCCCTTCTTCGTTGATTCCCTTGCAACGAGGCTTGCAGCGATGACAATTAGCAACATCAAGTGAGGATATCATAGCATAACCATCAAAGTGAAGTAGGGACCCAAAAATTAGATCCCCCTCTCTCCTTTCAGCTCATGGAAACACTCTCTTCTCGCAAAATTGTCGAAAGTGCTTCAGAAACCAAAAGAAGACTTCGACAAATTCTCCTACCCTCCATACATGGAAAATCGCCGAGATTTCAGAGGATATGAGGGTATGAAAGGAAGCCGAAGCGTCTCCCGGGCTTGATTTCGACGGGGATCATATTGTCTTCGAGTTCGAAATCAGATAGCGTAAGCTGCTCTCTCCAGATGTTCTGACTTTGGACAAAATGGGGGGAATACTGGTTTCTCCCTCCTCTATTTATAGAGGGAGAGAAAATGACAACAAAAGCGTCAGGGAAGGGGGAATGAGAGACAGAGATAGAGAAGAGGAAAAGAAAGTTGCGGGAATTGGAGGGGGAAGAAATCCCGCCTCCGCTGTCGGGCCCTCATTAAGTTAACGAGTTAGACTCGTGAGTTTTTTAACCAAACCATAGTTCGATCGAGCTCGGCTCGTTAACTTAAACGAGTCTGATTGATCTCGAACTTAGATAAACCGAATTGAATCGAATCGAAACTAGCCGAGTTGGTTCGATACCACCCCTACCCAACGACCACTACAACTTTACTATTTTTAGACAAAGGAAAAGTAATGAAAAGTCACCATTGCTTCAATATGAAAAAAAAAAAACTTAAAAGTAAGAAGGCACAACATTTATATATGTATATATTGTATTTTTCATTTTTTATACTTTATATTTTATATTTTTTTAACGTTAAAAGATCGAACTCGACTTGAAGCTATTTCCTTCTCGAGCGGATTAAATGAAGAGAATTCAGCAATCGCGATAAAAAAGAAAAAAAAAAGAAAAAAAAAAGGGAAACGAAGCGAGTTTAGCGGGCTTGGTGACATTCGTCCTCTCCTGAGCAAACGTTCTTGACTGTACAGGCTATGGCTATGACTATCATTTTATGGGCCCCAACAGACTTCCTCCATTGTCTGACTTGCTCCAAATCGAGAAGTTATAAGAGAAGGCGCTGTGTAACAATGTCGCCTGCGCCTGGCCTCTCGAGAGTTTTGCATTTCTTCAGATACACATAAGAGCTTTAGAGGGTTGGGGGGTGAGGATTAATTTGCTTCCCGCGACGTAAGGAATTTCAAAGAAAACCTAAATTGCGTCTTTTACGTAGTGTGCATCCCACCTTAATGCCAAACCTTAATCTTCTTCGTCCTCTTGCATTGCTGTAAATTGCACTTTCTGACCTTAATCTTGTCACTGACTTCTGTTTAGGGTTTTATTTCTTTTTGTATCCAGGGTCATTCTTTGAATGTTGTAGTTACTGTTAGGGTTTTTGTTCTTTCGGGGTTGGACTTTGGGCTAGGTATTCCCTGTCAGACCTTTTTTTTCTTTCTTATAAATCTACTCTTCATTTATTTCTTGATTTATAGAACCCGCGATCTGCTTCAGGTTTGATATTTTTACCCGTTTTTTGTCCTGCTCGGAGACGCCTGTAAGATAGGGTGTTTTAGGTGTTGAATTGGATAGGGATGGATAAAAGAAAGTTGGCAGTTCCCCTTGTTTGTCACGGACATTCTCGTCCAGTTGTAGATTTGTTCTACAGTCCAGTTACGCCTGACGGGTTTTTTCTCATCAGTGCAAGCAAAGGTAAGTGTTCTTCCGTCTTAATTGGATAACCTCTGTATCGCCAATTTTAGTGGCTGATTTAAGTAATAACTGGAATCAGTTAATTTTCTTCAACCATTATAAATCTTATACTTCTTTACGCCGAATATTTTTTACTCTTGTTACTCGTCTGTTTCAAGAAACTTCCTGACTGAGAGCATGACATGTTTCCGTAACATTTAGAATTTAGTCTCTTAACAGTTTTATCACAAATTTTTCATTGAGGAACTAACTCTTAAGCTCAAACTGCAGCTACTCTATGTAGTTGTTACCTCCTTTCAATTTGGGCGGGCGAGGATTGCATCTTGAGTATGATATAAATATGGAATACTTCGCTCACTAAGTTTTATGTTTTAAACATTGCATTGAACTAGTTAAGGAGCTCCGGCACATTGTTTTTAAACTATGTTCTGACACTTTTCTTTGATGCATTTTCAAATTCTTCATCAAGGGACTCCTGGGGTGAACTTGCTAGACATGCATCTTTTACATGCACAATGTTGTATATAGTAACCATATGAATCTCCAGAGAACTAATTCCTGTAGCTGTTCTACTTCTCTCTGTCTTTGCTAAGTTTTCCACTGTCACCTCACATTTGGTTCAGGCATGTAGTTAATTATAAGATGCTTCTCATTCCTGTAGTTCTATAATCAAATTGATGAAGTTTTTGAGTGAATCAGATTCCAGTCCCATGCTGAGGAATGGAGAAACTGGAGACTGGATTGGAACCTTTGAAGGGCACAAAGGTGCAGTCTGGAGTTGCTGCCTTGACACCAATGCCCTGCGTGCTGCATCAGGCTCTGCTGATTTTACAGCGTAAGCTATTCTTTAACATGCATTTTCTTTTCTAAATTTGAGAGTGTTTGCCCATGCACGACAGTTGGTGTTGCACACTTTGTGCCATTTTGAGACTGTTGCTTGGCAGGTTGTCCATTACTGACTTCCAAAAGCTCATACTTGAGCAGTCAGCTTTTGGGTTGGTATGAGATTGTCAGTCTTTGCTGTGTTATAGGCAGTTGAGTTGCACTGGCCATTCTGTATTTCAATCTTAGCCTAAAAGATGCACTCTCTTCTATAATGAAGTGGTCTTCAATTAAATAGGAGAAAAGTGTAGTGAAGCAATCATTAAACATTGAAATATGTTGGTTATGTTTGGAATAGCTTCATTTTCTACATAATATGAGACTTTAGTTGCTTGCATATTTTACATGCAGTTGTTATGTTTTCTAAGAGTCATGTTATTTTCCTTATTTTCCTTTTCTTTTTTTTCATGGATTTTGCTTCACACACTATATTTTGACTGTTCAGATGATGCATACGGAGTTAAGGGTAACTTCATGTTTAGTTTGTATTTGACATGCTGACCTTCGCGTAGATAGTTTCAAATCCAACATTGAAATAGTTTTTCAATAGTTCCAAAAGTACTTATGTAGATTGCTTGAACAATAAGTCCTTATTTAGTGTCTCAGTATGGATAACAAGAAAATTTGATCTATATATTGATGATGAAATGGACCAGATTTTTTCTATTTTTAATAAAAACTTGAATGGTTGATGATATTTGATGTAACAGTTTTGAGGAATTTACATTTGTAAATATGTTGTATTTTCTGTTGATTTTTTATTGTTTTGGTCAGTGTCAGACAAATGCAGCCTTAGTTGAAGTAAAGACAATAATCTGAATGGATGGTGATAAAAACCAAGTTATTTCCCACTTAAAAATCTCATAACTAATTGGGGACTAACTTCAATGCCAATTGGTGGCTCCCGAAGTAGATCCACACTCATGAGACTTGTGTCAATATTGTAAATTAATAACACTTCCCATGTGGTCATTCAAATTGTTTTTTTACAATTTTCATGAAACTTGTACTTGTGCATCTTCAAACTCCAAGTTAGTAACTTGCCCTCCATGGGATACTACAGGAAAAAGTGATTTCTATTGCATGATATACTTGACCTATTAGTATGGGTCAACTTGTGTATTGACATTTTGTTTTTTGTTTTCTTTTCTTGTATCAACACTTACTAATTGACTTGGTACTCATGGCTTTAGTTGAAACTATTTTTTTTAGCATACTCGTTGTAGAGTGTGAAATAGAGGTTCATTTGCCTTCTTTTTGTCTCCACACTATTTTCGCAAAAACACTTCACCAAAATTTTTATATATAACACTGGGTGAATGTTTTATTTGTTTCTGGAACAAAAATCCCCATTGCCCACCTAGTTCTGTAAATAGTAGTGAACCAGGTGGGCTGCTACTTGAACTTCATAAATCCTCTCCCAATGCTTGCTTCATGAAGAGCTGTTACTTAGAGATAGTCATTTATTTTTTCCAACTAAAAAAAGAAAGAGACTTGAAGTATCTATTTTTTTCTTCTGCATCAGGCAGATATGGAAGTGATAATGTCTGTTGTTTGGTTGTTAAGGGTGAGTATGGGTTTGGCTGACATTGAGATTTCAGCCTCCATGAAGATTCTTCTTTGGTCTCCACAGAAGGATTTTAAATTTTTGGAGTCTTACTCGCTAAAATTCCTGTGTAGGAAAAAAATCCTTTGTAAAGCTCTTTTTTTTAATAGTTTTTATTATTTTTGGTTATTTTTTAAGATCCTCTACTTTCAGTTCATACTTTTAATATTTCGAAATTTGCATTGAGGCCTTACTATTAATAGAATTATACAAAGTAGGAATTATATTGTAAATCAGACACCTTATAAACCAGGTTTTTTCTTTAATTGCCCTGATATCTAGGTGATAGAACTTTAGGACTACTCAGTTTAGTAAGTGTTGTGGATGCTGCTTTATTTTTGAATGGTAATGAGTTTTTATTCAGAAGCTGTGCACGATTACTCAGTTACTCAGTCTAGTAAGTTGTTGTGGGTTGCTGCGTTATTTTTGAATGGTGATTAGTTTGTATTTAAAAGCAGTTCAGGATTACTCAGTCTAGTTAGTGTTACGGGTACTTCTTTATTAGGTGATTTATTTTGTATAGTGATGAGATATTATTTTAAAGCAGCAAGAAGACGAGGATATACAGTCTAAACAGGGGCAAAGACAGAGGGACCAACAATCTTGTGATGCAGTTGTAGGAAAATAATGATATACTTGTTAGATAAATCACCATTTGAAAGAACTGTAGATAACGGTGATTATGTTGCACAGCTATCTCAGTCTGAATGTTTAGTGGCTTTTGCTTTATTATCATAGTCATACTACTTGTGCATGTCCATGATTATTCCATGACCTTTTGGAAGTTTTAGAAGTTTTCTTTGCTATGGTAGTAAATTCACCATATATGCTGATGGATTTAGATGCTTCATTTCAGGAAAATTTGGGATGCTTTAACTGGGGACGAGTTACATTCATTTGAGCACAAGCACATAGTTCGCGCGTGTGCCTTTTCAGAGGTATGTTAATTTACCTTTTGTTCCATGAATCTTTTTCCTCTTGCAGTGGAACTTGGATCAATGTGCTTTCTCCTTTTTGTTTTATGCTTTTGTTTTAATCATAGTGGGGCAATTCTAAAATCTCTTTTGCTCTGTTGTTTTATGGGTGCATGTGCTAGAGACCTTCCCACTTTTCCCTAGCTCTATCATTTGTAAAAAACCATCAGTCATTTGTCTGCTATAGTGCACAATTCAACTCCTCATGAAGTTTGATCCCCCCTCCCCTCCTAATGCAGCGCGATGATTAGATTCAAGGAATAAAAAAATTGAATGCTTCTTGTAGAGAATGGGTAATCTAGATTTCAGCATCAACTTAGAAAATTACAATCTAGATTCAAGTTTAATGGGTAAAACTTGAAGAACAGAAAGTAGGGTTTTTTAAGCCATTAGGAAAAATAGTTAACAGAGAAAAACACCAATAAGTTTATCTGAAAGAGAACAAAAACCAGAACCTTATTCAATTGCAAAAGAGTGATTTCCAGGTTACATATGGAGGTTTTTTATAGGCTTAAAAAAAAAAAAAGAAGAAGAAACTCCTTTGCTGTCCACAATAGGAAATAGACCCCAATTAGAACTTTCTGAATCTAGTTCTACTTACTGGAAAAGAAACTCGAAATGGGAAAATTTTTAATTTAAAGAATTGTAAACTTTTGGCTATACTAATTTGGAAACAAAGACCCAAACTTAAAACAGGAAACTACCACTAGAAAATACTTTCTAATTGAAGTTCTAACCAAAACAACAAGTTGCTAAAATATAAATTTACTTGTCTACTTAAAACTTTTAATTTTAGTGTGCTTGAAATAGGAAATTGCAACTTAAAAAGACTTTCTAATTTAAAAGCTTTCTATTCTTGGAACTTGAGCCCAAAATAGGAAACTTAGACCTCTTCAAATTGAGTCTCCTTTTCTCTTTTTTCATAAACATGAGAGATTTTGGGGTGATCTCTTATCGTAGATATTCTTTGGCTAGATCTCCATATTGGCATGTGCGGCATTATTCTCCTCTTTTGGAGAGGAACTCATCCTTGAGTTCTCTCTCTTGTGTTCCTGTTAATAAGGAAAAGATGCTTCACATTAAAAGACATCACGAACTTGAAAGTCAGTAGTTAGTTCCACATTGTTAGCATTGTCATTCATCTCTGCCAATATCTGCAAGGTCCAAGCTTCTTGGTTTTCAGCTTATGATATTCACAGCTAGGGTAACATTCTTTAGAAAGATTAATCCAACCTTCAACACCAACTTGAAAAACAAGTTCATGTCTATACTTGTTGGCATGTTCTTTGTATTTTGAATACCTGACTTCAATATTTCATGGGCTTCCACATGTATTGCCTTCAAATAAGAAATCATATATGTGGCTGTCTTATTTGGACATCCAACAGTAGGAATAGGAATAAGATCAAGAGCACCTTGCAGTTTGCGATCATAGATTATCTGAAATGAAGAAAAGTTTGTAGTCCCATTCTTAGGACAATTGATCTCTAATCCCAATCTTGGTAAGGTTAAATCCCAATTCTTGTATTCTTTGACACGAGTCTGCAACATATGGCCCAAAGTTCTGTTCTCAACTTCTGTTTGACCATCTGTTTGAGGGTGATGTAGAGTGCTGAATTTTAAATCAGTTTCTAATTGCTTCCACAAGTTCTTCCAGGAACTGCTCAAAATTTGGTTCCCTGTTAGAAACTATGGATTTTGATAATCCATAACATTGAACAACTTTTTTGAAGAAGAGTTCATCCACTTTGCTTGCATCATGAGTGAATTTGCAAGGTATAAACTTGGCCATTTTAGAGAATCTATCATCTGCTACAAAAATATTATTCCATCTACTCTTTGTTCGAGGCTAGGACTTTCTCGTTCTAATCCTTTTTGCACCAACTCCTCAACTTGTATTCTCAGCTCTTCATGTTCCTTTGGTGACATGCGATAATGCGGCTTGTTTGGCAAAATAGAATCCAGTACTAGCTCAATTGCATGTTGTATATCTCACATGGGGAACAAATCTGAGAGTAGATATGTGGGAAACACATCCTGGAATTCATCTAGAACTCCTTGGACATGTCTGAGATAGTTAAAATCTCCTTTGGTGTAGAGTGATACTTAGAGATGAGAGCAAAAACTGCTTTACTGGTTTTCAATTTTTGCTCAAAATCTACCAAAGCAAGATATGCAATAAACATGGACTTGGTACGAAGTCTAGCGTCTTTTACTGGCCGAAGAATGACTTTTTGCCATTAACAAGGAAATTATATGTATTCTTCTCCCTATTATGTATAGTTTTTTGAGCAAATTGCCAAATTCTTCCTAGCTGGAATTGACATGCCTCCATGGGGATAAATAACATCACACCAAATGGTGTTCGTGCACCTATATCCAATTCTAAAAGTAACTAAGCATCTTCGAGACACTTGCACTTCATTGGCATTATTGAACCATGCTAGTTTGTAAGGATGTGGGTGGACTTCGGTCTTCAAGTTTAGTTTAGAAACTGCATCTTATGAGATCACATTCTCATTACCACTTGAATAAATAATAACCTTTGCTGTTAACGAGCCAAGCTCGACCAAACCATGGTTCGGTTCGAAAACTTGTGAGTCGGCTTGTTAACTTAACGAGGGCCCGAGGGTGGAGGTAGGATTTCTTCCTCCCCTCGTCTGCTGTCACCGATCCTTATCACCACCTAGCCCCTCTTGCAACTTTCTCTCCCTCTTCTCTGTCTCCGTCTCTCATTCGCCACTCCCCGACGCTTCTGCCATCATTCTCTCTCCCGCAATAAATAGAGGAGGGAGAAACCAGGATTCCCCCCTTCTTGTCCAAAGTTGAAAATTTTGGAGAGAGTAGCTTACAGTGTCCGATTTCAAACTCGAAGGCAATCTGATCCCCGCCGAAAATTGAGCTTGGGAGACACTTCGGCTTCCTTTCGTACCCTCGTATGCTTTGAAATCTTGCCGATTTTCCATGTGTGGAGGGTAGGAGAATTTGTCGAAATCTTCTTTTTGTTTCTGAAGCGCTTTTAACAATTTTGCTAGAAGAGAGCGTTTCCGTGAGCTGAAAGCAGAGTGGGGGATCTGATTTTTAGATCTCACTGGATGCCGCTAATTGTCGTCGATGCAAGGCTCATTGCAAGGGAATCGACTAAGAGGGGCTTTTGTCCGTCATACAGTCCGCCACTGGATTTACCTCACCCGCTATGTAGGTAAGACGATCTACTCGTTCCTTCGTTTTCTGCAATCTGTTTTTTTACGCTCGCTTTGACTTTATATTATGTTTCACACATTCATACCATACAAAATACAGAGATTCTGTAGAGCTTTATACGATCTCAACTATCGACATTATGTGCGTCAGAAAATCCAATAACCAACATCATTTCTTACTAAACTCGGACGAAAAGATCCACCTACGAAGATTCTTCACATCAATTTACCTCCATCCCGTCTTATATATGTGATGGATAAACTCCTGTAACCATGCCATATTTGTTTACAATTTTATCTTAGTGCAGTTTTTGCTTGTCTTGGACGACAATCGTTTTTTTCATTTTAATTGATGTGGGGTATTTGCATTTGTTGTGTGTTCTCTGTATGCTCTTACCTAAGTTGAATAAAGTTTATGCATAATTATGCAGCCTTTATGAATAATTTTATGCAAAGTGTATAAATAATTTTATCCAGGGTTAATATACAGGGGTTATACCTAATTTTAAGTAGAGGTCATGCGGTCATGACCAATTTTATGTAAAATGTATACATAATTTTATATACAATTTATTTGACATGTATTTTATGCAAAATTTTAAATGTAGGTTGGAGCTCGAGCTCGAACTCGGTTAAAATTATTGGGCTTGAGCTCGATTACGATTTTAGGCTCAAGGCTAGGCTCGGCTCAAGCTCGAGTTCAAAATATTTAAATCAAGCCCGGCTCGAACATAGGCAGGTTCGGGCTCGACTCGATTCGACGTCACCCCTACTCCCATCTTCATGGACTAGCAATTCCTTTTGAGGACATTGAGATTTATAATGACCAAATTTGTAATGTTTGGCTTAAGTAGGTGGGTTTGGAGATGGAACTTTGGATAGTTGGTCTATTCGATAGTGAGGGTTTAATTGAGGTACTGTTGGCTATAAAAATTTTGGGTACTGTTTTGGATGGTGGTAGGCTTGGAAGAGTGTTGGCTATACTACTACCAAAGAAACTTGGCCTTTTGGATAGCATCGAAAACTTCCATTATAGATTTGAAATGTAATTTTTTGCTTACGCGAGGTTTTAGGCTGCTAAGTTATCTTGCCACTTTGTCCTCTTGACTTTGTCAAACTCTAAATATAGCAATTAGCTTATGAAAATTTTCAATATATTCATAAACAAAATGTTAAGCTGGAGTGAGCTTGTTAGACCTCTCAACCCTGGTTTTTTTATAAGTGAAAGGAAAAAACTCTTTATTCATAAGATGCTTGATGTGTTTCCATCTTTGAAGTTCTTCTTGAAAAGTTTCTTTCGGTGTATGTTGAGGGTTTGCCTCCAAGCAGCTTGTCCTTTTAATCTACTTGCAATCATGAAAACTTTGACGTCAGGCCGAAACTTCTTGATTTTGAATACACTGTTAATGATATATGTCCTATGTATATAATCATCTGTTTCTTGTCCACCATTAATATTCATGAATGTCCACTTTAAAACCAGAATCCCATTTGATATTTGGAGTATCGTGGGACTCCTTTTTGGCAAAATTATTGTCATGATTTTTCTCATAAACTACTTGGACGTGAGCCCTTGATTGGTGATGGTTGGCTTGGATCAAGTGGCTGAGGGGTTACTAACTCCAAAAATTTATCTCCAATTTGAAACTTCCAGCTCTATAAAGCTTTGAAAATTGTCAAAGAATTAAATCAAGCTTGCAGCTCATCTCCACTCGTAGCTCCTCTTGGGCTTTTAGGAACTCCTCACAGGTGATTGTGCTTTGATTTGCTTCCATATTTCTATTACAATGAAATTAACGAATTCCTTGAGTTGTATGAAAGGTGCCTGGAATCTGACCTAAAACGTGAACCATACTTTTGATACCATTTTGACACAGTATAGTGTTTTGGATTCAAGGAATAACAAAGTTGAATGCTTCTTCTAAGAGTATGGGTGACCTAAATTTCAACAACAATTTAAAAAACTACAATCTGGATTCAAGTTTAATGAGTAAAACTTGAAAGACAAAAAGTAGGGTTTCTACAGCTATTGGAAAGAATAACAAACAGAGAAAAAAACACCAAAGATAAGTTTATCCAAAAGAGAACGGAAACTAGAACTTTGTTCAATGGCAAAAGAGTGATATCTGGGTTACATATGCTGGCTTTTATATGCATACAAATTAACCAAAGGGAAACTCCTACGCTGTCCACAATAAGAAATAAACTCCAATCAGAACTTGTTTAGTCTAATTCTACTTGCTGGAAAAGAAACTCAAAACAGGAAATTTTTTCTAACTTAAATTGTTAACTTTAGTTTGGCATAAATTGTTAACTTTAGGCTATACTAATTTAGAAAAAAAGACACAAACTTAGAATAGGAGACTACCTCTAGAAAAGATTGAAGTTTTTCACCTAAACAGCAAGTTGCATAGTTACTTGTCTAGTTAACACTTCTAATTTCACTATGCCTGAAATAGAAAATTGCAACTAAAAGAGACTTTCTAATTTAGGACTTATTATTCTTGGACATTGAGCCCAAAATAGGAAATTTAACATGAGATATTTTGGGGTGATTTCTGGTCTTTAGATATTCTTCAGCTAGCTCTTTCACATTTGCATGTGTTGTATCCCCTCTCCTCTCCTTCTGACAGTTGGCTAAAGGTAAACTGTGATGAGAGCTGCATACGTATCTTCTTCATGGGGCATTTTGGGGTTATTTGAGACCAGAATGGAATGATAAAGTAGCTTACTTGGGGCCTGCTGACCACTATCACTCAGCAAATGCCGAACTATTGGCAACCCTAACTGGAATATGAAGCGGTTATCAGCCCCAGTGATCATAGAAATGGATTCATTTTTGTGTTCAATTGGTTATCAAAGCATGCTTCATTCTCCTAGAGAGTTAAGACATATCTTTGACAAAATTACACCAAGGAGCTCCAAAGTCAGGTTGTTTAGCAGCACAACTTGAGGGCTGCCAACAGTGTACCCGATGCTCTTGCAAAGGAAGGTGTGTTTCATAATGTATTATTGATGGAGGATTCTCTCCTTCTTCCTTCTATGAGCATAGGATTTACCTCTCACGTTTGCTGACTTTGTTCTCTATGAAATTTAATGAATTTCCCACGAGTGCAAGATAAAAGTGTCATTACATGTAAAAGAGAACTCTTTGTGTTAGTTTGAATCAAGAGTTCCCTATTACATAATTGTCAACAAGTTTTGTGGTTTATCATTTGAATCTATCCTTTGTTGCAATTTGTGGTATACCATTTTCCCAGTTATTTCTTGTGGTGCATTCTTTGAAAAAGATCTGATGCATTGTCTATTTGTGAGATTTTTACTGTCAATGATCCGATGTATTGTCTATTTGAGATTTTTACTGTCAATGATCTGATGTGACTACCTAAGGCCGTTTGGTCTAGTGGTATTCTGTTTACATTAGGTGCGTCAGGTCGCGACTTCGAATCGTGCTATGCCCCTCTAAAAAAAATGAAAAAAATGATCCGATGTGACTGCCTTTTCACAATTTTGTTTATTGTCTCCACTTATATGTTTTTGTTAAGGAATATTCCCACATGGATTTGTGAGTACAAAGATCTTGAGTTTATTACTTAGGAAAGAGATTTCCTAAGTTGGCTAGTCAGTTTGGGATGGGCCTTGGACCCAACTTCTCATGGTATCAGAGCAGGTACTCATATGTGGGCCTACACCTAAAACTATCCACTTGTAGAGCCACAAAAGATGGCCTACACCTAAACTATCCACTTGTAGAGCCACAAAAGAGGACCTACACCTAAACTATCCAACCACAAAAGAGGGCCTACATCTTTTCAAAAAACAAAAGAGGGCCTACTCCTAAAATTATCCACTTATAGAGCCACAAAAGAGGGCTTACACCTAAATTATCCATTTGTAGAGCCACAAAGAGGGCCTACACGTGAGGGGGAGTGTTAAGGAATAATCTCACATGGATTAATGAGTACAAAGATCTTGAGTTTATTACTTGGGAAAGAGGTTTCCTCAGTTGACTAGTCATTTTGGGATGGGCCTTAGACCAAACTTAACAGTTTTATGTGCTATTAATTTTTTTTTTTTTTCCTGTGCTGTTACATGGTTTCATTTTTAAAATTGAGATGCAACTCTACTGTTTCAAAAATATTAGTTTCATTTTTATTGGCTTTAGTTCCAATGCTGTTGCTTATGCTAGCATTTTCACTTTTTCATCATTCTGATGTTTGTTACAGGATACACACCTCTTGCTTACTGGGGGGATTGAGAAGATCCTTCGGATTTTTGATTTGAATCATCCAGATGCTCCTCCAAGAGAAGTTGATAAATCGCCTGGTTCGGTTAGAACTGTGGCTTGGCTTCATAGTGACCAAACTATTCTAAGTTCATGTACTGATATGGGCGGCGTGAGGTATACAACTGTGAAAATTTATTCCGTTGTCTTTTCTTATTTATAGTTTTGTGCATTTTACATTGATGGGTTGCGGAAATATTTTCACATCCACATTTACAACATTTTTAGTGGGCGTTGTGGCCCTCTAAGATTTTCTTCAAGACATGGTTGGTAAACGACCTTAATGCTTCATGCAAGAAGTGCTGTGCTTGGTATTTGCTCATGCTTTTAAGGTGATTTGAGTGTAGAAGGATTCATGAGAACTATGACTATTAAAAACAAAACTAGAAAGGATACATAAAGTCTCTTGACAGGCATTTTATGTTTTTTGTTATGCAAGTATTATTGATCAGCAAGATAAAGTCATTGACTCCTGTTTGTTTTCCCAAGTTAGGGAGCTCTGCATTCAGGATTCCAGTTGTATTGAGTCTGTCAGGCCTGGCGTGGCTCAACCTCAGCTTTTATTTCTATTTTAATTTTTTATTGGGAACTTTGCAGATTATGGGATTTGAGAAGTGGTAAAATTGTCCAAACCCTTGACACTAAAGCTCCAGTAACGAGTGCAGAAGTGAGTCAAGATGGACGTTATATCACAACATGTGATGGATCTTCGGTGAAATTCTGGGATGCCAATCAGTAAGTTTCTTTTTGGCTTACTGTCATTAAATAATCTTTTCTCTGTATCATCACTGTAGTTAGACATAATTTGTTTGCTTTTAGTTTTGGGCTGGTCAAGAGCTACAATATGCCATGCCCTGTGGAGTCAGCTTCTCTGGAACCAAAACTAGGGAACAAATTTGTAGCCGGAGGAGAAGACATGTGGATTAGACTTTTTGATTTTCATACCGGGGA
The DNA here is from genome assembly GCF_029961685.1 of Aristolochia californica. Taxonomy (NCBI): domain Eukaryota; kingdom Viridiplantae; phylum Streptophyta; class Magnoliopsida; order Piperales; family Aristolochiaceae; genus Aristolochia; species Aristolochia californica. The sequence continues at coordinate 9,951,980 of NW_027181815.1, forward strand.
AGAGATCGGTGAGTACTTCAATCTAGGAGAGGTTCTTATGTTATGGTTCAGAGAGCGGGTGAATTAAACTTGGCTTGTTTAGTTGCATGAATTTATTCTCTATACTTGGGATGCAGCATGTAACAAAGGTCACCATGGCCCTGTGCACTGTGTACGTTTTTCACCTGGTGGTGAATCTTATGCATCTGGATCCGAGGATGGAACCATCAGAATTTGGCAGACGGGTCCTGCTTCGCATGAGGAACCTGAAGCCTTTTCAGCAAATGGATCATCTGGCAAAGTGAAGGTAACTGTTGATGATGTGGCACACAAAATCGAGGGCTTTCAGATTGCTGGAAAAGATGCCCAGAATGATGAGAAGGAAGATGGTGGAAATAGAGATGCCTGATGCAACTCGATGCGTTTGTGTTAGTTAGATGGGAGTTGGGGAATGCTCAAATCCTATCTTTTCATCTCTGGGAATAAACTGGCTTAGTTTTATACAAGTTCTGATCAATTTTATCTGATTATTATCCATTAGACTTCTTTACTTGTCTGTCTACATATATAAATATTAGGGTAATTTTATTTATTTACTTATATATTGATTATTAAAAGGAAAAGATAATTTTAAAAATTTGCCCCATTTGACACACCAAATAAATCTTAATGAACAATCCTAGCTCAAACTCAAAATTTCTGTCTCCCCCATCCCTTCACTGTCTCTCTGGTTTTCCAATTTTACTTGAGAGCTTTGATGATTGTATAGTTTTTATGTTTGTTCTTAATTGGTTATTAGTAGCAATTTAACTCAACATATTGGTTGCACCCAGCTTGTTGCTCCTTAATTATAAGAATGTCAATTACTTTATTATATTTATAATAATATTTAATTATCTATTTATCATTGAAATTGATTTAAGACAAAAATAAAAAATTAGAATAAAAATAAATTAATTTTTTGGACAAAATGAAGAAAATCACGATGAGTACAATAAAATCTTGTCACTTGCAAAATGCTATCACACCAACCGTAACTATCATTCCAGTGGCCGTTTCGTCATTTGACAGTCACCCGGTCTGAACTGGAGACGTCCACCTTCTTCCGATCCCTTCATAGATCTCCGACATGATTCTTACCGAAGCTCATTAGAGAATGTCGGGGAAAGGCGCAAAAGGTCTGCTCACAGGCAAAACTGGACTCAGCGCCGACAAAGACAAGAAGAGACCCGTTTCCCGTTCTTCAAGAGCTGGCCTTCAGGTACCTACATTGCTAAATTTTCTGTTTCTTTTCTGGTTATTTTTCTTTTTTACCTTTTACTTTAACATTTTGACAAGATGATTACTTAGTTGTATCGTGTTTTATACGAGAATGAGATTGTTTTTGACGTAATACAAGGAGAGAAAGAGAGAGGTCTCGCATTGTTCAGTGAGTTCTCAATTGTGTTTTTCTTAGATGAGGTCGTCTTTTCTATTTAGATTTGAATTATTTTGTGGTTTTCTGGAATCCTTTTTGAGTTTTGTTGTTATTAAGTTTGTGAGGGAGATCGCCGATTACAACAACGGATGTAAACTTATGGCAACTGATGCTAACGTAAAGGACGAGCTAAGTGGAGTTCTGGCGTGGTTTATGCAAATCTTTGTTGCCCACAATAGGAGCAATTTTTTAGTAATAGAAACGCTTAAACGTTGATTATTCTGTTTTAACCAAAGTTGGCAGTTTTCACTTTTGGAGTATGTGTGGTGTAAAAAATGTGCAAACATGTTTTTTTTCTTTCTCCCATCTACAGAGATCTATGGAATGCCTGCTTCAGAACAGATCCAATATTAGATATCAGAAGTACCACCTGTGGTTTGGGTGTTAAATAGTCTCTTACAACTTTTTCATAGTTATTTCTCACAAAAAAAAAAAAAATCAACTTTTCATGTCTCTTTAGTTTTTGGGTGATTGCCAGATGTTAACAGCGTGGTCACTGCATGAGATAGGTTTCTAGACCTGCAATTTTCCAGGAACTGGGATACTTGAAATATCATTCTTGTTTTTCTTTCTTTTTTCTTTGTTAGGGTTTGGAGGAAGAGGGGATGGAGGAATGATAATGGGTGTTCTTTGTTTCTGAATTCTTCAGCTGGTCGACTGTTATAAAAAAATAGGAAATTTTTTTATGCTGAGTTGCATGAGTGCTATAATCAAATCCTAAACTTGCAAGGCTACTTTTTCTTGCATACTTTCATCCATTGTTTTTCATTAATCTATGTTGGTTGCTCTGATTGCTCCATTTGTACTTGCATGAAGATAATTGTCAACAGAGAGTACACAGCAAATATTGCAGAATGTGCCGGATATATCGATACTAAAACTTACAGCTAAATATGAATCTGCATAAAAAACAGTTGCTTCAAGCCTTTGAAGACAAAATATTAAATATTGCTTTATCCAGTCCAAAGGTCCACGTAGGTATTAAGCACAAAAATACAGGCTTTTTCTCCCTTCCTCTTGCTAATTTTAGTATTCATGAAATAAATCTTCTGATGCTGTTACACTAATGTATCTTGGAGTGGAAAGATCATCTTCAGTATCAAATTTTCTTCATCTTGAATCATCACTAGGTTGTCATAGATATCAGTCAATACATGTATTAAAGCAACTGTATTCTTTTGGGCAACTTAAATCTTTTATACTGAAGAAACAACTCTCTTCCACCATCTTCACTTGGCGGATAGTCAGGCTAAAAAATATGTTTTTCTCCAACAGCTTGTTGTGGAGGAAGGTCCTGTTTAGTAAGGTTTGTATTATTCTGTCTCAGTAATATATTCACACTTTTTTCAAAAAAAAAAAAAAACTCTCTTCCACCATCTTGTAAGTGTGTGAATCTCATTGACTATGTCTATTGGAGAATCTTTCAATACCAGTAACCTGCAGCCTTTTCTCATCATTTAGTTTCATTTTGTCAAGTCTCAGTGGATTGAATATGGACTTGCACCCACTATAGAGTATATGTGGCACTGTTTGATGGTTTGGACCTGGATCCAACTATTTGGAGTTCCAGTCTTAATAAGCCAGATAGATGCTCAAATAGCCCTGTTATTTTTGAAAGTCTTACTTGAAAGCAGTAGGAGCCTGCCTGAAAATTATCTCGTAGAAGGATTCAATAATGTTAGTTTCTAAGGCTGGTCATAGGAAATCTGACGTCAGCCAACAAAGATCTTATCCATGGCATTTCACCACTGCATGTGCCATTACTCAATATTCAGCTTCATTGCTTGACTTTGCAACAACATTTTGCTTTTTTATTCTCCACGTGACTGGATTTCTACCAACCATAGTGCAATAGCTTGAAGTAGATTTCTTATTATCTGGTGAGTCTGCATCTGTATAACGTTCTACATTCATATGACCATGAGGCTTGTACAACACCCCTTGTCTAGGAGATCTTTTAAGATTCTAAAAGATTCTTTTCAATGCTTGCCAGTGAGTAGTCTGTGGCTCATGCATGAATTAACTGATAACACTTAGAGTGAAGAAAATATCTAGTCTTGTTACAATGAGGTAGATCAACTTGTCAACCAGCCTTTGAAATCTTCCAACCTCTACATCATGATCTGAGCCAACACATAATTTTACATTCAGATCTATAGGGGTGTTCATTAGTCAACATCTAAGGATACCTGTCTCGTCCATCAAGTCTAGTTCATATTTTCTTTGTGACAAAATTATACCCTATCTAAATTGTAGGACCTCAATCCAAAAGAAATATTTCAACAAGCCAAGGTCTTTAGTCTGGAAATCTTAAAATAGATCTTTGACTACGTGAATGCCCGCCAACTCTTTTCCTATCGAGATCATTTAATCCACATAGATTGCCATAACAATCACATTCACATTAGTATGTTTCACAAACACTGAATGATCAACTACACACCGCTTAAAACCTAGATGCATTGAACTTTTCAAACCAGACCATCGGTGACTGTTTAAACCCATAAATAGATTTCTGGAGTCGGTAGACCTTCCCCCTCAACCACAAATCCGAGGGGTTGTTATAAATAGACTTCCTCCAGTAAATCGTTGTTAAGAAAGACATTCTTCACATCTAGTTGATAAAGAGACAACTTAAAATTTGCAGTAAGAGAAATGTGAATACTACCTACTTATGCTTTATAACCGGTGAAGCTTTTTGCTACCAACCATGCTTTAAGTCATGCAATGCTGCCATCCGGGTTTTGTTTGATGGTAAACACCCATCTAGGGGTGGGTATTGGGTCGGGTTTTACGGGGAACCCGATCTGATCCGACTAGAAAACCTTGGTTCGGGTTTTTCATTTCACCCTGTGAGTTGGGGATGGGGCGGGAAAAAAACCCGTTGGGTTTCGGGTCAAGGATTGGTTTTCCCAAACCCCCAACCCAAAGACGAGACAGATATAAAACGGAGTTGAGACAGGTCGGATTGATGGGAACATGAAGGGGATAGGTCGGGTTTATGGGAACGAGGTAGGGACGGGGTTAGAAGGATGGTGATCGGGTCAGGGTCGGGTTTGGAGCTCCGGTTTTTTTTTTTGGGTTTAGGTTTCGTGGTCGGGGATCAAATTCAAGTTTTCAAGTCATATTCGTATTCATGGCTGCCATCTCTTTTTTCTTGGCAACTTTCTACCTTGGATGTTGAAGAACCTTTTAATATGATTGGGAAATAGGTATGGAGGATAAGACTGTAATAAAGGAACAACAATTGAAAGATAACCAGTGAGTATAAACAAAGTTGGAAATAGGGTGAGATGGGGATGACTATTGGGTGAAAGCATGAGACTCTTTATGAATTGCAATAGGTATATCAACATACTGGGGTCCAAACACAATAGGTGAGCTAGGAGTATCACTAACCTTAGAAGTGTTCACAGACTACAGGAGATTGGTTGGCCAACGGTGTAGTAGTCTCAGAGGGTATCATCCAGTGGCTATTTCAATGGCACTATGGGTCTCGACATGGCAGGAGTAGTAGGGAAGCCTGGTGGAGACTTGGTAGAATAGAAAGGCTGATCTTCAAATAAGCTAACATCAGCCAAAACAAATTTTTTTTGCGTGAATGGATGATAACAAATATACCCTTTTTGTGTTCTAGAGTATCCTAGAAAGATGCATTTGAAGTCTTTTGGATAAAGTTAACTAGGTGATAAATTATGAACGAAGCATACACATCCAAACCAAGTGGTAAAGGAAAAGCATGATCTTCATGGACAAGTGTTGAATAAAGGGAAACATTATGAAGCACATTGGAGGGCATTCATTTAATGAGATAACAAGCCATCAAAACTGTGTAAGGCCAATAAAAGTGAGGAACATTCATGGTAAAGGCATGTACTACTACCTCTAATAGACGTTTAATTTTTCTTTCAACAACACCTTTTGTTGAGGTGTATAAACACATGAGTTCTGATGTATAATACCTTGTTCAAAAAAAAAAAAAAAAACTCGGATGAGAGTTATTTGCGTGCATTATCAGATTGAAGAACTTTAACTTTTGATTGAAATTGAGTTACAACCATTGCACAAAAAGATTTAAAAATAGATGAAACTTCAGATTTTTCTTTCATGAGAAACAACCATGTAAAATATAATCATTGTCAAAGATAACAAAATATTTGGATTGAGTAATATTAGATACCTTTAATGGTCTCCAAACATTTGAGTGTACTAATGAATACGAAAATGCAAGGAGGTTCTATGATGTTTACTCAATTGACACATTTCACAAAATGAGTTAGAGAAATACTGCAAAGAAGGAATTAAGAACTGTAAAGTAGGTAAAGAAGGGTGGGCAAGCCTATTATGCCATTATAGAGCTTGTTGATCTAAAGTTGCCATATCTAAAATGATATGGTTGTCTAAAACATAAAGTCCTCTTTGCTCATGACCTCCACCAGTCACCTCCTTGGTTTGTACGTCCCGAAAAACACAATGAGATGGAGAGAAAAAAGTTACATAGTAACCAAGTTTCTTAGGTAACTGACTTGTAGACAAAATACTCAATGGAAATTGAGGCACCAAGAGAACATTAGAAAAAGAGAGGGATGGTGATGGATGACTGAACCCAATGCCTTGAACTCAGTTTGAGATCCATCAGCAATAGAAACACATAGGTAATAGGGCAAGGAGATGAAGTGAATAAGTGACCAATTTGTCCAGTCAAATGTCTAAAAGCTTCTGAGTCAATAATCCAAGGGGAAGGGCTATAGAACAAAAAAGAATGTATACCTATTGTAGCAATTGTGGTAGGAGTAGTCTTGGAGGTAGAGTTAAACATACTCTGGATTTTTTATAGGGATTCATAGTCCTCATTAAAAAAAAGGACTCGTTTACCTTTGGTTGGATTTGAAGGTCCTTCGTCCTTTGTTTCACTTGTTAAAGCTTGATTGGTTGTAGCTAACTCAGGTGTTCCATGGAGCTTCCAACATGTCTTTGCTATATAATTTTGCTGCAGTAGGTATAGTGTCTTTGTTGTGGATCAATACTTCTACCCCTACCTCTACCTTGGCTATTTCTACTTCTTCCTCGTGTACTAGTACTTTCGCCTCTTCCTTAAGAGTACTTAGCAGATGTCTTTGTTTGTATGACTTGAGACTTTGAAGGTGGGATTGGAATATGAAGCATTGTTGCTCATATATCATTAGAGGGTTTGACTGTCGAGCTAAGAATTTGTGACTTTGCAACCTCAAGATATGTCCCCCTATTTGGTATTAAACATCGTCTAAAATACATCATAAAGCTTCTATAGATTGTCAGGACTAGAATATAACTTGGCACACGTATCCTAAATATCCTTGCAATCTAAATGAACAACAATTTTAGCAACATGTTCTTCCATGCTATAAAAGCTTCCATGCTAAGTGATAACCAGAGTATCCTCTTTGAAGTAATTTTTGTAAGCAACATTTTCAATGTCTATTGTTAAATTGGGTCAAAGGCCCTATCCCAAAATGACTAGCCAACTTAGGAAACCTCTTTACCAACTAATGAACTCAAGATCTTTGTACTCACTAATCTATGTGGGACTATTCCTTAACACTCCCCCTCACGTGTAGACCCTCTTTTGTGGCTCTATAAGTGGATAATTTAGGAGTAGGCAGTTTAGGTGTAGGCCCTCTTTTTTGTGGCTCTATAAGTGGATAGTTTTAGGTGTAGGCCATCTTTTGTGGCTCTACAAGTAGATAGTTTAGGTGCAAACCCACATATGAGTACCCGCTCTGATACCATGTTAAATTGGGTCGAAGGCCCTATCCCAAAATGACTAGCCAACTTAGGAAACCTCTTTACCAACTAATAAACTCAATATCTTTGTACTCACTAATCTATGTGGGACTATTCCTTAACATCTATAATAGGTGTTGGTTTGGTTACGTGCTCAGCAAGATCCCTAGTGATCAGGAATCTCTTAATAGAGTGAAACCAAGACAAGTAATTTTATAGAGCTTTGAGTGGGATAGTAGTAATTTTTGAAAGATCGTTTTTTTTCAAACATTTTGACTAGATTTCTTTTGCCATGACTCAAGCAACAATAGTGAATAATCAGGGTATGTTGCTAAAAAAACACTCCAATTAACAAGGATGATCAATCAGTGTAAACAACATATGATCAATATGACAAAGAGTAGTTGATCATTCCTTAAATGTATGATCAATTAATGTGAGTAAGAGATGATTGATCATATAGAACACAACTGAAGGAGTTTAAACGTATGATCGATTAGTTCTTATAAGGATGATAGATCATACAAAACACAATGAAGAGATTTTAAAACGTATGATTGATGATTGAGACAACGATTGATCAATCATACCTTGTATTGCGACAAAAATGAAAATTTTGATTTTGAAATTCCAAAAGAAAAGATGATGAAAGATATATTACAAGGGGGTTTAGAAACTCATCAAGGAATAAAAAAAAGGTATTAGCATAATCATGTTATTGAATTTCTGGAAAAAAGAAAATCTTCACTAACTTGATGTAATTCGAGTACAATGAACCTCTATTTATAATAGAGGAAACAAGTAGAATCCAATTACAATTAAATTGCCCTTGTTCCAATTACACCCAAAGTTAAACATTAAAAGATATGTCCTAGAACAATTGAACAACTAAACATAAATAGAAGACTAACATAACTAAAACATCTTTAGCTGAAACTCTTCAGTGAGACCTCCTCCTATGAGATTCCTGTAAGACTTCACCATATTAATTCTGGCTTTGTGAGACTTCTTATTGTGAGGGTCATGTAAGACTCTTCCATATATGCTCTTCAACACTCTCCCTCAAGTTGGAGTATATAATTTCAACTTGCAATGAAAAATATTCTTGGTCTGCAATTTTGGTCTTCAATCTTCATTGGCTAAATTTTTTTCATAGATGTTAAATTTTCATCATTTGTTCTCCTCCTTCCTTGAATATTTTGGTCACATAAAAATTACTACAAACTTGTAAAACAAAATACCTCTTTCTTGTAGTTCTTCTTCTACTTCTCCCCCTCAAGCTGGGGATAAAAAGAACATAGAGACCCAAATTGGACAAAAGATAATATGGAAAAAGAAAATCACTCATAGCCATACAACAAAGCTCCATATACTAGTCAAAACGGTCATAGTCTAAAACACACTCCATTCAATTCTAAAAGCGGCATAACTTTAGGGTTTAACAAAGAGACTACTCACTTTTTAAGGGTAGCTTGAACACAAATCACCTCTAGGGTGAAGAATAAAAGACATAACTCAAGCTGGATGTTGGGCACACTCCTATGTTTTTTAGGTAGTGGGTCTAGGCATTGCTCTGAAATGATGAAACAAAAGAAAATAAACTGAAGAAATACTAGAAGAAAACAACTTTTACCAGAAGGAGGCGACTATGCAATACTCATACTTCTAAACGAATCTAAAATATACCTTTTTAAAAAAAAATTAGGGGAGATTATAATGGTAGAACTAAATAAATTTGACCAAGTATAACTTTTTTTGAGGGTGACCACAATTATTTGGAGTTGATGATGCTTAAGATACACAACCAGGTAATAAAAATGCAAACCTTGAAAACAACATCGAAACATGAAATTTTTGCATACCTTGCACAAACACAACATGGAGTGATTAATTCTGACCAAAACTCTCTAATTAGAAGAAAATTTTAAACTTCAAAGCAAATTGGCAATCTATTGCTGAGATGTCCTTGCCCTCTCGCCCCCCCTCTATGGCCACATGGACCCCTCCTCCACCTGGATACATAAAGCTCAATTTTGATGGCAGTGCATTAGGTTGCCCTGGTCCTGCTGGCTTCAGTGGTGTTATCCATAATGAAAATAGTGAACTCCAACATCTTGTTGTGGAGGAAATGTCTTTCTAGCCAGCAAGGTTTGTAACCTCTTTTCTTTCGTAATACATGTACACATTTCTCTCAAAAAAAAAAAAAATAGTGAACTCCTCTTCTCTTATGTGGGTCCCCTTGGCAGCTCAGATTCGACTACTGCAGAACTTTCTGGTCTTTTGCACGGTCTCAAGGTCTTCACCAGCCATCTCACAGGCCTCCTCTGTATCGAAGGCGACTCAACAGTAGTCATCAATTGGTGTGCAAACCATGGTCAACCTCCGTGGCGACATTGGGATATGTTTAAAGAAATCTGTAATTTACTTTCTGGGTTAAATTGTATATGGAAACAAATTCCACGCTCTGTTAATCACTTAACAGACTCTCAGGCTAAAAAAGGTGTGTCTCTCCAACTTTGTTGTGGAGTCCGCCCTCCAAAGCTAGGTTTGTATTCCTTTATCAGTTTATCAATATACCAACATTCATAAAAAAAAAATAGTCTATAAAAAAAAGTTGGTTTTTCTTTGAAACAGACTCCATAAAGCAGACATTATGAAAAGCTCTCGGAGTCTGGATTATGCATGGAGATAGAGGGACATTTATGCATGAAATGGTAATCTATTTGAGTGTCTAGGAAATAAAACAAAAGCTTATGGTAGCTGTTCTGTATGAAAATGGTGTTAGCTTATGATATATAGCAGGTTGGTCATTCTAGAATAGATAACCGAGTTGTATGGGATGAAACTGTAGGAGCTTGAAGGGAATTTGGATTTAAGGAACATTTATTTTCATTTGTCTTAGATTGCTTGATAAGCATATCCAATTATGTAGCAATCACTTTCGAAAATGATTGAATACTGAGTGAGTGGTCCAAGCTTGCATATTTTCATTCATGTGGTTTACAAAAGTGGAGGACGTGTGGATTTTTCAGCTGTCCTTGAGGGACTAGAGACAGTAGCTGGATGGGAAATGGCATTATGGAAATAAAGCATAAGCTCATAATTACAAGTGTCAAAGAGAGGGTTGATTAGAATGATGTAAGCTTAATCAACACCTGTTGTTGGATAATAAAAATGAAGACTATGGTTGTTATCAAAATGGAAATAGAGAATGATGACTATTTTAGGTTTCAGCAAAACCTGCTTCAGGTTTCTCTGAACGTTTATTTACAAGTTGACTGTCATACTGGAACAACCTCAGCAGCTTCTCTCTCTATCTCTCTCTCCCCCTGGTGGTGTAAGCTTATTATGTGAAATGAACATTAATATCACATAATTGAATATAGAAACCGGATTTTTTTTTTCTGAATTGTGTGATGAGAACATGTAAGTACTGGAGATCTGTTCTCTTAATTCCCCTAAAAGAACTTGCTATGTTTAAAAAAAACAAATTCTTTTATCAGAAGTAGAATGATTTCTAGGTTTCGCAGAGTAAGTAGTACAATCTAGGAATATAAATGGTCTACATTCCGTGAGTGTAAATTTTCAATAAATAAACTGTTGGACTTTGTAAGTTCCAAATTCTAAATTTAGGTTTTTTGTATTTGAAGCCAAGGATCTATTATGTAGTCCAATTTCAAAAAATGCCATATGGTATCATACTGATCTGTTATTTGAATGAAAGTTAATAATGATAGGAATTTCTCTTCATCTAATATCATTCTGTGAACAAGTACTTGAGATAATGATTTCATTCAAAATGTCATCTGTTTTCACCATGATTCACATGATTAATGTACGTGTTAAAGCAGCATTATTACCCTGCTTGGAGATACTCATGACCTTGCAATTGCTATGAATGCTGATGTTTTTTTGCTTCTTTCATTGGAGGGAGAATAGACACTTATCGTTCATTTCGATTTTTGACCCTTAAATATTACTCAAGATACTACTTGCTGTGCTATTTTGTGCCTACTGATAAAGATAGCACTGAAGGTGTTCATTGAAGGCTCCATAAAAAGACGATAATCTCTTCTTTTTGGACAATATACTTTCTATATTGATGACCTTATTGCTGTTCATATTCTTCTGTAGTTCCCAGTAGGTCGCATCCATCGGCAGCTGAAGTCGCGTATTGCAGCCAATGGTAGAGTGGGTGCAACAGCTGCTGTATACTCGGCTGCTATCTTGGAGTACCTGACTGCTGAAGTGTTAGAACTAGCAGGAAATGCTAGCAAAGATCTAAAGGTTAAGCGTATCACCCCAAGGCATTTGCAGCTCGCTATTAGAGGAGACGAGGAGCTGGACACGCTCATCAAAGGAACCATAGCAGGAGGGGGTGTAATCCCGCACATTCACAAATCTCTCATCAACAAGTCATCAAAGGACTAACTGCATTTACCCAATTTACCATCCACGCTTCTGATATCTTATTGGCCTTGCCATCAATGGAAGGTATCAGTCCTGTGCTAGTCTGTACCTCTCGTTACAGGATGGTTGCTTTTACTTCAGTTTTTGAGGATTGAAATTCATTCTCTTCCTATAGTTGTTTGCAACTCTTGGAAGGTTTCCTATATATGTATTTGTTAACGAATTCGTTGGTCGCTTTTCATGTTCTGAATCTGCATACGCGTGGGATTCTTCATAGCTGCAGAGTAAAAAGGCAGCTTTAGATCCATAACAAAGGCTATCTCACGAGGTTTGAGATGTCTCCATTAGAATTACAAAACCATTCATGCTAACTCTGAAAGCAGTTTATTAAATGAAAAAAGAAAGATAAGAAATCTATTAGACCATTTTGGGAGCTGAAAAGTGCCGCATGGTTTGGAAGCCAACAAAAGTGGTGCAATCAAGCTGAGAATATGAGGAGATCATCCTATTCTCAATCTTTTCAAAATATGAGAATATAAATTCAAGACACTAGAGAAAATAATTCCACAGTTTTGGATCAATGAAATAAGTAAAATTAAACTTTAAAACGAATGAAACCAACCCCAAATCATGAGAGAAGGACACAAGAATCCCTCCCTACTAGAAACAGCTTCCAGCCCAATGTCCTACACTCACTAAACTACATCACCAATAACCAATATATATACCCTTCCCTCTCGTTCTCTAACAATTAAAATGAAATACTGAACTTCCTAAACAGACCACTTCCTATACCCAGACATCCATTGTCCTACATACTAATCCGAAAAAAATACACCCCAAATCCAATTTCCAACCACTCCTAAACACATAAAAAAGCACTTCGGATTAGTATGAACTCATCATTCCCTTCTTGTGTGCCTATGCCACACCATGACAACTGCCTCGTCAAATTGATGATATCTTTGGAACTTTCACCGGAAAATTGTCAATCTCATCCATCCAGGGATTCTTCTCCTTTGCTGGATTAATAGTCCTTAAAGCCTTCCAAACTGCACTGTTGCACTTGAAACCAGATCCAAATGCTATCTGCCATGTTCTATCTCCCTTCCTTATTCTCCCTTTAGCTTCTGTATATGCCAATTCATACCAAAGTGAACTGCTTGAAGTGTTCCCAAATCGATTAAGAGTCATCCTTGAAGGCTCCATATGCCAATCAGTTAACTGCAAGTTCTTCTCCAGTTCATCCAAAACAGCTCTTCCTCCAGCATGAATGCAAAAGTGCTCAAAAGCTAACCTAAAATCGGGAATGTAAGGCTTGATTTTCCTCTTGAAAAGTTTCCTCCCAATCAATGTGCCAAGGAAGAGCAATTGTTCTGACATGGGCAACACAAGTGGGCCCAAGGTTGTTATGTTAGTCTTCAAAGCATCTCCAGCAACCGCCATGAGATCTTTTGATAGGGAAACCCCAATCTTTCCATTCTCATCCTCCTCCTGAGTGACGCAGCCGAAACACTTGTCATCTGCACCTTTGTGCGTCCGAACAGTGTGAACCAATTGATACTTGGATCGACGGCGGTCAGAGCTCTTGTTAGAAAGGAGTATAGCAGCTCCACCCATACGAAACAAGCAATTTGATACAAGCATTGACCGATTGTTACCAAAATACCAATTTAAGGTTATGTTCTCCATGCTGATGACCAATGCATAAGAGTTGGGATGAACTTGAAGAAGATCTTTGGCCAAATCAATGGAGATCAGACCTGCACTGCAACCCATGCCACCAAGATTATAGCTTTTTATATTTCCACGGAGCTTGTAGTGGTTGATGAGCATTGCAGAAAGCGATGGGGTTGGATTGAATAAGCTGCAATTCACAATCAAAATGCCAACATCTTTTGGCTTTATATTCGTTTTCTCAAAGAGTTCATCAAGAGCACCAAACATAACAGCTTCGGCTTCTTTCCTTGCTTCAGCCATACATGGGTTGGGAGGGACATTGAGGACAGCTTCAGGGAGGTAGGTAGACTCCCCAAGACCTGACCTTTCAAGAATTTTACGTTGGAACTCAAGATTCTCTGGAGTAAAGGAACCAGTCAATGAAGATCTCTGCATAAAGATCTGACGAGTGCATTTACGAGCTTCATCAGGCTTATAGCAGGCAAAATTGACTAGATACACTGGACGGGGACGAGTAAGGAAGTAAAGGGTGCAGAGGAAGACAAGAAGAGTCGAGCTGAGAATGACTGAGATAAGATTGTAGCGGAGGTGGTCCCATAAGTCATGGAGATCTTGAAAAGAGAGGGTGGAAAGTTGTGCAGCGATGAGAGCAAGTAGAGGGGTGAGAAAGAGATACATTCCATGGGTAATGAGATAATGGTAGCCAAGTTTAACATATTTTAATTTAATAGATTGTTTGAAATCCGGAAGTATTCGAGAAGATGGAAGCAAAGGTGAAGTGGGTCTTGGCTCTGTCATATTGGGAGATTGTTCAAGGAATAAACTGGTTAGATACTAGGATGAAAAGATCTAGATGAAGCGATAAAGCATGCAATATATCCTTGCAAGAAAAAAGAATTCTTGAAGGAAAGAAAGGGTTGCCCTTGAATGTAGAAGATGGGAGATCTAGGACAAAAATGAGTTTGGAAACTAAATCCAGGAATAAACGAAGTACACAGGGAGAAAAACTGCAATAACTTTTCAAAACAATCCTAAATTGATGGTGAAAGTGAGTTTCTGAAATCAGTTCAATGAAGAGGGAGAGAACGGTTCAGGTACTGGCCGGTTAGGGATTCCAGAAAACTTTCCTTCGAAAAAGATCAGATAGAGAAAAGGACAATGAGGCCTACCAAGGGCCCTTTTAGAGTATTCCCACGGTCCTCCGGCAATTTGACAGCCCTGCAAGAAGAATGGAGAACCTATAATCAACAAAAAAAAACAGTTTTTTAAACATTGAAAGTAAAGAAAATACGAGTTTCCATAAAGCTCGTTTTTTTTTTCTCATTCTGTTAGCTATTTTTTTCCAACAGGTACACAATAACAAACCAGAAATCCGTTTCTTTAGTTTCGATTAAAGTTTCGATAAAAAAAAAACAAAAACAACAGATCTGACCAAAATTGAACATCCAACAAAGATTTCAAACACAGATCACGTCACCACTAAACACAATCTGATCAAGATTCATTATAGAAAACCTCATGCAGACAATCTGCATCAAGACCTCCATACCCAGAGAATCGAGATAACATAGCAAAAGGAATACATTCAGAGCCATTCCACAAAGCTGAAAAAGCCAATCAAATGCCAACCCACAGTTGTCCAATCCACGAACAACTCACCTTGCGCACCGATTCTGCAGACAAGAAAGGACGCAGGCTCCGGCTGTTAGAGAACCAATCCAACAGAAAGGGAAGCAAAAAGAAGGAAACTAACGATGGAAAAAGCAAAAAAGCTCAGAGGATCCACGAAATGCAGGGGTTGACGCAATTGGATATATATATATATATATATATATATACGAGTGGAGGATAATGCAAGGCGGTAACAGGTTGGAATCGGCCAGAAAGATGCGGATAAGAGCTTACCGGCGGCCGCCAGCCTTTGACGCGCCACGGTGCTTCCTACGAAATTGAAATCCCACTCCGTCTCATCTTCCCACTTTTCTGTGGCCCCACTTTGCATCCCTCTTTTTCTAGACGATTGACTAATTGACCCAAATTCTGACCGTTGCGGACTCTATCGTAAATTCAAATTTTGAAATTTTTTATTCCACATAAATAAATATAAAATAAAATATATAAAAGGATATTTAAAAATAAAATATAATTAAACAATTGGATTAACAAAAAATTATGTGTCACTATATTAGTGACACTAAACCTCTATATATTTAATTAAGTATATATTTAATTTAAAATAAATATATTATATTTAATTTTATATATTCATTAATATATATAATATGCATAAATTATTTTATTTATTATTTATAAGTTATTTTTTTACCATCTATTAAACGGTAAAACGGGTAAAAACACGTATTTTGACTTTTTTGTTAATTAGGGTACAAAATACCCTTTACTCTATTTTATTTGATAAATAGTAATCGAGTAAAATTATTTAAATACATAATCAGATACTTTTAACCGCTAGTGGGATAGATTTTTTTAGGTTTTTTACAAGGTTAAGTTCCAGGTAGAGGTTTGAGTTTTCAAAAAACCTGACTAGACCAATGCCCACACCTAATAATAAGAACTTCAGGAACCTGAACAAGTCTCAATTTTGTGTTATGAGTAAAAAAACTCAAATTGATTCTCAAAACTATGACTAATTGGTCAATGAAAAAAATATTGTAAGATAAATACAGGAAACAACATAATTTGTTAATCATTTATGATCTCTTATCTTTTGCATTTAGTCTTTTTCACTCAATAAACTCATACAAAAAACATAAAAATAAAAAAAAACAATTTGAGCACAATAAAGTGAAGAAATAAAAACTAGATTCCACCTTGAATAATTGAAATAATGTGATGTAAATAAGAGTGATATAAACCTATTGTATCTGTTTGTCTCTATGCTTCTCTTGCGTACCAATGCCTACATAATTGATTGAAATTTACTTATCAAATTATACACAACCTAATAAGATTTCCCTTGAGACAAACATACTTGAAACTCTCTTGCAATATTCTATTATTTCCCAAAGCAACATAAATAGGAGTACAAAATATTTCATCTTTGTCGTATTTTCTCCCTATTTCACAAAAAAAAAAAGCTGATGCTACCAATGCTTGAATAGGAAGATTCTTAACACCTTTTAGAATACTATTGAAGCTCGCAGATATATTTGTAGTAATCAAACCAATCAAATATTACCGTCATATGTTAGTGACCACAACTTAGGATTCAAATCTTCCTCTGTTAGTAATTCTTTAGGTCACTCACTTTATTGTCTAATCAACTCTATTATATAATCGAATTTCATAATAATTATTTTCCTTGTACAAGACTATATGACAACAATCAAAGTATTTTTATTTTTTTTGGAACAACTTCTTAAAATTAGCAACTATATGACACACACAAAATTGATAAAAAACATTATATTGGTGGAAATTGTTTTTAGACTGTCGTAATCAAAAATTTTTGGCGATTTGAAATAAGATTAAGAGGTCTTCTTTTTCGAATAACAAAATGATCTCGACAAGCTCAAAATCATTCTCAATTATATTGATTTTTTTATTCAACAATTGCATTTATCTCTCTGTGTTTTCTTATATGAATATAAAAATGATATTTATGTTTTATGATATGCCTAATATCATCAAAAGATATGCACCCACCTCTCCTATTTGTAGTTATGAAAAGAAGAAAAAAAAAACACTTTCAAAGGAGTCTCTTCCACTCTTACTCACTTTCCTCCTCTTATCTATAATAAAGAAACAAAAATTAAAGTGAGAGTGGGAGAGGTGGCGCCTATACTTTAATCATGTATCAGTGATACATATCGCATCCAGATTACCGATATTTGCTCCGGGCAATACGACCAAATCGGTGAGTATTAAATTTGAATATATAGAAAACCCACAACGCCCAACCGCCCAGTAGAGAACCTTAGTCGTCTCTATCTTCTCTGCAACGGGAAAAACGCTGGGCTGCCCAGTGCGCTGTCAACTGTCTTTAAAGTAATATTGATTCCTCCTCCCGGCTTACATAGTTCGTCCATGGTGTAAAGCAGCTCTTCTCCTCTTCTCTCGAAAACATTGCATGTGAAGGGAGTGAGCTAAATACCCTGCACGTAAAGCAGCTCTTCTCTTCTCACGAAAACATTGCACGTGAAGGGTTGAGCTAAATACCCTGCAATAACCCGCATCCAGCTGTGAGAGGTTTACTTTTCCAGGCACTTGTTGTCATCTTCGTCGGCCAAATCTGTTTTATTCATGAAATATATTTGCTGGTTGGAGCTATGCACGAGCCACAAAACATTAAACATTTGTTGATGAAACTTGTCTCCATGAAATGGAATGGGCCGAAATTAAGTAAAAACTATAGGGAATTATAAGAACCTTATATAAAGAGACACATTATGGTTATGGTCCCCAAGATACTAAATCACACACAATTTCTCTTCTCCCTATTTGAAAGAGAGACGAAGGTCCCATTGAGGAACTAAGGAGATTTCGTTGAGGAAGATCAGAAAAACCAATCATTCGTTCGTATCGATTGCCGCAAAATTCCTCAACAGTAGGTGATCGTTTGGAATGGATCTAGGTATTTAACCCGAATCCTAATATTCTGGTATGATGTAAATTCTGGATTAGAATTTAAGATTATAGTTTTCTAACAAGTGGTATCAGCGCAGTACACTACTGTTAGATTATTAGGATTTCTGGACTAATTCTGTGGAGAGCGATGTACAGAGCGTCGACGCTTTGAAGAACAATCAACTTTCTCCACAGAACTCGTCTTGGGGTTGTGAATTGGCCGGCGTTGCCGTTGGAAGACGAAGGCCGACGTTCGACGGAAGAAACTTACATTGCAGCGTCCATTGGGAAACGTTGCAGCGACGTCCGACAGGAAGGGGGGCGACGGAGGAAGCCACATTGCAGCACCCGTTGGGCGCTTGGGAAACGTTGTAGCTCCCCTTGGGCAAAATATTGCAACGCCCGTTGGACACACTGTGTACGTTCACTACAACGCTCGTTGGGATATGCTGAAAAAAAGTAGATGAGGGAGGGGGAATGACCCTACCTCTTGAAATGAGCAAACCAAGGAGAGAGAGAGAGAGAAAGAGAAAGAGAAAGAGGGCCGCGGGGGGCAGGCCGGTTTGGGTTTTTGGTTCCACCTTGGAGTCGGGGATGGGATAGAAAAAAAATTCGCAAGGTTTCGAGTCGGGACAAGTTTTCTCAAATCCAATACAAACCTGTCCCTACGGACGTGACAAGTAAGGGTGGCATCTAGCCGAGCTGAGCATGAACCTGCCTATGTTCAAGCCAAACTTGATTTAAATATTTCGATTCGAGCTTCCAGTTGATCCTCATCTCGAGCCTAAAATTTTTATCTCGAGCCCAAAAATTTTAACCGAGTTCGAGCCGTGCTCGAGCTTCAACATACATTTAAATTTTTTCAAAAAATATATATCAAATAAATTGTATATAAAATTATGCATACATTTGATAGATGCCATATTCTGACATGAGAACTAAGTTAATTATAATAGAATAACCTTTATAATTGTGTTATAGGTGGTTATTTATCGGTTTTCAAATGAAATGAAAATTTATTTAATTTGGCATTAATCACTGTCGATATTGCATATTTTTCTCTCCTGAATTATATTTCATTTTTTTAAAGTTTATTTCTTCCTGAAATGCTTTTTATAGATTTAATTATGGAATTTCAGGAGAATTTTGGTGGAGAAGGAGATATTTACCAAAATGCCCTTAGTGAAATGGAGGTGATTTTTAGGTCAAATCGTTTTAAAATAAATAAGATGGTATTAAAGGAGAGAGGGGAGCGTCGAACGGAAAACGGGGGAGACCCGAGAGAGGAGCGTGAAGAGAAAACAGAGACCAAAACAAAGGACCTTGGATCGGAAACAGGGGAGGATCCGAGAGGAGTTCCCCACCGTCGTTCGTCGGGTCACTGCCTTTCGCTGCACCACCGTCGTCCACCGCCATCTAGAAACCGAGAACAAACCCGAGGAGAGCTCGAGAGAGTCTCCGTCGAGGTGAGTTCGACAGTCGTCGCTCGCCAGGCCGAGAGGGGATCTGAGAGGGCTTCTCCGGTGCCAATTCCGCTTTCCGACCATCCTCCGGCGTCTATCACATATTTCCGATCATTCCCGGAGCTATTCCGACTCCGACCGAGACTCGAGAGAGCCGGTTAGAGAACGTCAGCTCTGTTTCTTTCTTCGCCGGACGTTACCTTTGTCCGTCGACTTCCAACCTTCGTCGCCGGCGTCGTTTCTACCTCTAGTCACTCACTCTTGCCAACCCGAAGCCATTGATTTCGGGAAATTGCAGCACCCGTGAGAACGAGTTGCTGCCCGAGCGAGAGGAAGGAGAAGGGGAGTAATCCGTCATTTTTGAATTTAATTTTTCTATAGTTTGAACTTAGGTTTTGAATGTTTATTAAATGTGATTTGATAATTAATGTTTATTGAATATTTGTTTTCCCGATATTGATTAAAGTAAATAGTTAGGGTAGGATTATAATTTAGGTTGGATTTTGGTATTTTAATCCGATTTCTGTCTTTCACTCTATGCGCCCGAGAGGGGCTAGACGCAAGGATTGAGAAATCGGATCCGTGGTTACGTGGCGCTCGAGAGAGGCACGAATCACAGTAAAATCCAGAGTTAATAATTTTAGTATCATCACAATAGGAAATTGATTATCTGCATTCTATTGTAATCCGATCTCTGTCATTAACTCTAGGCGCCTGAGAGGGGCTAGGCGCAAGGATTGAGAATCTGGATTCGTGGTTACGTGGCGCTCGAGAGAGGCACGTATCACGATAAAATCCAGAGTTGACGTTTCCTGTTGTGGAAGTAGTTAACCAGATGATGGCTTGATAATTTAGGATATAATTAGTGTTTAGTTTAGATTAATTCATCATATTTGGTTAGGCTAGTTGACTGAAGAATACACAAAAATTCAGTCCTCCTTGTGGATATGACCCTCGCTTCCTGCTAGATTACATGAACGATTCGTACGCTTGCGAGGTATTAAAGCCGATGTAATTAAATTTTGCATCAAGTTTTTGCATACATTTTACATAAAATTGGGCATAACCTATATATATAATACATGTATAAGATTGGGCATGACCTCTACTTAAAATTGAGCATAATCTATGTATATAATACCTATATAAAATTCGGCATGACCTCTACTTAAAATTGGGCATAATCTATATACATAATACCTGCATAAACATCCATAAAATTGTCTATATATTCCATAAACACTCTATGAAATTGTTTATATACTCCATAAAATAGTCTAAACACTTCGTACAATAATAAAACACAACAAAATTAAATGAAATATCATTATCAATTTACAATCACCAAATAAAAACTATAAATCCATTATAAATTTACAAAGTATAGTTGTTTCTCTTCATGCTAGAAAATAATATACGTCCCTGCATGAGCAAAATCTCCACCTATGACAAAAACAAAAAAAATAAAATTAGTTATTGTCAGATAAAAAATACTCTTCCACTACTAGTTACTTAATATCGTTAAAAATATTAAAATTAGTATGATGAGAAAAACATGAAAAATCATGTAGCTGGTAGCATTATCTCTCAGGCTGTAATCATAAAACAAAATTTTAATAAATAAAACTAAAAATATCATAATAAATAATTAATCAAAGAAATTCACCTTTCAATTTTTCTTTACACCGTGAAGAGCCCGAACCAATCACTGCCACAAATCAAAGCTTGAACTGTATTTGGTGCTAAGGAAGAACGATTTGAGTCTATTACTAATTGTAGACTTTGAAGCTAGTGCGGATATGAGAATTATAAGGGGGGGTTAGCTAACAAACTTAAAATTTGAAATTCATCTTTATCTCCTGCTTCAAATTCATTTAATTCATCTACATGAAATTCAATTTTAAACTTGGTATTAGTGTGGACAAGTTCATGTATACTAGAAACCAATTTCCAGTGGTAGTGTCCCAAAATGAGAAAAATATAAAAAACAAGAAAATAAGTAACTTATAATAGTATACTTAATTAAAACATAATACTTAAACCCCAAATTAGGTAAAACAAACATGATTACAACACGAATAAGTAATTTAATGTATTATTAAAATAAATTAATATATTATTTAATTAAATTAGATATTATATTATTTAATGATTACAATTTATTGTACATTAATACAATAATTACGTGAGGCAATTAACTGTGCATATAATTAATTATAAAAAATAAATAAATAAACAGGAAAATTTGATCAAATGCTAACTTTAATACATTATATTTTTACGTATTATTGCATTGTTCGGAGGAAAAGCAGTACTAGAGGCGGTTAGGGCTGACAAAATTGCATCGTCCAGAGGAAAAACAGGCTGAGAATAGGATTTGCAAGTTTTTTTTTTTAATATAAAATCGCACGTGCGAGTTCGCATGCTGTGCGGGACGGAGCATTGAGGGGGGAAAATAATTTCCCTCCTCAACTTAGGTATCGGGGGCGTTCTGTGCCGTTTCGGCGAGAGCGATGGCCGACTGATTTGACGGCGGCAGTAGGCGGTAGTAGGGGGTGACGCCGACGGGAGAGGGTTTAGAGCAGCTGCTCTAGTTGGGGTACGACGAGGCGAGGGCGACGCTACGGGAGTCGACGACGATAGCAATGAGAGGCAGAGAAGGCGATGCGCGGGGGGAAGGATTAGGTGCGGCGGCGGCGAAAGGGGCACTGACGGCGAGAGGGAGAAGGGAGAAAATTTTTTTGGAGGAAGAAGAGAGAAGGGAAGGAGGAGACCAAGAGAGTGAGAGCGCAGGTGTGAGATCGAAAAAAAAAACATCGGGAGATGGCAAACTGTCAAAAATTTCCCAAATCCCCCCGAATCCGCTGCTCGTTAAATTAACGAGCCGGCTTGCGAGCAGTCAAACCGAATCTAGCTTTGGTCGATCTCACCTCGTTAATTTAAACGAGCCGATTTCGAATATCAAGCTTGGCTGGAAATCGAGATATACCGAATCGAACTGAGCCGAACTCGAGCCGGCTCAATTCGAAGCCACTGACAAGGATATAAAACTCGAATTCGGCTCGGTTCGAAACCACTTACAAGGATATAAAACTGGGTTGGTATGAGTTGAGGATGGGTTGAGCTTACAAGTATGGGTCGGTTTTAAGTTTGGGTTTATGGCATTCTATAGATTATTAAATGAGTAACTGCACAATTTATGCGAGAACAAATATTGGCCATTTGGATCGGATGCCAAAAGGGGAAGGACGTCAATATCGAGCAACCGGAAAGGATGGATTCGGGTTTCGGATTTTCAATTCTAAACTGAAAAGCAGGATTTTCTGTAATTCGCATTTGGCGCTGTAAAATAAGTTGCGCTCTCGTCTACGTTCACTTTGTTTTCCACAAGTTTCAAGGGATCAATGGCGCTCTGCTCGTCGCTTTCTTCTCCTTACTTCGCAAAACCGTCCTGGAGTGGTGGTCGTTATCAGTCTTTTGCGCGCTGCAGGGCGAGCGCGGACGTCCCCGATTTTCTTTCCGCAGATTGGTAGATTGTTCTTTTTCCTTACCGTTTTACCCGTTCTTGATTGGTGTGCTCTTATGAGAATTGATTTAGCCAATTTACATGAATCATTCCGCTCTTGTTTGATTGATGGTTCTGGAAATTTACATGGTTTCCTGTCGTCACTGTTAAGATTCGATATTTATGCTCCCCTCAAATTCTTAAATTTGAAATTAAGACCAAATAATATTACTGGCGCTCTGGTTCTTCAAGACTTTTCTGAAAACCGAGTTTTTAGGTAATTAATTGGAGTCTATGTGAATCTGAAGTTCACTGTGGTATGATACTCCATGACACCAGTAATTGATACTCTGATTTGTGCTGCTTTTCATAGTGTAGTAAGGAATTGTTTTTATTGTCGTTGTTTTTATTTTTTTAATGCCTTTCTGACATGATATTCGAAGTGCATGATTGCCTGGTTAAGTCTGAAGCAAAAAAATGAAACTTATCCGCTCTGAACACGTCTGTTGCTTTCCCATTAGTTGTATTGTGAAACTTTTGGAGATTGAAGCTCAATCTTCCACTTAATTAATCAGCAACCTCCATTATTTCTGTAATTGTGCTTTATAGTGTTTTACCAGCTTTACGGAGTTTTGGGGCCACTCTGCATTGTAGGAGAAGATTGACATGATATCACCCCAAATTGTGTGTAGATAAACTGAATTGCGGTCATGTTTTGAAAGAGTTGAATCGGTGTTCATTCATTGCAGGCTGGAAACTCGCAGAAAAAGACCATTTGGCCCCAGATTGGATGTAAGTTCAAACAGAAAATGGCCATCTATTCTTATTAGTTTCCCTTTCTGTGTCTAATATGATCAAGTAATTTTAGTTTAGTGCAGAGGAAGCCGTTCAGTGGCAGCTTGATGCATTGAAGCACAATGATCAACCACGTCCAGATTATGGGGTGGAAGTCATGTATAGGGTAATTCTCTGAATCCTTTTATTTGAAGAAGTTGAACTATATTTTCGATTTTCTTTTAAATGTCAATGGCACCATTAAAGATTATTTTTTTTTTAAAAGGTGATCACTTATTAATCTGCGAGAAATAATAGAAGACGATGTGGATCCTTCAATCAATTGGGAAGGAGGACCCAGGTATAAGACAATGGGCAAGAGATGCCATCTTTGGCGAGAGAGTCAGCTGTGGAGTTGGCTTTCTTGAGAACATGCTGCCAGGGAAGCATCAAAAGGACTGCATAGATCGCGAATTCCTTAAAGATGAATCTGAGCCTCCAAGAAGGCTTGGATTTCCTTTTCATCCAGCTGATAACCGAGGTAGAATCCCCCTTGATGATGAGGGACCCAGAAAAGTTTTGGGTAAACAACTTCACCCCCTGCCCTAGACTTTTGGTTTCTGCTTACACTGAGTCTGAATGGCCTATTGGGCCTGCATAAGCTAGAAGAACCAATCCCTTATAATCTTTGAACGCTCCACCAACACCACCAGGTCCTTGATTGCCCATTGAGTTACCATCAAAGTTAAACTTGATGGAGCCTATGGGGGAGGGGACCAAGAAACTAGCACTGATGGATGGGGCACTGAATGAAGGCACGACCCTCCAATGCGTGCTGATTAACAAGAGGGGGATAAGGGGGAGAGCTTTATAAGATTTTGTCCAAGTTAAAGTTGCTTGCAGAATTTTTTCAATCAGGATTCCTTTGGAAGATGCACTATGGAAGTTACTGCTATTTCTTTTCTTCCCATAAATGTCATGGAACAGCATCCATAGCAGATTTCTAGAGATCAAGGCCCACTTTTGATAAATTTTGAGAAAGGTTCTGCTGTATAAAATCCGGAAAGGAGGGTTGGGAAACACATATGTAAGCCAAATTGTCAGAAAATAGCTCCTCAGACTTCAAAGCTGAGGGGCAAGTGCCATAAAAGACGATCAACCTTCTCTTGCCTTGCCACATAACTTACACAGAGAGTTGACTGGGCAACTTCTTTTCTGCAGTTCAGCACATGTGAGGATCTTTTTGTGGGTGCAGTCCATGCAAGATGTACGGCTTTCTGGGGGGCCAATGAGTTTCCAAGATAAATTAACCTTCTATGCATCAGTGTAACTCGTTGGTCCAAGCCACATTTTGTAAAAGGATGAACTAGAAAAGTTCCCTTTTGGCTCAAGAGACCAAAGAATCTTACCTGCCTTGGCATCTAAAATAAAAACTTCTCAACATACCTAGCAACTGGGAAATGTCTTCGGCCTCTTTTTCATTTAGTATTCTTCTAAACCCAAAGTTCCAGGAAACTGAGGGGACCCATTCCCTCTCTTACCTCTTGAAATGCCACCTCCTTGTTTGCGACAGTACTGTATAGCTTTGGAAACTTGCGTTTAATGTGTCATCCAGCCATATATTTGACCGAAAGAGCACAGAGCTCCCTGCTCCAATATGATACCTGATATGCTGGATGAAATTTGATGTATAGTTGCAGACTTTCCTCCATATGTCGGATGCCCTATATGAATGAAAACCAGACAGGTGTCAGATGTTGGGTGGAAGCCATATTCTGCATTGAGTGCTTGCCACAAGGATTTTTTAGATGGGGCAAATCGCCATAGTCATTTGGTAAGATAAGCTTCATTCATAAGTTTCAGTGTCTTAATTCCAAACCCCCATTTTTTTTTGCTTGTATATGTCCTCCCCTTTCACTAAAGGATATTTGAATATATTTTATGCTCAGCACCATAAAAATCTCTTTGAATGGCTTCAACTTTTCTTATTATACTCACAGCACATGGTATGAGAGATAGGAGCATTTAATGCATCAATTTCTTCCCCTTGAGGGCCCCGATTCTGGCAAGTATTTCTGTTCCAGCGACAACTCCACCTTGTAGGGCGCTTTGGGAGATGTCAGGCCCTATCTTTCTGACCCTCTCAGTGGAGGTTCTTTTAGGATTGATACCTGGTAACACTCATCCCTCATGGAGATGGGTTCCAGATCGAACCAGAAAATGGGACTGACATTCTCAACTTCATAAGAACTCGGTCAAGTTTCCTTCCCTCCAAAGCTTCTTGGTCGATTTCAATAACCTCTTCTGTAGCCTTGGTGATCTTCCAAGATGTATTCTCTGCCCAGAGATGGAGGCATGTTTTTATAGTAATCCATTCCATCTCTATTTCTGCCTTTTTTTTTGGGGTCCATTCTTGATGTTTTCTAGTATCTCCCCAAGTGCTATCTCACCCAAAAGGAGAATGTGCTTGCACTCTTTTGTAGAGGGAAGAGATGTGAACCACTATTTTGGTCCCAAGTAATGAACTTGGGATGGGTTTAAAGTACACCACTGACAATCAATTTCCTTTAATTTCTCTTCATTAATATACTTTATTTTAGTTTTAATCATCAGAAATTTCCCTAGCCACACCAGTTTCTCTTTCGGCACATCTGGTTTAATGTGATTGCTGCCTTATTTGCCATTTCAGCTTTATTACTTTGCATCAATGTTTAGTTGTTTGAAAGAGTATCCTACTGTCGAGTAACTTTGAAGTTGGTGATAGTCTACGCATGGGCGCAACATGCTGGAAAACTCCAGGCTGTGGTTGAGGTGGGATGTCAAGTGGTAGGGTGGTCGGCAGTGTAATAGTGACGATTAGTGATAAAGGCTAAGTGTTCAACATTCTGACTTTGATCTCAGTGAGACAAGATCAGACCCACTTCCACCCATATCCGTTAGCTATTGTTGGCAGGATAGAAAAATAGCCGACTACTTCTCCAGCCTTGCTTTCAGTAATTCTGCACGCAATTATGCCACTATCTTCTCCAGAAGGAACCAAGACTTCTTCCCTGATCAAAAAAAAAAAAAAAAAGATTTTTTTTGTCAAGTTCCTTCCATCTCTTCTTTGCAATATAAAAAAAAATCATGGAGCAACTCTAGCGGCACCATGACGAAAGCCCTTTGATGCTTCAATTTCATTGCCATTTTTACTGTTAATTCATTAGCAAATGGAAAAACATCGATGAAAAATCTTCAATTCCATCTCTGAGGAAGAATTCTGATTTCCGTGTTGCCATAATCCGCAGTGAGATTGGTGCATAGCCATTGTTGCAGCCATACGAGACAGTTTGATCACCTTCTGATGCTCACTCATTTCCTCTCTGATTCTTTCTCCACCTCCACCATCAATCTCTGTCACTAGATGACACCATTACAGATTTCATTCTAAGAATTTCTTTAACGAAGGTTTTTCTCTAGAGTTTACAAAGTATTGTGGTATCCTCTTTCAATTTAAATGGAGAGAAGATGAATTCAATTTATTCACCTTTTCTCTAGTGGTTTTACTTGCTCTTACAGGTTGGATGAATTCAGCACACCAGATATCAAATTTGAGAGATCCCTAGGTTTAATAGGATGTCCAATTGTTTACCTTTTATGCTTCTTGGAGCTCTTGTCATAAAAGTTGAATTTGCTGACCTGATTTTAGAATCCCAAAAAAGATTTGAAGTTGAAATTTTGATAAATGAAGAATACATTCCTATTCTCACTTTGCTTCTTTTCCAATTTTATTCTATTTCTAAAAAGCATGGCTCTTTTTCCAATCGTCATCACATTGTTATTGTTGTCTATTCTACCGTCTCAGATGCAAACACGATTGCTAACTTGACCTTTATTGAGTTTTTGGGTTGAGTTCGGTTCCATCCCAAAATGACTAGCCACTTAGGAGGCTTAATGTTCAACATTATAACCCAATATTTTTTATTTTATTTTCAATGTAGGACTTTTTCTCACTCAACACTCCCCTTCACGTCTAGGCTTATGCATAATGGGCTTGAGACATGGGCACAAACCCTTTAATGGGGCACACGAACTCTTTCATGGACCTCACAAAACACATATTCTTACTTATGGAGCCCACAATACACAGATAACCTGGTGAACATAAACTGAACCTTAACCTACACACACAACCTGTTTTGTACCATGTTGAGTTTTGGGTTGAGCCTGATTCCATCCCAAAATGACTGACAACTTGGTAGGCCTATTGCTCAACCTTATAACCCATTAATTTTTCTTCTCATTTTTCAATGTGAGACTTTTCTCTGTTCAACAGACTTCTTCATGTCTTTTTCTACTGATAGTTTTAAGAATGAAACCAGCAAAAAATGTTGAAAAATGGACACGAGCAGGCAAAAGCTGGGACTAAATGTGCTTTAAAATTGTGGTTACATTTCGCTTATGTTCCTGCAACTGACTTCAGCATCTTATTTCATGTTGTAAAGAAAATAAGACAAGTGAAGAGAGGAGAGTATGAAGAATAGGAGGAGAAAGGAAGGGAAGGGAAGCCAAACAATCCCATTTCAAATAGAAAAAAAGATAGATTAGGGCTATCAATTTTTGTTCTTCTCAATATTATTAATTTCAGTGAATTACACAATAAAATTACAAGTGTACCCACCTGTAGCATAAGATATCAACCAACTACCAAGTTAACTTACTAAATTTTTTATCTATTTAACTTTCAACACTTCCCATCGTGATAGAGCAATGACATCCAACATACCCAACTTGATATAGAACAAAGAAAAAAGTTTACAAGGTAAAGCTTTAACTAACAAAATTTATCTCAGTTGATTCTTTGAATGAAGATAAGGAGTATCATCTTCCTACTTTCAGAGATCTGTTGTAAAATGCCCATCTACTTTGATATGCTTTGTTTGTTCTACAAAATATTCGGGTATTGGCAACGAAGTAGCTACCTTATTGTTGCATGTCGTTTCCTTTGGAGAAGGTACCTCTATGCTGACCTTATTGCTGTAGACCATTTCCCAACCAAGGGATTTAGATATTACTAAAGAAGCTTAGGGTGCATAAAAAGGAACAACAATGTGTTTTTTTAGTTTAAAATTATTTTTTTGAGTGGTTTCTTTTCTTTAAAAAAGTTATCCAATGTGTTCATTTTTTGAGTTTTGGATCTCAATTATGTCTAACTGTGCATCCAGAACAAAATCTGATCATCGCAGCTGGATTTTTCTTTTGATTTAAGGATCTCCTGTCCTTTTAATTCATACTATTTTTATTTTTTTCCTTACGCCAAGCATCTGCTTGCCCAGAATTTTATTTATTTGTATTTCAAACTACATTCTTGTTTCTTTTTCATCGTGATTTTATGCCTTACTCTTTCACTTTTCTAAACTTCTCATCAGCCTAGGTTTGCAGTAGTAAAAAGTAGGGAAATAGCTGAAAAGAAACAAGATTGTAGTCCATTATAAGGGACGAAGAAAACCATGGGCAGAGGGATGAAAATAGAATGGATTTAGAGGGTGAGTGAATTCATAGATCCTCTTATCAAAAAGTAAGAAAACCAGCTACAGCAATCTAGTTTTTTTATTAGTACAAACTTGCAGAAGTTTGTGAAATGGAAAAAAAAAATTCTGGAAAAGTCAGCATACAGGAGTGTTACTTGAATACAAGACAAAACTCTAAAAAACTATAATATTTATTTATATATATTTAGAATATGTATTTGAATATATATTACACCTGTGCATTAACCACAGCACTTTGGTGATACTTGAATTCAAGACCGTGCACTAGAAATCCCCTCATGTAGCTACTAAGCCAGCGGCCCGATCCACTAAAAAACATGCAACTCATTTCAAGTACCTGTCTAATTAGCTCCTTGGTCACCACCAATCCATTTGGCACATGCCAGCATGTTGCTTGAATGCCTTTCATATTTATTGCAACATAAAGAGCCGCACTTTGGTAGACAGCACAATGGAGTCCTCATGTGCTATTTGCTATTGCAACTAGCATCTGAATAAGGAAAATTCATATGAGTTGCAAGAAAGGTTTTATGTCGATTAGCAATCTACCTTACATGATTCTCTTGCTTTATGTGGTTTTGGGATTAGCAGCTAAACACTAGCTTTGGTTGTTCGTGTTGAACAGGATTTATCTGTCTCTCCATATCTCACTACATTGATATAAAAGAATTAATGTTTTGCAATGTTAATAAGATGTGAAATCAAAATTGGCGTGACATGCTACTCTTTTCATTTTGCAGTTTGCTGGTTTTGACCCATTTGAGAGGTCAACATATTTTGGTCCATTCTTTGACTTGGGACAGGTGAATCTCAGCACAACTTTCTTTTTCTTTTCTGGTGTTCAAGAAAAGGAAAATATAGTAATTTGTGATGTGGAATTTGTGTAGTTTGAGCGATTCAGACGAATTTTTCATCACTCCACGTACAGGGTTCTGCTTTGTCACAGGGAAAGGAGGATCTTAAGCAGTTTATGGGTGAAAGAGGTGATGACACTTTTCCCCAACGGTCTTATTTGCTTGTTTCAAAATATTTAACTTTCTTGACTATTATACCTAGATTCATCATTTCAAAACCATTCATTTTATTCAAGCTACTTCTTGTATGGTATTCTTTAATGGTTATTCAATTCTTATGCATCTTGGAGCAGAATCGATTCAAGCAGAGAGTTTGGATAAGCGGGGCTCGGCCGGAGGAAGAAGAAATATTTGAATTTACAATGGTTCAGGTTTGCTAATTACAATATCTTCGCCCTGTCTTTCTCTCTCTTTCTCTCTCTCATTCTTACAAACTTGTGGACAGCGGATTGGTGGTTCTTGGGATGGTTACTGGCTTACTGAAAGCTTACTCCATGATGGTGATGGATTCTCCAGTGGCATTGCTTACTGAAATGGTTAATACTTCTGCTAATACCAAACAAGGCTCTGTAAATAACTGTATAAGTAAATAATGGTCTTGTAGTTCTTGAGTTTACCTTCTATTGTATATAAAATTGCTAATGTTGCTGCCATTTGTATGTAAGAAAAAAGCATGTAACTGAAACTTCTGTGTCGTATGATAAATTTTTCTCAGCAGATTAAGTTGCCGCATTTGTTCACTTCACTAGGGATTGCAGTAGATTGGGCAAGTTCTTAAAATCCTGCCTTTCTCCATGATAGGATTGATTTTTCAACCTTGTTCATGACTCTAATCGTGACCCACTAATTGGTTTGTGTTTGCTTATAAAAGTTTGAAATGGCTTCAGCCTACTTGGAACCATTCTAATTACATGATCATGCTTGGAAATACACAATTTGAGTGATGTTTAGAAACATAACATCTAATAAGGATTCCAAACGAAGTACTGTAATTGTTAATATATGATAAAAAAACAGCAAGCGAGAGAAGACCAAATAGAGCTTAGGAGAAAGAAAAAATACCTAATGAGAAGTTAACACATTCCTCGAATAACAAAGTTTAATTGTAAAATACAAGCCTGAGAAGAAATATGTATTTTCAACTTACCAAAAAAAAAAAAAAGAGATTTGGGTAAAGGCTTTCGAACAAAGGAATCTGTCGTGAGACTTGGGCCTGGTTCAATGATCTTACACGGATATGAAACTGATTTTTAAGATAATCTAAAAATCACATTTTATCCATATTCTTAAGTAATACTTACTCGGATTGTCGGAAATCACAGGTTTTATTACTCAGTTTTGGGATCCAATTAGCAAGTTGTACTCACGGGGAGGTGACGTAGAGGCAACTAGGGGTGGCATTGAGTCGAGCCAAACTCGAACCTGCATATGTTCGAGCTTGGCCTAATCTAAATACTTCAAACTCGAGCTCAACCTTTAGTCTAAATTAGAATTGAGTTCAAACTCAAAACTTTTAACCAATTTGAGCCCGAGTTCAAGCTCCAACCTACATTTAAAATTTCAAAAATAAAAAAATACAAAAATAAGTTAAGAGAATATTGTGATGAAATGAAGTATACTAATATATAATAATCACTTTAATAACCCTAAAAGAAATAACAAATACCTCCAAACAACAACATTAAAGTTGAGGAACCCAAAAGGGTAAACTATCGATCGTTTTTAAGGTTTGAGGTAAATAAGACGAACTATCAACCAACTAAGGGAATTGATAAAAGTAATTAAAGTAAAAGATATTTTCACAAAAAAATCTCACGAATTAATAAGCCGAGCTTGAAAATCTTGAGCTTAAAAATATAATTGAATTGAATGGTTTGCAAGCCTATTTGGCTTAGTGCCACCCTAGTCACAAGACTTGGGGCCTGTTTCAATGATTTTACGAAGGGTTTTTACTATTGAGCTCAGTATGTGAAACTGTTTTTTAAGATAATCTAAAAATCATATTTTATCCATTTGCTTAAGTAGTGCTTACACGGATTGTCGGAAATCACAGGTTTTTCGACTCGGTTTTTGGATCCAATTAGCAAGTCGTACTCACGGACAGGTGAGGTAGAGGCAATTGCCATTCTTTCAAAGCCAAGGGCAGCTTGGGTCGATAAGGAGATGCTGATACAAGAAATCTTTATTCAGCGACCAAGAACGAGCAGGTTACAGTAAACAACAAAATCGACTGTGTTACTCAAGAGAGAAAGGAAACACAAAATCAACTGGCTGTTGAAGCTCTACTGAAAAAGTCATTTGCAGCGACGAGCAACGCATCTTTCCCGCCAATAAGAGGTCGATATGGCAGTTAATTTTCTCTTAACTTGGGTAGCACTCGTGTCAAATGAAACTTGATAAAGTGGTTGTCCGCCCAACCCCACCTCTGCTCTCGTCGTCTTCCTTCCGGTGTACACCACTCAAGTTGGTAGGTTTCTTCTCCGTCCAGTCCATCCGAAGGAGACAAAGCTCGACTAGCAAAATTCTCTGTACTTCCCCTGCAATAGATCCGGTGAATCTCTCTCTCTCTCTCTCTCTCTCCCCCATCTGTCCATTCTTTTTCTCCTTTTCCCGCGCTTTTAGTTTTCATTTTTGTGAGAACTGACTACTTTCTTTTTGCGACTAATTGACTACTTAGTTTTTGTTTTTTATGCGACGAACATACTACTTGGGTTCGAGCATTCCTTCTTTGCTGAACTCTGGCTGAAAATTTCTGTTGAGGCTCCTGGCGGCGACTCAATATTAGGGTTTTTACTTCCCAGCTATTTCCATGTGGTTGAGCATTATTCTCTGTAATTTACAACTATCTCATTTTTTCTCTCGGCAGGAGAATGATGTGAAAGGCTTGCTGGCAAGATGTATATAAAGCAGGTGAATGTGCCGTTCGTTTATTTATTATTTTTTGTCCAACAGAATTTTGTTAAATATGGTTTAACTCTCCCTTCCATGGTTCTACCCAAACAGGTGATTATTGAAGGCTTTAAGAGCTATAAAGAACAGATTGCGACAGAGCCATTCAGTCCAAAGGTTAATTGTGTTGGTATGATAAATTTCTTTCATTGCTTATTCTTTATTGCGATTTATTTACTATATTTTCTGTATTTTTGGTTTTATAATTGGATGGTGTAAGTTGTTTGTTGGTCGTGAGAGTTTTTTTTATTAGGTTTGCACCACTAATTTTCAAAACGTCCTAATAATTGGAGTTCTTGAGGTACTTTTCTGTGGGCTCTCTTTATTATGTCGCGTACTCTGACAAATTAAATGTTGCTATCTTTGTCAGTTGGTGCAAATGGTTCTGGGAAGACGAATTTCTTTCATGGTATGTAATTATGTAACTGATTGTGGGATCCTGTCTCCATAAATCGTTGTTTAACATTTTGTTTATAATTTTAAGCGATAGTGTGCTTACTGCTGTTATATATATATTCAATGAAACTCACTCTTTTGTGCTGTTTTGGAAACAAAAATCTCCTTTCAGCAATCCGTTTTGTTCTTAGTGACCTGTTTCAGAACCTCCGAAGTGAAGACAGACATGCACTTTTGCATGTAAGATCCATTTTCTTTTTATTGAATGTTAGTTCTCATGTTACTTTTCTACATTTTTGTATAAATACTGGTTTTTGTGATACAATTAATACAGGAAGGTGCAGGGCATCAAGTGTTATCAGCCTTTGTGGAAATAGTGTTTGATAACTCTGATAACCGTATTCCAGTAAGTTTGTATTCTATTCATTTGTTTCTTTTGAATTACTTAAGGCTAAGGTAACAGTTTACTGTGACATACGTTTCTTGAGAAGATATATTGTAGATTGCCATAATTATCCTATTGAGCGAATGCTTTTCAAAAGAAATTTCTATTAAGTATATGATTATATCTCTTGGACTTTTACTGTCAAAGGAAAAATTTAAACACATTTAGATGGTAAGTAGAAAAGGTTTCCCACTGTGGGATTAACTTTGGAGGAAATTGAAACTGAACGTGTTTGCTCCATGTTGGGTATCTGATGGTAGTTGGAAGCTATTCAATTTCAGAATCTTTTTTTTGACATGGGTTGAGGGACTGTTCTCATGGCCTTGTGGTGTGCATCTGCTTCCTGTTTAATCTGGCTACTACTACCCCTATTTTTTGTATGGCAATATGAAGAGAGGGTTCCACCTTTCAAAAGAAAAAAAAACAGAAAAAAAAGAAAAAAAAGTGTAGAGGAGATTCATTAAGAAGAATACTCCTGAGGGAGGAGGAGCAAAGAAATTGTTAAAAGTCAGGGGTATTTTAATAATTTCTCATGTGATTAGATTTGTAATATGTTAGACTAAAGGGTCCAGATCTGCGTATCTAAAGTGATGTGGTTATTGTGTAAATTCTGTGGGTTTAGAATACTCATGTAAGTCCTTAAGTGGGGGGCTTTTTAAGTCATTTTGTAAAAACACTTAATGAGTAATAAAACCAGATAGGGGGTCGACTTTTCTCCTCATCCAGCGGGCTGTACAACGACTCTTTCTGTCCTCTTCTACCTCTTTCCCTCTTTTTTCTTCATCTTCTCTTCTATTCTACTTTCTTACATGATATCAGAGTGATTTGATCCATAAATTCAAGCCTAAAGTCGAATTTCTCTCTTCCTAAAGCCTGCGAGTTCATCTAAGACAGGATTTTCTCTATTGTCTTCTGCTGATTGAAATCAAAAGTCAGTTTTTTATTCCTCTTTGTGCCTCAACTGAAGGCACCACATAGTATCTGCTATCTGAAGCAGTTAGGTGTGCTGTTGTGATCCTACAAGGATCATATGAAGTTTGGAAGTGCCATCTGGGGACTTACTGCCTGCACCACATAGTATGGGAGACAGGTTTGCCTGCACAGACTTCACAAGTCTTCTTAGTTGAGGTGATTTCACTCTCAATCTCAGAAATTGTTATTACAAGAAGTTATTGAATATCAAAATGAGTTTTTTCTAAACACTAATTCAATTTTTCAAAGTGTGGAGCCCATAGGTATCTGCACGTACCTATTTTTTGACTGCAAAAGGTGTTTATCAGAAAGGGCTTTTGAAGTGTTTTTGGCTTTGTATTATTGTTGTTAATGTGGTTGTAAGGAGGAATTGTTATGGCAGTTTTTGAGAGGTCATTACTCCCACCAGGCACTGATTCCGCAGAAAACAAATAGTATGTTCTGATTACTTCTATTAACTTAATGGGGCTCACTATCTGAATTGGTCTCAAGCAGTCAAGAAATTTCTGATTGAAAAAAAGATGGCTGAGTATATAAAGGAGGATCCTCCCGATCACATAACCGTAGATTTGGAAGTAGAAGATCATCAAATTCAAACATGGATAGTAAATTCTATGCGGCCTCATGTTAGTAATCAAGTTATTAGTTGTGGTCTTGTAAAGGTTATGTGGAAGATTCTTGAGTCTATTTTTTTTTATCAAGAGAGCAACTTGTCTTGGGTTTATGAGTTGTATGTAAAATTTTTCAATGTGAACAGGGGTGCCAAGGCAGTTTGTGTGGAGTCATTGTGATCATTCGTTGTTCATTTTGTATCAAGCATTTGGAAGTGTAGTTCTTGTGGTGTATGTTGATGATATTTTATCATCTAAAAGTGACACAAAGGGGATTGATGAAGTGAAGGATTATCTGAGTAGACACTTCCAAACCAAGAATTTTACTGTATTTGAAGGGGGTTCTAGGAAAAGGCCTATTGTATACTCCACATTATCATTTCAAAGTTGAGGAATATTCAGACGCAGATTATGCTGACTCTCAACTTGACAAGGAAGTCCACCAAATATTATTGTGTATTTGTTGGAGGGAATTTGTTAGTTGGTAGAATAAAAATTAAAATGCTGTAGCATGTTCTAGTGCTGAGGCAAAATACGAATCAATGACTCATGCTGTCAATGAACTTATGTGGATAAAATTAGTGTTGAAAGAGTTAAAACTTGCTTCAGAGGACCCTATGGTACTTAAGTGTGACAATCAAACAACCATCTTTATTGCAAGCAATCTAGTATTCCACGAGAGAATAAAGCATAATGAAGTTTTTTTTTGAAATGATATTGAATTTTATTAAGACAAAAGCTCAAACGAGCATATTACAAAGAGGGGAAGCCTTCCCAAACAATGAGAGATTGCTGGGAGGTTTCAAATTTTACCAATTTATTAGCCAAAGAATTGGCTGATCTAGGAATGAGATTCCAATTACAATGAATAGATGACACAATGTCAGCAATATAATCGGTGATAGGCCAGTGGCGCCAAGGGGGGGAGCTATCTTTAGAACACCAGCTGATGACAGTCTTTGAGTCTCCTTCAATAAGAAGCTTGCCATGGAGACGGTCCTTGAAGATTTGGAGACCGAATAGTCTTACTCACTTCAACAGTATTTTGTGTCAGCAATGGCCACCGGCCCAGCATAAGATAGAATAGGGTCTCCACTACTATCTCTAAAAATACCACCTGCTCCAATCGGCCCAGGATAGCCTAAAGCACTGCCATCAAAATTGAGTTTGATGCAGTCGCAAGGGGGAGGATCCCAGTTGGCCATAACCGGAGTCCTGGAGGGGCTCGCCATATGTGCTATTAAACTCCAATTTTCCCGAAGGGAAACACTCGATAGAGAGGCAAACTCCTTCCTGGTATGTAGCCAGCTCGAGATAAGGCCCACTACATGAGAAGCCATATTGTCCGGAGTGCTGGCCTTGGAGTTGATCTACACTTTGTTAGGGATAGACTGATAAGTGGTAAGGTAGTTACCCTACATTTTAGGACTACTAAGAAAATTAATAATGCATTCGTAAAACCTCTTGGAAAGCGAGATTTCAATAATTTTTTTACCAAGCTGAGATTACTTGATATATATGCTCCAGTTTGAGGGGGAGTGTTAAAAGTCAAGGGTATTTTATAATTTTCATGTGAATAGATCTATGATTTATTAGACAAAAGAATCCTGATTAGAGTATCTAAAGTGGTGTGGTTATTGTGTAAATTCTGTGGGTTTAGAAAGGTGTTTGCATACTTCTGTGTAAGTCATTAAGTTAGGGGCTTTTTAGTCATTTTGTAAAAACAGTTAAGTGAGTAATAAAAAAGATGGGGGGTCGACTTTTCTCCCCATCCAGCAGGCTGTATAACAGCCCTTTCTCTCTTCTATCTCTTTTCCTTTCTTTTTCCATTCACGCCTCTTCCTCTTAGCTCAAATTCATCCTTACACCTCTCTCTCCTTTCCTCTTCTTTCTCTCCCTTGATTTGTTTTCTCCTCTCTCCCTAGAGTTAGAGTTTCTCTCTTCTCTCATTCGCTTGAGATATTTTGTGTTTGTGTTGGTCCTAAAAATCAACAGTTCAACTATAGAATGATAGACTGTGCAGTACCCCTCACATCCATTCCTAAATAAGTTATTTCTCTCACGATGTAGAGTATATACATGCATAGATCAAAGAATACAATCACAACCTTGGGTTGGCTTTGATACCATCTTGAAGCTGGGTTGATTCTTCTTGAAATGACTAGCTGAAGTTTTGTAACCTCTTCTTAATGATGGAGCGCATTATCTTTTTAAGTTGAAAAGAACAAGGACCCACTCTTTTATATGAATAATTCTCACTCTTAAACAACTAGCACGAGAAGTGAAGCATGCATAAAACAAGATAATAGTAGACTTTTTACCCATCAACACTTTCTTTCACGTATAGACCAATATAGACAACTTGGCTCAAGATGTGAAAAACATACACACCGTAGGCCATAGGGAACAAACAATGAGCCATATAAAGCACACTTATGGGCTTGGCTGGACTTTGATACTATGTAAAAGTTAGGCTATATTCTCCCAAAACGATTAACAAAGTTATGGGACCTCTTCTTAACTATTAAGCCTAGCATTCTTTCAGGCTAATACCAATGTGGGACTATTGTTCCACTCTTTCAATGACTAGGCTGAGACATGGAAGTTGTGTATAGCTATAAAATGGTGAACTTTTTGACCTACCAACAAGTAGGATTGGAGTTAAGCTATGACAGCTGGGGCTTTGAACTAGGCATGCTTACTACTTCATGAGACCTGGCGCTTAATTAAAGTTTGTTCATTAAATGCCTTGGACTTGGAAATGAATACTTGGCCATTGCATGGCCAGGTTTTTCATATAACTCTTATGTTAATAAGGAATTGTATACCGATCTGGCATCTTTCAAAACTGTTTGTTGGAATGCGCAACTACACCATCATAAAAAATGTATAATGTTCTTTTTTTTTGGGTTTAAACCAATTACAGGTTGACAAGGATGAAGTACGCCTTCGGAGAACTATTGGTCTTAAGAAGGATGAGTACTTCTTGGATTCAAAACATATCACGTAACTACATTCTTTTGCTTTCAGTCACTTTTATAAGTAAAGGAACCTGTTTGTCTCTGTTGTCAATACATTGCATTTTTGTCTGATTTTTCAGGAAAACAGAAGTTATGAATTTGCTAGAGAGTGCTGGATTTTCTCGCTCAAATCCATATTATGTTGTCCAGCAAGGGAAGGTATACCGAGAACTAATCAGGCAGATTCTTCTCTTTTTTCCTTGTGTTAGTGTTAAGTCTTCTTATGCTGAGATGATTCACAGATAGCATCATTGACTCTAATGAAAGACTCTGAACGACTTGACCTGCTCAAGGAAATTGGTGGAACACGGGTTTATGAGGAGAGGCGTCGGGAGAGTTTGAAAATCATGCAAGAAACAGGCAAGTCCTTTTCTTGAATTAAACTACAGCTCCTTTAATCATGTTTTTTTTCTAATTTCTTTCATGTTTCTTGTCTTTGATCAGGTAATAAAAGGAAGCAGATAATTCAAGTTGTTCAGTATCTGGAGGAGAGATTACGTGAGCTTGATGAAGAAAAGGAAGAACTCAAAAAGTATCAGCAGCTTGACAGACAACGAAGATCCTTAGAGTATGCGTTTTTTGATAAGGAGCTACATGAAGCTAAACAAAAATTGACAGAGGTCAGTTTGAGGTTTCTTCTGGTTTTAAGTAGTTAAGAAGCCTTAAGTTCTTTTATTATCATGGTGTTGCTGTCCAAGTGCACAATTATTTTAATCACCTGATCTTTTGGTGGTGTTAATCTTGTTGAATGTTACTGTAGGTTGAAGAAGCTCGGGCCAGGGTGTCTGAAAAATCAACTAGAATGTACAATAGTGTGCTGGAGGCCGAAGAAAAGTATAAACAATGTGAAAAGGAACTGAAGATTTTGGCCAAAGACAAAAGTGGTTTGGACCGAGAGAAAGAAGCAATAGAGAAACGTAGAACTGAGGCAATGAAATTACATGCACAGGTTGAACTTGATGTAAGAGACCTGGAAGAGAGAATTTCAGCAGATATCCGAGCAAAGGTATGAGTAGGATCTCTATTCTGAGAAAAGCATGTTTGTCAAAACTTGAATGGAGAAAGGAATGAAGTAATATATGGATCCGATATGAGTCTAGAACATGCATTCTATGCTTTCAGGATGAAGCTAAGAGGCAACTTGAGAGCCTGCAGAAAGAAATAGGGGAATCAAGAGATGAATTAGATAAAATCAGACCTTTGCATGAAGCTCAAGTGATTGAGGAGGAGCAAATAACAAAAGGGTATGTCTAATGGAATTCTTTTCTTTAACAGATTGTGGTATTCTCATAAATGGTGATTGAATCTATTTGTCATGTTTTATTCTTGGATCTTATAGAATAATGGATCGGGAAAAGCAGCTAAGTATTCTATATCAGAAGCAAGGTCGGGCAATGCAATTTGCCACTAAGGCTGATCGGGATAAATGGCTTCAAAAGGAAATTGATGACCTTCAACGTGTCCTTTCATCAAACATGGTGCAGGTAAATCTATTCAACTGTGATATGAAGTTTAGAACCTTTCTGTGCTATATGTGCTGATAGATTGCTTTTACAAATCCTATTCATACAGTGCTTTATTATTTTTGTCTGTGGTTTTCTGACTGCCTGTGTGCAGTAGATTGTGTCATCTGGGAATTGCATTATTCTTACCTGTCAATCCATGGACCTCAGAAAATTGGGACAGAAAACAGAGAAATTGAAACTAGATTAATGCCTTGTGTCATGACTGTATACCTTATGTTCATTTTCTGTTATTGTTGCCTCTCTTTCATGGTATTCTGTGGTGACGAAATGTGTCCTGACCACCTTTTGCCAGAAAAAAACAAAGAACGGCATATCTTATAATCCTTTTACCAAAAAAATTGGGTATCTTATAATAATCCAAATTGATAGAGGATCTGGAGACAGCTTTCATTGATTGTCTTTGGAATTAGGATTTGCAAGGGAAAAATGAGTGTAGACCTAAGTCCATCTAAGTTAGGTATGCCCAATTTTTAATTAAGTCACCAAATTTAAATAGAATGACTTCAAACTTGATTTCTTCTTGTTTTAATTTTTCTATCCCATGTATTCACGATTGATGTTCATTTGAGTTTTTCTTATTTTTATCAAATTTTAATGATATAATGAGTATAATGCCATTGTTGCTAACATATTGAAGTAAATGGCATTTATGTAAATAGTGCGACTTTTTTAAAGAAGAAAAATATGGGTGAAATTAAGATTGGACTTGAGTTGAGCCTCCTTTCCCTCTATTTGCAAAAGAATTATTTACAATCAAAGCTTTATCTAATCATCTGATCAGTGAACCTCTAGATAGTAACAACAGAATTAGGGATAATTCTCAGATTATCCATTGGCTGGTCAACAGTATGGAAGATCATATTTATTCCTTGGCAATATATTAGGAAAAAAAAAAAAGAGATATGGACTAAAAGAATTTGCTGAAACCGCATGAAGTATTTCAAGTGGCAAGAGCATGACTTGACTAAGTGCTTTGCAACTCTTAAATTTATACTTCTTAGTCTTTTTATTTTTTTATTTTTATTTTTTATGAAATGATATTTTATTAAGAGAACAAAAAGGAAGAGCTAACTCCTAACAACAAGAGATTGCAAGGAGGCTCCTTGCTAGGCTAAAACATTAGCCACATAATTTGTTGATCTCGGAATGAGAGACCAAAAACAGTCAAAGAAATTGACAATATCCATAATTTCAAAAAAGGCATCCCAATGGTACCACGGAGGCACAGAGGAATTCTCACACCAACCAATCACCACCTTGGAGTCTCCCTCAATCAGGATGGGCCCGAAGCAATGATCGCGGAAAACACGAAGCCCATTAAGTAGGTTTTGAAACTCGGCCGTTGTGGAGTCCGCAATATCGAGAGGGCTGGAGAAGGAGACGATCTGGTTCCCAAGAGAGTCACGAATCATGCCGCCAAAACCCGCTAGGCCAGGGTTACCGAAAGAAGATCCGTCAAAATTCAACTTAAGGACACCAACAGGCGGCGGGGTCCATTCAAAAATAACTGGGGGAGATGATGTGGTTGCCAAGATCGTTACGAATCACGCTGAGAGGGCTGGAGAAGGAGACGATCTGGTTCCTAAGAGAGTCACGAATCACGCCGCCAAAACCCGCTAAGCCAGGGTTACCGAAAGAAGATCTGTCAAAATTCAACTTATGGACACCAGTAGGCGGTGGGGTCCACTCAGAAATAACTGGGGGCTTCGAAGAAATGTGGAATTGGGCAAGACATCTCCAATTATTTCTGATGGAAGATCCTGAGAAGGGGGTGAGGGCTTTTCGAGAGTGGAGCCATGTAGCAATATTGCCTGAGATGGTTTCAATGACTCTATCTTGAGTGCTGAACTTGGCATTGAATCTCCTTAGATTGTGCTCTAGCCAAAGGCCCTAGGGGATGAATGAGGAGAGGGCAGAGATCATCAATTTTTCAAGATCGGGGACTGGGGTCCCTGCAAGCATTCGACAGGCGGCGGGCAAGTCCTCTGGGAAGCAGAGATGGAGCTCAATGCAGCTAATAATTGATGTCCAAATCTCCCAAGAGAAAGGGCACGAGAGAAGCGGGTGGCTAACAGTTTCTCATTGGTATGGCAGAAAGGGCAAATGGGGTCAACCCCGAGCTAGCCACGAATTTTGAGATTATCAGCAACGAGGATTTTGTTGTGGCATGCACTCCACATGAAAATTTTTACTTTAGGGGGGGGGGGGGGGGGGGGGGGGGCGCGTTGAGATGCCTTGTAAACTCCACTGCATGCTTGGGACCACGAGTAATCTCTCTTCGAATAACAAGGTAAGTAGAGGAGACGGAGAAGGAGCCACTTTTATTTGGTCACCAGATTAATTTATCTTATTTGTTAGCTTGAATTCTGGCTGGCTGTAAAGTGTCTTAAAGGTGATTGGCTTCAAGACCTTTGTTACAAAGTGGAACCCACCATGGTTACATGAGTTTGTGGGACCCACCATGATAACGTGAGATGGCATGATGGGTCATCACACGAGCTAGCATGAGTTGGAAGATTTGAAGATCAAGTGAGACCCACCATAATAACCACGAGCTGGTATCTTTATCACATGAGTTGGAAGATCAAGTGGAACCCACCATGATAACCATGAGCTGGCATCCTTATCACATGATCACGTGCTTCATAGAAGAGTTTCAGTTCTAGTTATGTTGAGTTATTCAATTATGTTAGAACTTATCTTTAAGTGTTAAAGTTTGGGTGTAATTGGGACAAGGGTAGTTTAATTGTATTTGAACTCTGCCACTTTCCTCTACTATAAATAGAGGTTCATGTACTCGAATTATAATCAAGTCAAGTAGTTTTCCACTTCTCAACTCGTGAAGTATCTCTCTCTAGCCTAAACTCTTTTTTTCCATTTTTTTCTCTTCCCTCCTCTCTACCCCAGAGCTCTCTCTCTCCTTCTCTTTTTCTCCTTCTCTCACCTTGCTCGAGATTTCAGTCATGGGGTCCTAAATTCAACAACCTTCAAGTTTCAATAGACCACAACGAGGTTGAATGTTCCATCCCCCATTATTGGCGACTTCAGCAATGGTAATATTCCTTAATCTTGAAATTCTGAAGAGGCTAGGGAAAGAGTTCTGAAGAGGTGTATCTTCTTAGTCTTACACCTCAAAACACATATGATATGAAGAAAGATAGAGGAGCCGATTTTTTTTATGAGTGTGATGTAAGGATGCCCATTGGGTCGGCTAAATGGGGAAGCTGATCCTACTTGAACTTGAACCTGATCATGACCCTGACCTGAATGCCTGATATATTTTTTTTAAAAAGTTTAAAATAGTGTATTTATTTACAAATAAAAAGCTAGAATTTCCTTTATTTCTTCGGATATTCTTGATTATTCTCTATTTTCATGTTATAAAATAGATTTATGCATTCATAACAAATTTGTTATTTTTTTGTTTAGAATTTTTATAATCTTTGATTAATGGTGGAATGGGCCTTGGACTAAAGCCGGAAAAGGCCGAGGAAAGGGCGGGGGTGGGACTGAGGCAGGGATGGGGTTGAGAGGAAGAGGCAGGGAAACCGGACTGGTTGGATTTCCCAACCTGTTCAGGTTTCTTTTGGGTCTAGGTTTCCAATCCCGTTCTGTTTTTTTTTTTTTTTTTTTTTTTTTTTCTGGTTTTAGGTTTGATGTTGGATTTCCTACCTCGTTCGGCTTATTTTTTAGGTTTGGAGTTAGGGTTTTTAAAAATCAAACCTAAACCCAACCTGTGTCCACCCCTCATGTGTTGCATTTGAAGCCTGTCTACAACAAGTTACTCCAAGACACACTGCAGGCTGGAATGATTAATGTCTATTCTCTAGTTTGAGGGGGGAGTGTTACTTTACATATACTTTTATGTAAATATTCTCTTTTTTATTTAATGCTTGAGTTCACGTCTTACCCGGGGGGGGGGGCGGCACGCTCTTTTTTGTGTGATCAACATTCAAAAGATTTTTTGTTTTTCTTCTTGGATTTTCACACTTTCTACAATTCTCTTACTTCCACTCAACTTTCTGATCAATCTCGATTTGTTTCAGTAAATAGAGAGAAA
Source organism: Aristolochia californica (assembly GCF_029961685.1). Lineage (NCBI taxonomy): Eukaryota > Viridiplantae > Streptophyta > Magnoliopsida > Piperales > Aristolochiaceae > Aristolochia > Aristolochia californica. Next base: position 9,995,982 of record NW_027181815.1, read on the forward strand.
ACACATAATGAAATTTAATATATTAGCTGCCTTGCTTAATCCAACTTCGGCGAAGTATTCTTTTTGTTCATTGCCTGACACAGTGGTTGTGACCTTTTCCTTCTCTTATGTGCTTGTTTCTATTTCAGGAGAAGAAACTTCAAGATGAAATTCAACATGTAAAAGGTGACTGGAAAGAGCAAGAAGCACACATAGAGGGTCGTGTGACTGAGCTGCAAAAGTTAGATTCATTCATGTCTGACAGTCTTGAAGATTTCAGCACTTTGAAGATAGAGAGGGATCAACTGCAAGATACACGGAAGTATGGCTGCTTTTGATTATGCATTTTTTTTTCTCTGATCACAGCCATCATTTGCAGATGTAGCTAATGGTCCCTTTGTTTATCTTGTATAATGTATTTATTTATTTTATCAAGGTCTTTATGGAAGAGGGAAAGTGAGCTCTCTTCAGAGATTGATAGGCTTAGAGGAGAACTTGCTAAGGCACAGAAGAGTCTGGATCATGCAACTCCTGGTGTGAGTAGTCAATGGTTTTCTGGTTTTAGTAATTTACTGGGTACATATAGTTTGATGTATTACTGTCAAATTGTGACTGTTAAACAGTAGACTGGGTTCTCATCTTCAAACTAACTCTGTTTTAACCTAATCAGGAAATCAGAAGGGGTCTGAATTCTGTCAGGAAGATTTGCAAAGATTATGCTTATAAAGGAGTTTATGGTTCAATTTATGAGTTGATTGACTGTGATGAAAAGTTCTTCACTGCAGTTGAGGTTACTGCTGGAAATAGGTTTGATCCATACATGTGATTACTATGCAGTATACATTTTGATGTGGTATCCATGTAGTTGGGTGGAAATATTTGCCTGAGGCATTTCTTTTTTCTGTTTGTACAGTTTATTCCATGTAGTTGTTGAAACTGATGAAATATCAGCAGATATAATAAGGCACCTCACTTCTCGGAAAGGTGGAAGGATCACTTTCATACCATTGAATCGAGTAAAGGCTCCCTATGTTACATATCCACAGTCTTCTGATGTTGTGCCTCTTCTGAAGAAGTTGAAGTTCTCTTCCCATTTTGCCCCTGCTTTCCAACAGGTTAGATCTGTATGCTAGATTGTCCTTGGCTCCTTTTGTTTCATAGTTCATGTTCTGATTCCATGGGGGAGGTATTGCTGAGCATTTCTTTAGAACTATAAAGATCATATGTGTATATTGATCTTGAGTTCATTGTGCCCATATTATAAAAATGTTGTAATGACTGATAGAGTGTTATGTTATGGTTATCAATTTACTGTTAAGAATATGGCGAGATAAGTGTTTTTTTTTTTTTTTGAGGGAATTGTTTCATTCCTGATAGTAGACGGTCCATTTGCCCAATATCTGAACATCTGGTGCACTTGGTAACAAATTTTCTGGACTTGCTATCTGATAAGCATGCTCACATGGTCCCAGATGTGGTTCTGCTTATCCATCGGACCTGGGGGCTTGACAGGCTGCTTCATGTTTGGCACTGGTATCTGATTACTTGTATAATTGTAACCTTTATTTGCTAATTCCATGTTAGCCTAGCTTGTTGGTGGAAAGAGTAGGTTTTTGCCTTCAGATCTGTGTTTGTTGCCGCAAAATTGGCATTTTGTTATGTTCTGGCAATTCAAATTCACTGAATGGGCCATGTGGTATCGAGGGGTGAAATTGGACCCACATGTTGAAATTTCTTGTTTATGTTAGTCAACCCCTTATGCCAGGATTAGGATATCTGATTGACATATTGGCACCTACATGATATCCAAATGTATCTGGACCTTAAGTGTGGATATGCGCACATCTGGCCTTCTTAATCTCATATGAAGGCTTCAAGAGTATGTGTTTTAGGTTGCTTCAAAGAGGGATAACTGTTAACTTAGTTTCAGAGGATTGAAGGTTTATATTTTCTTGTTGGCAAATTGTTTTTGACAGTTCAGGTTACATCTAGATGCAAAATAAGTTCTGAATGGTCTTGATTGGTTTATGTGATGGCTGGTTTGAGCAAGTAGAGGTTCAAGGATTGGAAACTGCTGTTGGTAGTGACTCTCTTATTAACTAGCAGTTGTAAGAAACAAGCGAACTACTTGGTAAATTTCTATTTTGTGTTTCCACTAAGCAGTGATGGATAAATTGCTATTATTATTATTTTTTGAAGTGGGCGTATTTCATTCCAAAGCCCAAAGGCAAGAGAATAAAATCAAAGGGGGAACCCTTTACAATGAGGGATTGTAGGATAACCCCCTCTTTACCTAAAGCATTAGCATGACCTTTACTGATTGTAGGATAACCCCCTCTTTACCTAAAGCATTTGCATGACCTTTACTGATTGAGATACATGAGACCAAGAACTAACACAGTTCAAACTAAGGTCCTGAATTTCAAGAAGAATACAAAAATATTTCCAAGGAGATCTTTTTTTCCCCAAACACCAGCTAACGATGTTTGTAGAATCCCCTTCAACTTAAAGCATTCCTTGAAAATTATCATGAAATGTATGCAAACCATGCAGGTTAGTGGGAAGCTCAACAATAGTTGAATGTGAATGACCCAATGGCCCTGCATAGGAGATAAAATTGTCACCTCTTGAATTTTTGAAAATACTCCCAAACCTAGAAGGACTTAGTTGTCAAAGGAAGACCCATCAAAATTGAGTTTAAGAATGCCTTCATTTGGTGGGAATCACTTCACTTGCACTTGCTTCTTGTGAGAAGATAGACTAGAAATCAAGTGCCACTAGAATCTGATTGGACTTCCATCAATCTCCTCAAACATATCAAGAGAACATAGCCAAGGTATTGGATGGGACATTATCCGATCAGCTATATCAGTTCATGTACATGATGTTTGAATTCATAAAGTCCTAATTAAAATTCAAAATTACCTATTGTAAACAAGGACTGGAATTGGAAATTTCTCAAAAAAATGTGGAGAGCAAAAAGAGGAACGGGTGCTAAAGAATCGGATTTTCACAATCAACATACTTCCAGCCTGATTTTTGATTCTTCTAATACTGATATCTTTCTTTGGAAAAATCAGATTAAGAAACGGTTTGTTGGGTTAGAAAATAAATTCACTGAAATTTTGACATATAGTTCTCTATATAAATCTAGGTCTCGTTCACACAAAATGTCCCATAAATTGAAGCTTTATGTTGTTCGAAACTTTTCTATTGCCTGACCTTTGCTGTTTCAGATGTCGATTTCTCTTTGTACAAAACTTTGATTGTAAAAATTCTTTTTGAGTTGGAAAATTTTCAAAGATCTTTTCGGAAATATATAATTTTCTATACGAAAGTGTGGTAAGATAGTGCAAAATCCAATGAAAAAACAAGAGCTGGAAAAGAAGAAGATTAAAGAGAAAAATGAAAAGTTTTTTATTTTTCTTTGTCTTCTTCTCTTCTTCTCCCTCCTTTTCTTCTCCATCTTTTTCTCCTTTTCCATGTTAGATCTTTGTGCGCTCTGATACCACGCTAAATTTCAAGGAGGAAGCATGGAAGAGAGAGAGAAGTGAAAACGTGGAAAGAAAGGGTGAGAAAAGAGTGAACTGAGAGAGTATGTGTAGATTGATATGTGAGGAAAAATATGAGAGAGATGTGTTATGCTCTCTTACATCATGTCCCTTTATAAAGAAATATAATGTACATCCTACCAAAAATAAACTTTTCCAAAGTTCTCAATGACACCCAAAATATTGCTTGCTAATCTAAACATAAATAGATAAAGCATAACTACTAAACATCCTCCTTTATTCTAGCCTTTTCTTTTCCTTTATTCTAGCCTTTTCTTTTGTGCTTGCTTCTCTTGTGAGACTTGTCTTGCATGAGATTCACCTTAGACTTAATGAAACTTGTGAGATATATTTTGCATGAGACTTGTCTTAGACTCCTTGATATCTCAACGCTCCAACGACCCCATCATAACAATATAAAATCCAAAAACTCAACTAACACAATCAAATGCTTTTTCAAAATCTAGCTTTAGAATAATTCTCAACTGATTTCCTCTAGGGAAACAATTAACAATCTTATGAAAATGCACATCCCTAGGTCTGCCAATCATTTAGCAGACACTCAGACTAAGTTGGGTGTTTCACTCCAACACCTTGTTGTGGAGAAAGGCCCATTTAGTTAGGTTTGTATTCTTTCTCCCTCTTTTAATAGTTTATACATCCTTCTTAAAAAAAAACAATTTTATGAAAATCTTAGCATACATTGCTAAGGTTATATGCAAGAACTTGTATCATTTCCTGTGTGGTGAAGTGATCCAATGAATTTAAGTGCAGATGTTGTCTCAAACTTTCAATGTTTGGAGCAAACAATTTTAGTTTTGGTGATTTACTGTTGTCTGCTATTTGCTTTTCATGAAAAAAGTGTTGTCTGCTCTTTCTAGTTTACACCTGTACTTGGGATTAAGCTTTGGGCAGACAGGAGGTTTCAATTTTATTGTTGGAATGGAGTACTTTCGGGTTTCTTGGAATTGTTTTTGAATTTTGCTTATGCTGCATACCCTAGTCAGCATGGTATTCCTCATAAAAGTTTAGTCTTGGTTATATCCTTGACCAGCTTTTGGAGTTTGCCCTATTTTTTGAATGGTGAGAGTTTATCAACCGTAATCAAACTGAAGCAAATTATAAACTAGCCATCAGGCTAGATATGACTTGAGAAGCACCTAAGGGGGAACCATGCACAATAAGGTTTTTGAGGAAAACCCTATCCTTAGCTGGTTTGTTCGCACAACAATTTCCTAAATCAGGACCATGGAACCAAGTTACAGAAATGCTCCACAATGTCTTATTCTCTTCAAAGATGTGACAAAATCTTCAGGAGAGTCCATTTTGTGTTTTGCACAAGTCACTGACCAAATTAGTGTCAACTTCAATCACTAAGGGGCCTGAGAGGATTAATCTTTGAAGATTACGCCAATAAGGAGAGCTTTAATCTTTATTATTTCATTGGAATCAATATTACTACTGGGGCTGGACTAGGAAATGAGATCTGCTCCAAACATAGGTACTTCGAAGGTTGTGCTTAAGGGATTGCAGTTGTTTTGATTAGTTTCTTAACTGTAGGGTTTGTTACCTATTTCAAAAAAAAAAAAAAAAAAAAAAACTGTAGAGTTTGTTACTTGAAAGTCTTTTTTTTCAGCTTGTTTTAAGTCCTAATTCGATTAGTGTGGGATTGTTTCTCTTGGGTTTCTCTAGTCTTTTTTTTCAGCTTGTTTGAGTCCTAATTCAATTTGCGTGGGATTGTTTCTCTTGGGTTTCTGTAGTAAGAAAAATTCTTGTTTGGTGTCTATTTGGGTAGTAATTGACTGAAAGGATGTGCAAAGGAGTAGAATAAGTTGTTTTTTCTCATTCTTTATGGAAGGTGCAGTTGGGAAGTAATTCTCTTATGTTCTCCACAAAAAAAGAAAAAAGAAAAAACAAAGAAGTTATTCTCTTAAGTCCAAATTTGATAAGCTCAGTTATCTGTGGACTAACTTCTAAAGTTTTTAAGTAGAAAGCATATGGATTTTACTTTATGATTCAGTTTACTAAACAAGATAGTTGTCAAAAAAACTATTAGTGATAACTCCAAAAAAGGGAAAAATCATGTTAAGTGAATGCCCTTCAAGTTGACAAAAATGTGTATTTTGTGGTTTTTAAATCCTAATCAACACCAGATCATTGCAGCTTTTTTAGTCCAAGATTCTTAGGTTGGCTTTTCCTTGATTCATCACCTTGTTCTCTTATATGTTAACAGCCACGGGCATTGCGTCACCTATAGTTTTTTTTTTCTCTCCACAGAGAACAAAGCATTCTTCTGTTGCACTTATTTTTCCCAAGTTCTGTACAATACTGTCATCCCTGGTTTCCATCAGGAAGAGGAGTCTTTTCATGTCACTCAGTGAAATCAAGCCATCTTCTACCTTGGGGTTTAGCAGCTGTCTCTCAAGGAGTTCGTCAACCTCTTACCTTCAGATTTGTAGTCTTACTTTCTTACATTAGCCAATTCAGAGGCAGGTTTCCTGATTAACAGGAATATTGTGGATGGAGGTGCTGTTTTCTCCTTTTGACCTGGGAGGAATTCACAGGAATATTGTGGATGGAGGTGCTGTTTTCTCCTTTTGACCTGGGAGGAATTCATGTCCCATCTCTTCTCTCTAAGTCATTTGCATGTAAAATTGACTACTGGTAGTAGTTAATGGTCTTGGGATGTAAGCACTGTTTTTTGTTAATACTGTTAAGTTTGATACATCTTAAGGCTTCATATAAGTAGTTATAACTAGAGAAAAAAAGCGTGAAAGAGGGTGAAAATTGTAAGAAGATGTAATTTCACTTTGGTTAGTTTTCTTAGTTTTTTAGGAAAGTATTTCCTAATGGAATCTTATTTCTTAGGGTATCAAGGGAGTAGGGATATTGTAGTAATTTCCATCATAGTTTATGTTATAAATTGGAGAGAGGGATTAACCCTAACCCTATTCTCTCTCCCTTACTTTTTCTATGCTAACTTTCTTCTCTCAACTTTGTTTTCTCCTCTTTCACCCATGTGTGTAAGTAGTGACATTGTATCAGAGTAGTAACAATCCTAAGATGGAGAAAGAAAAGGAGAACTAAAATGGAGAAATAAAAGAAGGTGAAAACGAAGAGGTAGAAGAAGAAAAACAAAAGAGATTAGTTTCATTATGTCTGATTTTTCTTTTTTGCTTGTAACTATTCTCTTCTTTCTAACTCTGTTTCTGTTCGTGCTCCTTCCCAATCCTTATACTGTTTCAGTTCTTTCTCTGTTTTTTTTTTCTCTCTTTTTTACTGTTGGGGCCATACTCTCTGGTGCCTGCATCCATGGTGAGCTCCACTTTGGCAATCCCCCTTTTCTTTGCTGCTATCAAAACTCTCAATCTGTATTGTTCGAAGGAAAGTCATGTCATTCATAATCTCATCTTGTGTCAGCGTCCTATTTCTGCTCTGGTTTCTGAAACAAGTGGGATTAGTCCGGAGACATCTGGCCCTGCCCCTGTCACCTTAACTTAGTGGGAAGGGGATTGTTAGTGGAATGAAAATTTTGGTCAACTCTATCTTTGTGGGCAATCTAGACTTTAAAATTCATTGGCTTTCTGATGCCACCAGGGGGTCTTGAGGAATTTCCAGCTTAATGATCATCTTGAAATTGGCTCTCTGTTAATTACATAATGCCTTGATGATCATTGTGATGTCAGATCTTTGAAGCTGCTCCCTGAGAAATTCCCAGGATTGCGTGTGACATCAACTCCCAATATTGTCTATTTTGAGTCCTTTTTTTTTACTGTGTCTCATATTTAGATTCCGGTCAGGGCTTTTTTTGTTTTGAAGTTCTTTTGGAGTATGCGAGGGGAAAAGGAGTGACAGAGCCTCTGTTGGAGGACTCGTCGGCTGTGGTCCCTAGAGGTTTGTTGGTGTGCAAAATCCATCAGGTCTCTGTGGCGTCACTAGGATATGTACTCAAAAATATGTAATTTAAGTTTCCATATGATTTGTAGTTGGAATCACATTCCTTGCTCTGCCAACTACTTTTTTTTTTTTAAAAAGGATTTTATGAATTGTTCTACCAACCACTTGGCAGACATCCAGGCCAAGGCGGGCATTTCACTCCAACACCTTGTTGTGGAGGAAGGCCCTCTGACCTAGGTTTGATTGTACTAGTAATTCTCTTTTTTATAGTCTATTCACACATTTTTCAAAAAATAAATAAATTAGATTTCAGTCAAGTTTTGGAACTTGATGGGTACTGTAGGGACAGTGCTTGGTCCTCCTAGGTTGCCAGTTGCCGCTGGCTCTCCTTAAGTTTTTACATTGAGTAACAGGATGACTTCAAGAGGCTATTGAGCATAAAAAAGGACAAGGATGGCCATTAGAAGTAGTTTGTTGGCAACCTACCATCTGGCGAGTCTTCTACTTCTGTACCCTTAATTTCACAATCAATCTCATGAGCAACAATGGCTGTCAGGTTATCTTGACAGTGTTGGAAGGGTTTGGATTCTTTTTATTTGAATACTTTTGGATATTCTATTTTTCTATTCTGTCTCAAACTATGAAGAGGATGATGTGATAATTGTATCTCGAATGTTTCTTGTTGAAATTCTGGTGGAAGGGCAATTTGGTCATTTCAGCATCATATATGGAAGCCACATCAATTCCAGTCTGTTAGATTACTTCTCATCTATCTATGCCTTTAATTTCATTCAATTCTGATATATATTGTACTTGTACTTAAGGGCATTTTTGGCATTTTGTTAATTGTTCACTTGAGTGGTATCTAGACTCGAGTTTAGAGACATAATCCAAAAGCAGCCATCGCTGTTTTTCAACCGTCCCATGTTAATCAAAGAATTACTCAACTTTTTTGATCCATGTCGTGGGGTCTTTTTAATCAATTTATTTTAGACAGTCAAGTAGCATGACACGTGTGCTCATCCCCAGCCCGAGAAGAATTATTTGATAGATCTCCCCCTACACTAATTTTACTCCCTTGGTCTACAATTCTCACTCTTTCTTGCAATAGTTCTTACAAGGCGGCGAATTTTGTGTCAATCGTCTGCGACAATAATTTGAATTTGGCATCGACTCTGGCATGAACAACCTTAAATCTGTATCAAATGCATCATAGCGCTATTAGATTATCCATGGTTGCCTGTTTGGTGTTTTTCATCTACATTAATACAAGAATTTTCTCAAACACGTGATAGGCATATACTTACCCTATTAGGCTGTTGTCTTTCCTTGATGATGTTTTACAACACATGGGCTTTGGGGACAAATGGAAGTTTTGGATTTGGAGCTGCATCTCGTTGGCCTCTTACTCTTTGCTTCTCAACGGCACTGTCTGCGGCTACTTTCATGGCTCCTGTGGCATCTGGCAAGGAGACCTCCTCTCCCCGTTGCTCTTTAATCTTATCGCCGAGTGCCTGTCCTCCATGTTCTACTCGGCTCGCATCTTTGGGTGGCTTGATGCTGTCTCAGATCAGAGCAACTTTGATATTCTGCTACTTCAATTTGTAAATGACAATATTTGCTTTGGTTTTGGCACACTTGATCAAATCTGCAATATCAAGGCACTTATTGGACTCTTTGAAATCACTTATGGTCAAAAGATCAATTGGAGGAAGATGACTATTATAGGACTCCATATTGATCCCCCTCTTCTCCACCTTATGGTAGACACTCTAGGTTGCTCAATCATGACTCTCCCTACCTCCTACCTTGGCATCCCCCTCATTGACTACAATCCTCGGAAAGGGGCTTTGAGCCTCGGTGATTGAGAGGCTCGAACGGCAATTGACTACTTGGAAAGGGAGGCTCCTATCCAAAGTTGATAGATTGACCCTTCTCAACTCTTGTCTGGCCGGTATACCCAACTACTTCCTCTCATTTGTTCTTGCCCTGCCTCTGTTTGTCGGAGCATTGATATGATTAAAAGGCAAATCCTGTGGCACGGAACCAACAATGGGTTTCACTATCACCTCGTCAACTGGGATGATGTATGTATGCCAAAGATCATGGGTGGGTTGGGGGTCAGACGCACTAAGGAAATGGGATTTGTGTTCCTCCTCAAGTGGTTTTAGAAGCTCAACTCTAGCTTGGTGGCCTTCTGAAACCGATGGTGGCTTCCAAGCTCCATCTTCTCGGGGTTAGATGGATCACTGATGGTAGCAGGTGCAACCACTCCCCCATTTGGAAAGCGACGTTCCATTTATTCTTAGTCTTCTGATCCGCTATAGGGATTTTTTTTTTTTTTGACGGCTCTAGTCAATTTTTGGATTGACTGGTGTCTACTATGACCTCTCTATTGCTGATGCTTAGGGAAGTGGCTCTTGGAACTTTCATTTGAGATGTGATCTCACTGATGAAGAGGCCATTGCTATTTGTGACTTGATTGATGGTCTTGGTGATGTTAAGATTCAGGTTCATGTGGCTGACCAGATGATTTGGCTCCTTGATGACAACGGTCGTTTTTCGATTTCCTTGGCTTACCGGCTCTCCTCATGGGTTGGACCAGGCCCCCTGTCACTCATACAGCAGTTATCGTTGATTCAACTATTGCGGAGCTTTTTGGTCTCCTTATGTGTCTTCCATGATTATTTTAGCGGTTCGCTTATTGTTGAAGGAGACTCCCCTGGTGGTCATTGGATGGTGCTCCTCCTCCACGTTCCAGCCTTGGCGTCATTGACAACTATTTCTTGATATTATGGATCTTGTCTCCTCTATCCCATGTTCCTGGTCCCATGTACTTAGATCAGCCAGTTCGACTGCGGATTCCTGTGCTAAATTGGGTCCCTCCCTTCAATCTCTTCTTGTAAGGGGAGGCCTCCCTTGATGTACTCTTTTCATTCTTGAAATAAAATCATCACTATTTAAAAAAAAAGGTTGTTGTCTTTCCTGTGCATGCAAACTAGCGCCGGTGACTGTGGATTAGCAAAATTGTTGCTGCATGCATGTGTCAGTAATGCACCTGTTAATGTTGGTCACCCTATACTTTCTTGGGTTGCACTGTGAGATCCTTGATCAATGAAGTCGGTTGCTTGTCCTCCCTTTCACAAGTGTGTGCTTGGTGAAAAGAAAATTTGCAGTATCTCCTTGTCTTCCTCTCACGGTCTGGTGCTTCTTCCCCTTGCTCGATTGCTCAGTGTGAGATGACAAAACTATTGAATTCCTCATTGACTCCAAGTAAGGATCTCACCATGAATTTCTATGTAGAAGATTGAAATTTCAGACTTTCCACAGGTCTGTCCACTCTTAAGCTCAGCCTATGGACCCCCAAATTTTTTGTTCCAGACTCTTCACACTTCTCCTTCCTGAGACACCACAGATCGTCTACTCTAATACCGGTTGATATGATAATTGTATCTTGAACATTTCTAATTATCATAAAAGAGGAAAGAATGCTGAAGTGCTGGGATAACTATGCCTTTTCCATTTAAAAAAAAAACTATGCTTTTTCAAGAGAGGCATTCTCTCCTACTGTAAACACAGAGACATTGGGGAAATCACGTCAGCCCATCCCTTGGCTGCACGTTCTCTTTGTATTATTAAAGATTTTACATTTTGGTCCTTGTGACTTAGAAAATTCAGAAAGCTATCCCTTCCTCAAAATAACAAATCTGTCCCTCCTAACCTGTGAATTTAATAAAATCTTGAATAAAAGATTAAAACGGTTTCAGAGGACTCTCAAGTGACTGGGTATGGGGAGTGCTTTCATCCCTGGGGACAAGTTGCTGCTCTTAAGTGGATGGTTTTGTTCTGCCCAGTGGGGATGATTCTTTGCGACCATTTGGTGGGTTTTTATGCTACGCCTTGCTGTGTTAGAGCTTTAACTGACACTACTTGGGTTTACTCTGCTTCACTGGCTATCAGTGGGCAACCCCTGTTCTCACACAATCTACTTCAAGTTCTTCTTACGTAATGATTGTTATCACTTTTTTTGTTCAAAATTATACATTGTGTCTATTGTTGGTTTTAAAATTTTCCTTAGTTGTGTCACCTATATGCTTCTAGGTTTTTTTTTTTGGGTTCTGGTGGTGTAAATTCCAGTTGTGGTTTTGCTCTCTAGTATTGGTTGTGAGTCTTTTGCTTCAATATGCCTTCCTAAAGTGGGCTCACTTGTATTATTCTTGTAGAAGCTGGGTTTCTATGCTATGATTCTGCAAATTGATGGGGAGAAGTACAGGATAATAGTGGTGATGTCGGTGAAGAATATCCAAGAATCTAAAAGTATTCTGGACTGGTAGTTGGTGGTTGAATAGTGCCTTAGTAGTGCTGGGCTAAATTTGAAGTTTTGTACATGCGAGAGATGAGTTTGTTTTCCAAAACTATAGTGCTTAGCTGTTGATGGTGGGACCAGTTGAAGCTGACATGTGACTCCAATTTTGTGCTTCAAGCTAGGCATCTTTGTGTATGTTCTGAAGATCCGTGAGCTGACTTTCTCATCAAAGACTTAGTAGGAACTTTTTTATTTGCATTACGATATAACAAGCTGAAGTTATATGCTTCTGCTTGAGGGTGAGTTTTAGAAGATGCATTTTTAGTATTCTAGAAAAGTTATGGAGTCTTATTTCCTAGGCTAGCAGATATTATTGTAATTTTTATCTTAAGCGATGTTATAAATAGGAGAGAGGGGTCAATTGTAACCCTAGTCTCTGCCATACTTTTTCTATGTTAACTTCTCTTTCTTACTTCCTCTTCTCCTTTTGCACCCATGTTTGTAAAATTTACAAACCTCCAGGACTTTGTAGAATAAAAGGAAGGGTGGAGAGTGAGGAGAGATGAAAAGGGAGAAAGGAAGAGAGATAAGGAGCTGATGAGAAAGCAGGGATTTGAATAGGCCCCTTAGGCTTGACGCCCCTTGCTTTATTTTAGCAGTAACATTTTTTTTTTTGAATGGCCATTTTAGAGTAGCATTTTTTTTAATGGCTATTTTAATAGTGACATAACTTAAAAGATTACATTGATGCCCGCGTAAATTGAAACAAAACAAAGAAATGATTTACTGCAACTAGTAACTTGAAACTCGAGAGAGCAGCAGTTACAACTTTGCCTCTTAGGCAAATAATAACATTACGCGTAACATGTGCTGGTCGACGCGTAACGTGTGCTGGTAGACGCGTATTGTGCGCCGGTGAAACGCGTAACGTGTGCCGTTAGCTTCGAAGGTGCTAACATGAGTTGATTTTCGAAAATGGTCAGAGACTTTTCTCTGGTCACCATCCCCATGGCCGATGACCAGAACCCTCGACGGCAAACTTCCGGTAAAGATGCATACTCCTTCTCCAACGCCGATCGACGGAAAGAAGTTGACTTTCCAATAAGACACAGAAATTCCGAACCAGAAGAAGGTCAATCCAGACGCTCGGAAACCTTGAACCTTCCCTCCGAAGAGCCAACGGAACCTCCTACAGAAGGTTTCAACGCCAGTTGGAAGATGATCTCCTTGTGAAAGAAAAGGAATCCCCCTTTCCGTTTCAACTACGGAAAACACAGAGTTACAGTGGAGAAAGTCGCCCGGAGCTCCAGACAGGTGATGCACATCTCCTCTGCCATTGGATCAAAGATGTCCTTCATCAGTGTTCCGATGGAGGCCACTTCAAGCTTCGTCCATCAGTTCCAACGAGTCACGAACGAAGCTAACTTAACCCGTGAACTTTGGACACGGGATTCGATTTTCTTCTTGTCGGTGAGCTCCTTTCGGGGACAAAGAGAGTGTCATGTCGTCCATCGGCGTGGCTCAACAGTGCTCGCCAAGATCTATATTCCCGAGGCCACCAACTCGGGATTTGGCTGGAAGGAGTTCGAAGAAGCCAGCCGGAGCCTCTCACCGGCGCAGACTCCGGCAGGGGAAGCCCCCAGATCCAGCTGCACCACTCAAGCCACCTGCCCCCCCCCCCCCCCCCCCCCACACACACACACACACACACACACACACACACACACACCTCTCCTTATAACCAAGCCCCACCAAAGACAAAACACTCCTCTAAGCCCATTTCTCCCCCCAACCAGCCCTCCCCTCCCTTCGAAATTCCCTAACCCAGCCATGCAGAACCTCTTTTCAGATCACTATATTCCTCCTACACATCTTCCTTCAGAAAAATTCAAATCCCTCCCAATTTACTCCATAAAGGGCGACAACCCCTCCCGCTCTATCCTAGTCCACACCTCCTCCAATATCGTCAAATCCAGCATCCTTCAATGGCTGACTGATGAGCTTCACCTCCCCTACACACCCAGAATTTTCTATCTCAACCCCCATTCTTGGCTAGTTCACTTTGAAACCCAACAAGAGTCTTCTGCGGCCCTTGCTCTCACACCCCCACACCCCCTTGGGCATCATTGGGATATCAGAATGGCTCCCCTCAACTCCTTCCAGTCAATTTGGGCAATGGGCTACAGTCACCTACCTCCCGACAGAACTATGGCACAATGAGGTCTTCACGAGCATCATCTCGGAATTTGGTGACATAATTGCTCTGGACCCCCTTACTGAGCATTGGCATCGCCTTGATGAGGATCGGATTCTCATCAATCCTATTCATCCTTATGAAGGACGCTACTTCTGATGCATCATGGTGGGTAATGCTTGATTCTGGATTCGTATCTAGTTGGCACATATGCAAGATTTCAGAAATGTGACCTTGAGTCCTACAACTATATCTAGATATTCTCCACAACCTGTCCACACAGTGAGAGTAGCAACCCTGACTCTTCTCCCCAGAAGATGCGTCTTGAACCAGCCAATCTTTTAGCTGGTGCTAACTCTATCCCAGCTGCCTCCTTGGTTGTCCCTCCCTTCGGCCTGCCATACCACCCACCCACTATTCCATCTTAACCCACCACATATATTATCCTTGATAGAATCTATTCCAACCCCCAGATACCTACTGCGGCCATTTACCCTCCCACTTTACCCCCCGAAATAACCACACCCCCTCCTTCCCCCCCATTAAAACCCCCGCAGGCCTCCCTATAACTCCATCCCACAATCCTCACACCCCTCAAACCACCACTCAAATTATAAACTCTCCCCCTCCACCACCTCTGAGATATTCCCACTCCAAAATTCCTCCTCCTCCACCCCTTGCCATCTACCAGCGCCGGAATAGAGGTCATCCAAGACAACTTCTCTAGGATGGTCCCAGTGCCACTACTAGATACCCCTGCAATCCAGAGATAGGGGACTTCATCTTTCTAGAAATGGGTGAAAGAGCTCAGAAGTATGTGGCTGCTCTTCAGATAGAACAACAAAAATTTGACCCAGAAACCTGGGCACAGATAGTGGAACTTGCCAATGTGATGAGCGCCGTCTACACGGAGCCCCTCAAGGGAGATAACCACCTGTATGAGATGTCCAAGAAGAAGACTAGTGATCAATGATCATTATCTCTTGGAATGTTCAAGGAATTGGATCCATGCGTCGCCGTACCACAATTCGGGACCGCTTTGCCTCTACCAAGGCAATTTTTGTTATTTTTCAAAAAACCAATGTGGCTTCTCTACCCCTTGGATATATCCGTGAGTTGTGGCCTCTTAAGGAGCTTGGATGGATTTCTGTGGATGTGATTGGATCGGCTGGCGGCATTCTGATTGTGTGGGACACTAATACCATTGAGGTGCTCGATCGCTGCTGTGGCATTTACTCCCTCAGAATCAAATTGAGAGACAAAGGATTGGGAACATTTGGTGCCTTGTGTATGGTTCTACTAGACACCATGAGAGACCTCTCTTCTGGGATGACCTTGTGAAGACTTGTTAGAGGTGGCCCATCCCTCTGATGCTTGCGGGAGACTTCAATGTTACCCGCTTCTGCCAAGAGAAATCCCCGCCCTCCCGGAGAATCAATACTTCCATGAGGCTATTTGCAGACTTTAGTGGCAGCTGGAATCTTGATGAGGTTACCCTATCTAGGAAGACCTTCGCTTGGTCCAACGGTAGACAACCCCCCGTCCTCTCCGAGCTTGACCGCTTCTTAACCAACAACGATTGGCTTCAGTTATACAACAATGCCACAGGTAAAGTCCCCCCCCCCCCCCCCCCCCCCCCCCCCGCCGCCTCTTTTAGATTCAACAATGCTTGGATGGCGAACCCCTCTTTTGATTCCTCTATCCAGTCCTTCTGGGAGAGGGTGGTGGCGGGCTCGATCAGGTGGAATTTCCCAGCCAAGCTCAAGATGCTAATCATGAGCCTCTGCGAGAAAGGCCTCTTCCTCAGCCGAGAGAGCCGCCATCCTTTCTCAAATTTTCACTCTTGACTCTGAAGAGGAACCTAGAAACCTCTCTTCGTCAGAAGTTACTCTGAGATACGCCCTCCAAGGGCAAATGCAATCCTTCGCTCATAGTGAACTCGTGCACTGGAAGTAGCGTGCAAAATTTAAATGGCTCGTTGAGGGGGATGCCAACACTAAATTCTTCCATGCAGCCGCCTCTGCTCGGAAAAGAGCCAACCGCATCATCACGCTCAACGTCAATGGTGAGAGTACCTCGGATCGATCCCTTATTTCAGACTCACTAGTGAATTTTTTTGCAGAATTATACTCTGATGGCCAGCTAGTTCGCCCTTTCTTCGAAAGGGTTCATCTCCAGGCTATTCCTTCGGCCGCAACTGGACTCATCGAGCTCCCTTTCTCCAGTAAGGAAATTGAAAACGCAACATTGGTTCTTCCTTTGGATCATGCTTTGGGCCCGGATGGTTTCAATGGGGAATTCTATCGCTGATGCTGGCCCTTCATCAGAGATGATATTGCCTGCATGGTTCACTCGTTCTATCAGCATGGCATCAGATATAGGAGCATCGGAGCTTCGTTTATTGCCCTCATCCCTAAAAAAGAAGGGGCAATAATTTCTTCTGACTTTCGGCCGATCAACCTCACCACCAATGCCTATAAGGTGCTTGCGCACCTCCTTGCCAATCGCCTTAGGGTGGTTCTCCCTATTGCCATTCATCATGACCATAGTGATCTTATCAAGGGAAGAAATATATTAGACTTGGCCATGGCATGCCACGAGCTCATCCACCATTTTAAGGCTTTAAAGCTTCCCAGATTCATCCTAAAGCTTGATTTTAGAAAGCCTTTGACGGAGTTAACTGGAAGCTTTTGGACACTCTCCTGGGAAAGATGGGATTCAGAGGAAAAATGGTGCTTCTGGATTCAAAGTTCCATCTCCTCTACGAGCTACCCTGTTCTTCTCAATGGAACGACCTGCGGTTATTTTAAGCGATCTAGGGGAATCAAACAGGGAGACCCCCTTTCCCCTTTGCTCTTCAATGTGATAGCGGAATACCTATCATCATTGATCTATTCAGCCAAAAATCTAGGTTGGCTCCTCCCCACGACAGACTGTGCAACCTTTGATGTGCTGATCCTTCAGTTTGCAGACGATACAATTTGCTTTGGGGTTGGTACTATGGATCAGATCCGAAAATTGTGTGCTGTATTGGGACTATTTGAACTGGCTTTTGGTCAGAATATTAACTGGAAGAAAAAACCACCCTCCTAGGCTATCATATCGACTCACTGGTGCTTCAGGGTATGGCTGACTATTTGGGGTGCTCAGTGGGAAATTTGCCAGCTACATATCTTGGACTACCACTCTTTGACTCTCGGCCTTCGGCGACTCTTTGGTCCCCCCTCATTGAGAAATTTGAGAAGAGGCTAGCTACTTGGAGGGGCAAACTTTTATCTACTGCTGGGCGACTCAGTCTCCTCAAGTTTTGTTTGGTAGGACTGCCAAACTATTTATTATCATTCATGTACTGTCCGGCCTCCGTTTGCAACAGGATTGACACCATCCGTCGACGTTTCCTCTAGAGAGGATCAGAGGACACCTTCAAATATCATTTGGTGAGTTAAAATGATATTTGCATGCCCTGCAATCGGGGTGGTCTAGGCATTCGGCCTACGAAGGAGATGAACAATGCACTTTTGCTCAAATGGATATGGAACTTCAACATCAAGCATAACAACCTATGGGGCAATATGGTCAGGTTCTATCTTTAACCTTCGGGTGCCTAGTGGAGGGAGGATGGCGCTACTCGCCTTCTATCCCCGATATGGAAATCAATTCAAAAGTTCCTTCCAATATTCAGAGATGCAACTTCCTTTCACACAGGCAACAGACGGACCCTCCTCTTTTGGTTAGATGAATGGTGTGGCCCCCGCCCCCTCTCCGAGGATTTCCCGGGGCTCTCTAGGGTGGCGAGGGACCTCTCTTGCTCAGTGGCTAATTCTTGGAGAGATCGCTCATGGAGTCTCACTTTTTGCCGAGGATTAAATGATGTGGAAACTACAACTTTTTGCTCTCTCCTCTCCAGACTCAACAACACTACTATTCGTGAGCATGCAGTTGATAAATTGACATGGAAGCCCAACATTAATGGCCGATTCACAGTTGCATCCGCCTACTCTCACATTAGAAAACAAGATTACATCATGCATGAGCACAAGGCAAACCTGGCATGGAAGCTCTCAGCGCCTAGTAAAATCAAATTCTTCGTGTGGACGGCCATCAGGGAACAAATCCTCATCTTTGACAACCTCCATAGAAGTGGTTACACTGCCCCCGATTGCACTTGTCGCCTTTGTGGTGTGTGGGGCGAGACAGTCCAACATGTTCTCTTACATTGCGACTTTTCTTGGCAAGCCTGGATGAAGATATTTCAGAAGATTGGTCTCCAAATGGGGCTACATCAGGACCTTTTCGGAACCTTTGAGATGGTTATGGGGATATGCCTTCCCAAGTTGGGCAAGATAATTCTCTTGGTATGCCCGCGCATGTCCCATGGTGCATATGGCTCGAGCAAAACAACCGGAGATTCAACTCCAAGGCTAGCAACCCGGATAATATAGCTTCTCAGGTAGTGGGCCTTATCTCGAGTTGGCTACATTCTTGGAAGGAGTTTGCTTCTCTATCAGGCGTCTCCCTTCGAGAAAATTGGGGCTTGATCGCGCACATGGTGGGGTCCTGTAGGAATTCGGTTATGGCTACCTGGGATCCTCCCCCTTACGACTGCACCAAACTCAATTTTGATGGCATTGCTTTAAGCTGCCTTGGGCCGGTTGGAGCTGGTGGTGTTTTCAGAGACAACAGTGGAGACCCTATTTTATCCTATGCAGGGCCGGTGGGTATTGCTGATTCAAATATTGCTGATGTGCGTGCTCTTCTATTCGGCCTCCAAATCTTTAAAGAGCGGCTTCATGGCAAGCTGATTATTGAAGGCAACTCAAAGATTGTCATCAACTGGTGTTCAAAAGATAGCTCCCCTCCTTGGTGTCACTGGCCAATCACTGATTGTATTGCTGACATTGTGTCATCCATTCATTGTAATTGGAACCTCGTTCCTAGATTAGCCAATTCTTTGGCTGATAAATTGGCTAAATTCGGAACCTCCCAGCAATCTCTCATTGTTTGGGAAGGCTTCCCCTCTTGTAATCTGCTCGTTTGAGCTCTCATAATAAAATTCAGCATCATTTAAAAAAAAAAAAACTTTGCCTCTTATCGATTAACAAATACAAAGTGATCTTTCCTGCAAAAAGAAAAAAATCAAATTTCTTGTGGGTGATGTACATGGATTCAATGGCAATACACAAACAAATGAAAACCACTTGTCCTCAAACTGATGAATGGCTTATATTTATTATTTTTGCATCTTTTTTTTGTTTATAATGTATAATATTATTTTACATTATTCTGGATTGGACATTTATAGGTGTTTGGCAGAACAGCAATCTGTCGGAACTTGGATGTTGCCACGAAGGTTGCTCGAACTGATAATCTGGATTGTATCACCTTGGAAGGTCTGATAGAGGGATTTCCTTCTTTTTTTTATTTATTAAATTGATATATCTGATGTTTGATACTGGTACTTAAACTAGCTCATCTTGAGCCTTGTTTCAGGTGACCAAGTAAGCAAAAAAGGTGGCATGACTGGTGGTTTTTATGATGATAGGCGCTCCAAATTGAAATTTATCAAAATCATTAAGCAAAATACAAAGTCTATCAGCTCAAAGGAAGATGAATTACTGAAAGTTAGAAACAGTTTGCAAGATATCCTAATGGAATTGATAATTTTGATTTGGTTTGCGCCAATTTTCTTTAGCTGTTTACCTTATAACCATATATCAATTAACTCTTTCCTTCTAGGATGGGTTTGTTCAAATTTTAATTCTTGCTTTTCTCTATTATATTTGACTATTACCTGTTTTCTTTATGCCCCTGAATGTCCAGAAATTTTTTTGGATCCAATGGTTCGTATCTGTTTTCTCTTAATTTCTCGTACAGATCGATCAAAAAATTACTAGATTGGTTAGTGAACAGCAGAAATTTGAAGCCCGGAGAAACCATGATAAGTCAGAACTGGAACAACTTAAACAGGACATCGCTCTAGCAACTAAGCAGAAGGAGTCCACCTCCAAAGCTCTTGAAAAGAAGGTAGGTAGAAAGTTCTGTCGGTTCATCACTCTGACAACTTAGATAATTGTCTTGCATGTCTCATGCTCTAGGAAAAATTGCTGGCAAATGCGCATAACCATATTGAACAACTTAAAGCTAGTGTAGCCACAAAGAAGGCTGAAATGGGGACAGAACTTATTGATCATTTAACACCAGAAGAAAAAGAACTCCTTTCCCGATTGAACCCTGAAATTACAGAATTGAAAGAAAGGTTCATTGCCTGCAAAACAAACAGAATTGAGGTATGTGGTTTAGCCTAGATATGACCTTTCTTGTATTTATTTGGATTCCTTCAGAGTGGTGACATTTTCATCTGGTTTATAGACTGAAACAAGAAAAACTGAGCTTGAAGCTAATCTATCAACGAACCTTGTGAAGAGGCAGCAAGAGTTGGAAAGCATAGTAAATTCTGCAGATTCTGGTACATTACCAGCTGAAGCTGATCTCAAAAGGCAAGAACTAAGGGATGCCAAAGCATCTCTTGATGAAACAACACAGCAGCTGAAGAGTGAGTTCTTAACTGTATTTGGTAAGCCCCCCTCAAAATTGTATTCTTCCTACCTGTTTACTTACACTGCTGTCAATTTGTAGGTGTTGCGGAGAGACTAGAGAATCTGACGAGGAGAACAAGGGAAATTAGAAAAGAAAAAGATGAACTGAAGGTCCGAAAAGCACATGTTGTACAAAATCACCATTTTCCAAATCTAGACTGAAGGGTTCAATGAATTGTAACACAATCTTGTATGGTGCAGGCCATAGAAGATGACTATCAGCAATCTATTCAGGATGAAGGAAAGGATCTGGAGCAACTATTGAACAAGAGAAAGGTTCTCCTTGCCAGGCAGGAGGAGTACACCAAGAAAATTAGGGATTTGGGATCACTACCATCGGATGCATTTGAAACGTATTGATCTTGTCCGCATTGTAAACTCCTTTTGTTTTGGATAATTTATTAGTCCTAGTAATGTTTTGGAGCAGGTGTGCAATTATTGCTTCAGAGTTAGTAAAAAGTGGAAATCATGAAGGAAAATATGTGAATATTTGTTTTTTCTATGAAATATCTAAATTTCTTTTACATTTTTGCTGGTCCAAGCTAAATGGAATTTTGATATGTCATGGAAGAATTAAATATTCATGGACATTTTCATTTTTTTTGAAATGGCTCTGTAAAACCAAAAAATAGGTGCATAAGAAGCCATTGTTATGCTTTGAGATGTGATGGTTGTGGAACTGAAGTGGACTTTTAAAAAAAAAAAGTTTTTTACATAGGTTATATATTTGGCAACTCAGAGTAAACTTTTTTTTTTTTTTTTTTTTTGTGCGTTCTTGGAGTTCTCTGACCTGATAATGTAAATTAGGATCCCACCCCAACCCCAACAGGAAACAAAAAAGAGCTCCTTGTCTTGCCTTGGGACGCAGGCAATCCGACCCAGATTTCACCAGGTCCAAAGTCGGGCCCTGAGTTGAGTCAGAGAAGTTTGGATATAGACAACCATGATGGAATTCACTTATACTCTTTTCTTCAATTACAGTTTATCTTTCAATCTTGACATTAACTACTGAAAAGGCTCTACAATGATAGGTGTATAATTTTTTGTTATAATTGTTGGAGGTTTACTTATATGCTCTGTTTTCTAGCACTAATCTTATGGTGAGATTTTTGCATTCAAATGCACGTTATCTTGGTTCACCTGGTTTATTTTCCTTGGATAATTTAGATTGTCTGTGAAATAATATCTCTGACTATGAAATAACCTTACAGCTATAGACGCAAAAATATCAAAGAATTGCAGAAGATGCTTCACAAGTGTAATGAACAACTACAACAGTTTAGTCATGTCAACAGAAAAGCACTAGACCAGTATATCAGTTTCACTGAGCAACGAGAAGAACTTCAGAAAAGGCAGGCTGAACTTGATGCTGGTGATGAGGTAATGTCATTAAATAAGATAAACAATGAGCTTGTTATCATGCATGTACAGTTGCAATAGAATAGACAGAACATCGAATTAAGTTCATTAAGTTTGTGTCTCTACTTTTTCAGAAAATCAGAGAACTGATTTCAGTCTTAGACCAGCGGAAGGATGAATCAATTGAACGCACTTTCAAAGGAGTGGCTAGGCATTTCCGTGAAGCTTTTTCAGAGCTTGTGCAAGGTGGTCACGGGTACTTAGTTATGATGAAGAAAAAGGTAGTTCTTACCCTTTTTGTTTGACCAATTTTCATTTTCTTTTCATCCTGTTGCTAACTTCAGTATCTTTATTGATGGTTTCAGTTGCTTGTTTTGCCTTGTGCTATGAATCTTTCTTATTCTGTGGTGAAATTTTTCCTTGCCCGAATGTTTTTATTTATTTTTGTATTGAATTTGGCTTGGTTTTTAAATCATGATGGGAAGTACAACTTCTAAATATTAATATTTAAACTTTAAAAAAAATTATATTTAAGTATTAAAAAAAATACTGCTTGCGGACCTATCTTTGGTTCTAAATTATGATTTGAAGTACAACTGTTAATATTTAAGTATCACAGTCTGAGAGCCTATATTAGGTTTCTTATCCAATTTGTGGCCACTGCATTGCAATAGGAGGCAAGTTAGTATTTGTTGGAATGTTTTGTGTCCTGGTCTGAAGTGCTGCCATTATATGTCTGCTTTAAGATTTTCCTCTATTGTTTGCTACTGAATCCTTTTCTCTACTTTTTGGGCTCAAAGGAGATCTGTTCTCATTAGGTGCTTTAGGCACCATTGTGGCAACCTAGTGTCCTGTCTGTAGATTTTATGCAACCATATAGGTCCATTAGTCATTGCTTTCCTCAGTAATAGTTGGTGTAGGTTCTACTTTGCATATAAGATGGTGAACATAAAGATGTTATTGGAACAATCTCACAGAGGTTAATATTAGGAAAAATTATGTGGTTATTAATTAGGAAAAGATCTCCTAACTTTGGTTAGTTAATTGTGGATGAACTTCAACCTACACTTTAGATTGTATCAAAGCAGAGTGTCTTTTCTGATGGGCCTAGTTCATGCTTTGTTTAGTTTGCACCTTGTTGTTGATGCCTCAGGCCTCCATTATCTGATTATTAAGGCTTTAAATGTGTGGGAGTGTTCGTGGGAACAATCCCACATAGGTAAATGTCAGGAAAAATTGTATGGTTAGTAGTTGAAAGGAAATCTAATTTTGGTTAGTCAATTAGGGATAGACATGGACCCAAATTTAACATAAGAGAAGAAAATTTCCTAGTCCTGACTCTATTTGTGGGAACAATCCCATATTATTTGATGCTTGGAAAAAATCTTGTAGTTACCTGTTGGGCAAAGGCTCCTTTAATTGTGGCTAGTCATTTTGTTATAGAATAGGACCAAACTTCACAATAGTATCTTAGTAGGGCTTTTATTCAGTTGGACCTAGTTTTCATCATATTTTGTTTGTGCTTTGTTTATGTTGCGCAGGTCTCAAGCTTCTCAGACTTGTCATTTGTTTATTTAGGCCTAAAGGAGGAGCATTAGTTGGAAATTTACCTCCTAACTACTAATTGTGGGATAGACTTAGTCCAACTTAATAGACTTTAAATTTGTAATATCAAATAAAAGATACATCTGATTATTAAGTCCCTCACTAATTGGATCAATTGAAAACAATAGATCTTTACTTTCCCGTGATTACTACCCCCAAAAATGTTTTTTTTTTTTCAATCAGGATAATATCATGTATAATTTGCAGCATAATATATTTTTTTTAGGAAAATTTGATTTCATTAAGCCCAACAGCAAAAATTGCAACACGGGGTGTGTGTGTGGGTGGGTTTGGGGGTAGGGGGCATCTTCCTTGACAACGAGGGTTGGAGGGAAACCCCCTCTTTGGTGAGGGAATCAGCCAAGCTGTTGGCCACTCTAGGAACATGGGTCCAATTACAAACAATAGAATTAAAAAGCTCCATAATTTCAAAGTAACAGGGTCAGTGATGAAGCTATTGCTGCTCCATATATGATTGCAGCATAATATATGATGTTATTCTTTATTTTGAATTGGTTTGTTAAGGGAATTTCTCTTGTTTTCAAGGATGGTGCACCCGGTGATGATGATAATGATGAGGATGGACCCCACAATGCAGATCCAGATGGTAGAGTTGAAAAATACATAGGTGTCAAGGTGAAGGTATGTATGGACCTGCTTAAACACTCGCTTTGTTGTTCTGTTTTGTTTTATGTCTTAATATAAAGATGTTATGAACTTTCCAGTTTCTCTCCATTTGGTTGAATCCTGTATCATTATGGTTGTCGTATTGTTGAAACTGAAGTCTGTACTGGATTTTATCAAAACAGTCATTGATAGTCATTCATATTTTTCAGGTTTCATTCACTGGCCAAGGGGAGACACAGTCAATGAAGCAATTATCTGGGGGCCAGAAAACCGTTGTTGCCTTGACTCTGATTTTTGCGATTCAGCGATGTGATCCTGCCCCATTTTACCTATTTGATGAGATAGATGCAGCATTAGATCCTCAATACAGAACAGCTGTGGGAAGTATCCTTTGGTTTGGGTTCAGTATTTCGTTTTTTATTTTTAAAAACTTTTGTGTGCATGTGTGTGTACAACTCATAGGTGGGAGGGTTTATCTTTTCTTATGAATAGTTATATTTTATATATATATATATATATATATATATATATATATAAATTCGGAACCTTCTAGCAATCTCTCATTGTTTGGGAAGGCTTCCCCTCGTGTAATCTGCTCGTTCGAGCTCTCTTAATAAAATTCAGCATCATTTCAAAAAAAAAAAATGAGTAGTTATATTTTATTTCATACCTGAACCCAGTCATTTTAAGTTTGCTGATGAGGATAGATGTGGATTTTAAGCTATTCTCTGTCTAATACCTTGTTCAGTAGTGTTAAAGTTGGGCCAGTTCTTCCCAAAGTCACTAGCCACAGTTAGTAGACAGTTTTTTCCAACGAATGGGCATGGATCTGTTCCAGTTCAAACTAATGGGTGATTATTCTTCCACACAAATCTCATTCTCGGACAACTAACCTGATATGTGGAGCACATGTATAATTATACACTGGTGAGTTTTTTTTATTACTCTCTCCCTCGTGTCCAGGCCAAACTTGACAACCTAGATCTAGACAAAACATAGAAACTCGGGCCATTGAAAACAGATACAGAGTCCACATAGAATACTAGTATGGCTTGGGTTGGCCCTGTTGCCAATTTCTGCTGGTTCTTTCAAAAATGATTAGTTGAAGTTTTGAGACTTCTTCTCAACTAATAAGTATAGGAGCTTTTCATGCCCAAGCCAATGTAGGACAATTCTCCTACACACAATAACTCTTTTCTCTAAGACAACTAGCCTGAGATGTGGTGCTCATGTAAAAAAGTAGACTGGTAGGCCTTTTTACACCTACAAGCTGCATACTTGAAAGACATTGATTGAAGGTTAGGAATTTTATCGGGTTCACTTTCTTGTGACATCTGATCTATGTGAGGATTCTTCAAACTAGTGAGCATGTGGGGGCTGCTCGCAGGTGTGAATGTGCATGTTTTAGGAGTTTTTCTGCATGAGACATCATTTCGAAAGGGTCTGTCTCAGTAGTCTCAAACAGCTTTTCTATTATAACTCAGAATAAAATCGTCATCTGACTCTAGGAAATTCTATGGTCCTGTCTGGGACAGGTTTTAGCTGGCGTCATAAAATTTGACTAGATGATTGTGGATTGTAGCATTGTCTTCTATGGAATGGATAGACAAGACACTACGTTTTAACTCAACATATACTTCAAAAAAGAAAAAAAATACAACTTGAAAATTTTGAGTTGCAAGCACCCTGTTTAACTACAGCAAGATGAAACATAAAACTCTTATCCTTGTTAAGACATGAAAGGATAGATTGTAATAGGATGAGGAAGAGGAGGGTTTTTTCCTTTTGACTTTGAATGGGGAGATTTGACTAGAGAAGAGATAAAAGGGTGAGGGAGTACAAATGTTTGTGTATACTTTTGTGGTTTAGCAAAGAAGCTGAGTATAATTTGCATTACATGTTTGATTGCTTTTTGGTTGAAAAATTGCAACCCTGACCTGTTCTTCAAAGATATGATTCGTCGTCTAGCTGACATGGCTAATACTCAGTTTATAACCACCACATTCCGGCCAGAGCTTGTGAAAGTAGCAGACAAGATATATGGAGTGACACATAAGAACCGTGTCAGCCGTGTTGATGTTGTCATAAAAGAAGAAGCATTGGATTTTATTGAGCATGATCAGACTCATCATGCTGACTGAGGTATTTGTATATCCAGTTCATTGTTTCTTGTTTCTTTCTTGGGAAGGCAGACTGCTTTAGTCATCTGGCTCTGTACTTATCTGTGAGGCATTGGGTTTCTTTGGAAGACGAACTGAAACTTACAAGCTTCAAAAACTGCTCCAAAATGCAAATCCATGAGTCACAGATGATATCAACAGCGGGCCAATCCTTCTCATCCTATTCCAGTTTTAATTGATTGTGAATTCTTAATGCTTTAACAGGATTTAACAGGCCCAACACTTCTTCAAGATCAGTTTGATTATCTGTTGTATAAGAAAAGCTGATTGTTTGTCTTTCTGTGGATATGCCACCTCACCTCTTAGTTTCAGTATTGTTCTAACCTATTCTAGCTCTCTTTAGATGTACAGTTAGAATTTTTACTAGTAGAATGTGAAATAAGGTAACAAAGAGGGTTGAGAGAGAGGAAGGGAAGGAGAAAAACAAAGGAGAGAGGGTGGCTGCTGCAAGAGAGAAGGAAGAGCTCTTGTTAGGTTCTAAATCGACTCCTAACTCACTTATATAGCAGAAGTGAAAAAACGTACAAAGACTAATATACCCTCATACACTTAATCCCTTATAACTTCTGAATTATACGTCTAAATTACATGAAACTTGAACTTCATAAACACTCAAGCATGCAAAAAAGGATAGGACTATATCTAGGAGGTGTATACTATTTGAAATTACCAAATTGTTTTCTAACACTCAAGTTGGTGCATAAATCTCGATAACCTCCAACTTGTTACAGAAAGTTCCAAAATCATGTTTGACTAAGGCCTTGGTAAACATATCAGCAACTTAATCACTAGACCGAACATAGGGAGTAACTACCTCCTTATTCATCACTGCATCTCGAACTAACTAACAATCGACTTCTATATGTTTGGTTCTCTCATGAAAAACTGGATTTCATACAACAATAATAACAACTTGATTGTCATAGTACATGCTTATGGGTCCATTGCTTTGTAGGTTCAATTCTTGGACTACTGATTTGACCCACATCGATTTACTAACATTGTGAGCCATTCTATACTCAGCTTCAGCATTGGAATGGGCCACAACATTCTGTTTCTTATTCTTCCAACTTATCAAGTTTTCACCCAAGAACACACAATAACCAGTTGTTGACTTTTTGTCTAGTTCAGACCCAACATAATCTGCTTTTGAGAATGTTTTTATCTTCAAATCATGAGGCTTAAAGAATAGGCATTTTCTAGGGGAACCTTTCAAATACCTTAATATCCTCTAAGCTGCTTCGAGATGAACCTATCGTGGACAATCCATGGATTGACTGACCACATTGATTGAGAGCGATATATCAGGACGGGTAACTATAGCATAGATCAGTTTCCCAGCTAATCTGTTGTACACGGTCTTGTCCTCAAGTTCATTAATGTTCTCATTGTGAAGATCTTGACCATCTTCTATAGAGGTTCCCATTAGCTTTTGCCCCTGAGAGGTCATACTCTTGTAACATATTAGTGACATTTTCTCTATGTAAGTGCGAGTCTAATATTGCTTCTAGCTACTTCAATTTCAAGAAAATACTTCAAGGAACCCAAATCTTTGGTTTGAAAATGCTTTGAGAGATGCATCTTTATTTCTTCAATACCATTTGTATCACTTCGAGATAAAGTGATATCATCCATATATACTAGCAAGACAACAACACCAGATGATCACTTCATGACAAACAGAGAATGGTCACAGTGACTACGAGAGAACCCATAAGACATAAAAACCTGGTGGAAAGTCTCAAACCATGCCTTCAAACTCTGTTTAAACCCATAAATTGCCTTCTCAAGTTTTCACCCTTCTGAATCTCTCCCTGAATAACATACCCAGAGGTTGTTCCATATACACCTCTTCATCTCGGTTACAAGAATGCATTTTTTATGTAAAGTTGAAACAATGGCCAACCCTTGTTGACAGCTACAGATACAAGAATGCAGTACCACAGTCAAACAAGCAACAAGGGAAAAAGTCTGAAACACATCAACACCATATGTTTGAGTAAGTCACCGGAGGGCATTATATAGCTCTATTGAACCATCTGCATGGTATTTTACTGTGTATACCTAGCGATATCCAACCACAGTTACACCAGAGGACAAGTCACATAGAACCCATGTACCTCTATTATATAATGCCTCCATTTCAACATCCATAATTGTTTTCCACTGAAGGGATAAAAGAGCATCCTACATAGAAGAAAGAATTGTACATGAAGACAAAGACAAGGTAAACTTTTTGTATTAGTGAGACGAGTCAAATGAGACAAAATTAGATAATGGATGTCTAGTGGACTTATGTACACCTTCCTGGAGGGCAATAGGAAGGTCCATATCACTTACCTCAGGATTTGCAGATGAGGAAGATTTTGGATCCAGCGGAAGATAGGGAGCCAGTGCATGGCGTTCTGTAGCATGTCTTCTATGATACACCTGTAATTGTTTCTCTACAGTAACAACTGGTGAGTGGGTAGGACTATCCTCTACAGGAGTTGGAGCTACAATTTTTGGATGTGAAGAGGGAGGAGTAATATTAATGACAACCACAGAAAAGAAGGAAACATTTTTAAAGAATGTCACATCAGTAGATACAAATATTTTCCTAGTGGAAGAACAAAAACATTTGTACTCCTTCTGTGGATGTGAGTACCCCAGGAAGATACATTTCTCAATATAGGGAGACAATTTATATGTGGAGGAGCCAAACACATGAGTGAAACATATCCAAAAACATGAGTAGACAAGGCAAATAGAGAAACTGAGGGCATTAGCAACTGAATGCGAACTTTCCCCAAAAAATAGAACATTTTGTTAATAAGAAAGTTTTAGTTAGAACTGCATCACCCCAATGTGTTTTTGGAACATCCATATGAAGAAGCATTGTACGTGCAACTTCCAATATATGATAGTTCTTGCATTCAGCTACCCCATTTTGTTGGGGAGTGAACACATTCGAAGATTGATGAATGATTCCATGATTTGGCTAGAAATGATCAAACTAGTGATTTATTATCTCCAAACCATTATCAATACGAAGAACACGAAATGGGTCTTTATTTCACTATAAAAGTTTTGAAATACAATAAATACTTCATTCTCTTCCTATAGGAGATATACCCAGGTACATCTATTGAAATCATCAATAAAGGAAAGAAAATACTTGTGACCAAAGACACTAGACATGAGACATGGTCCCCATACATCAGAGTGGACAATTCAAATGAATTTGAACTTCTTATTTTACTTAGGGGAAACACAGGTCGGTGATGTTTGCCCACTTGTCATGAGTCACACTGAAATGACAAACTAGAAGGAAAATTGGAATAGCTGAATTAACTTTGTTGGAGATAGATGTCCTAACCATAGAAGCCATTGGAGTGGTGAAATTGTAGTATGAAGATCATCTGAAGGATGAGGGAATCTGCCCAGGCAGGCTTCCAAATTTACTCCAACACTTGTCAAAAAAGTCGGTCAAAGAAGTGATTCGACCGGCCACAATGAATACACTTCTTGTCAAGTCTATTGTCACCTCGGCATTTGCCTCTGCCTTTGCCTCTGCCTGATCTATCTCTGCCTCTGCCTCTACTAGCTCCACCACATCCTTTGATTGATTTTGAGTTGCCCCAAGGTATGAACGGCAGGTACATCAACATGTTTAGCCTCCTTATTCCCTTTGGATATAACGACATTTTCAGCTTGCATGATTCTATTGAACACGATAGACAGTGATGGGATATCATCTGAAGCCAATAATTATGCTCTAATTGCATCTAAATTCCTGTCCCGAATCATCCAGGAATTTTGCTACGTTTAGTTGTCCTGGTTGTTTTTCCAACTCTCTTTCATTATTAGTGTAGGGGTGAAAAATGCTTATCTCCTACAAAACTCTAAAACAGTTCACTATAGTTGTTTAATCAATCGTTCATCCCTTGAGACTAAACAATTTAGCATTCAAGTCAAATATCACCACATCTCTTTTGTTGTTTTGCAGTTCATAATTTGATTCCTTAATTTGGTATCAATTATGTTGATTAGCCAGGTCATGACTCGACTTTCATGTACTTCCCAGTCATCATCCAAGAGAAATGGTGTGTCTTCCCTGATGAATTTAGACTTCCTCTTGGCCTTGAGATAAATTTGAATGGATTTTCACCAATTGAGATAATCCTTTCCATTCAACCTTTAGAAGTAGTTAAGATTGAATCTTTTCCTTTTGAGTTTTCTTGCTACCTCGAGAGGTGATAACTTCACCAGAATCAGTCGTTACCAAGATTAACAACTATAAACAATTACAATTTCTCACCAAGCAATTGCCTGTGCGGGTACTGTGGGCCCCACTTCGTAGAGAATTAGGGTTTCTACGATTTGAACACCTATTCCCCCCAAAATCCAGAATTCCCAAGATTGATGGCTATACTTCAAAAATCTCACAAAAAAATTCAAAGATTTGGCTGATGGCAGGCAAAGCTAGCCCAGTTATGGGCTGCGCACCAGGCAGATGGGAAAAATCCTAAGTTAATAATCCCTTTAGGGCATGAAATAGTCATCAAACTGCTCTAGGGGCAATTGAAACCATTAACCCTTAGGTTATGGTAGAGAAAGTGCAAAAGATCAGATTATTGTCAACAAGTCACAGTCAAACTTTAATTTCTCCCTTGTGAGAGATCGTTGGCTTCAATGGAGAAGAGGGTGGAGCTCCACTTGCTTGTAACTACGTCTTACAGCTTTGATACCATGTGAAATAAGGTAATAAAGAGGGTTGAGAGAGAGAAGGGAAGAAGAAAAGAGAAAAGGAGAGAGGGTGGCTGCTGCAAGAGAGCATGAAGAGCCCTCGTTAGGGTTCTAAATCAACCCCTAACTCAAATAGCTTAAATGAAAACAGGTACAAAGACTAATATACCCTCATACACTTAATCCTTTATAAATCCTATATTACAGCTCCAAATTACATGAAACTCGAACTACATGAACTCTCAAGCATGCTGAACAAGATTGGACTATATCTAGGAGGCGTATATTATATGAAATTACCAAGTTTTCTGACATAGAATATCTCAAATTTTAATGCTGAGTTATCTTTTAGTTCCGCTGTTTCTGTTTAGATGGTGCATAATAGTTCCTGCGGGACCATACTGGCTTGGAGCATTTCTATGTGAATCTGATGATTTGATTAACCCTGGTTTTCCCCAATATGTTCAAGCCTGTTGGCTGAAAGATGGATCCATTTTGGATTGCTGTGAGTCTCCCAGATAGAATGATTTCTTTTGCAGGAAATATCAAAGAAGATGCATGACTGCTTGCAATGGATATTTTAATATCGAATAGCGTCTTTCTCATCGTTTCCCTTCTCTTCAGGAAATCATAAATTTTATCCGCTGCTCATATTACTTAAATATCTGAAAGATGGGCTGCTCAGAACATCTGTGAGATGAATATTGTAGAGGAAGAAGATCATATAAACGTGCAAATAGTGTGGGCCTGTTTCGGTGTCTACTGCCCAGGAACATTTATCTCGTAGAGTTGAGCCTTGATTGTAAATTTGAAGTCACGATTGCTTTCTTTTCAATTTCAAGGCTCAATGTAAGCTCATTTCATGCTACCAGCGATTACGAATAATAAAATAGAAAGCAAATATCAAAGACTGATATTCTGGTGAATCCCGATCTTCCCATCTGACCTTAAAAGCTGTACAATAGATATCAAAGAATCGGAAACAAACGGCCACTGTCTATAAACGATGAAAGCAACGTTGATTCAATTTATTTCATAGGTTTTACTCTTCTACAGAAGCTCTTAGATGCTTTAACGTAATATTCTCGGCAACGTAATATTCTTCGATCGGTGACTATAGATTGACACCAACTTCAACAATTTATTGGCGTGTACTCTTTAACACCCATCAGGTCATGTATGAGCAAACGGAAAGTTGCAGAGGCCTGGGATGAGCATGTACCACTCAATGGCCTGTTTTAGATAAACCAAAATTTATGAAAAGGGTTTAGCCTTGATGAGTTGGGCTCACCAGCTTCTGCTACCAAGTACGTTCATAATTATGTAGATGGGCTTGAGTGCTGGAGTAGAGATCTAGCATCCAATCCGAAGATACAATATGAACCACAGTTCTTGATTTCAGCATCTTTACCATTACCCCCGACTACAGCTCTCTTAAGACACCTGATCTATTGTTCCCGTGTATTTTACTTGGATCAATTCTGTAACTTGTACAATTGAGTCATTTTTTGGGATTAGTAGGCGCAACTATTTTGGTAAGAACGTAACAGTCTGGTGGAGTGATGTTGTTGTAGTAGTTCTGAATTGTTTCTGCAATTTCAAAGCCAAATTTCTTGTAGAAATTGATAGCATCTTCATTGTTTGTCTGCACATGCAAGTAGATCTCCAGGGTATTCTGTTTTGAGCACAGATCCAAAACATGGTTCAAGAGTCTTGTACCTAAGGAAGAGCAACAGTAGATCAGTCCAAATTTAAGATACATATCACTTGATCCTTAAAAACAGAAATAGCAATCAAGCATCAAATCCAAAGGCAAATTCCTAGATATATCCAATGTCCAAAAAAGTGGAATAAATAATCTTGAAAGAAAGTTAGAATCCAAATTACGTGGTGTCTCATTCTGTTCACCTTTCTTCTCCTGCCTAAGGTTAAAATATCACCATCTTTACATTGGGAAAAGTGCACCAAATATTTATATAGTTGTAAATGGTGATTGTTGAAAGACAGACAAAGCTTAGATGACATTATTGTAAATATCTTATGTTTTTTGTTTCTTCTTCACTCTTCCTAGGGTAAAGAGTATATTTATACTTTATGCACTTTTGAAATCTATAAATAAAGGTTAAGGGGAAGGGTTCGGATATCCACAACCCTAATTCTTCTTTCATTCTCTCTCAATGTGATCACCTTCTTCTCTTCTCCTCGTACTCTCCTTTTCTTCTTTACCGGAAAGTGCAACATATGGGGTCCTAAAAATCAACATGGTATCACAGCTATGATTTTTAGGACTTAATCAGTTTTTTTCCCTTTTGCATGATTAATCAAAAGATGCTACTGCTAATCATCTTTATTCTAATATCGCAATAGTCTGCATGCTTTGTCCTTAACAGGCCTTTGTCCATGACGAATCCTTAGTAATCCACCACTTACTACTACTATTTAAGAAAGTTTCATTTTTACATAACTTGATATTGGATGGCGATCTCTTGGTCTCTTGGTTTCTTCGAGATGTTCTCTTAATATTTGATAATCATGTGTTGATGGTATTGGATAACTATTGTTGGTTGCTTGATAGTGTTAATTAATAATCCCACATGGAGTAGTGAGTAAAAAAAACTTGAGTTTCTTAGTTGGGAAAGGTTTCTTACGTTGGCTAGTCATTTTGGAATGGGCCTTGGACCCAACTTCACATGGTATCAGAGCAAGTACTCATATGTGGGCCTACACCTAAAACTATCCGCTTGTAAAGCTACAAAAGAGAGCCTACACTTAAACTATTCACTTGTAGAGCCACAAAAGAGGGTCTACACCTAAACTATCCACTTGTAGAGTCACAAAAGAGGGTCTACACGTAAAATTATCCACTTGTAGAGCCACAAAAGAGGGCCTACACTTAAATTATCCACTTTTAGAACCACAAAAGAGGGCCTACACGTGAGGGGGAGTATTAAGGAATAGCCCCACATGGATTAGTGAGTACAAAGATCTTGAGTTTATCAATTGGGAAAGAAGTTTCCTAAATTGGCTAGTCATTTTGCGATGGGCTTTGGACCCAACTTAATAGATAGCATATACAATTCAAAGCCTTTGTTATCTTTGAGCCTCTGCTAATTGAAGTTACTGCTTCAACTGGAAGCTGGAGCATCGCTGCACTGCAGTGTTGGGCGTTGACTAAAGACTGATATGTTTATGGTTTCTGGTGCTTGCAATTGTTTGGGTTCTGAATCATCTAGGAATTCATTCCTATCGATGAACAGAGAACTGAGATCGATTGATATGCTTATTCCACTCTACAAAACCTTTGGCTTTTCCACCAGAATCCAGTGTGCTACTCTTGCCTTCTGCTTTGTATAACCGTCACGAAAGTTGGGAATTCGCTTTGGTTGGTGACGAATTGGAATGTCGTTTTAGTTTGGTTCAGAAGGTGCACCTGCGATAGTTTGGTGACGGGAATTCTGGCGTCCTGTTATTTGGCATTGGGCAAGATGGATATGCCCAATGTCATAGTTTCAGAGTCTGCCTACCTTCTATCATGAACCACCACCTCCTTAGGGTGAAATAAAGAAGATTCCAACAACACTCTATCATGAATACTGGGAAACGATGACGACAAGGCAGAGCTTGTTAGGATTGAAGCTTCTACTAATTTTATCTGTTTCTTCTCTGCAGCCAATCGCTGCCCAAACCCTGATCAGATTTGTGTATAAGGAAGCTTGACTCTCTACGGATTCGTTAGTAATCTCTATGGTATCTCAGAAGGGGGAGAAGAAGTCTTTTTGACAGTCTAGTATGTGGTGGTCTTGACATCACATTGATTTATCATCATCGTCATTCCTTGCTGCTGCAAAAGCAATAATGAAAATCATCAAGATGGTGTAATTAGCCAACTCGGAGGTGTGCTGTATTACTCTACATTTGGGAAGTTCCTGTTTTTATCAGAGGGCCCATGCAATTCCGAATCATAATCCTTTAAGATTGAGATGTTAGCAGCAGAATTTCCATCTGAATTACTGCAGATAAGTATCTCCTTAACAGCAAAAATTTTTGTTTGCATTGCTGTCTAGACACCCAATATTGTGCTAGATTAATGCTGATTAAAGGCATTGTTGGCTCCATCAAATTTATATCTCGATAACGTTTAGCCAGCTGGATTAAGGGCATCCCTATATTTTTGGAAGCTCTCATCTAGACTTCCTTACATTCAGATTCATTCTGAAATCGTCTTGTTGCTATTTCTTTCATTAAAGCACATATCTATGCGAGCTAAAATGATGATCTCCTAAGGAGCTGTATTCTCTTTGCACTTATGACCACGTCACTGCTTTCCAGTTTCAATTAATTCAGTTGCCCATGTGGATGGATTAAAGCTCTGTCTTCCTTCCAGCGTGTCACCGTAATTCAGCGAGTTAATTCAGTGAGTTTATTGATCTTCCACTTCAGTCGGATTTGGAAGTCTCCGGTTGATTTTTTGCAGCTGTCTTCCAAGCAGTATTCGACCAGAGTCTGGGTCATAGAACCTTTGCAGCAAGGCAATTACAGTTACACTATATTGGATCAGATTGCCTTGTTAAACAACAAGTTCTTGGCTGACCAACCCCATTTTTTGTCTCAGCCATTTAAGCTTCAATTTCTGGATCTCAACACCATCGAGCAGTAACGGCTGGCCTCGACTCAGCGTGACTTTTTTTGTGACTCGGCTTAACTCAGGATCCTATGGTAATTAACTAGGCTTGACTCACTCACTCACTATCAAAGCTATTATCTACTATCTGCTATCAGCGTGATTATTATCTTGCATTATTACCTTGGATTATCCTCGGTTATTATTGTTGTCAGCTTGCACTACAATGGCTCTTAAGAGCACCAGAGGCTAGAAGATTGTCTCTGCCGCTGAGTTGGCACTACTTCAGAAGAGCAAACGTTTGATGGCTTATACAAACAACTAGACCGCCTCCAACAAGATTTCTCCTATTGCTGCAACTTCTATAACAGGTATGGTTTCAGCTACTTCTCCATCCTGGATCATTGACTCTGGGGCCTCTGAGCATTTGATAGGTAATGGTACCCTCCTGAATTCTATATCTTCTTATTTAGCTGACAAATTTGTTTCTATAGCAGATGGATCCCAAACCAATATGTGTGGGGTGGGGTCCACATTCGCTACACTTACTCTTCATTTAAAAGATGTCTTATTTGTTCCTGAGTTTCCATTACATCTTTTATCCGTTAGTCAACTCACAAAAAAAATTAACTGTTCCATCACCTTTTCTCCCACTTCTTGTGTTCTTCAGGATCTGAAGACAAAGCAAGTTATTGGTGGAGGAAGTAAAAGAGGGGCTCTACATACGGCTCTTCAGTGGTATAATAGGTTAGGACATCCATCCCTCCAGTCACTCAAGCAGATTATTCCTACATTATAGTCTATTTCCTGTCTCAACAGTGAAGATTGTCAAGTGAGTAAACACCAGCAAAGTACTTAATCTCTTCGCAGTGAAACCAAAAGTGCTGCTCCATTTTCTTTAGTTTATACTAATATATGGGGCCCTATAAACATCTCCAATGTTTCCAGGTCTTTTAGTATTTCGTTACATTTGTGATTGATTTCTCCCGAGCCACATGGTTGTTCCTATTAAAAGAGAGATCAGAAGTCTTTCCTCTTTTTAAGTATTTTTGTGCCATGGTGTCTACTGAATTCAACACTACCTTAAAGGCTATTCGCTCCGATAATGCTAAGGAATTGACAAGCAAATGAGTTTTCTAGTTGGCTATGTTGATATAGCTTAGATAGGGAAAAGATACTCTACTATAGTATAGGGCTGCACTTTGAAATCCGGGGG
Organism: Aristolochia californica; assembly: GCF_029961685.1. Lineage (NCBI taxonomy): Eukaryota > Viridiplantae > Streptophyta > Magnoliopsida > Piperales > Aristolochiaceae > Aristolochia > Aristolochia californica. The sequence continues at coordinate 10,032,841 of NW_027181815.1, forward strand.
CTTTGTTCCCGAAACTCCCCTCCGCTTCCTTTCCTTGGCCACAAAAGAAAAAGAAAAAGAAAAAGAAGGGCATGAACAGCCTTAACAGCAGTATCAAACACCTAATCCCAACTTTGGGTACTTTACCAATACGCTGAGCAGGTTCTTCGACCAAGGAGGCATTCCTATCCGAATGCCGACTACTATGACTAAGACGACAAAAGCTCTCTCGAACAGGGAAACTCAAAAGCCGGCCTCGGCCTGAAGTAGAGTGAACTATCTAAAAAGCCTAGGACAAGAGCTATAACGACTCAAACAAGAAGTTTAATTGCTATATCGAAAGCGATTCCAAAGTTTTTGCCAAGACAAAGGCATCATTCACCAAACCTCTTGTGTCTACACACCACAACAAAATGGTGTGGCTGAAAGAAAAATAGACTCCTTGAGGTTGCCCGTCCTCTACTCCATATGCATGTGCCTCATTTCTACTGGCCCCATGCCCTTCGCTACCTATTATCTTATTAATAGGTTGGCTTCTTCAGTGCTTGGTCAACAGACAACGTATTCTTATCTTTTTTCTGGTGATAAGTTGTTCTCTCTTCCATTGAGAATTTTTTGGTGTACCTATTTTGTTCATAATACTTCCACACATACTACTAAATTGGACCCCAAAGCAATTAAATATATCTTTTTGGAGTACTCACGTACTCAGAAAGGATGTGTCCGTAACAATCCGTCTCTTCGAAAATTGTTTATTGCAAGTTAGCTTATTAACAGGTTAACTTCTTCAGTGCTTGGTCAATAGACACCATATTCTTATATTTTTTCTGGTGATAAGTTGTCTCTCTTCCTTTGAGAGTTTTTTTGAGTATCTGTTTTGTTCATAATTCTTCCACACATACTACTAAATTGGACCCCAAAGCAATTAAATATATCTTTTTGGGGTACTCTCGTACTCAGAAAGGATGTTTGTTACAATCTGTCCCTTCGGAAATTGTTTGTTTCTAGTGATGTCACATTTTTTGAGGACCAACCTTTTTATCTATCCATCAGTGCCCCACCTAGTTTTTCAGCCGCCAATGAGTTTTCTAAACCTATTGTGACAATTGATGACTTCGCAACTCATGGCCGTATTGATGTACCTGCCCTGCCCCCTAAAGCATTGGCCCACACTACACCTATTTTTGGCTCTCCTTTCCTACCCCTTGAAGCATTGGCCAACCCTACACCTATTTTTGGCTCTTTACATGACGCCTTGTTCCCCTACCATCTGGCAAAAAGCTGGTAAGCTGTAAATGGGTCTTCACTATCAAACAAAATCCGGATGGCATAGAGGCCCGCCTTGTGGCTAAAAGTTATATCTAATGTTATGAGATTGATTATGAGGAAACCTTTTCCCAGTTGCCAAGTTTAACTCGGTGCATCTCTTATTATCTCAGGCTGCTAATTCTCGATGGCATATCTTTCAGGTAGATGTAAAAATGTCTTCCTCAATGGTGATATTAAGGAGGAAATTTATATGCAGCAACCACCTAGATATGTGGTTGAGGGGGAGTTGGTGTGTCACCTTAAAAAATCATTATATGGTCTAAAACAATCTCCGCCGGCCTGGTTTGTCAAGTTTAGTCAATCAATGATTCGATTTGGGTTCACAAGGTGCTCTGTGGACCATTCTATATTTGTCAAGCATACTAAGAAAGGAGTTGTACTAGTTGTATACGTGGATGATATTATGTTGATGAGTAGTGATACAGATAACATCAATCAAATAAAAACCAAGATATGCAATGAATTCAAGACAAAAGACGGGACTTCTTAAGTATTTTTTTAGTATTGAGGTTCTTCAATCCAAACATCGTATTATCTTAGCATAAAGGAAATATGTTCTTGACTTGCTTGAAGAAATAGGAATGATGGGATGTCGCCCTACTGACACCCCCTATGGAGACAAATACAAAACTTTGTGCTGACTCGGGAGAAGAAGTTGATGTGGCCAAGTACCAGAGGCTAGTTGGCAAGCTTATCTATCTCACTGTGACTAGACCGGATATTTCTTTTACAGTCAATGTGGTCAGTCAGTCTATGCATAAACCCCATATGTCTCATTGGTAGGCATTGGAAAGGATTCTCAGGTACTTGAAAAAGGAACCAAGACAATGGCTCTTATATAAGTGCCATGGCCATCTTAATATTGTAAGCTTTGTTGATGCGGATTGGGATGGATCACCAAATGATAGAAAATCTATTTCAGGATATTGTACTCTAGTTGGACGCAACCTTGTTACATTGAGAAGTAAAAAGCAAAATGTGGTTGCAAAGTCCAGGCAAAAACAGAATATAGAGCCATGGCACATGCAGTAAGTGAGCTTCTATGGATTAAATCTCTTCTAGCAGAATTGGGATTCCACAAAGAGGGCCTATGGAACTCTATTGTGATAATCAAGCAGCAATCTACATTGCATCCAACCCAGTTTTTTATGAGAAAACTAAGCATATTGACGTGGACCGTCACTTTGTAAGAGAAAAATTGCAAGCAGGAATCATAAGCCTTAAACATGTCTCAACTCATAGACAACTTGTTGATATGTTCACAAAGTCAATCAACTCCAAAATTCTCTCCACTGCATGTACCAAACTAGGTATATATGATGTTTTTTCACCACCGGCTTGAGGAGTGTTGAAAGACATAGACAAGCTGAGGTGGCATTATTGTAAATTTCTTATGTTTATTGCCTCTTCTTCACTCTCTCTTGGGTAAAGGGTATACTTTTAATTTATGTACTTTCAACATCTATAAATAAAGGTTAAGGGAGAGGGTTTGGATATCTTCCACAACCCTAATTCTTCCCTCATTCTCTCTCAAAATGGTCACCTTCTTCTCTTCTCCTCTTGGTCGTCTCCTTTCTCTTTTCTCTCCTTTTCTTCTTTACCAGAAAGTGCAACATATGGATTCTTAAAAATCAACAGTGACAAATAGTAGATGTGATTGCACTAGACCTTTGATACAGATTACCTGGATAAAATCAAAACTTATTTTTTTTAAATGAAGTCAAAAGTCATAGTAAATGCAAATGCAAGGAAACCCAAAGAATGTCAAGTTTTGATGGTTCAAATTACACATGGGTCCTAGGAATATATGCTCCTAGTTCATGAGAATCTTTTTTGTTAAGTTGTGGAGTCTAATCAATGCCTTACGCTGAGTTAGTGCATGGATTGACCTTCATGATAAAGTCACCGTGCGGGTTGGAAAGGGGGTAGGGAGCCCCCAAAAGGTTCACGATATATTTATTGTTGTTTCATTAAGGGCAATTTGGAGATTTCACTCTTGTATTGCGGTTGCCATAATTTTTCCTTTATATTTGGGGGGCCGCTATTAAGGTTTGATCATCATCACGGAGAAGGACCTTGAGTTGTAGCCTAAGAGAGGTTAGAGAAAAACACTTGTAAGTGTGTGCAATTTCTCTTTGTAAATTATTTCATCTTCTTAGTAGATTCATGTAGCGGTGGCAAATAAGACGTAGTCTCACCTTGAGGCGAACCTGTATAAATCTTGTGTTTTTTTTTTCCGTGCTTGTTTTTCCTTTTTTTGCGATTATTATTATTGCTCTCGTTAGTTTGGAATTAAGGCCTTTCCTAACATTTTCCTCATCAAGCCCAGCAAAAATTGATGCAAATAGACAAGTTTCGTGCAAGTTTTTTAAAAGAATGAGTTCCACGTTTTTTTATTTAGAATCATTTGCGTTAATTTTCCATAAAGCCTCTAGAGGTCAGGTTGAGAAGTTCTACTTCTTTCTTACTGATCTGCATGCTTACTTTCTCTTTTCCTTTCTTTTTCTCCTTCCTTGTGGGCTCTAGATGGAGGGGCGGGAAAGGAATCTTGTCCAGCAGGAAAGGAGAGTTCAGATTGTGAAAAGAAGTTGAAATGATATACCCATAACCAGGTGCCAGGCCCTCTACACCAACTTAAGTGACTTTTATTGCTAAGACTTCTGGTTTATCACTTCCTCTCTGAAGCAGAAAAATTGACTTAATCCTTAGAAGGTATCTAAGACTTGTAGATTAGAACTCTTGAATCCAGACACAGACAAAACATATTGGTTTACTCCGTTGTTGTGACAAACAAAAGATGTGTTATAATAAGATCCCAGCAGATCCAGAGAAAAACAGCTTTCACCTAATAAGTGAGAATTTGACTTTTTGTTTGGACAGTTGCATTAATTTCCTAGAAGACCAATGTAACATCAGGATTTACCTCAAACTCCTTCAACTAGTCAGCCTTTATTTACCTCATACAACATGTTATAGCCGAATCAGCGTTCCTGTTCTCTAGTTCTTACTGTACTAAGACATCAATTAGGCACAGGAATCTCATTACAATGGCACCACCTGCTAAAGCCTTTGATGTTTCAAAAGAGTAGCAAAAGTTCATGCAGAAATCAAAGCATCCAAAATGCCACAGAAGGTCAGAGAAACTTCATGTAGAAAAGACTATTTTGATTACGGATTCAGAAGATGAGCACACTTTTTTTACCTCAAACAGTGCTCAAGATCAGCAAAAAAAAAAAAAAAATCGCTCAAACATTGCTCAAAGTCCTATTTTGAGAGCAATGAATCCAAATGGGGGAGTTAGAGAAGTAAGTGAGTGTTTTGGTCCACTCAAGTGATGAAATTAGATGTTACTGATTTCCAGCTTATTTGGAGGAACCAAAATAGCAAATGTCTATTAGTGAGCAACAGAATCAGATGGATCAGGGTGCCATATTGGTGTTAGGAAACGAAATGGGACACTTAATATCTGATATGACACACCTATACATATCACCTATCAGTACCATATCAGGTGGGTGTTGGGTAAAATATGTAATAAGAAATATGAAAAGCACAACATATTTAACTGTATGGCATCATTTTGCCCACTATAAACCTGATATATGTCATCCAATGTGTTACATGTAGCACCAATACAGGCAACATTAAGGAGGATAGATACTGGCAATGCAGTAGTTCGTCAATAATGGATATGTAATGGGCAAGTGGTTAGTAGGCAATAAGGATGAGTCTGAGATTAGGTTGATCATTTGGGTGTTTTATAAGGGGATGAGCTGTTGAGAGCTAGATTAGAGATTGAAGTGAGCTAGGGTAAAGGTCGGGCACCCTTTATTTTTTTCATAAAGGTGAATTTTATTCATGGTAAAAACCAAGAAGAAAACTACAAAGGCTAAGCAAGGTGGTCTCCCATTACAACAAGTGATTAGAGGGAGACCCCTTGTTTTGCCAATGAATCAGCTATTTTTTACTTGGGACTCATAAAAGGGCTAAGCATACTATATAAGTGAGCTGGGCGAGGGCTACGCACACCATATAAGTGAGCCGGGCAAGGGCTAAGCACACCATATAAGTGCCAGCACCACTTATATCAGGACCCATTTGTATTTAAGCTATTCTTTACATAAAGGAGACCAGCAAGTGAGTTTCCAACAAACCAATCAACCAACTGATCTAGGAGATCCCATTGAACAAAGATAGTTATCACATGCCAAATCCATTTCCATCACCAATACAATCCATTTCTGCCCACTTTATGGTAATCCTGAAGTACATAAACTATTGACAAGACCCTAAAAATTGGTGTCAAAGAAGCTAACTTTTTGTTTTTTCCGCTATTATAGAAGAATTGTGACATTGAGGAAAAGAAGAAGATATACTTGGGAAAAACGAAGGAGTAAGACAGAAGGTGTAGACACAAGGCACACAGGCAGGATGCAAGCCAATGCACATCACAGGGAGCAAATTCACCTAGGTTGCACATTGGTTTGGTTGTTGGAAGCTGGACGCCTTCAAGTGTATAAGCTAAAGTAAGACAAGCAGCACTGTAAGAGTTTAAAGAAATACTAGCAGGGTGTAGGAACAAGAAAAAAGGCAAGGTCGTTACGCTTCAAAATTCAAGATGCAACCAAAAAGAAAAGCAGGCAGGAGGCAAACTGTGGAACACCAAGTATGAGGCCACAACAAGGGTGGGAGAATGCTTTTGGTTTGACGAAGAGAACAATAGGTCTTAGAGGAAAGTTCTTAAAAAGAAGGCTGCATAGCATACAAGATGTTCACCAACATTCTTGAAAGAAATCTCAATACCAATGACTTCAAATCTGGCAAAACAATCAAGGAATGAATTTAAATTATTGTCAGCATCTGTCAGTGTTTGGACAGTTTGGAGGTTATGTGGAGTTTAAACTACAATAAAAGCAGTCATTGAGGAGTATAGGACCGAAAAGAGAAGATTTTGTAAATTGGGAAGGCAAGGAAAACAATGAAAAGGACAAACAGGCCAGCACAGATTACATTGCTTGGACTTGCGACCAAAAGACATGTCAAGACAGATTACAATTGCCAACGGCTGCAGAAAATCAAGATAGAAGAGAAGCTCTGCACCTCTGCAATCTACTTGCCTGATTACGATGCTTTTGTACTAAAGAGGAAGTGGCAGGTCCCATGACTTTGATGATGCCCAAGTATCTTTGAAACAAGAGGCTACTTCAGCTTATTGGAGTAACCAAGACACACGAGAGATGGCTTTGACAAAGAGAACCAGGCTATGAGAGTTCCAACAGTATCACTAGATCTCTCTGTTGTTGACAAAAATCTGCAAGCAAGAAAGTAGACAACAATTCCTATCGTTTTCTTTGAAGTTAAGTGATGGACGAGAGTTTCATCAAGAACAGGTACAAATGGATATGATGAGGACAGTACAGTACATGAGACTCTTTTTGGGGTAAACCGCTGATCTTGTTAGTGAATGGTTTTTGACAGGACTTACTTGCTTAAGAAAGAGGACTTATGACAAGAGCATTGTTTTCAAAAGCATCTAAAGCAAAAATTGTAGGTAGTCAACAGCAGGTTGTGGAGAAGTGGCATGACAATTTTCAAACCTCGAGGACCAAGTTTATTTGAATGAGAACAGGTGAACTGCAACAATGATCTGCCACAAGCACATGATGGTCAGACAAGAAAGAAACCTTGATTGTGCAGTAACGGTGGCAGAACACTATTGCCATTGTATACCAGGTAAAAATTGGGGTTGACAACAAAGCTGCATGAATGGAGCTAACTTTTATTTATGGCTCCACCTAGTCATTGCTGCTTTGCCATTTGAAAAATCAAGGAAAAAGATAACATAGCCTTCAGCCACCACTCATACATTCTTTAATTCTTAACTAGGAGTAGCTAAACACATACATTTTTAAACAGAAAATCTTAAAACTTAACTCATTCCATTAACTTATAAAAAAACTAACAAGGTTCCAGTTTGAAATGGCATGCACTTTAAACCAAGAGAAAGTAAAAGGAAATCCACAAGAAAAGCTAAAATCACTGTCTAAAGCAGAAATAATTTGAATTAAGGCTCACCTACTCCAAACCCACGATATGGAGCCAAAACACCCAAAGTCATAATATAAATACGAACTGTTCCTCCTTCTTTTTTCTCAAGGCGACATGCAATCGCACCAACACAAATATCACTGAAATATGCTGCACAGAAGCAAAGCATACTTGTCCTCTCAGTCATCACTAGTGGATTAATCATTAGAACAACCAGAAATATAAGTAAATCCAACTTTGAGGAAGAAACTTTTCTCAGTGCATGCTTTTCTTAGAACTTGTTAAACTATATCATGGAGGTGAGCTTTAAAACGCAATCAAGTTTCTATGCTTGATATTTTAAGCTACAATACTATGTATAAAAATGACTTTTCAGTTACAATGGAATATGTTTGACACATTCTCAAGAAATAAAATGCCATTCAAAGTTATATTTTCATGATAGGGAAATTGATTGTTTTGAATAACTAAATGCCTCGAAGCTCATCAAATAAAAATGCCAAACAGAAAATGAGAACTCAAAAAAAAAGAAGGCAAAACACTGTCAATGTCATATCAGTCCCTCACCATTTTGTTTTCTTTTTAAATAAGTGATTTTATTGCCAAGATGCCAGACAGCAAAGGCAATCACAGGGAGGTGGACGCCCAAACAATGAGAGATTGCTTAGCCAGCCTCTCATTGGCAAACTTATGAGCTGAACCATTAGCACCTATATTGACATGAGAACACTTTCAAGCAACATTAGAAACAAGGTTACATATCTCAAGAAACACTGTGAGATATTGTCACAGAGGCTTTCTGTCATTCTGGCACCAACTAATTACTGCTTTTGAATCACCTTCAACCTCAAGGGGGGCAGAAAAGTAATGCCAGTACAATCTAAGTCCATAGAGGATCGCATTAATTTCAGCAGAAACAGAATACGTCTGCCCCAGAAGACCACAAGAAAGAGAGGATCACATCCCCGTCCTGGTTTCATAACAGACCACCGTACCCGGCTGGCCCCGGATTGTCCTTGGCACACCTGTCAAAGATTACCTTGATTCATCCAGCAGCTAGGAGGCCACGAGACACCAGCTACTGCAAATAAGATCGTTGGGGTTTGAAAGCCAGGATGACACCCATTAGAGAAATGCTACATGGCATCAGTAATAAGCTGCTGCACACGAGAGGTTTTGACCTCCTCACCTTATTAGAGTCAATTTCGTAAATCCCACCCCTTGTTCGATTGGTCTTCTTCAATCTTTTGTCACGTTTACCATCCATTTCAAAATTTGATCTCTTTTCTTGTTAGTCCCTCAACTAAGAATGACATAACCTAACCCATCCAAGCCGAATGTCTCTCTCTCTCCTCTTTTATTTCTGTATTTCTCTGTTATGTTTATTTCTAGTTTTGCTATCGGCCCACTAGAACATCCTCATCTTGGTCACTCAGATCCTCTTTCTCTGCGCTTCACTGCACAAGCAAAATAGCCCTACAGTCTTTCAGGCCATTCACGGATAAATTCCATCCTTTATATCACACACGAAATACCCCATCTAATAAGAAATATCTTATTTGATCATTCAATATGTAGTCAGTCATATTTGCCTTCCCATCATTAAACCCACATAAAATCAGTATATCTGATTCCGCCCAATTTCCTGGGCTTACAAACTAGAATCTCATGAAAACCGCATCCACGTGCACAAGGATAGCTAAAAAAATTTAAACAAGATAATTTGACGACGGTTAACGAGATAGCACAGACCGTCAAAATAGACTGAAGTTTATGAAAAATAGCACAACCACGAGCTAGCTGGATTTTGTTGTAAGGATTAGAAACCAAAAGCAGAAGGAAATGAAAACATCATGTTGCAGATAACCCGTTCATCAATACCTAGCTTAGTAAACTCTCCAGAGCACAGGGCATCGGCGTAATATTTATCATTGTAACGAACCGGAAAGAGAGCGGCGTTGAGCTTCTTCAGCTGCATAATATTTTTGTCCCTTACTCCATCCAAGGATATCAACACCTCTCGACCCGCTCCCATTGTCTAACAATTATTATTCAATAGAAAAATCGAGAATAAAGCAAAGACCGCAGCAATATAGAGGGAGCTCCACCCTTCAGCAGCAAGGTAAAACAGCAGTTATATCAAAATCGAGAATAAAGCAAAGACCGCAGCAATATAGAGGGAGCTCCACCCTTCAGCAGCAAGGTAAAACAGCAGTTATATCAAAATCGAGAATAAAGCAAAGACCGCAGCAATATAGAGGGAGCTCCACCCTTCAGCAGCAAGGTAAAACAGCAGTTATATCGCCCGGAAACTTTGTGCTGCGAGTTTGCGACCGCCGTGTAGAACGCCAATAACAGAAGAAAATGTATTTACCGGCATAGTATCTTTACGGAAGAAACTGTGGGAATGCCAGCTTTCCAAGCCCTAGGCCGCATAGCGCGTTTTAAAACCAACAACCTGTCCTTTGATCCTTCCTATTGCGCTTGGCACGGCTTCTAAAGCTTGTTTTGGCATTGGGCCAGCCGAGCCGACCCCTTCATATGTTAGAGCGGAGTTTGTTTAAATATTTCGAATTCGAGCTTGGTTGGCATGTCTTTTAAAGTTTTAAACAAGTTGGTAGTATTGAGCAGAGCCGAACCCAAATTTGCCTATGTTTCAGCCGAGTTTGATTTAAATATTTTAAACTCGAACTCGAGTCGAGTCCAGCCTCGAGCCCAATAATTTTAACTGAATTCGAGCTTCAACATTCATTTTAAACTTTTCAAAAAATACATGTCTCGAGTTCGAGCCAATATACATTTAAAACTTTTCAAAAAGTATGTATCAAATAAATTATACATAAAATTATGCATATATTTTACATAAAATTGGGCATGACCTCTACATAAAATTGGGCATGACCTCTACTTAAAATTGGGCATAAGGGTGACATTGAATCGAGTTGACCTCGAACCTTCCTATGTTCGAGCCAGCTTGATTTAAATATTTCGAACTCGAAGTCGAGCTGACCCTAGCCTTGAGCCTAAAATTGTAATCGAGCTCGAGCTTAATAATTTTAACTGAGTTCGAGCTTCAATCTACATTTAATATTCTACATAAAATATATGTCAAATAAATTATATATAAAATTATGCATATATTTTAAAAAAATGATGGGGGGACGTTTGGGATTGAATCTGTATAATGGATTAGAACGCACCAATATAAATCTTTTTTACCCCAAATGTTGTCTAACTTATTTGTAATTTCTGAATCTGGCCATAAATTTACTATGGCCTCCTTAGTGCCCCTGGTTGAAAATTTATATTTTAGGAAAAACTAGAAATGTTTTTCCTATGATACATATTTCTAAAAAAAACCTTTAAATAAAATCCTATTAATATTAGTGACTTCCTAAAAAATTACAAGAAATATTTTAAAATTTTCTTAGGAAAGTTAAATGGGCCTCTTATTGCCTCCTACAGGGAAATAAATAAAAATTAATAAGCAATCTAATATATTACTATACTTATCGATAATTTTTTAATCAAATAAAATGTCAAACACAAAATTACAATGAAAATTGCCTCATGTTAAAAGTATCACAGCATCAACTATTAAATACTTATTCAAAAAAATGTCTTTTCAATGTATCTTGAAAAAACCACTAATAGTCCCTAGAAACGTATTTCTACTAAAAATATTTTTTCAATTTCTTCAAGAACCATGAGGAAGGGACAGCCGGAGTTCAAGAAAAAGTTTTTTTTTTCACTTGCTTATGATCTCGCACGTGTTAAAAGTCGCACGTGCGAAATCGCACGATGACTTCACGCAGGGGAGAAAAATTATTTCCCCCTTAACTTAGGTCTCTGGTTTTCTACCGAGACAATGCGGAGGGAAGGGGGTCTAGAGATGTCGGTGAGGACCTATTGTCGGGGTTGATGACTGCGATGGAGGAGGTGACGACGAAAGCAATGGTGAAGGCAGACAAGGGGAGGAAGAAATCGAATCGACCAGCGGCGATGGCAGCCAACGAGTAGCTGTCGACGGCGAAAGAGGCGACCACAACAGCGGATGGGAGGGGCTCGACAGTGATGACGGGAGGAAGATTTTTTTCCCCCTTGCTCTCACTCCCGCCCCCACTCCTGAGCTCGTTAATTAGTCGACTCGCGAGCTTTCGAGCCGAACTATGGTTTCGATCGAGCTCGGCTTGTTAACTCAAACGAGCCTTATCTGGATCTCGAACTCGGTTTGTGATCCAGATAAATCGAATTGAACTGAGCCGAGCTCGAGCCGCTCGTGAACCGGCTCAATTTGATGCCACCCCTACTCCTATGTACTTCTAGTGTTTGAAAATGTATTTCCTTTACTTCTTGTTTGGAAAAAAATTCTTTCAAAGAAGAAAAAAGGTAAAAATGATTTTTTTATTTTAAAAACTAGAAAATAATAATATTTATTTAATAAATATATATTATAATATATTACCACATTGCATATATATATATATATATATATATTCCTCAATAAATAGACACAACAACAAAAAAAACTCATTAACATGGCTCATACATATTTTAAACCTACAAACAAATTATACATAAAAAGGTTTACCTAATATGTGTTTACACATGTGATACAGGTTCCAATGATCCTACAAATTGGTGGATATGTAATCCAACACTTAAATTGGTTATTAAATCTATAATATTTATTTTATAATAAAATTATGTCTTACATATTATATTTACTTTATTATAAAACTTAATGTAAAAAATTATTTTAATATTGTAATTTTAAAAATATTATGTTATATGATTATGAAAGAGAACAACTCTTTGAAAAGGGCCTTCTCAAGCAAGCTTCTATAGAATAAAAAAAAATTCTTGAAGGAGCCAAATACTCCCCAACAAGATGTTACTTCGAACTTTCATTCTAGAAGAGAAGAAAATAACTTTGCATGTGGTGAAACTAGAAAATGGAACTCCTATAAAAGGAAGATTTGTTTTTCCTCCCGTAAAAAAAATGAAACATACTAAATACAAGCCACAATGTGGACATATAAATGTGATGCAAGACGACTGAAAAATGTAATGCTCTAAAATTTGGAAAAGAATATGAGCCTAAGTCTACAAAAGTAAATTAGGTGCACCTAAGTTTTATTTAATTATCAAATTTGAATTGAATGAATCTTATCTTACATTGATTTAGTATCCCATGCATTTATATTTATGCATATTTGAGTTTTTTTAATTTTTATAACCAATTTTAATAATAGATAATAGTATTTATTATAAATATAACAAACTCAATAGCATTTTTGTTAATGAAATGAGGTTTCCAAGGGGGAAAAAAAAAGGGTGCAGATAAGGTTAAGATTGGTAGACAAAGAACTTTAAGTATATACAAAAAAAGTAGAGTCCACCAACATTACTAAGAGGAATAACCATCCAAAGTCATTTGTTATTACTCACATTATGTGACTCCTCTATTTTATAGGAAACATTATGTGATTCTTTTTTTATTATTTTTATGTTACCATAACTAGTTTCCTTGTATTATTTTAAGACTTTGCAGCCTACTGGATAATACAATAGTCTAATTGGAGATTTTAGGTTCAATTCCTAGTAAAATTCTATCCATGAAATATGTAATAGCCTTTGGATCAATTGTATGACAAGGGACTTATACTTGATTTCTATGGCAGTATATTTCTAAAAATTGCACAAAGATGTGGCTAGTTTTTTACCTTTTAAGAAAGATACCATTTCTCATCCTCTTTATGGTTTCCGCTTCTATGGTTTTGATTTGAGTGTTATGTAGAACCATTTTTTGCTACCACAATCATCTTCGATTTAAATTTTAAGTACAAAGGTGTAGAGTCCATAGCCACTAAGAATAAAAACAAAGATGCCTTTGATTTGTTTTGCTCTTATTCTAATACATTGTTAGGGGCCATCTGCCAAGCATTTCACACTTAGTTGTAGAGGAAACACTCATCCTTCCTTAGCTTGATGATGTGAAAGAAAGATTAAAAAATTGTTGCGATATGTTTCAAGGTTTAGGGTTATATGTTTCAAATTTTTGTCACTACCACAAAGATATGTCTTTCACAAATTTTTATTTAAAAGGGTTTATAATGTTTGACTAAACAATGAAAACCATAAAATATAATCTATAACACTCTTTTAAGGGTGATAATGTTATAGTTTTCTTAAGACTTTTCTTTGCTTTGGGATATCCAATCCAAAGAGAATGAAGACAGTCAAATTATGAGAAAATATTTTGATAAAAACAAAACATCCCTAGGTGTTTATCGCATGTTATTCACAACTACTTTGAACACTAGTATTTGCAATGTTTCAAAACTAAGAAATTAGAAATGATTAATAGGCACAAAAAGCACATCCAACTTTAAGCATACATAATCATCTAATGCCCTCAATCTCAATGTTTTTCGTTTACAAGTAAAATTTATATGATTTGACTATCTGATGTTTAATATGATTTAGTCAAGTAACCAAATACTCTGGAAAAAAGTCGGCCAAAAATGAATGGAAAAACTTCTTGAATTGGTATGTTAGACTAAGCACAAATTCAACATTATAAATAAAAAAATAAAAAAAAATAAAAAATACATTTTACTCATTCCTCTTCCTTCTCGGAATCCGAATGTGAAAAAATGAGCTATGCCAGTTTTCTAGATACGTGGGTGTAATGTACTTTAAATATTTTGCTACATCAACATATCTGAGTATAGCTTCCAAGGTCTTACTCCATCCATGTCTTTTTGTATATACCACTTTGTTTTAGTTACATTAAAATAATATGCATCCTAAACCTATCCTAGCATAATAAAAGTATGAAGGACACTAGAAAACCACAAAAGAAAGTATATGAAAAAATATTTTAAAAATATTTGTGCACCTTAAGCGAAGACCTATTATAGGTATTCAAACTTGTGATCCTTGAATAAGGGAAATGCATATGAGTTGTGAATCACAAACTTGGTCTCAAAATCATCAATCAAACAGAATATGGAGATCAATGCATATTAAATCCCAACGCACTACCTTTAGATATCGTTAACAAGAAAATTCATTTGCAACTATAAGGAAATCAATGAATAAACATGCAAGTATCAATCTGCATTCACAATGAAACCATAAACCTTTGTGGTTAGATAATTGAGAAACTTACACTAACAATAGAAACAAAGAGAAGAAACTAGACAAGAAGTAGAGATTAAAAAAAAAAAAAAAAAAGGAGAACAAATGAACTTGGAAAGAGGTTTCTTACTAAAAACTTAGAAAATCACGAGCTAAAAGAAGTTATATAGAGCAAGTAGATCAACTAAATAAAAATAAAATGGAGCTCAACATTTAGTAAGCAACTCTACCTAATTGATAACATAAAAGTAAGAACATTGACAAAAGTTTCTACCAAGATATCTTCTGATTAGCTATTATCATGAAAGATTGATTTTCAGCTAGTATCTTCCACCAAGGTAGACAAAAAACTTCCCACACAAACACTTCCCATACAAAATGTATGCACCTCATTCAATGTTTTTCCTCTATGATCACATAGATCAATGTAAAAAAAGAATCGATTTTTCTAGTGCATAGAAATATCAATTTTATTGTCAGTACACAAATTTTTGTTGCATAGTATAGAAAATATCATTTCTATACAAAAAAATTCCCCTTAATCCCACATTGAAATACAATATCTGCAACAAGTGATTTACGTACCTGCAAAAGTCAAGACAGTCAAATAAGGTGGCTTATAATCATTCTAACAATCTTTGACTATAAGATTCACATTCGGAAGGTTGTAAATCCTCATTTGAATTTTTATGCAATTAGAGTTGTTTGGAGCCTATCAAAACATATTTATTTATAGTTTGTACCTCTTAAAAGAAAATTAAAAATGATCAGTAATGCTAGCCTATAAAATGAATTACATTTTTCTTAGTTTTGGATAATTTATTTTGTCATGGTCACTATGTGCACCACATCTGTGGTAAAGTATAGTTTTTTCAATTGATTGCTCCAATGCCCTTTATTGGCCACCCTTTAGTTTTTCCCCTGTACGTCTTGTTCTTGCAACATCAAGAGGATATACTTGTATTTTTTTTTTTCAGGTATCACAAATTTTTGACTTAGATTTATAGAGAATTGGGTTAAGTTCTTAAAAAAGAGCACAATCTTCTACATAGGATGTAAGTATCCTTCATCAAATAGAAAGCTCTATCTAAAACTCTTGCTATTTTTCTAGTAAGTTCATTTATTTTACGCAGTTTTATTCATCTAAATCTAGGCAATTCAACACCACTAGCATCCTCTTGTTCACCTTTTTAAGATCAGACTCTTTGGCAAATGGTAAACAATGAGAATATGCCTAAAAGGGATTCCTTAGAATTTAAGTAACATAAAATTATATTTTGTGATTTTTTATGAGGATGATACCAATCCTTTTGTATCATGTTTCTTACAGGTTATGACAACATAGTTCTAGACCCCTCATGTATACAGTAAGACTCTTCTCCCCAATGTACAATAAATGATACATGATACTCTCAACCATTTCATTCTAAAATTTATAAAAATAAGCTTTGTGTATATGCAAACCATTTGTCTTTCTATGTCAAATTTTGTCTTTACTTGTGGTTTATCATGATCCGCCTCAGATTTACGCTGTCTAATACACTTTAGTGTACTCTCAAAACACAAAGAATATGATAATGTAGTCTTCTTTGTCAAACACTTATCATGGTAAAAGTTTACACTTTCACTTCTTTTGGTAGTATGCATGTTTGCCATAAAAATAAGACATATCATGACCACTCATTATTTTGGAAACCATGTTCTTCTATTATATGGTTTCACTTCATCTCAAAGTCACTATGACTAATAGACTTATATGTGCAATTAAGAAAACATGTAATCCAATTTCTCTATCAACCTATTCAATATGTGATGATAGCCTTAGATGGATGCCTAGACATTACTTCCAACCTTGTCTCAAGCAACCAAAAAAATGTTTCAGTTTTTTATCTTTAATAAAGCCAACACCAATATTCATTGTTTGGCCATGATGGTTCAACGGTGTAAATATAAGAAAATATTGGTTGGTGTTATATGTTGGATAGCAAACAACAATAACAACAACATCACACCAAAATGATATATGTCTTTCTTGCTCATCCATTTATCCAAAGGCAATGTGACAACTTAATACTCTGTCTATCCTATATATGTGTGTGTATTACGTACATAAAATGAGATATTCTCCAATTTGAATCATTGTGAAATGCAAACAATGCTCCTTTGGCATCTGCAATCAATACTGATAATAAATGTACATAATATGAGATATTCTCCACCCCACGTAGTGGAAAATAGCTGCACTGTTAAAACAAACATTAACAAGGGAGAGAAGGCAGAAGAAGAGGAGAGGAATCGATGGACAAAAGGAGAGAAAAAAACAAAAACATTTGGGAGCTCCAACACCCTAAACGAGGGTCTGGCTCCAAACTCCTCCCCCTCCAAAAATACCCACGAAGAGAAGCAATATGGTGAAAGCTTTTTAGCTTTTATGAGCCCTCTTGATGTCTTCTTGACGACAGCAATCTGGTTATGAAGGGGGCAAGTGCTGCAAGTAGTGCCTTTGGGCACTCCTCGTGCGGAAGGTGCCCACATCCTGAGATAGCTACTAACCTCTGCAAAAAATAAAAATAATATATAAATTAAACCATTTCGTCAGGATACCTGAGAAAGCACAAAGGGTCAGTTGATCTCCTCATTTGGAAATGACTGAACCTCCTTTTTCCATGCAATGTCACCGATAAAAACCCTCAAGTAGAAGGCCAGTTATCTTAAGAGTCAAATTTCACATAGTAAATGGCAGACCTAATCAAAGAGGATCAACTAAAAGAACCAAAAAACATGAACTTACAGAATTTACAAGTTTTGAAGCCATGATTTGGGAAGATTTTAGTGAGACCAGTGCATCCTCAGCACCTGCAACCACTAAAATTGGCAAGTCTTGAACTGACTTAAGCAGGGTAGCTGCATTTTGTGATGAAAGGACTGTAGCATATGACTGCCTGCTTATTTCTTGAAGAGCTTCATCCCATCCTTCAACACATAAAGGTGCCTGCCATAATCCAATAAGAGACCAGCGTTAGTGATAGGAGGCCAACAGGACTTCAATTTGAAAACAAACCTTAATTGCATTTACCTTGTAGAGACTTAAAATCTCTGATGTTAGCTTGGTAGCATCATACCATGCTCTGCGATTAACCACCTGAGTTATCTCTGTTCGCAATAGAGGACGGACCATATGCTTCTTTCCCAGAGAAGTGTGCAACAGGATACGAGCAAATCCTGGCACAACTTCTCTTGACAAGTTGACACTCAGTAGTACCACTCCCTTCACCTCTACCTGAATAAATACATGAAAAAGGAACAAAACATTAGCCACACATTTGATTTAATTACACAGCTTTAGCTGGAGATCTTCCAAAAGAATTAGTATCTTGATTATAGGTGCAACTTCTCTTAAAGTTTTAAATTCTAGCAAGGAAGTCATATATTATTTGGTAAAAAAATATTATAAAGCAGAAGTTGCAACATACAATGAAATTATAATTTGACTTATAATAAAAATTCTCAATAATTTTTAAAGAGATTCACAGTATGAATTTCTAATTAGAGATTTGTTCCATAATCATATAGCTTTGTTGGTTAAAAGCCAGAAGAGAAGGCAAATCTCCAACTCACCAATCTCTTCCACATGGATGTGGCCAGTTTGATGAGATTGATCCCACCTTATTATTGTTGTATCTTTTTTTTTATGGGATCTACTGCAGCATCAGTCAATAGTTTTTCACTATACTATTTAATACAGTCACAAAACCAAATCAATATTACAATCTCGTCATACTATAAAATCTGGTTATCCCACAATAATATGGACTAACTACAATATTTCTCTTTTTCATATTATATTTTTCTATGCAATAGTACTTTTTAATGACAACAATATTGCATTAATAACAATCTTATCAAAAAGTTGCCTGAGGAAACCTGTCTCAGTTTCCAAGGTATAGCAATGACCAGGGTGGTCATTTCAAAGCGAACAGTTTTTACAGTCATCACAGAATAAAAGTCAATTACTGTTGCTCTTTTTCTGTGCAGTGCTTTTTTTCTGAGTAATCAACCAGACACAGTGTGCCGGAAATGTTTTAGTAATTTTTGGCACGTGAAAGCAAGCACCACAGCTTACACTGATCGAGTTAGCAGATGCTTGAAACCTCTCAACAGCTTTTAGTGCGAGTAAACCCGCATCATCATGTCCAACTAGCACCACAGAAGAAAAGCCCATGTGCAAACAGAAAGCAAGCAGTAGATCAACCTGAAACATTACACCAAAAGACACAGATGTAAACAATGCAAAAACAGAGGTAAACCCAAATGAATTTGAATGAACTTCTCAGTTTTGTTAAGCACGTGATCACTAACGTACACCCAAATTTCTCATACCATTACTTCTAATTAAATAATACAACTGCTCTTTTGCACACTATTGTCATGATATTAATGCAAAGAATCAATAGATAATAGGTTTAGAGAAAATAAACGTAAATGAGAAAAGGTCACCTAGTTCAATAAGACCATTTGTACCAATTCCTCTGAGAAAATTTATTGAAGTGTTTGTGCCTTCAGACATCTTATTATAAATTGAAAGAGGCACAGAGAGAGAGAGAGAGAAGCTTCTTTGCAACAGTATCTAATTTACATTGATGACAAAACTTGTTATGTAGGATAGACCATTGCTTGTTTTGTTCGATCAAGTGAACATTAATTTTTTTTCAATTTTTCCACTTGTAAGGAGCTATAAAAAAGTGGAAACAAAAATAACCTGAGATTCAACTGTATAAGGATTTGATAATTGCTTCTCCTCCCACTCCCGTTGTGGCCTAGAAGTCAAACCCCAGCCTGGTCGATCAAAGGCTGCAACAGTGCAACCAACTCGCCGAGCCAGTGGTCCCATCACATGCCTCCATGAGAACACCCCTCCCCCAAAACCATGAATAAGAACTATACCAAACTTCCCACTTTCCCTGTCTTTTAACAAGTTCACAGACTTAGGTAGACTCTCATCTTTATTACAATCCTCTAGGGTCAAAGTTGGAATCTCATCAGAAAAAAAATGTGTTGAAGATCCAGAACTAGCCAAAAGTGGGGCATACAGAGAGGACGGACTCTGGAAATGATTACTGAAACTTCTATGGAGATGATACTGATGACTCTTGGATGAGGCTGCTAGAGGTGTCCAATCAAATTTCAATCCTCCAGGGCTGATACATTCCGGACTAACACAGGGATTGGACTCGATGAAGGTCACTGAGGTCAGGGAGCGAGAGAGAGATGATTCAGGCAGGCTGAGCTTGTAATGGATTAGGAGACCTTGACAGGAGATAAATAAGCTGTCAAAGTCAGCAAGTAATCTAGCTGGGAGCTCCCCTTCATCACGGTTAGAGATAGGTCGTCTTTTTGTTTCAATGTCATTTTTCAAGATTTTCCCAGTGGAAGGAGTAGGAGAACGGGGGACCTTTTGGTAGCCACCAGAAAAAACGTTCTTGCAAGATAGAACCTGTGACAAAGATATATAAAAGTAGTGAGTCTCTGACTTCATCATCTGCGATGATAATGGATTAAAAAATAACATAAACAGCATCAAGTAAGACTTGAATTCAAATCAAGAGACAAATAAAAATTAAATAGGATATAGTAAACTCAGCGGCATTAAAAAAAAATGAAAGAATAAAGAGTTTGAAACTGTCTCATGTTTTTTGCCACTTTCGGATTCTTGGTTGATGGGAAGAGATTGAAGTAGCAATTTTTACATAAACCATTCAGGTGATAAGCATTGTATGAAATACAACTGTCAGGTTTTCAGTTTGCACCATACAGACAAAAAATTACTCTATCCGATGCATTAGGCAAACTTAAGTTGCAAAAGAATTTGACTTCAGAAAAATAAAATAAAAAGTTACCGCTTCAGGATCAATTCTGTGGAATAGTAGTTTCCTCCTCGCTCTGCAGCTAGTCCGATAAGCAACAACAACATGACCAAGAGCAAATACTAGGGAAGAAAGGAAAAGAACAGGCATCCCCCAAGATTTCTTTAAATGGAGCTTCCGCGTAGCCAATGAAGATGAAGTCTCAGCTTCAATTTCTGAATGTGTAGTAAAAAGACAGGCTTTCACAGACAAGATGAGGATAGAAATAAATGAACAGAGTGTTGTCGTTCCAAGATAAGGACCGTGGGAGAGTCCAGGCCCATCACACAAAGAGTAAACACCTGAAATCACAAATCTAACACCTCTTAATCCAAAGCAATGATGGAGCAGAAGGAAACTGTAAGATGAAAGTATAAATTGTTTCAGTACGTTTCTTTTTCTCTGCTCTTTAATACATTTCTTATTTGAACTTACATGCACCAAAACAAGGAAAAATAAAAAGAAGTATGACGCTTGCAGATTTTCACAAACAGTTCATTCCACTTGCCAAAAGAAGATTTTCAATCAAAGCTTTTGGTTTTAATTCAAACAGTACTGAGAATCATAAACGTGAGATAATTCAACTCAGTTAACATATACCGTTTCTTATGCAACCATAGAAAAGCCTTTTTTCTACTATTTGGTATGCATTTCTGGTACTAACATCTGAGAAGTGGCTCCTGAGGAAGCTCAGTTATGGATAAGGAAATAAAAATATGTCCAGGTAATCACAAAATCAACTATAGGAGTTAGCTATCATTGATCGTGAATGAGTATGAAGTTAATTTCTTTTTTTATTTAATTAATCATACACCAAAGAGGAGCTTACTTTGACTAAGTTATACAAATTTGGAGGAAATCTCAATCTTTCAGCATCTTGAGCTTCAACTATTTACAGAAATGAGCCACAAAGAGGTCCAAATATCGAGTTCATGCACATAAAAGACAACATGATTAATTTACTTTTTACGTCTCCAACTTCAAATTAAAGCTTTTATGGAAAAAAGTACCTCCACTTCCCGTCACTGGTGAAATGATGATCATGAAAACGGTAAAGACCCTCCAGCACGAAAACCCAGTTTGAGAAAATTAGTACAATTTCCGGAATTACGAAGAAAAACGAAAATATAATTCTTGTTATAAGAAGAAGTCTGCTAAGTTAAGAAAACATTTGCAACAAAAGAGACATATAAATCTTCGCCTGGGAAAACAATGAACGTGGGCAGAAAAAAAAGGGCATAGAGATCATGAAATGCAACAAGGGAAAATGTTCTTACAAGTAATTGCTAGCGACCTTACAATCGACGCAACGGGAATGTCCATCAAAGAGCGTCTGAAGCTGTATCTCGCCAAATGACCATTAAAGCTGTAACATCTCACGCATGTAAAGCTAGAAACCAGAACGCAGGGTACCAACACGTCCACAACCGCGACAAGGACCGGAGCAGACAACATTATAAGCGAAAAGACCATGGTTAACATAAAAAGGATGGTTCTGAAAGCCCTGCGTATCCGCTCCACATTCCCCTTTGCGGCAGCCATGACCTCAACGTCGCCGCAGCAACCGGATCTGACCAACAAAAAACTCTGCCCTCGGGGCTATCAAGTGGCTCGCGATTCCGCCGGTCGACAATCGTAAAAATTCGAAGAGGATCGAGAGAGAATCGAAACCCTAAGACACAAGGTTTCCGAGTTTGGCGACTGCAACTTACGGGCCATTTCCCCAAAACCTGAAAAGACAGTTTTTCCGCTAAAAGCAGAGACATAAAGAGGAGGCCATGGCTAGGGGTTTCAAATTCGTAGAAGGCCGGCAGAGAGTGTCTTCAGTCTCCCAATCGCTTCCTTTACAAAATCCGCACTTTTTCTCTTCCCAGCCTCTCTGCTCGGAGACAGAGAAGCATGGGTTGTTATTTGAAGCTTTGGATTTTGATTTGTTTTGAAATTTTGTATTCTTGGTTTTCACTTTTAATCCCGTAATTAACAATTAAAAATGTGTTTAACGGAAAGAGGTTACACACATTTTGGCTTTTAATGGAGTTTCCTTGTGGCGACATGACATCTGTAATCTATCTTCTTGCCCATTTGCCCTCCTCTTTTTCTGACAGTACTACCCTTCCATTTGAAATCCCAAGAGCAGTAACGCACTACCCTCACTGGATCAAAGACATGAAATCTCAAGTAGGAAATGCTGTATCACGAACCAGTTTGCATTTTGTAAAGATAAAACGAAGTGATCGTGATCGTGATCGATCGTTTTTTCATCTCGGGTCGTGCATCGATCAACTTCAACACAGAGACATCTTTCTTTTGATCTTTGAAGACGAGACTTCAGTGGAGGTAATCTTTCAAGAGGGTTGCATCAATCTTTCACGGAGGTTGCATCAATCTTTTCGCGTGGCAGACAAGGTGGTGGCGGCTTTTCTAAATAAAAAAAGTCTTCCAGTTTTCTTAGTTCGAATAATAAGTTTTTGACCCAAAATATAGATAATGAAAGAGCGTCAAGACACCATTGAAGGTCCAGAAAATCACCTCAGCGACAACGATATTGCGAGAGTTTTGGCTCCTCGGAATACGATGCAGATGGAGCAGATGATTGAGAAGTGAAGTTTTTCCCACCACGCAAGTGATGCTTTTGCTGGAGTCGTGGCATTTCTTGTTCCGAAAGAAAGGGCGAATTCAGGGAGAGAGCTGCTTCTTGTGCGAGGATGAGAAAGCGGAGATTACCCAACAAGGAATTAATGTCACTGTAAGAGAGAAAGATCTCGATGAAAATGTAGAAAAAAGAAGAAAACACAGAGCCACCGATCATGAAAGAGGAAGGATACTGTGACCAGTTCAAAATAATTGAACAATTGAAAGCAGAGAAAAAAACTGTGTATAGAAGACGGTTCAAATAACCCCCATGGATTCATATGATGCGATATAAAAAAGTTGCAGGAAGAGATTTCATGTTTCGATTCTGCTAAGATCAGTTTCCCAAATCTACAAGTGACTTAAAACAAATTTTTAAGTATTTTCTCATAATTTTTAGTTGAGATTTCATCAAATTTTACAAGAACTTATTTATTTAAGTTGCTTTCACTCCAATTTTTTATACCCTCAATTTCTAAGGCACCAAATATCACTCCAAGCACTCTCACACATTTTCAAACAAATAATCTCCCAAAAAATAAGCATTTTTAGGACTCTACTTTGAAATGATATTTGTTCATTCTAGGGTTTTAAGATTTGGAGCTAGATTTTAGGAATCCAAGTGTCAACATGCATGTATTTTAAAATTAATTGATTATACTTGGTCTAGTATATGTCAACTAGAGTTTTTTTTTTTTTACTTTGAAATCAAATTACTTTGTTCAGATCATTAGTTTGAGTTTTAAAATTTATGTTAGCATGGAGCTGCTTTAAGTGTTTCCCCTATTTGAAAATGAATCCAAGTTTTATTTCGAGCATTAATTTTAAAATCAAGTCATTAAGAATTTTTTGAACTACTATTACATAGAGTAGGTGCATAGGCTTTTGTCTAGTTTATGGTTATATTATAAATTTTGCCTAAGAAAATACACATTTGTAAAGGGTTGAATTATAAGCAAGTAATTATTGCAAGCTTTGTTCAAGCCTTGTGTAAGCAAGAATGTCCCCTATAAAAAAATTGTTGAGATAAATCATTGTGGCTGAGGCTAAGTTGTTGATAAACCCTTTGTGGGTCTAATTTGTGTCGCATAGTTGGTTGTTAATATCTCATTGAGGGCATAAGCTAGAAGATCTTGTTTGTTATTGTAGAAGTCGTAAGTCCGAGTGTAGGTAAGTGTTGCTAATAAATCACTTTGTGGGTAAGTGGGTAAGTGGGTTTAGTTAGCTACAAGAAATTCTCTTTGCGATTCTAAATGGGAGAGCCCAATGTATTATAAATCTATGTGAGGGTATGCATTGTAAATTAATTATTATGGTTAATTGAGTGGTGTAACTCAAATTGTTAATCAAATTTTGAGGTATTTCTACTTCAAAAGTTAATTCATAATGTTCGGGGAGGCAAACGACATCTATAATAAATAGTGACTAAAGTTAGTTTCAATAATCCCTACACAAGGATTGAAATTGTTCGAAAGTGGGAACACAAAAAATAAACTAAAAAGAATATAAAAATGTAGCAAAATAATCAAGGATGTGTATTCACCCCTTTCAGTCAATTGGTCCTAGAGATGACTCTTTATTTACCATCCTGCCATCACTATGTGGGCCTTCTCCTTGGTCTATGGGCCTTTTGAGCCCATCTTCCACATCTCTTGGATGCGTGAGCCTTCCTTGGTCCTATGGGCTTGAGCCCATTGTCTAACACATTTGGATATGTGGGCCTTCCTTGGTCATGTAGGCTTAGGCCCATTTTCCAACACTCCGCCTCAAGTAGGGGGTGTGAGAACATCATGAATGATTAGCTTGCTGTAAATAGTGTATAGGATCTTCTTGTATAAAATGGTAGTCCACTGTATCTTCCAACACTCCCCCTCAAGTTGGTGGTCTCTTCCATGAGGCCCATCTGACATAATATAAGTGAGAGTAAAATCACTCCTAATCGTAACATCGCTCCATACTCCAGTCAAATAACTCATGCTAGATGTTGGGCACACTCATATATTATGTAGGTAGTAGGTCTATAGGCATTGCTCAGAAGTGTAGTAAAACTCCTCCATCACCGTGTCCCTCCACAAGACACCGACTCTCAAATGGTAGGAGTAATAAATGTCAATTCAGGGGGATAACGAGTAATCACCCAGAAGATAATATTTTGGGGCCACCATGTACTTTTTTCTTCATCGGGATAACCAATGCTGACAACAGTTAACAAGAGAGAAGTCCTTCTTCAATAATAATGTCTCGGCCAAAGAGACACAATAGCAACAGCTGAAATGAGCCTAGGCCCAATAACACGTACCAAATAATGAAAATCCATAAAAAAGACTCATAAAATAATCCATTGCGAGTCTGTGCACCAAATAATATGTTGACCAGGGAATAAGCTGCCAATACTTCAAAATAATAATCCAGCCGGAGAAAAAGGGACCAAGTCAACCCGAGTCACGGAAGAAATACGTATAGACCTCGGGACCCGGACATGTATAACCAAGGAAAAAAATAAGTGGGAAAGTCGGGTTTATTGGATCGAGTTGACCCAGACTCGCTAGGTTAACCTGAGTGAAACAGAATGAGTCTAGCGCACACTCGCTAGGTTAACCTGGCGGAATAGAATAGACCCGGTTCGGGTCACTAGTCAAAGCCCGCACTCCATTAAACCTAGTTTCCTAACTTAGAAACATTTAATTTTGCAACAGTATCTCTTCTTCCCCGAGCGCCGAACAACTTGAGACAACGTCGTCGTCACCAAAGCTGCCAAAGGAAAGGCTAGCAAAGAGATTCTATCTTCAGAAGTTACAGAAGTTACAACGAGGACCAACAAGGAGATTCTAAAATTAGTAGAGTCATCATCCAGAAATGGCAACACGAAGGAAGGTCATGAGACTTTCCGAAAAAGTAGAGATAATAACAGCTAGCTAGAGATCAGTTGTTCCAAAATACGCAGTGTGAAGGAAACTTTTCGAAAATCAATCCATCGTAATAAGAGGATGAGATCCAGCAAGATAATCTTCAGAAGAATATATAGGCTGGCAATGAACCAATGATGAACTAGCAAGTTCCGTCAGTGCATAACAAGTTAGATGACAATGGATCAATCAGCATAGGTGCTTCGAAAAAAATATACCAACAAAGTTGCCAATAATAGAAGCTCCTGATGACGATATGCTAAAAATGGTTGTTGGCTTCTCTGACCGAATCCTGTCCAAGCGGATCAGTCAATGTGGTAGTCTTGAATTGAGACAGATCCTTACCTTTACTTTTCTAATAATTACCAGCAGAATAAGAACAAGATTTTGGCTTCTTTGAAGTAAGATTTTGAGGCTTCATTTTTTTGAATTTCTAACTCAAAGGCATATGAGAAATTGATCTAACCATCAGTAGAGGTAAAAGGGGCGGCTAGATGAGGCAGAGCACGTTCTTCTCCAGTGATGCGACAAATTTTCCAGTGATCAGAAGGTCGGCTGGCAAAATATTCAGAAGATAACTTACAACAGATTTCTTGGAAGAGGAAAGGCCTCTCTATCCATCTTCATGGAACTATAATTGTCCCCAAGGTTCATCGAATCCGTCATCATATAGTGGCATCTATTCCTTCCCCCAAGCTTCATAGAATGACTTTAGGCCCAGGAAATCCCACTGGCAGAATATAAACCAACCATCGCTATGGCAGATGTGATATGGACAAAACATGCACCAACCATCGCTACGGTAGATGTGATACTACATCTATGTTATCTGGTTCAAGTTGGGATGACTACCATTACCTCCTAGTTTGAGGGGGAGAAGTAGAATAAGAATTACAAGAAAAATGTATTTGATTTCATATGTTGTGGTAATTTTAATGTGACAAAAATATTTAAGAATAAGGGGGAGCACAAAAGATGAAGTTTTTGCATATAAGAAGAATTTTTTTCAGCAAAAAAAATTGAAGACCAAGAATCCTCGTTTTTGCAAGCTGAAGTTATAAACTCCAGCTTGAGTGGGAGTGTTGAAGTGAAGATATGAAAGTCTCTTACATGACTCTCACAGTAAGCAATCTCACAGAGCTAGAATTAATATGGTGGAATCTTACAAGAGTCTCACAAGAGTATCTCACTTTAAAGGTGTTTTAGTTATGTTAATCTTCTATTTATGTTGAGTTATTTAATTATGCTAGGACTTATCTTTAAGTGTAAAAGTTTGGGTGTAATCGGGACAAGGGTAGTTTAATTGTAATTGGATTCTACTACTTTCCTCTATTATAGATAAGAGTTCATGTACTCTGATAACAACAAGTAAATAAAGTTTTTCTCTTTTCCATAAATTCTATAGTTTCTAGTAGTGCCTCCAAGCTTCATATGCTTCCACTGCTTCCTTCTTGGATGAAATTCTCTTCTTCTTAGACAATATTGCTCTTAAGTGACTTCTGAACTTGCCATTTTCATCCTGCTTTGATACAAGTTGTTATTAGGTGCATTAGGATTGCTAACAAAAAACTCTAAACAAAAATCATGTGGCCCAGTTGCTAAATGGAACTCTCATGGCTAGTAAACCTACCAAAATGTTGCACACGGACGCAAAAAAATAGCAAAACACAAAGCAAGATAAAAACTAAAAATCAATGGGGTTTATGGCAACGTTACATATCCCCCTTTGTGTCGGTTAGAGACCAACAATAACGACGTAGGTTGCAATTTTGCTTTATGACAAACTTTACACAGGCTACCCCCTTAATGACCTTAAAGCTTGCTTTAGTGACCTATCTTTATTGCTTTAATGTCTAACCTTTTATAGTTTGATTAGGGCAAGGTCACCTTTGAGTCAATAGGTCCCATGCAACCAAGAATGAACCGGTCTTCACTCCGGTTGCAACCACAATTCACCCCTAGATGCTCCTTGCGTTGGCACTCCTCTGTTGAGGCACCGACATTTAAAGCTTTAAATAGCCTTGACGATTAGATAATTGTACCACCAAAAATAAAAATAAAAATAAAAATTATTAAAATTTTAACAGATTCTTATAATTATATCTTTTTACTTTTTAGTTTATTTTTTTAAATATTTTTATAAATAAAAACAGAATTTTTATCATTTTTCAAAACACATTTTGAAATCAAATTTTATAGTCAATTTAAAATATATATTTTATCTAATTCTCCACCTGGCAACATCCCTAGTGATAGGTATTTAAATTATTTAATTTTTTTGAAAAGGTTCCTGCGAGGGCATTTTCGTCAATCCACACTCTGTATGAACAAGACATTCCGAACTCCCCTCATAGAGGCTAGTAGGAGACAACGGTCTTTGCATCTTTCCGGTTTTCTGTACTCCCCAACCGTATTTCGAGAACGTGACCGTTAGCCATTGTGGAGATCGTGGTCAGACCATAAAAACCAAAAGTGATCGGAAAAAAATACTCACTACGAGCTGTCACCTCATCTACTCAGACGCGTCTCGGGATGTCCGACACGGTTCAATCCCCGGTTAGATTTCTCAGACGATTCTCGGCCTCGCGCGCTCCACCTCCAGCTCCACCGCCACACACCCTGCCTGTCTCCGTAATTAATTAAATACAGAATCGAATCCGTTTGAAGGAGACAATGCGAAGGAGTAGGTGAAAATGGGATTCCTGAGCTGTCACGGCCAGTTGGTTAAACCAAGCCTGATCTCAAAATACTGAACCGTGGGCAGGCTTTAGCTTTTAACAACAAAAAAGATTAAAAAAATAAAAATGGCAGCCTTTACCCTGCAATCCGTTCCTAGACAGGTCAACCAGGAAGTACGCTTTGGTAATGCAGAAAGCCTGAAACGGGAGATATAATAACTGGGAAGAGGGAATCATCTTGTCATTCCGATTCGGCAGTGACGATGATTGGGTCCTACTAATCTGTTTCTGTTTTGTCGTTTCAGAACCAGTTTTCTCCCACGGTGGTTTTCCATTTCGGCTTTGTAGTCTAGAGTTTGATGATATCATGCGAGTGTTTTCTTCTTCTTTTAGTTTCTTTTTCTTCTTTTGATCTGTGAGCAGTGTGGTCGTTCGGAGGATTTTTACTCTTTAGAAAGCACTCTAAAGAGAATGCAAATGTAAGAAAGGCTTTGTTTCTGTGATCTTGAATGGCTGAAACATCCTGAAGTGGTAAATGCAGCAAATGCTTATACTGAATAATATTTTGTCCCATGTAAGATGAACAAATGATAGTTCTCGGAACAGACAAATCGATCGACACAGAGAATATCATATCGTCTCTTGATCGTGAGTCCCCGTGACTCAAATCACCTGAAAGGATTCCATCCAGAGCCTATCTGCATATCTGGGTGTCCTTCGCAATCTCTGTTGATTCTTTTTCTGCACTGAGGTTATTGTTAATGAGGCGATCGTAGCTTTTCCGTACACGCCTGACACCTTCGTCTTCCTTTGTCCAGCTCTGTTGATATCTTAATCCTTGCCTTCGACTCTTTTACTCGTTTCTCTCGGAAATGGACGATTTGAAGTCTTCCGACATAAAACTGGTTTCGTCTGCACTTGTTGTATTATCTTCATCATAGGCAACAGCCAAAATACAAAATGTTCCATGAATGAACTATTTTCTCTTTTCTGGCGTGTGATTTCCAGAAAAAGGGAGTGTGATTACAGAGTTCCATTACGAAGTAATAAGGTGAAGGGGAAAACAACATGTTCTAAGTAATAAATTATGCTGCAAATTCTGGAAGAGCGTTTGGACGTGTTACAAGGAATATGAAACCTGAATTGATCCAATTTGCGATATAAAATGGATTTGATTGAATCTTAAGGTTTTAAACCCAGTCTAATATGTGAATATATGACGTAATCAGTAAATAATTTATTTTTAAAATTAATATATTAATTATGAAGATTATAGATCTAATAACATCGATATCAAGCATTTTAACTAAGCATTTCTATCCTATAACCTATGCCATTCGATCAATTCTTGATCACAATCAAACGGTTCCTTCGTTATATCATTCTTCAAGCCCTAGCTCTAAATGTCCCCATAGGAACTTATGTCCATACTTAAAAATCCAAGCAAACTATAATCATATGTGTGTTGGATTCATGATATTTTGCCCTTTATGGTGGTTCTAATAAGAGTACATTCAACTTTATAACTTAATCAAATATTACTATATGATAAGCCGAATTAAGATATCAAATACTTTGTTCCATCTGCATTATAATCCACTTCAATTTGCACCCGATCCTATTAACAACACTCGCAGATGAAAAATAAATATTAATTCACCTAATCCAATCTAATCCAAAATAATGTATATGGGTCAAACTTTTGTAAATTGATTAGTAATGGGTTACATATGGTCATGTGGTCCTCAATTTGACTTTGACATATTTAATTGCAGCCCCAAATGGTGAGTGATTGACCAAGAATTTTGAAAATTCATGAAGGTAATTGAAGACCTTAAAGT
This sequence comes from Aristolochia californica, assembly GCF_029961685.1. Classification (NCBI taxonomy): domain Eukaryota; kingdom Viridiplantae; phylum Streptophyta; class Magnoliopsida; order Piperales; family Aristolochiaceae; genus Aristolochia; species Aristolochia californica. The sequence goes on from NW_027181815.1 coordinate 10,063,302, forward strand.
CGAAAGTTGAAAGTTGAAAGTTGTGGTTGAGAAGAAATCAATTAGGAAGATACCTAATACCAAGACTTAAATTTTCACTTTTTTTTTTTTTTTTTTTTTTCAGTTTGGGTATGATGTTTGCTCTTAAATTTGGGTAAACTCTTTTCTAAGGATGAGTGTGTCACTATGGAGCAATTAGTTTTAAGTTCACTTAAAAGTTGAATGGGATGAGACTCATCAAGAGTAGAAAAATCAAGTATCTTAAATTTGCCTTCAAGGGGCCTCAAGGCATACTTAGGGCACCTTGACCTCTCTCACAAATATTCTCTTGCTCCCATATTTGGGTTAAGTGGCATATACCATTGAGATTGTTCTTTGGGATTCTTCTCAAGAATTATGGCCACCTTTAGGGGCTTAACTTCCAATGGTCAGAAAATGACTAGTTTGCGTTTTTGCTATATAAATTTTCACATTCCTCAAATGAGTTAAAAACTTTCATAAATCATTTTGCAACAAAAATTACTCAATTTTATTAAACTACAAATTGCAAATCGTTCACTAGATCCAACAATGTATTTATACAAACTTCTCATGTTAAGCCTTGTGGAATTCATTACTTGTTTTTTTTGGTTATAGAAACCGGGAAGTTCCATTACTTAGGTTGTTATTCAGCTTCCATATTCATTTTTATTTGAATGGTTGACTAGCATGTACTATGAAAATAAGAGAGATTTTTCTTTGGAGGAAAATTGTACCTAGGCGTATGCTTAGTGCACGTTGTAAGTGTTAGAAAAAATATGTACCAAATCCACATGGAATTTCTTCGTGAAATCAATAGGGTATTCGAGCAAGGATTATTCTAATTGTAAGGAATTAGATGACTTAATTCCAAACTAACAAGAGCAATAATAATAAACGTAGAAGAAGGAAAAACAAACACGAAGAAAAAGAACAAGATTTATACAGACTTGCTTCAAGGTGAGACTACACTTGTCTTATGTCGTTGTAAGAATCCACTATGAAGATGAAATGGTTTACAAAAGAAATCACACACACTCATACACACTATGAAGATGCACCAACAAGTAAAGAAATAAAAAATGAATGATTAAATTCCAAGTTATGTAGAGATTCTCAAGAACTCTAACTATGTAGAAGCCAAATCCAAAGCTTCAAATTTGAGGTACAAATAATGTTTTTGGACTGTAGGGCATATTTCATTCACAACATGTTTTATCGATGCATATCAGAGTTTTAAACATGTTAGAATCACTTAGGATAGCTTTATCATGCTTCAAAGCCTAAATTAGAAAATTGGGTTTGGCATAATCAATCGTTACTTCACAGTGATCTATTATCCATAATGCAACCAAGCAAAAAATATAAAGAATGATCGATCCATCAGGGTTATTGATCGATTAGATAGATTTTGAATTCTAGGGTTTAATCCATGGATAACTTGGTTTGAGAAGAAGAAGAAGAAAGAAGAAGAAATAAGAAAAATAAATAAGAAGAAAGAAGGAAGAAGAGAAGATGGGAAGGAGAAGGCAAAAACATAAGTTGAGGAGAGAACTTTAGGGGTTAAGAGAGAGAACAGGAAGGTGCTCCTCTCCATATCCTTCTTATTTATATAGGTGGGGCATGGATGACCTAATACATAAGAATAAAAAAAAAATTAAACTACCTACTAATTACAGCTTATGCCACTCACTCTCATAATTACATAGAATAATACCACTCAAACTACTTCAACACTCTCCCCCTCAAGTTGGGGAGAAAACATGAAATATTCCCAACTTGGAGCAGGTATTTGTGAGTGACTTTGCAACAATAGCCTTTGTGAAGATGTCCACCAATTGATTCTTTGAAGGGATATACTGCATAGACATTATTCTGGCTTGAAGTTTTTCTCGTATGAAATGACAATTGATGACTGGCATAGTTTAATATATTTTTATCACCTCTTTACATTAAAACTTAGTCTAATTTTATTTATTTTCATTGATTTTAGGTTTCATTCTTGTTATTTAAAATTTATGTCAGATTTGAAGAAAATAAAGATCTAAATTTTACCGGTGCAATTTGAGGATAAAAATCAAGTTTGATATTTTTAAGATGCTAAAGACACATATACCGAGGCATGAAAATAAGTGGCCCAAGTCTAGCTGACCCACTGAGTTGACTCGGACCGAGTTGGCCTGAGGTAACTTAGTTGATAGGTGCTGCTCGACAGCAGCAAGAAGGGTAGCCAGGTTCGCTGTTGACCCGACAAGGTCTGGTCCGAGACTCGGCAGCCGATTGAACCAGAAATTTAAATCAGGTTTCCTTAGGAAATCTGATTTTTCATGATCTTCCTCTCTGCAATGCTCGCTCCCGAATAGCGCGGGACAACGAAAATTCGAGACAAACTCGGATTCAGTAAACCAAACTCGGAATTGAATCCAGTGAGACTTCCGAAAAATAGCAAGGAGAATCGGAATGGACTGCTGATCAAGCGACAAAAATAACTACGAAAGAATAGAGATTTCGGGAGATCTGTTTTGGGAAAAAAGAGTTGACGCACGACGAGGAGGCTGAGATAGTGAATATTTTCCTAGTGTTTGTGGAAAAAGAGCTGCGACGCAGGGACTGAGAACGGCAACTGCGAGACGGAAGAGAAACAGAGCGACTGCGACGCGGGGACTGAGAACTGCGAATGCGAAGACGGAAGAGAAACAGAGCTGAAACGCGAGGACTATTTTTCATTCTTCATTTTCCTTCCATTATTCTCAGAAAAATTATGGTGAATTCGTTTATGTTAAATTTATTTTTTAGCATGAGCTAAATTTTATTTGTTCTAGGAAAACGATGTAATCTAGTTCTGAACTATGCTTGATTTTCGATACTAATTTAAAGTAATTCTTTCTTTGTTTATCTGATTTATTCTGAGTTTATTGCTTCTAGTTAACTGCCCATTAATTAGATGATTTTAATCTTATGATTTGCTATGGAAAGAGGGAATTATAGGATAGATATTGAATATTTTGGCATAGGTAAATATAAAGATTGAAAGATTGTATGAACCTATGTAGTATTTAAATCATTAGTCTTATTGTTTTCTTGCTTTATCAATTTGCATACTCTTGTGTAAAATGATGAACAAGAATAATTTCCAATTGACTATCGAAAGAGGCTTTTGGATGAATTAGAGATTTGCTAATAAACAGAAAGACTTAAATTAAATTAGTTAGATGAGTAAAGCATAATGAGGAATCAGGTGAAATCGATTTCCTAGAAGTTTTTTTTCCCATTAATTTGATCTTCAAACATCATTTTTCTTTTCCTTTGCGTATTTTTCTTTGAATTGATTTTATTTTGAATTGCAGTTACAAACATCTTAGTGATTTCTCTAGATAAAATTAAGATTAGTATAATTTCGGTATTTGTCAAAAGTAAGTTACCAATCCTTGAGGATGATACTCTTCTCATCACTTTATTATAAAATTACGATACTATGCACTTGCAGTTTTGCACCGATCAAGTTTTTGGAATCTATCTAAATGTGCTTGGTTCTCTCATGAAAGACTGAATTGGTTGCATTATGGATAACTATATGATTGTCACAATGAAGCTATATAGGCTTAGTTATCCGAAATCCAAGCTCAATCATGAATGATTTTAACCATAATAATTCAATTACTGCAAGTGCCATAACTCTATATTCAGCTTCCACACTCAATCTAGCCACTACATTTTGTTTTTTGCTTCCTCGGGTGACTTGATTCCTCCCAATAGAAGTGGATTTTTTGTCATAAGGGAACCCAACTTAGTCAGCAACACCTTCAATTTCTTTATGACCAAGATACTTGTATAACAGCTCTAGATCTAGACTTTTCTTGAGATACTAAAGGATTCTTTCCAACGTTTCCCAATGTGGTTTTTGTGATTGATGCATATACTAGCTGATAACACTGATTGAATAAGAAATATTTGGTCTTGTGACTATGGGATAGATCAGCTTCCCAACTAACCATTGAAATCGACATACATGAATATAACTACCAGTTCATGCATACAACTTAACATTAGGTACCATAGGTGTGTTCGTAGGCTTGCATCCAATCATCCAGGTCTCCTTCAACAAATCAAGTATGTACTTCCTTTGTGATATGATTATTTCATATTTGGACTGAAGAACTTCAATCCCAAGGAAGTACTTGGGAAGCCCAGGGTCCTTGGTTTGGAACTCCTTATTAAGGTCATACTTTACCTTATGAGTGCCACTAAGGCCACTGTCTTTAATAACAATATCATTCACATATATCACCATAAGAATGTTGCCATTTGACAAGTTTTTGGTAAACACTGAGTGATCACTTTCACACCTCTTGAACCCAAGTTTTGTAACCACAATGGTAAATTAATCAAATCAAGCCCACATAGATTGTTTCAACCCATATTTTTTTTATTCAACTGATATACTTTCTCCCCCTCAATCACATAGCCAGCTGGTTGGCACATGTAAACTTTCTCAGAGAGTATACTATTCAAGAAAGCATTCTTGATATCTAATTGATGTAAGTCCCTTTTAAAATTGGCTGCTAGAGAAATAAGAACTCTAACCAAGTTCAACTTGGCAATGAGAGAAAAAAGTTTCATCACAATCAGCACCGTAAGACAAAGTATAACCTTTCGCAACGAACCAAGCCTTATATCTAGCAACAAAACCATCTGAATTATAGTTTAGGGAGAGAACCCATTTGCACTCAATTGCTTTTTTCCTGGCAGAAGAGTGGCTAAAACACAAGTGGAATTGTGGTACATAGCCTAAATCTCTTCATCCATGGCAGATTTCCTCAGATCAGTGAAGGCCATCTCATAGTAGTTGTGAATGGTGGAAGAAAACACTATTAAGAATTAAATGCCCTATTTCCAAACTAACGAGAGCAATAATAATAACTATGGAAGAAGAGAAAAATAAGCATGAAAAAGCACAACAAGATTTATACAGGTTCACCTCAAGGTGAGACTACGTCCTATCTTCCACCGCTACGGTAATCCCCTATGAAGATGAAATACTTTACAAGAGAAAGCACATACTTATAAGTGTTTCTCTTTAACCTCTCGGGTTGCAACTCGAGACGCTCCTCAGAAACCCTAATAGCGGCGCCCCTCAATTATAAAGAGAAAATTAGGGCAACCGCTATACAAGAGTAAAATTCCTAAACTGCCCTTAATAAAATAATAGTTAATATATCTGCGACCAACTCAGTGTAGGGCGTTAATTAGGCTTCACAACTTCACAAATACTATGGAAAAAAGGGGCACAACTCGGAGACAAACAGTGAATGGAAACTTATTAAGAGATAAGATGTGAAGTGGATGGAGGTCTAATAGCAGTGGAGTATGGCTCTTTGCGAGGAGCAATGGGCCTAGTATCATGAGGTGGTCCATAAACTACTGGAGATGAAGGAGGAGAACATATTGTCAGGAATTAAATGCTTTAATTCCAAACTAATGAGAACAATAATAATAATCATGGAAGAAAGAAAAATCAAACAAGCATGAAAAAGCACAACAAGATTTATACGGGTTCGCCTCAAGGTGAGACTATGTCATATCTTCCACCGCTGCAGTAATCCACTATGAAGATGAAATATTTTAGTAGAGAAATCACACACTTATAGGTGTTTCTCTCTAACCTTTTGGGCCGTAACTCGAGATGTTCCTCGGTATAAGATGATTCAAACCCTAATAGTGGCACCCCTCAATTATAAAGAGAAAATTAGGGCAATCACATTACAAGAGTGAAATTCCCAAACTACCCTTAATGAAATAACAGTTAATATATTGTGGAAGAGAGCTAACATAAAAATTGGGGGCCAACTTAGCATAGGGCGTTAATTAGGCTCCACAACTTAACACATACCTCAGGATCATCTGAAGACTCCACATGTGTCTAATCAACGAGTGTAGAGAGAGGGTCTTCAAAAGGTTGGTCCACAGTTTAAAAATCATAATCCACAAAAATAAGTGGCTTTGGCATCCTTGTAGATGAAGAAAAACCAGAAGGAGAGCTAGATTATAAATTGGTTTGATGCTAAAAAAAAGAAACATCGGCTGAGATAAATATTTTATTCAAGGACAAAGAGTTACACACAACCTTTTTGATATTTGGAATACCCCATGAAAATGCACTTAACAGCTTGGAGAAGGAATTTACCCTGGGGAAGCCCAAGTGGTGAATGAAAGATGTGCACCCAAAACCCTTAGGTGCCAACGGGAAGGTAACTGAATTAGGAAACAATGTGGAGAAGGGGGGGAGGGGGGGGGGGGGGGGGGGGGTGACATGTTATGGTTCTGGGGTTAAGTACGTATGCCTTTCGCTCTTAATAGACCGGTTTTTTGGGTAGTATTGACTAGGTGCTTAACATTTGGTTTCAGAGCGAGCTCCCACGTCGCGAATTCGAATCCCCGATGGGAGTCTCGACGCGGGTGTCGCGAGCCCTCGATCGTGGTTGCCATAAGGGATTATGGGATCTTGACCCGACACCCGTCGTTGAGTGTTAAGCTGCTGTGGACATCAGCTTGCAAAGGTGGGGTGTACTGTTATGGTCCTGGGGTTAAGTACCTATGCCTTCCGCTCCTAACAGGCCGGTCTTTTGGGTAGTATTGTCTAAATGATTAACATGACACCTTTAAGTACACTTGAGGGCATACAGTTAATTAAAAAACAAGCAGTGAGGACTGCATAAGGTTGATAAAACAGGGGAACATTCATAGACAACATAATAGTTCGGCCAATTTCTACAAGATGGTGATGTTTTCTTTCAAATACACCATTTTTTTGAGGTGTATAAACACAAGACTATTGATGAATGATCCCTTTTTCCTTGCAAAATTTTTGAAAGCTAGTGGAAAAATACTCTTTCAATTTATCAGACTAAAAGATTTTGACCTTCGTTTTAAACTGATTTTCCCCCATAGCACAAAAGGAGGTGAAAATAGGGAATACCTCAGCCTTGTGATTAATCAAATATAACCATGTTACACTCAAGTAATCATCCACAAATATAAAAAAAACACTTAGCTTGAGGTATATTTGGGATATTAATAGGTCCCCCCACACATCCAAATGAACTAAAGTAAACAGGACTAGAAGCAATACTATTTTGCCCGAGTTGAAAAACCGATTTATGGTGTTTCCCAAGCTCACAAAATTCACATGACAACTGTGAAATTGAATGAAGAAAAGGAACTAAACTTTTTAAAAATTTCCAATGACGGATGGCCAAGCCTTTTATGCAATTTGGAAGCCTCTTTTTTGTGGTTGTTGTTACTGTTGTCAATGTCATAGGATCCATATAGTAAAGGCCCCCTCTCTCATGGCTGCCACCAATCACTTGTTTCGTCTTGATGACTTGAAATACACAATGAGATGGAAGAAAAGGTAACAGAACAATTTAGTCTTTTAATAAATTGACTAACCGATATAGGACTCAATGGAAATTGAGGGACAAATAAGATATTAGAAAGGGAAAATGATAGTGACATGGTAAGCCTTGAATCGAGCTGGAGAGGTTGTAGAGAGGGGAGACAGTTTCAGCTATGGTAGTCGGTGTTGGGGACGGCGAGAGGAAGAGAATCAAGCGCCGGGGAGAGGCCACAAAGGGGCCGATTGAAATCGCCGACGGTCGTGAGCGAGGAAGGAGTCGGAGAGGTTGCAGAGAGAGGGGAGAGATGTTGTCGAAGGTCGTTGGAGCTGGGGACGGCGAGAGGAGTGCTAGAGACAAGGTCGCATGGCGATTGCAATCTCTGAAGGTCGCGAGCGAACAAGGGAGAAATTTTTTTTTCTTCGAAACCCTCGTTAGACAGAGGTTCCTCCCTGACAGCTCGAGCCCGAGATGTATTTGAGCGATGGTAAGTGAAAATAGAGCTCGACCCCTCTAATTCCACTTACCATCATTTTATGCCTGAAATGGGGGAAAGCGAAATACAACTATATTTCACTTTCCCCCGTCACATACGGTGCGCACTAACGCGTTTCGGCCCACTTTCCTCAGCGTAAGTGAAATACATTTCACTTACGCTGCACACTAATAGGCTCAAAGTTAAGAAACGTAAATTTTTCACCAGGGTTTCTTCCTCCTCTCGGCGCCGAACAGATCGGCTCTTAAAAAAAAAACATTTCCCGGATTCTGTACTCTTTCCCAATATCATCGACAATAGTAACAATCGGGAAAAAGTTTCCTTCTTCCCCACGGCGCTGAAGGACTCGGACAATAGAGTCGTCTTCTCCGATTCTGAACAGATCGGAAATCCAGAGAGAGATGAGACGTATCGTCACGGCCACGACAATGAACCAGTTATAATTTTCTGAAGATAATGCGGCAAAGGAAATAATTCAGCGAAGCAGAGAGCAATACCAATATTCCGAGCTAACTCGGACTAGGATGATGCGCCTTGGGCAGAAGACTAAAATCTCGTCGGGTTTGGTGGCCGATTTCTTCTTCTTCTTCGGCAACGGCGCCAAACAGAGTCTTTCAGTGAGATCCTGACATAACTGAACATTGGCATAACGGCAAGGCAGCACCTAAGTTGGCTGAAAAATCATTGTCTTCCTCCCCGACGACGAACTGAGCGGGACTACGTCTCAGCTGGTTCAAAATAATTTTTTTTGGATTCAGGAGAAGATGACGATACATTCAGTAGCTTGCCGGACGGTTAGAATTTGAATCATCTGGTGTAGGGTCTGTTGCCGTAGATTATCAGCCTGACGGACGAATCCTTCAAGGTTGAAGAGTTTTCCAAGGGCGAGAACCATCTGACTCATGTAATCTCCAACCTGGTTGCCGTCACTCAGAGACCCATTGACGACTGTATCGGCAAGAGATTGTTGGAGTCAACGTTGTGGTGATTATTTTTTGAGGCGGGTTTAAGGTTTGAAGAGATGATCAACGGTCAAAGTAAAACTCGAGGGAGTTTTTTATCTACAATTGACATTTTTGAGAAAATAAAATCTAACGAGCAACAAAATCTAAAAACTAAATTCTAACAACTATTAAAAACCATCTAGAAAATAAAAATAATGGGTTTCAAGAATCTTGAAAAAACTATACCTACGAGTCTTGAAAATCAATGCTCTGATACTATGTTGATTTTCAGGACTCCATGAATTTAGGTCATGGAGAAAAATGAGAGAGACACCATTAGGAGAAAACTGGAGGAGAAGAGGTTATGGACTTGATTATCCTAACCCTTCCCCTAACACTCAATTTATAGATTAATCAAACTACTATATTACAATAATACCCCTGAACTTAGGGTTTAGGGGTTTAACCCTGAAACTTTAATCTAATTACATCAATGCCATCTCTATGAGATGACTCTTTATTTACCATTCTGCCTATAGGCCTTCTCCTTGATCTATGGGCCTTGAGTCCGTCTTCTATATCTCTTGGATGCATGGGTCTTCCTTGGTCTTATGGGCTTTGACCCATCTTCCAACACACTTGGATAAGTGGGCCTTCCTTGGTCGTGTGGGCTTGGGGCCTATCTTCCAACACTTCTTCAGTCACTGCATTTGCAACATCATTTTTTTCATCATTCTTCGATGCTCTGCAGTTCTTCTTTATATGAGCAGACTTGCCACAATTCCTGCATTCGACATTCCTTCCGAATTTGGACTTGCTTCTTCCATTCCTTGACTTCACTCTACCATTTCCCTTGTTGGAATTCCTCTCGAAGTTCCTGCCCCTAGTATCAACATTTAGTAAAATTAGATGTCAACGATTCTCTGGAGTCTTTTCTACAAACTTCCTCAATAAGAATAATATCCCGAACATCATTAAAGATCAACTTCCCATTGCGTATAGAGTTGCTGACTGCAACCCTCATAGGCTCCCAACAATTTGGTAGAAACGATAAAAGAATTACGACATGAACCTCATAATCAAATTTAATCTAAATAGAGGTTAATTGATTGATAATCTTGCAAACCTCATTCAAATGCATTGAACAATTGTTTAATGAGATGTACCTTATTATTTGCGGAAGGCTTCTTATACATATCAGACGGAATCTTGATCATTCCTGTTGTAGTTTCTCCGATGCCACGTTATGAGCCACGTTCTTTGACCATGTCAATTGGGCCACTCCCAACACTTGTCTATCAAGGAGATTTCACTCATAATTTTTCATACCTTTTGGTTTCATATACAAAACTGGTGAGTGCAGCTTTTTACTATACAGATAATCTTCGATCTGCATCCTCCAGAACTCAAAATCCATACCATCAAACTTGTTGATTCCAAGTACCGATCCTTCTTCGACAACCATTGCTCTCAATCACGAACCAAAACTTTTATACCACTTTTTAGGAATTAGGTGCCCTATTTCCAAACTAATGAGAGCAATAATAATAATCGCAGAAGAAGAAAAAAGTAAGCACGAAAATACAAAAATATTTATTCAAGTTCGCTTCAACAAGTAACAAGCTAAGAAACCAACCAATAGATCACACAAGCATGACAACCTTTTCAAATTTTTTTGGTGGTGGAGATTCTAAACTAGAATTCTTACCATTCAATAACCAATGGTGATTAAAAAAAATGAACTAGGTGTTGGTAAGAAAGTAATAAGAAAAAACTTGAACTAGTGATTATTTTCCAAAACTATTCTTCAAAACCTAACTTAGGGTTTTAACAACATAATTGCTCAACCACTCCTTCAATAAACCAGAATTTAAGGAAAGCTACAAGAGGACTTTCAAAATTCCTAAGGAGGATTTTTTTGGCATAAATATTAAATCAAACAAACAAGGAATGAAGGAAATTCATGTGCATGACAAAAAAGGTGATTTCAACTATTCAATATGAAAAAAAAAGAACTTTGACGGGGGTTATTAGGCTTGAGTAAAAACTACTTTATGAGTATCAAAAACTTGTATTGAATCCCTCATAATGTGAAACATAAAGTGAAACTATCTGAATAAAGAGAACACTTGCTGAATTGACTTCAGCCTTTTGCTTCTCTTCAAAATTAGCTGAACCCTTCTTTGCTTCAAGGATGAATTGAGTTCCTTTTTCACTAAAATTTCAGAACTTAATCAACTTTACTTTAAACCCTAGAATTCCTGCTCTGATACATCGTTGAGTTCTAGGGTTTAATCTATAGATAACTTGGTTTGAGAAGAAAGAAGAAGGAAGAAGAGAAGATAAGATGAGAAGGAGAAGGCAAGGGCACAGGTTTAGTAGAGAAACTTTAGGGGTTAAGAGAGAGCACAAGAATGAGGCTCCTCCCCTCCCCCCTCTCTCTTATTTATTTATTTATATATATAGGGGGGGCATAGATGCCCTAATACATAAGAATAAAAAAGAACACTTAAACTAACTACTCAGTATAGCTTATGCCACTCACTCTCGTAAGCACATTGAATACCACTCAAACTACTTGAACAATAGACCTTTGCCAGAATGAGCTATAAAGCATGATCTTTCATTTCCACTATATGATAGATCATCCATGTCCAGGCATTGAAAAATGATGAAGTATGATCGATAATACCTATAGTATTGATCGATCATACCAAAGTATACCAATAAGGGACACAAGGCATGATCAATCATATACAATTCATTGATTGATCATACTTAGTTTTGTATAACCAGAGCATCAACGTATAATTGATTAGTCAAGGTGGACGGATCGATCGAGTTCATTTCTAAGGCATTTATCAATCAATCAATCAATAAGCTTGAATTCTGAAAAAAAAATATAGCCATTACACACAATTACTTGATCATACCTTTACATTGATTGATCATTGAGTTGTTAGCTTTTTGCAGACACCAAATAACTATTACTTTGGCTTGGGAAAGTTATAAATACTCCACCAAACATGCCTTAGGAGAATTATTGAGCATTTATTTGTAAACCTACTGCATTCAAAGTTGTTCCTACTTCAAATTCATTTCAAAACCACTTTTGAGAAAGAAAAAAAAAGAGCTAGAGACCTTGCAAAATTCCTCAAAGTTCATTTTGATTCGTGATTCAAAGTTGAAGGCTCAGAAATCTCAAAGAGAAGGCCATCTCTCCTCCAAACTCAAAGGGTGAAACCTTTTTTTCTTTTGTACTTTTATCTTTTACTTCATAGGTTGATCTAGATCGTTTAATTCTAGATAGAAGAGCTTACTAGAGCTAGAATCTAGCTTATTAATCTCAGGGGAGATTATTGTAAATCATGTATTTGAGGCTTAAAAGCGAGCTAAAATCTCTTTTACTTAAAATTACAATTAAAAGAGTTAATTAGAGGAATTTCCCATGCAAGGGGTCCTTGGGTGGTGAATAACACCAGAGGAACATCAATAACAAAACATCATTGTGTTAATTTTTAGTATGTGCATTTTAAGATTTCATATTTTCTTTAATTTTTAAATTGGCACACTTAATTTTATTTTGAAATAACTCAATGCACCCCCCTCTTAAGAAGCCACCTGAGCCAACAATTGGTATCAGAGTAGACCTTTATACATTTGAAAATAAAATCCTAGTTATTGTTTAATCTTGATTTCATGACATCTAAAAAAAAATTGTTCCTTCCCAAAAGACAATTAGGTAACCATCCCATATTATTCAATGGAGTAAATTATGAATATTGGAATGAAAAAATGGAGTTCTTCCTCCGATCCATGGATTGGGACATTTGGCATGTGATCAAGAATGACCCATTTGAGCCACAAAAACTAGAAGGTAGTTGCATGATAATAAAACAATTCAATGTGCTCACTAGGGAGGACGAAAAATAACTCAAAACAAACTCTAAGGCAATCAACCTCTTATTATGTGCTTTAGGTCCAAATGAGTTCAATAGAGCCTCAACATGTAAAACAACCAAAATTTTTTGGTATAAACTTGAAGTGACCCATGAGGGAACCACTCGGGTCAAAGGCTCTAATTGTTGAGATAAACTCTAGGTTCACTCGTATAGTGAATAAATTGAATATCTTAAGAGAGGATATCTCATTGTATGGACAAAATGACAAGCTTCTGAACACCCTTCCAAAATCATGGGATATGAAGAAGGAAAATATTCATGAAAATGATAATATTAGGACAATGAGCTCAGAAAAGCTACTTGGGATCCTCCTAGCATATGAGATGGACCTTGAAGAAAAAAGAGGAAGAGAAACCCAAAATGAAGACTCTTGCTCTTAAGACCAAGTCTAGTGTGAATGATGACACTAGAAAGAAATCTTCGATTAAGTGGCTTTATCACTAGGCATCTTCAAAAGATGTATAGGAAAAATAATGTTTTTAATAAGAGGCCAATTCAAGAACCAAAATGATAAATGTTTTACAAGAATTGATAATTGTTATGAGCGTGGAAAACTCAGGCATAGAAGAAACAAATGCCCACACATAGAAGGTAGAACCCCATTCGCAAGCAAAGATGAAAAGAAAAAGAAGGAAAAAGTCTTGACGCTTGGGGTGCAATGGAAGAATAGTCCAGCCACTCTGACGAAGAAGAAAGTGATGTGGGTCTCATGGCTATTGAAGATGACAACTCAACTACTTTGGAAGAGGTAAGTGACTCAAACTATGAAAATAAGCTATAATTTCTATTGGGAAAAAAATCAATTTATAGTCTAAATAAATATAAGACAAAATGAAATGCTCAAAGACATGCGATTGGAATGATCAAAAGTGTGTTTCTTGCTTTTAAAGTGTTGAAGAGAAAGTACATGACACTTGCAGTAAGAAGTCTCACAGAGCCAGAATTTATATGGTAGAGTCTTATAGGAGTCTCACAGAAGGAGGTCTCATAGAATAGTCCCAATTAAAGGTGTCTTAGCTATATTAGTCTTCTATTTATGTTCAAATTTTCAATTATTTTAGGGCTTATATTTTAATATTTAACTTTGGGTGTAACCGGGACAATGTTAGTTTACTTGTAATTGGATTCTACTTATTTCTTCTATTATAAATAGATGCCCATGTACTTAAAATTACATCAAGTTAATGAATTTTTTATTTTTTCCAAAAATTCGACATGATATCAGAGCAGGTTTAGTGAGTTGACTTGGTCAACCCAGAGAGATAATGTGATCCTTTTCGGATCTATGATCTCTAGAATTTTATGTTCGTATTCTACATTTTTTCTCTCTTTCTAGACCCAGTACCTGTTGTTATCTTGGCGTTTGCACCTCCATACCGATCTTTTCATATTGAAAATTATATATTGATGATAATATCTTTGAGTGTAATTTCTAACACAAAAATAATTTTGGTAATCAAAGTTTTCTACAAAGAGAAATCGGTATTTGAATTAGAACAGGTCAGACTGCAGGAGAGGTTCGACCAACAACATAAAGGTTAAACTTTCAAGCCATTTTATGTCATCATGAATGAGACTTTATGTGGAGATTATATATGAAAATAAATATCCATAAGTTGATTTTCTTACGTATTCAACCAATTCTCAATTTGAGTTTTCCAGATGGAAATATCAATCTCAGAAGAGTCAATGGTCATGCAGGCCACGGAAGAAAGTACTCTGTTTGGCCAGATTACAGAGTCCGTAATCTATTAGATTATTTTTATCAAAATATTTATATTTTTTGAAGTGAAGTTATACTTGGATGAAATTTATTGAATTCTAGTTTCAGAATGCGAAAATTTTATGTCAATCTGATATATATTTATGGAGATATTTGTATTGGAGTCGACAAAGGTCAAACTATAGAACAAAGAGAATCAAGAGGACATAAAAGATTCAAGAACAAATATTTTTGTGCCAAATTAGGTATAAAATTAAAGATTTTCGAGAGAAGCTTCTTGTACAATAAACCATTTGTGATTATGAGCTATATTTTTGGAGATATTGATATCAAAATTACCAAAGGTCAGTTCTACCAAAAATCTCTTTTTTCCCCTATTTTATCTCTTATTATCTCTCCAGACATTGACATGAATTGTGTTTCATTTTCACCTAAAATCTGAGTTTTTTAGACAAAATTGTCTTCTAAACAGAGATTTTTGGTCCGACTTCAATACTCTTCTTTTTTAAAACCTCTTTGTATCTTAGAAACCTCTTTTCTTTGGAAAGTCTAATTTAGGATAGTGTTGCTAATTCAGGAAAGTCTATCTTTGGAAAGTTTTTGTTTTGATTATGCCAAATTTGGAAAGTATTCTAGATAGCAATTCGTTGAGTATTTGATTAGAAACTTTCCCCATATGGGCTTATCAATTTGGAAATAGAAACTTGTAAGTTAAGTTATGCAGTTATCAAAGTTTCCACTGTCAATGTTGTTTTTGAGTTTTGTATTTTTGTTACTTGGTTGTATTTTTTCTGCATTGTCAACTCTGAAAATTTTTGCTCACCCTCATGAAATTATCATGAGGTCATAATTGGTCAATTTTGTTAAGTTTTTTTCTATCGTTACAGTCTCCTTCTTATTATCGAGGTGGTTATTTTTTTTTGTTACATTCCTCACATACCCTTTTTTATTGGTTACCTTTCTTCTACCATAATTTTTTTTACCCTCGCATACCCCTTTGGGCCAACCTCTTGTGCGTTGTTTTGGTTGGTTTCTATTTTTATATACATATGGGTGTTTTAAGTCTATTAAGTCTTTCTGTTATGAGTACCCTTAAGTGGGTTTTTTTTTGTCGTCCTTTGAGTGTCATGCATTAATTTTTTTAGTGAATATTTTCACTACTTTTGTTTGAAATTCTATAAGGTTGGTTTTGACCTTTTTATACATGCATCACCCATCTTATTTTTTGGGAGTATGTGTCCGATTGAATTCTTATGCTTTGGAGGCCTTGATGGAGGAGATAATAAATACAATTATGTTTTTGTTTCAAGCTGGGATTACACTGATACCTTCCAACTTGAGGGGAAGAAGTAAAAGAAGAAATACAAGAAAGAGATATTTTATTCCACATGTTATGGTAATTTTTCTGTGACCAAAATATTTAAGAAAGGGAGAGCACAAAAGATGAAGAATTTTGCATCTATGAAGAGTTTTTTTTTTTCAGCAAAAGAAGATTGAAGACCAAAAATTCTTTTTGTTGCAAGTTGAAGTTATAAACTCTAGCTTGAGGGGGAGTATTGAAGAGTAGGTATGGAATAATTTTACTGATGATGTATAACATCCTCATTTGCCTACACTACAACGTGGATTACTGGATGCACAGTGAAATGAGTGACTTAGGTTTTTTCACTTTATGATCCACAAGATGTCACCAATCTTGTGTTATCTCAGGTGTTTGATTGTGTCACTGGAAGATAGCAAGAATCATTTCATGGGGTTCTCTTCAAGCGAGGAAACATCATAAGCAAAACGCTTGAAGCAGTTAAAATTCTATAAGGAATTTTAATGAAGCATGTTCCTCAAATAGAATGTAACCCAAACATTATCCTTAACTTTCACATTAACAATGCAAAAAAACACTCCTTACAAGCTTTATTTGCTCACCTACGCCTTGTATATCTCTAGCTCTAAATTTGCAACCTAAACTCTGGTGGCATTAGCACGGTATCTATGCCTTCTGAATGTACACGAGAAAGATTGAATAGCTAACCATATTCTGAGATCAGTATATTTGATTGACACTAGTATGTATTGGTTGTGGAGGACATCGTGCTGTAATAGAATCCCGAAGACTAGGTTTCTTTTACCAAAATTAGAGTCAGAAGACCAGTTAGCCATTGTAATTTTTCTGTTGTAAAATCCATATAAATTAAATGCATACCTCACCATCAATTCATGGTGATTACAAAAATTTAATTAAATCTTCTCATGGTATTAGAGTGCCTCATCAATCCCTTCCTCTCTGTGATTGAATTTCTCACTTTTTCGATGGAGATTTGTGCATCGGCCCCATAGAGCATCAAAATTTTGACGAGCACCTTCTTCTCTTTGCTGGCTTCATAAAGACAGCTGCTAGAGCCTGTTGGGGGTCTACAACATTAGAATGCTAGCGGCCTCATCCAAGTCCTTCACTACAAAAAGCCCCTCCGCCAAGTCCTTCTCCTATAGGCACGGTCCGATGCAACACAACATCACCTTCTAGATCGTTGATGGGAACTGTGTGGCCATACTATAGCTAATGAACCCACCATAGATCACTCCGTATTTTTCGCCTATAGAGGCAGGAGGGCGTCAAGCTTTTGCAACACTCTCTCAACATCAAGCACAAGTCACTCTGCAAGAGTGGAGCTAGGGGTGGCATCGAGCCGAGCCATACTCGAACCTCCCTATGGTTGAGCCGAGCTTGATTTAAATATGTTGAACTCGAGCTCGAGCCTAAAATTGTTATCGAGCTCAAGCCCAATAATTTTAAGCGAGTTCGAGCTGAGCTCGAGCTTCAACATTCATTTAAAACTTTTCAACTTTTCAAAAAATACATGTCTCGAGTTTGAGCTCCAACATACATTTAAAACTTTTCAAAAATACATGTTAAATAAATTGTATATAAAATTATGCATACATTTTACATAAAATTGGGCATACGTTTTACATAAAATTGGGCATGACCTCTACTTAAAATTGGGCATAAGGGTGACATTGAATTGAGCTGAGACTGAACCTTCCTATGTTCGAACCAAACATGATTTAAATATTTCAAATTCGACCCGACCTCGAGCCTAAAATTGTAATCGAGCTCGAGCCTAATGATTGTAATCGAGTTCAAACTCGAGCTCTTGCTGTGTTCGAGATTAACTTACATTTAATACTCTACATAAAATATATGTCAAATAAATTATACATGAAATTATGCATATATTTGATTAAAAAGGATGATAGGGGAGGTTCGGGATTGAATCTCGATAATGGATTAGAACGCACTAATAATAATATTTTTTACCCCAAATGTTGTCTAGTTTATTTTGTAATTTTTGAATCTGGCCATAAATTTACTATGGCTTCCTTAGTGCCACAAGTTGAAAATTTAAATTCTAGGAAAAACTAGAAATATTTTTTCTAGGATACATATTTAAAAAAAAAACCTTTAAATAAAATCCTATTACTATTAGTGACTTACTAGTAAATTACAAGAAATATTTTAAAATTTTCTTAGGAAAGTTAAATGGACCTCTTATTGCCTCTTCTAGGGAAATAAATAAAAATTATACTTAATCTAATATATTACTATAGTTATAAATAATTTGTTAATAAAATAAAATGTCAAACACAAAATTGCTATGAAAATTTCCTCATGCTAAAAGTATTACAACATCAACTGTCAAATACTTATTCAAAAATTTTCTATTCAATTTTTGCAGGAAAATCTTACTTAGAAAAATATATGATATTTTAATAAGAATTTCCAATTAAAAAATATTTCAAGAAAACATGAGGCACTAATAGTCCCTAGAATTGTATTTCTACTAAAAATGTTTTTTTTTAAAATTTATTTAAAAACCACTAATAGTTTAGTCCCTAGAATTTATTATTAATTTTTTTCGCTTGTTTATGATCTCGCATGTGAGAAATCGCCTTCTCGCAGGGGGAGGGGGATTTTTTTCCCTTCGTCCTGTGGTTTCTACCGAGGGCGAGGAACGACGCGGAGGGAAAAGCTTCTAGCGGCGTCGACAAGGAACTTTGGTCAAGGATAACAGTTGCGATGGAGGCGTCTGCGATGAAAACGACAATGATGGAAACAAAGGCGAAGGCAGACAAGGGGGAAGAAATCGAGCGGCGATGGAAAGGCAAAAGGCGGCCGGCAAGTCAGCTGTAGACGTCGACAAAGGCAGCAGACGAGAGGGGGTTGACGGTGATGAGGGGAGGAAGAAGTGTTCGCCCCTCGCTCTCGCTCCCGCTCCGTTTGGCAGCCCGTTCCCCGCTCCCGACTCCCTCAAATCCGCCAAATCCCGTGCTAGTCGTTAAATTTTTGAGCCAGCTCGAGATCTATCGAGCCGAACCTGGATTCGGTTGAGCTGGGCTCGTTAATTTAAACTAGCTGATCCCAGATCTCGAACTTGGCTCGAGATCCAAGGATACTAAGTCGAGCTCGAGCTGGCTCGGTTCGAAGCCACCCCTACGTGCAGCTGTAGTCTCCCTGATGCCGATACGTAGCACCATCACGTGCTACCCAAAAGGAAGACCCTTCCTCTACTTCTGTCAATGCCGAGGAAGTTTATAGTATCCTCTAATTGATTTAATTTCCTACTGATTTAATTCCAAGGATGATTTAATTCTTGTCTCTGATTTAACTTCTCAATGAAAACGGATGTTGTGACCCAAAAGCTCCTGACGATTTCCTTGAAATCCATCTTCTTTAACCTCCTCAATGGCCGTTGAATCCCTTCCTCATCTTCTCCTCTTTCATACCCTTATTTACATGATTATCATTAAACTCTCCCCCACAACCTACCTCCTTTGGAAAAGCCAACTTCTTCCCCTTCTTGAGAGTTAAAATCTCCTCTGCAATGTGGATGGAAACCTAGTGCTTCCACCTCAGTTTTTTGTAGCCGATTCTACCACTCCTACTGCCAAATATTTTGCATGGAAAGAGATGGATCAACGCCTTCTGAGCTTCCTCTTTTCCATCCTCACCGAGGAGGCAGTGGCTGAAGTTGTTGGCCTCTCTACTGCAAGCGAAGTTTGGTTCACTTTGGAACATGCCTTCAGCCACCGGTCAAAGACTTGAGAAATCCGTCTCAAGAACGACCTTCGATAGTTGAATCATCGAAATCAATCTATAGCCATCTACACCTGCGTTTTCAAGGGTCTCTACATCCAACTTCAAGTGATTGGTAGACTTGTCTATAGCATCGACAAATTCCATTGGTTTCTCCATGGACACGGAGTCGATTTATCCACCTTCTCCATCACACAAATGGCCCTCATGCCTCTCCCCTATTTCTCTAACCTCGTCTCCAAACCTGAGAGCTTTGACCTCTTCCAAAAATTGTTCCGAAGCCCTATTCCTGCTGCTGCTGCTTTCACTAGCTCATCCTCTGTTTCTGACCGGTCGACCCACCACGACTCTAGTCGAACCCATGGCTGAATCAATTGTTCTTGCTGCCATTATGCCAACTAAGGCTGAACCCATTCTGGTCAGGGGCGTTTCCCTCTTTACTGCTAGATATATCTTCTTGACGATCATTAGGTTGATCGGTACAATCAACGTTATGCCCGTAGGGAGTCCCATGAGTCTTGTGCTGATCTTGCTAAGGTTTTCTTCAGATCAAACTCTCTAAATGGATTTGATCCCTCTTACTGGTTCGTGGACATTGGAGCTACAACCCATATGTCCAATGACCCATCCATCCTGGATCAATCCACTCAATACACATGTAAGGACTCTGTAATTGTGGGGAATGGTGCCTTCTTACCTATATCACACACTGGTATTCTCTCTCCTACCCCAAATATTTAGTTATTAGATGTTTTAGTTGCTCCTCATCTCACAAAAAATCTTCTCACCTTAGTAATTTAACGTCTAATTTTCCTTTATCCATTACATCTACTAAACATCTTTTCCCTATTCAGAACCATCTCATGGGAAGGGTGGTAGCAACCGGTAAGAGAGATGGAGGCTTATATGTGCTGGAGCGTGACAACTCTATCCATCTTTCTGTCCTTAAGAATAAATCTTTACATGCTTCCTATGATTTATGACATACTCGCCTTGGACATGTACATCATTATATTATTTATTCCTTACATAAACAAGGACATCTTTATTACCCTCTCCATCATTATATAGTACATGTCAACTTGCAAGAAATCATCATTTGCCATATCCACATCATGAACATAGGTCGTCTAATGCGTTAGATCTTATTCATTGTGACAAATGGGGCTCTTCACTTGTCATATCCAAATTAGGATTTGCATATTATGTTCTCTTCATTGATGATTTTTCATAATTCAATGGCTTTATCCTTTAAAATTCTAATTCGATTTTATGATGTTTTTACCAAATTTCAAAATTCGTGGAAAATCAATATTCTGCCCGTATTAAAATTTTACAAAGTGATGGTGGGGGCGAAATTACTAGCACTTGTTTCAAAACTCATATTTGTAGCTCGGGCATTCACTATCAACTTTTCTGTCCATAAACTCTTGCCCAAAATGGTTGTGCTGAACACAAACATCGTCATGTGACTAAGACTGGTTTGATTTTTCTTTTTCACTCCTATCTCTCTCCTCGTTTCTGGGTTGACATCATCAACCGTTTGCCCACATCACTTTTTGGAGGTAAATCACCGTTCAAAATTTTATATAGTTCCTTTCTGAACTATGAAAATTTTCATCTATTTGGTTGTTGTGTTTATCCTTGCTTACATGATTATATGTCTAATAAATTTTCAATTTTTAGTATTCCGTGCTTTTTTTTGGGTTACATTCCCTCTTATAAAAGGTTTCGTTGCCTTTATCCCATCACCTCTCGGTTCTACATCATCTGCCATGCTCAATTTGATGAACACAATTTTCCTTTTATCAAAACCTCTCAGGCTCAGCCCCCTCCCTCTCTCTATTTTTCCAACTTTCTGGAACCTAGTCTTCTCCATACAGACCCCCCTCCTTCCTATGCACACCATTCTTCGCCCATTACTCAATCATGATTTAACCCGTGTGCTATTTGTACTGATCCGATTGATGAGTCCTTGCAAGCCACTAATTATTTTGTAGGTCCTTCCTTGCCGCACCAGGCTTCTAGTTCAGAACCGACTGCAACATGGATCACTCCTCCTACTCTTGCTTCTACATTTCCATTGGGTTCTCACCATATGCTTACTTGAGCTAAAACTGGTATTTTCAAAACTCGCCATCCTGCCAACCTCAGTATCGTGGGATCCTCTGGACTTCTCTCCACTCTCCTTGTCTCTACTGTGCCTAAAGGTTTCAAATTTGCTGCTAAGAATCCTGATTGGCTTGCTGCCATGAATGAAGAAGTTCAAGCTCTGTAAAATAATCGCACCTAGATTTTAGTTCCTTGACTCGTCAACACCAACATTGTAGGCTCCAAATGGGTGTTTTAGACCAAATATCTACCTAATGGATCCATTGAGCATCTCAAAAGCACGTGTTGTTGCCAAGGGCTACACTTAGGTACTTGGTCTTGACTAGACTAACACCATTAGTCTTACTGTAAAGGCTACCATTTTCCGAGTTGTGATCTCGATTGTCGTGGGCAACAAATGGCTTCTTAAGCAACTTGACGTCAAAATGCGTTCCTCAATAGTACTCTCACTAAAAATGTTTATATGGAACAACCTCCTAGGTACATTGACTCTCCTTTCCCTCATCACGTTTATCAATTGCTGAAGGCTCTCTATGGTCTCAAGCAAGCTCCTTGTGCCGGGTTCTAGAACTTTAGCTCTTTTATCACTCAACTTGGTTTCTCATGCAGTTGGGTTGACACTTCTCTTTTTTCTTTCATAAGTACTCTAACATTATCTATCCACTCCTTTATGTTGATGACATCATTGTTACTGGCAACAACTCAACTCTTATAAACAACTTCACTTGTAAGCTCAAATCTAAGTTTGCCACTAAGGATGTAGGTCCGTTAAGTTACTTTCTTAGCCTTGAGGCTTCACCAACTGTCGATGGACTATTTATCAGTCAATTCAAATATGCATGGGATATTCTCACTTGATTACATGACAACAAACCTGTTCATATGCCCATGGTCATTCCCAACATCTGTCGACTAATAGTTCTCTTTTTTTGGATCCTACTCTTTATAGGTCTAACATTGGCGCACTTTAATATTTGACAGCTCTATTAGCCAATTCCTGCATGCTCCCACCTATGATCATTTTCTTGCTATTAAGTGAATTCTTTGTTATGTCAAAGTCACCATTCACTTTGGCCTTACCTTTTGCCCATCTGCTACTCCTGGTGCTCTAGTTGCTTACTTTGATGCTGACTGGGCATGTTATCTTGACACTCATCGTTCTACCTCTAGTTACTCCATTTATCTTGGTGACAATTTGATTTATTGGAGTGCTAAAAAGGAGCCTACGGTATCACGTTCCATTTGTGAATCTGTGTATCGTGCTCTTACGCATACTACATCTGAACTTCTTTGGCTTATGGATCTCCTTTGTGATCTTCATGTTCCTATTCCACAACGATCCCTTCTCTTATGAGACAACAAAAGTGCAATCTTCCTGAGTTTCAATATAGTTTCTAACAAGTGAGAGAAGCATGTTGAATTAGATTATCATTTTCTTCGAGAACTTGTTGTTGCTAACAAATTTCACACGTAGTATGTGTCATCTGACTTGCAAGTTGCTGACATTTTTACCAAAAGTATTCCATGTCCGCCTTTTGAATTTTTTCACTCCAAGGTTCATGTCTATTCCAATCCAACGCTCAACTTGTGGGGTGGAGGGGGGTAAATTCCGCGAACCTCACCATCTATTCGTGGTGATTACAAAGATTTAATTAAATCTTCTCACTAGTTAGAATTACTTTCCACCTTAACTACGGAATGCATCGCAAAAGATTGCAGAGCCTTAGAGAGTGATAATAATTATATTAATAAACTACAAACAGATCTTACCCAGAATAATGACCTTATCTGAGTGTTTATCTGAAAGACGAAAATTTTGTGGCTTAGACATCAAATATCCAAATCAAAGGAAGAAGGCCTTTTTATTCGTTGGCATCTGTTCGAGTAAACAAACATCTGTTAAAAAGTTTGAGATGCCTACTACAGGGAAAAGAAAGCAATATCTCACAAGGAGATCAAGTTTCTTTACAAAGCTATAAGATTATCTACGACGTGCAGATGCTTTTCGTCCTCCACTTTCAGCCACTAGCCAAAAAGATGACTCAATCATACCTTCTCACAAGCCACAAGACCAACGCATGGCAGCATAAACCTCCTGCAGATTTTCTCGTGCAGCCACATGTTGCAAATCCCTTCTCTTGACATATGTCATCCGAGTTGTCCCTTGACACGCCCAACACTCAGCCATGGCACACTCTCTTGCTAGTAAACCAGCTGCCAAACGAACCACCGCGTCCTCTCTTCTCTCTATTTAAACAGCAGCTACCCTTTCCTACCCCAACAGAGAATCAGATAGAAACAACTACATGGCTCCCGTCTCTAGAAACCTCTCCTGGTGCAAGAAGAAGAAAAGTTATGGAGATGATACTATCGATGGGGACTATGGTTTTCTGTACGCAGTATTGCAGGAAGGAGATGGAGATGGAGACGATGATGACGATAATGGCGGCTATGATTATGCACCAGCTGCATGAATAGAAACTGTTCTAGTCCTCCACTTAGTCACGCAACGAGAGATAAGATCATAGTTTCCGGTTTTGAACTCAGATGAAAGGCCAGTTGATGCTCAGTATTTCGTAGTTTTTAGTAACTCCTCGCTCAGTAGCTTGTGGAGATAACGAAGCACTTTTTTATTTTTCTTCTGTTTGTTAAAGAGGGTGTAAGACTTTTGTCATCTACATGTATTGACTTCAATATAATGGAGGCAAAATATATGCTCTCGCCTGGCCAATTAGGTTGAAGTTTCTCTAAGTGAATGCCTGACGTTATTGCGTTCATTCTCCTTCCTTCATGGGTGGATAGAATTTTGTTAGTATTTCACGTAATCTAAGATCATTTAACATGATATAGGCACTGTTATAAATCCGGTTGCTTAAAGACCTAAAAATGTAGCACATGTGGGTCATCTGGTTGTGGCTATTGGTTGAATTCATAATGATACCATTTTAAAATAAAAATATGTAAACAAAAAGTGAAGTGAGGGGTCAAACCTCTATGGGCTACAACCCTGCTCCATGCCAAATTTTTGAGATGTGGGAGGAGCATAGGCTAACCTCTCCCTATTCTATCTACTGATGGGGGAGGGATCCCTGTTCTCTCCTCTACCATGCACAAAGGTTCAACATTTCAGAGGGGTGAGGAGCCCTGGCATCAAACCCCCATGGAACCTAGTGAGAGAAATCATTGTGTGAAGGTGTCAGTGGTGTCTTCCACCACACTGATCAACTTACAAAATTATCATATGTAAGTTTGAAGTGGCACTTCTTCTAATAGCTTATATTGTCTACAATTATACATAGGGACGAATAAGTACATTTATCCTAATGACTATCAATAGTTGGTTTCTTGTTATCTCATAGCTCTTCTTATAAAAATTACTCAATTTGAAAACCTGCTTGTAGGGGTGGCACCGAACCGAGTTGGTTTACGAGCGGCTCGAGCTCACCTCGGTTCAATTTGATTTATCTAGATCTCAAACCGAGGTCGAGATCCAGATAAAGCTCATTTGAGTTAACAAGCTGAGCTCGACCAAACCATGGTTTGGTTCGAAAGTTCGCAAACCGGTTCATTGACTTAACGAGGGCCTGAGAGGTGGGAGCCGAAAGTGGGAGTCGTCTTCGAATCTTCGAGTTCGAATTTGATTTCTTCCTCCCTTCGTCTGCCGTAGCCGATCCTTATCACTGCCGATCCCCTCTCGTCCGCTGTTGTGGTTGCCATCGACAGTTGCTCGCGGGCCGCCTTCATCACAGACTCCCTTAACCCCGCATTGTCTCGGTAACTGCTACCTTCACTGCTGCTTTTGGAGTAGCCGTCATCCCCGACGACAGCTCCTCGCTGGCGCTACTAAACCCCCTACCACACGTGTCATCTCGGCAGAAAACCAGAGACCTAAGTTAGGGGAGAAATAATTTTTCCCCTTGCACGCACGAAGACATGGTGTGATTTTCCACGTGCGACCGTCGCTTGTGCGAGATCTCAAACACTTGAAAAAAAACTGTTTCTTGAACTCCAGTTGTCTCTTCCTCATGGCTCTTGAAGAGGCTAAAATTGTTTGAGGTACTCTCTTAATGCTAACTCCACTCAAGTTTTTTAGAAGAACATATTGGTAGCATTTAAGAAGTACTGTTGTATGAATCCATACTTCGAAGAAAAAACAAAAATGGACATACGATTAAGTCATCCAAAATCATTTTTCATAAAATTTTTCTCTGTCTCGATTATCTGGTTTTCAAGTCCTTGAATCAGAACGATCTAATTGAGTACAATTGGACAAAACAAGCGTTGCTTTTCCAAGGAATTTTTTTGTGTTTGATTATTGAATAAAGTTTATGCATAATTATGCAGCTTTTATGAATAATTTTATGCATAGTGTATAGATAATTTTATTCAGGGTTAATATACAGAGGTTATGTCCAATTTTAAGTAGAGATTATGCCCAATTTTACGTAAAATATATGTATAATTTTATATATAATTTATTTGACTTGTATTTTATGCAAAGTTTTAAATGTAGGTTGGAGCTCGAACTCGGATAAAATTATTGGGCTTGATCTTGATTACAATTTTAGGCTCGAGGCTAGGCTCGGCTCGAGCCCAAGTTTAAAATATTTAAATCAAACTCGTCTTGAACATAGGCAAGTTCAGGCTCGGCTCGATTCAATGCCACCCCTACCTACTTGTAGTAAATACAATTATCTTTTCATTGATTGAATAATTTGATGCACAAGTAAGTGATGTATATAAAATCTTTGCACAACTTTATAAAAGTGAGAGAAAGTTCTAGCCAAAAATGACTAGTGAGTGGGAGTGAGGCTAGATTTTCTCTTCATGACTAGTGTGTTTAGGAAAGCATTTGAATGTTGAATGACCCTTGTCCCTTTCTTCGTGATTTGAAGGATCTAGTGGAACAAATTTTAGTTGAAGATTTGTAGGAGAATAATTTGTTGACCTAGATTGACTTGCATCTATATTTGTACTCATATTTGCAAGAGAGTCTAGGATGTATAGAAACATCTCAAGAACTTTATCCATGTAAAGAAGACATCACCAAACTTCGATTTTGAGGTAAACAAGAGACTTTGGTGCTTTAAGGCATATTTTTCACAATCATGTTTAAACGATGCATTATAAATATTAAAATTTGAAAAATTCCTCAGCTACATCATCATGGTTAAAATCAAATTTTCCTAATTTGGCAAACAATATAATCAATCAACCTATATAGGCTTGATCGGTCATACAAAATGCAGATTGATAGAAACACATAAAGCATGACCGATCAATGTAACCGATTAATTGATAATCCAACAACCTGTCATATTGAACTATAAAACATGATTGATCATACCCTAAACATGATCAATCATCCAAAACTCTGCATTACCAGGCCCATAAAGCATGATGAAACAAACTAATGAGATTGATTGATCAACCGATCATCTTTGAAAGGTTCAAAATTCAAGTGATCGAAAAATCAAGAAGCTTGGGGAACAGAAAAATATAGTCGTTATACATGGTTGATTGATCAAAATATTTTTGCACCTTTTTGAAAACAAACAATAAATGGTTAGTTTTATGGGAAACTTATAAATACCTCTCCAAATGTCTTATGAACAGTAATGAGAGCATTTATTGACAATTTATTGCATTCAACCATTGTTTATATTGGAAATTTCTTCATAAACCTATTTTTTAGAGAAAAGAGTTATATACTTGCATAGACTCTCAATCTCTCTCAAATTCTCTATGCATACTTGCAATTTAAGGTCTAGAAACTTTTTCTCTTGTGTATCAAAGGTTGGAGACTTGGATATCTCAAGAAGATTGCTGTCTCTCCAACTTGCATCAAAGGTTTCTAGATAGCCGATTAATCTCAAAGAGAGATTTACATTGGTGTATTTGAACATGCATGTGGTTCTAAAGAGAGTCAAAATTTCTTTTATGTAAATTTCAGCTCATTGGGCTATTAGTGAAATTATCACAAACCAGGGTTATTTGGTAGTGACTACTGATAGGGGAACATCGATAATATATTTTTTTTGTCGCCTATTATTGTGCGTCTTTGTTTTTTGCCTTGCTTGCATTTGATTTATTTATAATCACTCAAATTTTAATTAAAAATTCTTAATTCACCCCCTCTGGAAAAGCCACCTAGGCCAATTGGTATTAGAGTAGGCCATTCTTTGAAATTAAAAACCTATTTGATTTCCACATTTGATTTTGTTGAATTTAGGATCCCTTTTCCAATATTCAAAGCAAGGGAAGAGAGAAAGAAAAAAAGGAGAAAAGGGGAAGAAGGTTCTCGGGTATTGAGAAGAAGAGAAGAGGAACTAGGTGTGCGCCAAGCAAAGAGAGAGAGATTTACTCAAGAGAAAATTATAGAACTTGATTAATTCCAAATTAAAACACCTCAATTTTTAGTAGAGGAAGTGATAGAGTCCTTATACAATTAACCTTTAAATCTCCTAATTAAATTCCAACTCTAACTCTCTCAGATAAGTCTATCTTGAAAGGATAACACAATCTAATAGAGTTCTAATATAAGTTGAACTATAACTCTTCTTCAATAACGTAGAAATAAAGGGAGGAGGTGAACTTGTGTCCTTATCCTTGTGGGTCCCATGTGATATTCCAGCTCGTGGTATCTTTGTGGGTTCCACTTAATTTTCAAGTCTTCTAACTCATTTTAGCTTGTTTTTCTTATCTTCTTAACTCATACTAGCTTGGATGAGGACTCTTCTTGGCATCCCACATCCTCATGGTGGGTCCCACATTGTAACACTCCCCCTCAAGCTGGGGGTGAGAAAATATCGTAGATGCCCAACTTGTTGCAGATGGTGGACTTAATCTTGTGAGTGACAGACTTGGTGAAAATATCTGCAACTTAAATTTGTGATGATATATGCTTTAGAGATAAAAGTCCTGATTGGAACTTTTCTCATATAAAATGGCAGTCCACTTCAATATGCTTTGTTCTTTCATGGAAGACTGGATTCGATGTAATGTGTATAACTGTTTGATTATCACAATATAGATCCATCATAGCTTCTTTGTAAAATCCCAATTAAGTGCTAAGAGATCTTATCCATAGGAGTTCATTAACGGTGTGTGTCATGGCTCTGTATTCTGCTTCTGCACTAGACCGTGCTACTACATTTTGCTTCTTGGTTCTCTATGTAACTAAATTCCCTCCAACCATCGTACAAAATCACAAAGTAGATTTCCTGTCATCCAGGGATCCGGCCCAGTCTGTATCTAAGAATCCTTCGATGTTGAAGTGACCATGATTTTTATAGAGAAGCTCTCTTCTTGGAGCTCCTTTTAGATATCGTAATATCCTGTCAAGTGCTTGCCAATGACTAAGTTGTGGTTTGTACATGTATTGATTGACCACACTGACTGCATATGATATATTTGGCCTTGTTACACATAGGTAAATAAGTCTTCCCACTAGTCTCTGATATTTCCCAATATCTACATCTTCTCCAATACCTGCACATATGTTTGTATTTGAGTCCATAGGAGTGTCTTCTGGTTTGCATCCCAGCAATCCTATCTCTTCTAGTATATCAATGGCATACTTCCTTTGGGATAGCACAATCCCATGTCTGGATTGTAATGCTTCATATCAGAAAATATTTGAGTAGTCCAAGATCATTTGTCTTTAATTCAGCACATATTTTTTATTTTGTTTCTAGGATGCCCTCGGAATCTCTACTAGTTAAAATGATATCATCAACATATATTGCCATAATTACCTTGCCTCTAGGTGTGTTTTTAATAAAAACTGAGTGATCTTCAGAGCATCTGTAAATTCTGTCCGTATGAGGGTTTGACTAAATTTCTCAAACCATGCACGAGGGGACTGTTTTAGACCATACAAAGATTTTTTTAGACGATATACTGACTCCCCCTCAACCACATACCCAGGTGGTTGTTGCATATAAATTTCTTCTTTGATGTCCCCATTCAGAAAGGAATTTTTCACATCAAGTTGATATACCTGCCAGTAAGAGTTAGCTGTCAGAGATAATAACATGTACCGACTTCATTTTTGCCACTGGAAAGAAGGTTTCCTCATAATCAATTCTATAACATTGTGAATAACCCTTATCCACGAGGCGAACCTTCAGCCGAGCCACAGACCCATCCGGATTGTGTTTCATAGTAAACACCCATTTGCAACCGATGGGTTTCTTATCTAATGGAATTGGGGATAGAGCCCATGTCTAATTTTCATAAAGGGCCTGCATTTCTTCATCCATTGTTGCCTTCCCCCTGGATGTTTGAGAGCCTCCTGATAGGACTATGGTACAGATATGGAAGAAATAGTAGAGATAAATTGGCAACATGCAAGAGACAGACGATGATGAGATACACAATTTGATATGGGATGAGACGTAGAGGGTATGGTGCATGATCTGGGTTCTTTTCTTTATGTGATAGGACGAGTATCATATTGTGGGCCAAAAACAACTGGAAAAGATGGACTTACCTCGGTGGGATCCGTAAACTCAGCAGGTATGGTGTCATTTGGTGTTTCTGGGGTCTGAGAAGTTTCTATAGCATGGGGCACAACCGGTCGAGGAGAACCTGATACTGAACATAAATCTGGAGGTGCATTGTTAGAATAGTATGGAGAGTCTTCAAAAAATGTGACATCCCTGGACATAAGTAAACATTGAAGAGTGAGACTATAACAAACATAACCCTTTTGTGTACAAGAGTATCCTAGAAAGATACACTTGATAGATTTAGGATCAAGTTTATTGTGTTTTGGGGAGGAAATATGGACAAAACATTGACACCCGAAGATTTTCAAGGGCAGTGAAAACGGATCATCATTTGGTAACAATATAGAGTAAGGAGATTTATTACCAAGAGCATAAGATGGTAGACGATTTATAAGAAAGCATGCAGTCATAATTATATGAGGCCAATAAAAGTATGAAACTTTCATGACATATAATAAATCTCGAGCTACCTCAAGAATATGATGATTTTTTCATTCGGCTACACCATTTTGTTGAGGACTGTAGGCAGATGATGTTTGATGGATAATGCCATTTTCTTGACAAAAAGAATCAAGTTCTTTTGAAATGTATTCTTTGGCATTATCAGACCGAAGTATTTTTATGTTCTAACCAAACTGAGTAAGTACCATAGCATGAAAAGACTTAAAAATCAATGGTATCTCAAAACGTTCCTTAAATAGAAACAACCAAGTGGTACGAGTGAAATAATCAATAAATGTAATAAAATACCTGACTTGAGAAATATTTGAGATGCTCAAGGGTCCCCATATATCGGTATGAATTAATGAAAATGGAGTAATACTTTTGACTCCTTTGATGTTTTCTTAGTTGACAAACTTCATAATGAAACTCGGACCTGACTTTAAGAGTAGGAAACATATAATGAAGAGATTGTGAAGATGGATGTCCCAACCGGTTGTGCCATAACCTTGTCTCATTTTCACTGGTGGAAACAATATTTATTTTTGGCACATCCAGGTAGTATAACCGCCCTTGTTCATGGCCACCACCAATCACCTGCTTCGTTATAAGATCTTGAAATACACGAAGTGGGTAAGAAGGTGATAGAACAATTAAAATACTTTGTCAGCTGACTAACAGTTAACAGATTCCAAGAGAAGGTAGGAACAAATAGAATATTAGTAAACGGAAGTGATGGTGTAACGGAAGTGGATCCTTGCCCTTGAACCTTGGTTTGAGAACCGTCAGCTATGGTAACAAACTTATGTGAAAGACACGGAGATACAGAATGTAATAAATGTCTGTTACCTGTAAGATGCTTGGAGGTTCTTGAGTCAATTATCCAGGATGAAGATGAGCCAGATAGCATACATGAAGCAGTGGTGGCCGCGGTATTTAATGAGGAACTTTGAGAAGAACCCATCATTTTCTGAAACAACTCATATTCTTCATCAGTAAAATTTTTATTTTCAGTTGTTTTTGTGGGTTGATCCTCCTTTGTATCACCTATCAAGGCTTGATTAGCTTTTGTCAAGTTTGAGTTGTCATTAACATTATAACATATTTCTCCATAGTGACCATTTTTTTCACAATAACTCATTTCCTTTTAATAATATGTATCGATATCTCCCACAATGAGTGCATTCTTTCCACAATTTTCCATGTTTTTTATTAGCCAACTAATCACAATGGTATCATTTTTTAACCATTTATTATAAAAAATGTCTTCTTGATCAATAGGTGGTCCACGGTTGGTGAGATGACCAAGTAGGTCCTTTTTTATAAGAAACCTTCGAACCAATGTGGACCAACTCATAAAATTTGATACCCTTCGTAAGGGTATTGTGGTAATTCTGAGTATACCACCGTTGCTACTCACATTTTCTTTAGCCATAATAGGCACTTCAAAAAAATAATTCTCCAAAAAATTCTAATCAAAATATCCAAGTAGTATTCTTCAAACAATTTGGTGCATTGAGAAATTTAGCATTGATACTAAACAATTATTATTCTGATTTTTTCTGAGTAAATAACTACTCATAATAGACTCAATATCAATCTTCTATATCAGGGGAATCTTGTTCCCACGAAAAAAAATTTCAACAATCTGATCATGGACTGGTCTCGGTTAACAGAAATTCCAAACTAACAAAACTGCTTTGATAGCTTCTTCTAGATCGAGAGGCATTCATATCCACTTCTCATAAGATGAAAAACATTCACATACTCATCTTTAAATTATCTTCTAAATCTGGAAACCAGGAACATGAAGTAATAAAAAAAAATAATGATGGAACTTATCTCATGCTTTTTTATCTTCTTTCACAAGGAGCCTTCTATGAGTGATGTTGATCATATCTTCTTAGAGCATTCCTTTTGATGTAGGGATCCTAAATTTAATGCTTTGATACCATGTTAATTTAGGATCCCTTTTCCAATAATCCAAGCAAGGGAAGAGAGAAAGAAAAAAATGAGAAAAGGGGAAGAAGGCTCTCGGGTAGAGAGAAGAAGAGAAGAGGAACAAGGTGTGTGCCAAGCAAAGAGCGAGAGATTTACTCAAGAGAAAATTGTAGAACTTAATTAATTCCGAATTAAAACACCTCTATTTATAGTAGAGGAAGTGATAGAGTCCTTATATAATTGACCTTTAAATATCCTAATTACATTCAAACTCTAAGTCTCTAAGATAAGTCTATCTTGAAAGGATAACACAATCTAATAGAGTTCTAATATAAGTCGAACTATAACTCTTCTTCAATAACGTGAAAATAAGGGAGGAGGTGAACTTGTGGCCTTATCCTTGTGGGTCTCACGTGATCTTCCAGCTCATATTGATAAGATTCAAGCTCATGGTATCTTTGTGGGTCCCACTTGATCTTCAAGTCTTCTAACTCATTTCAGCTTGTGCCTCTTATCTTCTTAACTCATGTTAGCTTGGATGAGGACTCTTCTTGACATCCCACATCCTCATGGTGGGTCCCACTAGCTCGTGCATCATGGTGGGTCCCACATTGTAACAGATTTCAAATGACATCTCAAGATAGATTGATTCTGCTTGAAGGACAATCTACAAATCGTCTCCCAATGTTTAATGGGATAAATTATATATATTGGAAGGTAAAAGTAGAATTCGTCCTTCAATCCATGGATTGGGACATTTTACATGTAACAAAAAATAACCTATTCAAACCACAAAAATTAGTTGATGGTCATATTATCTCCAAGGAGTATGGAAACTTGACTAGGAAAGACAAAAACCAACTTCGAACAAACTCAAAGGCCATAACCCTTCTCTTATGTGCCTTGGATCCCAATGAGTTCAATAGGGTCTCCACACTCAAAACTGCCAAATAAATTTGAGACACATTAGAGGTGACCCATGAAGGTACTACTCGAATCAAATACTAGAATTGATTTGCTCGATAGCTAATGGTCTTTGCTTCTTTAACGCTTTGAGTACTTCGACCGTATTTCAAGAATGTGACCGTTAGCCATTGTGGAGGTCGTGGTTGGACCATAAGAACCAAAGGACTCGAAAACATACTCTACGAGCTGTCACCTCATCTACTTACCTAGCGACGACTGGCCCCACCTCTGCTTCTATCATCTTGGGAAGTCCAACACGGTTCAATCCGGTACGACCTCTACATCCCCTAAAAAATAACTTTGCGTAAGGGGTCAAATTTCTCAGACGATTCTCGGCCCCATGAGCTCCACCTCCACACACCCTGTCTCTGTAATTAATTAAACCCATCTTCATTAATTAAATGCATAATCATGTTGTACTCCCCCACCTAATCATTACGTGAGATGCCAAAAGCGATTTGGTGTGAAACATGTGAAATGCTATCTCAACCACCCGATCATGATCAATGACTATCTCAATTGTTCGATCAATGACTATTGCAGTCGTTTGATCAATGACAATCTTAACAATCCGATAAACGGCTATTGCAGTCGTTCGATCAATGATTATCGCAACCGTCTGATCAATCTGTTTCACATGTTTTGTACCAAATGGATTTTCGTATTTGATCAGCTGTGTTATTTGAAGTATTCAAAATGAGGGAAAATCTTGCAATTAAAATTTTTTACTGTTGAAATTAATAAATAATAATAATAATAAATATTAAATGCTTGAATTTAAAAATAAAAAATAAGATTAAAAAGAAAATAAATTGTAAGTTATTAAATGCTTGTTATTTAATATTTATTCATTGAATAAGATTAGTTCTTCAAAAGGTGATTTAACAAAAGCCCACCGAACCTGCCCAAGTTAAAATTAATAGAAATCCAGATCTAGTCCGATTGAAGGAGACACTTAGGAGTAGGTGAAAATGGGATTCCTGAGTTGGAAGTGTCACGAATGTAATAATATAATACAGAAATAATAAACAAATATGAGTTGTCACGGCCAGTTGGTTAAACCAAGCCTGATCCAAAGATACTGAACCGTGGGCAGGCTTTAGCGTTTAACAACAAAAAAGAAAAAAAATGGCAGCCTTTACCCTGCAATTCGTGCCAAGACAAGTCAACAGGAAGTACGCTTTGGTAATCCGAAAGCCTGAAACTGGGAAGAGGGAATCATCTTGTCATTCCGATTCGGTAGTGACGATGACTGGGTCCTACTAATCATCTTCTCCTCTGGATTCAGCTATACTGGGTACAGATTGAAGATCGAGGCTTCGAGTTTTCTCGTCCAGAGAATTCAATCATCTTCTTCTGAATCGTGCCGTTGAGGCACACCATGTGAATTTACCTGTAGATAAGTGGAATGCAAATACAGAGAGAATGCAACTCGACGGAGAGATTCACGGCGATAGAAGGCACCTGCTGACACTACGTGGATTATTCTCAGTAATTTGAATTCTTGTCTCTGTTTCCGAAACTGTTTCTGTTTTGTCGTTTCAGAACCAGTTTTCTCCGACGGTGCTTTCCATTTTGGCTTTGTAGTCAAGAGTTTGAAGATATCATGCGAGTGTTTCTTCTTCTTTTAGTTTCTTTTTCTTCTTTTGATCTGTGCTCGTTCTGCTCGTTCGGAGGATTTTTACCCTTTAGAAAGGACTCTAAAGAGAATGCAAAGGTAAGAAAGGCTTTCTTTCTGTGATCTTGAATGGCTGAAACACGAAGCAACTTGCAAATTACTTGCGCCCATTCACTCCTGAAGTGGTAAATGCAGCAAAAGCTTACTGAATAATTTTTTGTCCCATGTAAGATGAACAAATGATAGTTCTTGGAAAAGACAAATCGATCGACACAGAGAATATCATATCGTCCCTTGATCGTGTTCCCGTGATTCAAATCACCTGAAAGGATTCCATCTCATTACGAAGTAACAAGGTGAAGGGGAAATCAACACGAGAGTAGATCCGCGCTCCCGTAAAGAATTGAATTAAATTAATTCAATTACCACACCTTGAATGGTGAGGATTACATGTATTTATAATAAAATTTACAAACAGATTTTACAATTCTTTGATCTGGTCTTTGCCCTTCATTTCCGGTAATGCGAACTGATCTTTGGCTGGGAAATGGTCTTACGGCTGTTACGGGTTATCTTTCACACCCCTAAGCTGAGCGTCGGATTGGAATAGACGTGAAGTTTGGAGTGAAAAAATTCAAAGAGAAGGCGTGAAATACTTTTGTTGAAAATATTGGTAATCTGTAGTGAGATGGCACATACTACGTGTGAAATTTTTCAGCAACCACAAGTTCTCGAAAGAAATGATAATCTAACTCAACATGTTTGGCGCGCTTGAGAAAAATTGGATTGGAGCTGAGGAAGATTGCATTTTTGTTGTCACATAAGAAAAGAGGTGGTTGTGGAATAGGAACATGTAGATCGCAAAGGAGCTGCGTAAGCCAAATAAGTTCAGTTGCAGTGTGCGCAAGAGCATGATACTCAAATTCAAAAATGGAACATAATACTGTAGGTTGCTTTTTAGCACTCCAAGATATCAAATTGTCTCCAAGATAAATGGAGTAACCAGTGGTGGAATGACGAGTATCAGGACAACCAGCCCAATCAGCATCAGAGTAAGCAACTAGAGCGCCAGGAGTTGCAGATGGGTGAAAGGTAAGGCCAAAGCGAATGGTGTCTTTGACATAGTGAAGAATATACATAACAACAAGAAAATGATCTTCAGTGGGAGCATGTAGGAATTGGCTAACAGAGTTGACCGCATGGGCTATGTCAGGGTGAGTTATGGTCAAATATTGAAGGGCGCCAACGAGAGACCTATAAAGAGTGGGATCCGAAAATAGAGAACCATCAGCGGACAAATACTGTGAATTGAGCATAGGTGTATGAACCAGTTTGCGATCAAGTAACTGAGCTTGAGTAAGAATATCCCATGCATATTTGAGCTAACTGATAAATAATCCATGTGTAATTTGTGAAGCTTCAAGGTCAAGAAAGTAATTGAGCGGACCCAAATCTTTAGTGGCAAATTCAAAATTAAGCTCACAAGTGAACCTAGTTATAAGAGCTGAGTTGTTGCCAGTAATAATGATGTCATCAACATAAAGGAGCAGATATATAGTGCCAGAGTACTTATGAGAGATAAACAGAGAAGTGTCAGTATGACTGCAAGAAAATCCAAGTTGAGTGATGAAGGAGTTGAAGCACAGGAACCACACAAGGAGTTTTCTTGAGACCATAGAGAGCTTTCTACAACTAACGAACATGATGATGAAAACGAGGGTCAATGTACCTAGGAGGTTGTTTCATATAAATATTTTCAGTGAGAGTACTATTGAGGAACTCATTTTTTATGTCAAGTTGGTGAACATATCATTTGTTGGTCACTACAATAGAGAGCACAACTCGGACAGTAGTAGCTTTGACCATAAGGCTAAAGATGTTAGTGTAGTCAAGACCAGGGAGCTGAGTGCAGCCCTTGGCAACAAGGCATGCTTTGTGACGCTCAATGGATCCATTAGGAAGATATTTGGTCCAAAACACCCTTTTGGAACCCACAATATTGGTATTGGCAAGTTGAGGGACTAAAATCCAGGTCTGATTATTTTACAGAACTTGAACTTCTTCATCCATGGTAGCAAGCCAAATAGGATTTTTAGTGGCAATTTTGAATCCTTTAGGCGTTGTAGAGGCATTGAGAGCGAAGAGAAGTCTAGAGGATCCACGATGCTGAGGTTGATTGGATGTGGGTGGTTTGAAAATACCAACTTTACCTCGTGTAAGCATGGGGTGAGAACCCAAAGGTAGTGTAGAACCAAGAGCAGGAGTGATTTGTGCCTCGATAGGTTTTGGGCAGGAAGCCTGGTGCGGCAAGGATGGATTGACAAAAGACTCAGTGGCCTGCATGGACTCATCGACTGGATCAGTACAAAAAGAACATGGGGTAAATCCAGATTGAATAATGTACGGAGAATGGTGTGAGGAGGAAGAAGGAGGGGCTGTTGTTTGGACAAAACTCGGTTCCAAAAAGTTGGAAAAATGGAGAGAGGAAGGGGGTTGAGCTAGAGATGATTTTATGAAAGAAAAGTTGTGTTCATCAATTTGAACATGGTGGCTGATGTAGATCCGATAGGTGACAGGATCAAGGTAGAAAAACCCGTTATAAGTGGGATTGTATCCCAAAAAATGTAGGGAATACTACGAGGTGAAAATTTATTAGACATATAATCACGTAAGCAAGGATAAACAAGACAACCAAAGGGATGAAAATTTTCATAATTTGGAAAGGAACCACATAAAAGTTCAAATGGTGATTTACCTTCAAGAAGTGATGTTGGCAAATGGTTGATGATGTAAGTTGTGGTGCTGAAGGCTTCAAATCAGAAGCAAAGAGAGAGATGGGAGTGAAAAAGAAGTGTCAAACCAGTCTTAGTCACAGGACGATGTTTGCGTTTTGCACGTCAATTTTGGGCAGGTGTATATGGGCAAGAAATTTGATGATGGATTCCAGATGGACGAAGATGAGTCTGGAAGCAAGTGCTAGTAAATTCGCTCCAGCCATCACTTTGAAATTTTTTAATATGGGTTGTATATTGATTTTCCACAAGTTTTTGAAATTGAGTAAAAATATCATAAAAATTGGATTTGAATTTCAGAGGATAAAGCCAAGTGAAACGGGAAAAATCATCAATAAAAATAGCATAATATGCAAATCCTAAATAAGATTTTATAGGACCCCATATGTCATAATGAATAAGACCTAATCACATGAGATGAACTATGTTCATGATGTGGATAAGGCATACAATGATTTTTCGCAAGTTGACAGTGATGGAGAGGGCAATAAAGGGGTAAGATAAAGATGTCCTTGTATATGTAAAGAAGAAATAACAGAATGATTTACATGTCCAAGGTGAGCATGCCATAAATCATAGGAAGCATGTAAAGATTTATTTTTAAGGACAGAATGAAGGACAGGGTTGCCATGCTCCAGCACATATAAGCCTCCATCTCTTTTACCGGTTGCCACCACCATTCCTGTGAGATGATTTTTTGAACAGTGAAAAGATTATTAGTAAAGGTAACGAATAAAGGAAAATCATATGTTAATTTACTGATGGTGAGAAGATTTTTTGTGAGATGAGGAACAACTAAAACATCTAACAACTGAATATTTGGGGTAGGAGAGAGAATACCAATATGTGAGATAGGTAAGGAGGCACCATTCAACACAATTACAGAATCCTTACTCGTGCACGGAGCGGACTGATCCAGGATGGATGCGTTATTTCACATATGAGTGGAAGCCCTAGTGTCCAAGAACTAGTTAGTAGTGTCCAAGAACTAGTTAGAGGGCGCAAATCCAGTGAGAGAGCACAATCCAGTGAAAGCCTCAACAAGATGGGCATGAAACTCACTAGACTCACTGCGGGCATAATGCAGATTGCATCGATCAACATAATGATAGTCAAGACATCATATTTGGCAACGAGGAGGGTGGTGCCCTTGTCCAGAATGAGTTCGGCCCTAGTTGACTTAATGGCGGCCAAAATCAATTGGTTCGGCCACGGGTTCGACCAGAGCCATGGCGAGTACAACGTGACTACAACGATGAAAGAGGGCTTACTCGTCAGAGAAAAAAAATTAATCAAGAGACAGGATCGACAAGGACTCTTGATACATTATAAATAATTGAATTAAATTAATTCGATCACCACACCTTAAATGGTGAGGATTACATGTATTAATAATAAAATTTACAAAAAGATTTTACAATTATTCGATCCGGTCTTCGTCCTTTATTTTCGGTAATGCAAACTGGTCTTCAGCTGGGAAATGGTCTTACGGTTATTACGGATCATCATTCATAGCTCCTACTTGTCGCCTATAAAATCATGTTCTAAGTAATAAATAATGATGCAAATTCTGGATGAGTGTTTGGACGTGTTACAAGGAACATTAAACCTGGATTGATCCAATTTGTGACATAAAATGGATTTCATTGAATCTTAAAAATTTAAACCCAGTCTAATATGTGAATATATTATGTAATAAGTAAAAAATTTATTTTTTATTTATTTATAAAATTAATATATTAATTATGAAGATTATAATTTAATAACATTGATATCAAGCATTGCTATCCTATGAAGCTCTAAATGTCTCCATTTTATTATTTGATTTATTAACTGAATCAAATAGTAGTATGTGATAAACCTAATTAAGATATCAAATAATCTGTTCCATCTACATTATTATCCACTCCATTTTGCACCCGATCCTATTTGCATAGAAAAAGATCACACATGTGCTTTTCAAATTTACTCTATCACATTCACAACATTCGTAGATGAAAAATAAATATTAATTCAGCTGATCCAATCTAATCCACAATAGTGTTTATGGGTGAAAATTTTGTAAACTGATTAGTAATGGATTACATATGGGTGATGTGGTCTTCAATTTGAGTTTGACCTATTTAATTGCAGCCCAAATGGTGAGTGATTGACCAAGAATTTTGAAAATTCATGAAGCTAATTGAAGACCTTAAACTTGAAAGTTGTCGTTGAGAAGAAGGCAATTAAGATGATACCTAATACCAAGACTTGAATTTCCACTTGTATTTTTTTTCAGTTTAGGTATGATGTTTGCTCTTAAATTTGGGTAAACTCTTTTCTAAGGATGAGTGTATCACTATGGAGAAATTAGTTTTAAGTTCACTTAAAAGTTGAATGGGACGAGACTCATCAAGAGTAGAAAAATCAAATATTTTAAATTTGCCTTCAAGGGGCCTCAAGACATACTGAGGGCACCTTGCCCTCTCTCACAAATATTCTCTTGCTCACATGTTGGGGTTAAGTCGCATATACCTTTGATAGAAAGTTGACATGCTCTCATGTTGTGGTTGAGTCACCTTGAGGTTCGAGTTTGGGATTTTTCTCAAGTACTATGGCCACCTTTAGGGTCTATAAGGAGAAAAGGAGAATTTAATCATTATCTCATTTTCACTATCTTTTTTTGGAATAATAATAGTCAAATTTTTATTTTCTTTTCTAGGGGTTCCAAACAGACCCTTAGAGGGTCTTGCTCTATAAATTTTTACATTCCTCAGTTTAAAACTTTCACAAATCCTTTTGTAGCAAAACTTATTCAATTTTATTAAACTACAAATTGCAAATCGTTCACTAGATCCTACAATGTATTTATACAAAAAAAACTCACCTTAAACCTTTTGTAATTCATTACTTGTTTTTCTTGGTTATAGAAATCAGTAAGTTCCACTACTTAGGTTGTTATTCAACTTCCATATTCATTTTTATTCAAATGGCTGACTAGCATGTACAGTGAAAATAAGAGATATTTTTCTTTGGGAATCTTTAGAGAGTTAAGCTTATTGGAGGAAAATTGTACCAAGGCGTGTGCTTAGTGCACATTGTAAGTGTTAGAAAAAAATATGTGCTAAATCCACATGGAATTTCTAAGTGAAATCAAGTAGGGTACTCGAGCGAGGACTATTCTAATGGTGGAGGATCTTTGTAAGAATCTCATGTGTACTTGTGGATATTGAGTTTTTTTTTTTATTTGCATACATATGCCATTGTCTAAGGAAATCCATAACATGTCTTACTAGCACATCTCATACATAGAGTGTTGTAATTTTTAAAAAACAAAGATAGTCAAATTGTAATACACATTTTATTCCCCTTCTTGAGTGCTATCTGTTGACTAGAGTTGACTCCCATCTATATTTAAATGATAAAAAACTTAATAATGCTAACAATTATAAATTTAGCCGTTCAGATGCCTTTCATTCAAGAGACAAAAAATAACGTCTTTTCAAAAGAACAAACATTTGCAACTTAAGACCTCAAGCATTATTAATGTGTCAGGTCATCTCGAAGAAGCACTAAAAAGAGAAGAAATGAAGAATGAAATATTAGAGTCCAAGTGTTATAGAAATTCACAATCAAATTTGAGTTATGTTAAAAGACATAGACAAGCTTGGGTGCCATTATTGTAAATATCTTAATTTTTTTTATCTCTTCTTCACTCTTTAGGGTGAAAGATATACTTGTAATTGATGTACTCTTGACATCTATAAATAAAGGCCAAGGCGGAGGGTTTTGATATCTTCCACAACCCTTATTCTCCCATTTCTTGTCTTCTCTATGTGTCCATCTCTCTCACTCTTTCTCTCATATCCGTCCTCACCTCTCTCTTCATTCACTCACATCACTACTCCGCTCCTCCTTCCCTCTTCTCACCTACACTCTAAGTTGAAGAACTTAATATTATGGAATCCTAAAATCAACCTAGTATCATAGCTTTGATTTTAGGATTCTAATTTCCTTCATTACTTCTCGGATTATGAGACATGAAGATAATGGTTTATGTTGAATATTTCATGGTCATTCGGTTTGAAGAAGACTGCCTATACTGATTAAGAAAAGATATGTTTTTTTCCTCTTTACTTCTCCATGAAAAAGGTTTTGCATACTGGTCTTTGGCACCTATTTCATGCATGAATAAATTCTGGTATCTGCTTTGATAAGGTTGGTGCCTCCTTTGATGTCTGGATAGATTGGTGCTCCTATTGTTTTAGATTACTCTACTATCTTGATTCACCTACACTAACAACCACCACTAGTGCTCAACATACAACTCTTTAGTGGCACAACAGGTTAGGACATCCATCCATTCAGTCACTCAAACATATTATTCCCACCTTGTAGTCTATTACAAGTGTCAATTGTGAAGACTGTCAAGTGAGTAAACACCAACTGAGTACTTATTCTCCTAGCAGTAGGTTAAACAACAATATGTGGATGACATTATTATTATGAGCAGTGATCTTAGTGGCATCAATAGGTTAAGCATGACCTAAACAAGGAGTTCCAAACCAAGGGCCTTGGGCTTTTGAAGTACTTCCTAGGGATTGGAGTTCTCCAGTCCAGACATGGTATAATTCTATCACAAAGGAAGTATGTACTTGTCAATTGTGAAGACTGTCAAGTGAGTAAACACCAACTGAGTACTTATTCTCCTCGCAGTAGGTTAAACAACAATATGTGGATGACATTATTATTATGAGCAGTGATCTTAGTGGCATCAATAGGTTAAGCATGACCTAAACAAGGAGTTCCAAACCAAGGGCCTTGGGCTTTAGAAGTACTTCCTAGGGATTGGAGTTCTCTAGTCCAGACATGGTATAATTCTATCACAAAGGAAGTATGTACTTGATCTGTTGAAGGAAACCGAGCTGCTTAGATGTAAGCCAGCGGATACACCCATGGAACTTAATGTTAAGCCATGTGGTGGAACTGGGAGTGATGTTGATGTTGGTCGGTTTCAGTATCTCACAGTCACGAGACCAGATATATCTTATCCAGTCAGTGTTATTAGTCAATATATGCAACAACCTCAACAATCACAGTAGAAAGCATTGGAAAGAATCATTTGGTCCTTAAAGAAGAGTCCAGGACAAGGATTGCTATACAAATATCATGGACACATCGAAATTGAGGGGTTTGCTGATGCAAATTGGGAAGGGTCTCCTGATGATCGAAAATCTACCTCTGGTTA
The DNA here is from genome assembly GCF_029961685.1 of Aristolochia californica. Taxonomy (NCBI): domain Eukaryota; kingdom Viridiplantae; phylum Streptophyta; class Magnoliopsida; order Piperales; family Aristolochiaceae; genus Aristolochia; species Aristolochia californica. The sequence goes on from NW_027181815.1 coordinate 10,106,520, forward strand.
TTGTATAATAGTTGGAGGCAATCTAGTCACTTGGAGGAGCAAGAAAAAAAATATGATACCTTAATTCCCCTCACATGATCCTTCTCTAACGAGGCTAGAAATGTTTCTTTTTTCTTCTCATGGACTGTCTTAGAGATTATCATGGAATTGGTATTGTAGGAAGGGGAGAGAACACTTTTTCATAGTGTTTATCTAAGTTAATGTTATTAAAACTAAACCGGCTATCAAACCAGTAGGATGGCTGGTTTTGATGTAATCGAGTTAGACAAGGTTTAACTGTAGTTTTGATCAAAGTGTGATGCTACCATTAGATTTATTATATTTTTTTCTATTCCATTAACTTTTAATACAACTCAATAGTTTTGTAAGTTAATATGAAGTTTTCTCTATAAGTGTTTGATCTCTATTTTGAATTCTCCCTCCAACAATTTTTTTTAGTTTCTTACACTAATTATCGAACCAGACGCAATTCAACCATTCCGATTTTGGTTGGACTGGACCAATCAACCAAGTCATCTAATTTTAAGGTAAATTTGGTTTCTACTTAAATAAGTTTTGAAAAAAGATCTAGTTTCACTTTAACTCTGTTGAACCAACCATTCCGGTCTAGTTTTGACAACATTAATCTAAATCCTCTAGAAGATTTCAATCATCACCATTAACCATTAGGGAAAGTAATTATATGTCCTCGGTGGATTGAGGAGAAAATTCTCCATCCAAAAAGTAATTACTTGAGATTAATCTTGGCAACATCAAAGATCCCACCAAAATTGATTTCCTTTCTTGTGAAGCCTTATATGGCCAACAAGTAGGGGTGACATTGAGTCGAGCCAAACTCGAACCTACATATGTTCGAGCGTGGCTTGATCTGAACACTTTGAACTCGAGCTCGAGCTCAGCCTCTAGACTAAAATTGGAATCGATCTCGAGCCTAAAAATTTTAACCGAGTTTGAGCTCGAGCTCGAGCCGGGTTCGAGTTCCAACTTACATTTACAACTACAAAAATAAAAAATTATAAAAATAAATAAAGAAAATATTATGATGAATTTAATATCATTGAATTGAAAGTTAACACAGAAGAATCCAAGACTTTGCAAAATAGCATATTAATGTATAACAACCGGCTTAATAACTTAAAAAAAAAAAGCAAACACCTCCATCTATAGTTTTCATTGGTAAACAACAACATTATATGTTGAGAGACCCAAAAAGGTTGAATGAACAATCGTCCTTGAGGTTTGAGGTAAATAAGAGCAATTATCAACCAATTGAAGAGCGAATTGAAGAGAACAATTAGAGTAAAGGGTATTTTCGTAAAAATCTATGCTAACGAGTCGGCTCATGAACTAATAAGTCAAGGTTGGAAAATCTCTAGGTTGGATTTTTATACTTAATGAACTTTATTTCAAGTTTGACCTCGAGCTGAGTTCAAGTAAAAACTGAATTGAGTTGAGTTTTTTTGAAGCTGAGTTCGAACAGTTTACGAGCCAATTTGGCTTGATGCTACCCCTACCAACAAGTTTGTGTAATGGCTGTCCATTTAGATACCTCATAAACTGGGCTAGTGGGTACAAGCCCACTTGGTGATTGATATTACAAAATTATGGACATGATTTATCATAACTGATGATGTATAAGATCTTCATTTGCCTACAGATACACAGTGAAAAGAGTAACTTTGGTTATTTTACTTTATGATCCACTGGTTGTCGCCAATCTTGTGTTTTCTCAGGTGTTTGATTGTGTCAGTGGAAGAAAGCAAGAATCGTTTCATGGGGTTCTCTTCAAGCGAGGAGACATCCAAAGCAGAACGCTGGAAGCAGTTAAAATTCTATACGGAATTTTAATGAAGCATGTTCCTCAAATAGAATGTAACCCAAATAATATCCTTAACTTTCACATTAACAATGCAAAAAAATACTCTTGTATATCTTTCATGAGCCCAAGAATTTCCATCTCTAAATTTGCAAGCTAAACTCCGGCGGCATTAGCAAGGTATCTATGCCTTCTGAGTGTACTCGAGAAAGATTGGATAGCCATGGCTGGTAAGAATTACTTTGCACCTTAACTACGGAATGCATCGCAAAATATTGCAGAGCCTTAGAGAGAGAGATAATGATTGTATTAATAAACTACGAGCAGATCTTACCCAGAATAATGACCTTGTCTGAGTGTTTATCTGAAATGCGAAAATTTTGTGGCTTAGACATCAAATATCCAAATCAAAGGATTAAGGTCTTTTTATTCGTTGGCATCTGTTCGAGTAAACAAACATCTGTTAAAAAGTTTGAGATGCCTACTACAGGGAAAAGAAAGCAACATCTCACAAGGAGTTCAAGTTGCTTTACAAAGCTATAGGTTATCTACGACGTGCAGATGCTTTTGGTCCTCCACTTTCAGCCACTAGCTTAAAAGATGAGTCAATCATACCTTCTCACAAGCCACAAGACCAACGCATGGCAGCATAAACTCCTGCAGATTTTCTCGTGCAGCCACATGTTGCAAATCCCTTCTCATGACATATGGCATCCGAGTTGTCCCTTGACACGCCCAACACTCAGCCATGGCACACTCTCTTGCTAGTAAACCAGCTGCCAAACGAACCACCGTGTCCTCTCTTCTCTCTATTTAAATAGCAGCTACCCTTTCCTACCCCAACAGAGAAGCAGATAGAAACAATTACATGGCTCCCGTCTCTAGAAACCTCTCCTGGTGCAAGAAGAAGAAAAGTTATGGAGATGATACTATCGATGGGGACTATGGTTTTCTGTACGCAGTATTGCAGGAAGGAGATGGAGATGGAGACGATGATGACGATAATGGCGGCTATGATTATGCACCAGCTGCATGACTAGAAGCTGCTCTTGTCCTTCACTTAGTCACGCAACGAGAGATAAGATCATAGCTTCCGGTTTAGAACTCAGATGAAAGGCCAGTTGATGCTCAGTGTTTCGTAGTTTTTAGTAACTTCTCGCTCAGTAGCTTGTGGAGATAACGAAAGCTGTTTTTTATTTTTCTTCTGTTTGTTAAAGAGGGTGTAAGGTCATCTACATGTATTAACTTCAATATAATGCAGGCAAAACATACGATCTCGCCTCGCCAATTAGGTTAATTTTTTTCTAAGAGAATGCCTGACGTTATTGCGTTCAATCTCCTTCCTTCATGTGTGGATAGAGTTTTGTTTAGTATTTCACGTAATCTAAGATCATTTAACATGATATAGGCACTGTTATTAAATCCGGTTGCTTAGAGACCTAAAAATGTAGCACATTTGGGCCATCTGGTTGTGGTTATTGGTTGAATTCACAATGACACCATTTTAAAATAAAAATATGTAAACATAAAGTAAAGTGAGGGTCAAACCTCTAAGGAAGGGACAGAGCTACAACCCTGCTCCATGCCAAGTTTTTGAGATGTGGGAGGAACATAGCCTAACCTCTCCCTATTCTATCTACTGATGGGGGAGGGATCCCTGTTCTCTCCTCTACTATGCACAAAGGTTCAACATTTCAGAGGGGTGAGGAGCCCTGGCTTCAAAGCCCCTGGGAACCTAGTGTGAGGAATCATTGTGTCAAGGTGTCAGTGGTGTCTTCCACCACACTGATCAACTTACAAAATTATCATGTGGATGAGTAAGTACATTTATCCTAATGACTATCAATAGTTGGTTTCTTGTTATCTCATGCTCTTGTTATAAAAATTACTCTATTTGAAAACCTGCTTGTAGTAAATACAATTATCTTTTCATTGATTGAATAATTTGATGCACAAGTAGCTGATGGATATGAACTCTTTGCACAACTTTATAAAAGAGAGAAAAAGTTCAAGCCAAAAATGACTAGTGAGAGGGAGTGAGGCTAGATTTTCTCTTCACGACTAGTGTGTTTAGGAAACCATTTGAATGTTGAATGACCCTTGTCTCTTTGTTCGTGATTTGTAGGATCTTAAACAAGTGGCCAAGCACAAAGATTTACTTATTGAAACTAGACTCAAATATCTTTAAATTGATACCTAATTTAACATAAAAAGATTCTTGTTTAATATAATTCAACCGGTTCCTTGGCTAAAGAAAAATATGACATAGAGATTAAACTGCTTTATCTAACTATTCAAGATGCTTTTCATTGTCCACTTTCTTCTACTAACCCCAAAAATCTCAGCTTTTCAGTAGCCACAAAACCATCGCTAGGCAGCTAATGTTGAATATTTCGTATACAAAGCAAGAATTAGGGAGCTGAAAAATTCGTTTATTCAAAAATCAAAATGGCTTGCAAATTGCCTTACAGAGAAACATAAATTCTTCTGTTTAACATTCCGGAATAAATGGTCTACCGAAGGAATAGTTCCTTCTAACAACATTAACAACTTTAATATCCTCTCTTAAACTGAATGCTTTTAACAATCAGTTTACGCCTGGATCCGAACAAACACCCAACAGATCGCGTATCTTCAAGAACACATCAAGCTTTAAAGGCTTAGTCATTATATATGCAACTTGTTCTTGCGTATGAACCATCTTTACAATTTCATCTTATGTTAGCTCACAAAGGAAATGAAAATGAACATCAATATGTTTGCAGCGACCATGCATCACAGGATTTTTAGAAAGCTTGATTGCTGAACTGTTATCACAGTCAACGGTTGTGGAATCATGTTGAGCATGACTGAGATTTTCCAATATCCTTCTTATCCATATTGCTTGACAGACACATGAGGTTGCAACAATGAACTCAGTTTCAGTAGCGGACAAAGTGACTACTGGTTGTTTCTTCAATGACCAAGACACTGCATCTAAGCCCAACATAAACACATAACCTGAAGTGCTTTTCCTCTCATCTAAATCCCCAGCATAATCACTATTTGTGTAGGCAATCAATTTCTCACTTCCTCCCTTCTTGTATAACACACTAAAATCAATAGTACCTTTCAAATACCTTAATATCCTCTATGCTGTTTGGAAATGACAAAGAATCTCTCCCAATAAATAACAAAGGAGGAAACATTGAATCTGATCACAATGACAATTCAACAAAAGATATAGAGGGTGATCATTCAGATGAGTCAAATGAAGTTCAGTAGGGCAATCCATGAATCTACTTATGAGACTTACCACAAACATAACATCTGGATGAGTGACAGTCAAATACATAGGACTTCCCACAATCTTCTTATAAAAAGTATTGTCTATCCTCACTTCCCACATAAGCTTGAATCCAGGAACAATTGGATTGCAAACTGGGTTGCACTTGTCCATGTTGAACCTCTCCAACACTTCTTGTACATATTTCTTTTGACTAATAAGGATGCCATTTGACCTTTGCATCACCTCAATGCCAAGAAAGTATTTCATTTTTCCAAGATCAGTCATATCAAATTCAATCATCATGTTTTTTTTTTAAACTCAGCAAACATACATTCATCATTCCCAGTAAATATAAGATCATCGACATGGAGACACAAAATTAAGATCTTACCTTCATTTCCAGTCTTGATGAATAAAGTATGTTCATGGTGGCATTTCTCAAATCTTTCTTTCATAAAATAGGACTTTATATGACTATACCAAGCTCTCGGAGCTTGTTTAAGTCCATACAATACTTTTTTCAATCTTAAAACCTTCTGCTCTTTGTCCTTCTATTCATAGCTAGGTGGTTGATCGACAAATACTTTTTCACTTAGTTCACCATGCAAGAAGGCTGACTTTATGTCTAATTGGTAGATTGTCCATTCCTTTAGAGTTGTAAGAGAAATCACTAGTCGAATTGTATCTAACCGAGCTACAGGCGCAAAAACCTCAGTATAATCTACTTTCTTTATGACCAACCAGGCTTTGTATTTATCCACTTCTCTATTCTCATTGACCTTTGTCTTATAAACCCATTTTACCCCAACCTTCTTTGCTTCAGCAGGTAAGTCTGTCAACTCCCGCGTATCATTTCTCTCAATGACTTCTATTTCTGAATCCATTTTTTTTCTCCACTTCATACTTTTCACAACTTCGCCAAATGAGACTAGATCACTACATACAAACAAAGCTTAGAATGCAGTATTTTCTTCCTCAGAAAGACCTCCACTTTCGTAATCTCTCATCCAAGTTGGTGGCCTTTTGACTCTTTCTTCATTGTCATTACTCCTATTTTCTTCATTTGACTCATCTAAATTATCACCCTCTATATCTTTTGTTGAATTTTCTCTGTGATCAGCTTCAATGTTTCCTCTATTGTTATTTAATGGGAGAGATCCTTGGCCACTTTCTCCCCAGTCCAGATCAGCTATAATAGCTTCTTCATGACTCTTGCTCCAATCCCAATGGTTTTCTTAATCAAACTTCACATCTCTGCTTACTATTATCTTCTGAGAATCTGGATCATACCATTTGTATGCCTTCGATTCCTCACTAACTCCGAGTAGAATACATCTCACACATTTGTCATCAAGCTTAGTCATCTTATTGTCAGGAATATGAACATGTGATATGCTGCTAAACACCCTGAAATGATCGACTGATGGTTTAATTCCACTCCAAGCTTCTTTCAGAGTCATGTTTTTAAGTACCAAAGTTGGACTTCTATTCAAAACATAGACAGTCCAATTGATTGCTTCATTCTAGAAAGTTTTTGGAATCTTTCTACCCGAAAGCATACTTCGAACCATATTCATAATGGTTTGGTTCTTTCTCTCTGCAACTCCGTTTTGTTGTGGAATATATCCTACAATCAGTTGTCTACGTATGCCATTTTTTTTACAAATATTTGTGAACTCGTGTGATGTAAATTCTCCTCCACGATTAGTGCGAAGACATCTTTTCTTGCCGTTTGATGTAGGGTTGATTGGTCCATAGACGTTTGCAAGCACCAATCTAAGATTCTGAGAAGCCCTCCACGTGCTTTCTTTTTTGTTGAAGAGTTTTTAAGCCATTGAAGCTTAAATGTGCCAGAGCCGAGAAGAAAAACATATTTCTTCTTTTTGCTATTTCTGGACAGATAAGATGAACATTCTGTTTGAGGTCTTAATAGTCTCCATGATCAATCCTCTCTCAGGATGATAAATTTTACATTTCCCATGTTGTATGAGAATTGCAACCCCTTTTCTTGTAGTTGTCCAATACTTAGTAAATTAGTCTTCAGTTCTAGAACATAAAACACCTCAGTGATGACCTGTACAAGTCCATTCACCAACATTCGTATGTTTCCTTTTCCTATCATGGCCATGCTTGAATTGTCTCCCAACTTTACAAAATTTCTAAAACATTCATCAACCATGGAGAAACACTCCTTCTTGCCACACATATGGTTGTTGCAACTTGAATCAAGGAACCATAGCTCCTCTTTGCTAGCTTCCTTGGAGTCCACATATGCCATTAACAACACTTCTTCATTAACTTCTGCATAGTGTATCTTTGTCTATGCCCCTTTGTTGGGCATTCATATTGAAAATGTCCAAGCTTATGGCAATTGTAACACTCAATGGTAGACTTGTCAAAGTTTTGCTTGCCTCGTCCTCTTCCTCTAAATCCTCCACGACCTCGTCCTCTTCATCCTGATTGTCCTTCATAAGTAACCTTCAATGCTTGTTCTTCCACAACATGACTATTCATGTGTTGTTCATGCACTAGAAGACTGCTTTGTAGCACATCAATGGATAAGGTTTCTAAATCATTCGACTCTTCAATAGAGCACACAACATAGTCAAAATTTGTAGTCATAGATCTTAGAATCTTTTCAATTACCACAATATCCTCCATTTTCTCACCATGAACCCTCATCTTGTTGGCTATAGTAAGGGTTCGAACAAAATATTCATTCACAGATTCTCCTACCTTCATGATGAGCACCTCAAATTCCTTTCGAAGTGTTTGTCGTTGTACACGCTACACCCGTGTCATCCCCTTGTACTTTTGCTTCAAGGAGTCCCAATTATTCTTCGATGTATCCTTGTTCAAAATAGCTTCCAAGACTGATCGATCAATGGCTTGAAAGAGATAATTCTTAGCCTTCAAATCCTTCAGTTTGGCATCTTCAATCACCTTCTGGTGTAGGGATCCCTTCCTCTATCAAGTCCCAATATTCCTTCGAGCATAGAAAATTTTCCATGAGCATACACCTGTGATCATAGTGTTCATCAAACTTTGAAATTGTTGGTCAAGTAAGGATACTTTCAGTTGCCATTCTTAGTAGGCCTCAATAGTTGACTCGACTCTAGTCTGGTCCAGTCTGGGTCGCTGGTCTGGTCTTATCTGGGTTTGATCTGCTCCAATTTACTAAGCCTCAAAAGTTGACTTGGCTCAACTCCTATCCGGTTCGGTCTAGTCCGGGTTTGGTCTGCACTCGATTCGCTTCTCCTGGTTCTATCTCTTTCTGTCTCTATCCATCTCAGCCCTGCTTAAGGTTTCTTTGCTTCTTGGTCTTTTCTGTGCCAGGGAATTAAGGGAATATGGGGACTGCCGCGGTAGGCATGGACCCACCCCGTGCAAGCTAGCTTTGAGGACATGGAAAGGCAGACAATGCTCATGAATAGGTGCACTCTCCTCTGGAAGGAACTCTCCGGCCACTTCTCCTCGTTGGAGGAGAATCTCGTGGGTGAGGGTTTAGGGACTTCCGACGAAGGATCAAATATCCTCAATGGGTGAGCGGGTGAACTCCATCTCTGTCGCCATCTCTAATTTTGGGAGGGGTCTCGCTCTCTCTGATTTCAAGATTTTCTTCTCGAACGAAATTTTCTTTTCTAGAGGGGTCTCGCTCGCTGTCTCTAATTTTGGGAGGGGTCTCGCTCTCTCTGATTTCAAGATTTTCTTCTCGAACGAAATTTTCTTTTCTAGAGGGGTCTCGGTCGCTGTCTCTAATTTTGGGAGGGGTCTTGCTCTCTCTGATTTCAAGATTTTCTTCTCAAACGAAACTTTCTTTTCTAGAGGGGTCTCGCTCGCTGTCTCTAATTTTGGGAGGGGTCTCTCTCTCTCTGATTTCAAGATTTTCTTCTCGAACGAAATTTTCTTTTCTAGAGGGATCTCGTTCTCTCCCTCTCTCAAATTTCTTTTCTTCCTTTTTTTTCTCTTGATGTCAAACCTCTCTCCTTCTACGGCTGTGGCGCAGGAAGACGAGTGGTGGCCGAACTGAATTTTTTTCCCAGAGTCACTAATCCAGCTTTGACACCAGATGTTGAATATTTCGTATACAAAGCATGAATTCGGGAGCTGAAAAATCCGTTTATTCAAAAATCAAAATGTCTTACAAATAGCCTTACAGAGAAACAAAAAATTCTTTTGTTTAACATTCCAAAAGAAATGATCTACCGAAGGAATAGTTCATTCTAACAACTTTAACAACTAAGACCTTGTGTTGACAATTTGGTGCACCTCCACTTCGTCTGCCATGCTCTTGACATATGAAATCTGAATTGTCCTTCTACACACTTGGGACTCCTCGATCCCACACTCCAGGGACTAAAAAGTTGCTGGCCCAAGTGAACAACAACATTCCTCTTCTCTTCTATATAAACAACTTCTCCTCAGTAAAACCCCACCAAACCATTAAAAAACAGTACTTTTTCTTTTACTTTAGAGAAGAGTGGCAAATATTTTCCTCTACCTACCAAGTAAATGGTTTCCATTACTATTATATGACCAGTTCGTGGTTCAGGAGGCAAAGCAACGGGCTGGGGATGGCGTCGTTGATGATGGTTAGGTTTTCTCTTTGCAGCTGTATTATTGGACATCATTGGAAAGTGATGGAGATGACGACGACGGTGGTGGCTACAATTATGCACCTGCAGAGATTAAGAGATGTAAATTGTTAGTTCTATGTTGGAAGACACTTTTAAGTCTCCTTGGGGGGGTCCATTTTCTCTTACTGAAAAAAGTGGTTCTCCATCTTCCTCTTCTCCAGAGAAAGAGAGAGAAAAGGAGTCCTTACCCTTGTTTTGATCATTGGTAGGAGGGGGCATCACACAACTTTTTCTAGCATGCGAAGGGACACTGCATCCCTCCCTAGAAAAACCCTTAAAATAGAAGGAAGACATCCTTCCGGAAGGACACATCACTTCTTTATTAGTTTAATTTAAAATTTATATACAAGAGCCCTCCATCCATTCCCTTCAGTCCTCAGCTTTAAAAAAGGGGGGAAGGCATAAAGGCAAAAGGGTGCCCCTTCCCCGATGTAGAGAGTTTGTTTGGAGGTAGATGATCTTTTGTTGATTTTTCTCTCTATTTTCTATAATATGATTTTTCCCATGGTCAAGGATGATATTCAACAAGTGGACACTTAGTTCCAAGAGAGTCAGATCAAATTACTTTACGAAGATATATTTCTACTGGATGAGATGCCTTTCATGGCCACTTTCTTCCACTAACGCAAAAAAGCTTCACCCTCGCACAACACATGGCAGCAGACTATCTTCTACACTTACGTGCACTTCTCTGGACACATGGCATCTGAGTTGTCACTTTTACACAGAGAAGGCACAGCCATGGCACACTCCGGAACGAGAAAACCCGCTGCCCCTACCGAGCAGCCGCGTTCCTCGTTTCTATTTAAACAGCATCTCCCCTGTAAAATCCTAACAGACCATTAAAGAACCATTTCCCATTAACTTCCTAGAGGGAGAGAGAAAGAGAGAGAGAAGTGTAAACATTACATTCTCCCTTTCAAGAAGATGGCCCCCGTTAGTGTGATGAGGTCGTGGTGCAAGAGTCATAGAGATGATGATAGTATCTTTGATGATGTCTGTAATTTTCTCTCCCCAGTGTTGCTGGAGGGTGATGGCGATGATGACGATGACAGTGGTTACGATTACGCCCCTGCAGCATGAATGGAAGGTGATGGAGATGAAGACGACGACGACAGTGGCTACGCATATATGTGTAATCCGCTATATTCACATGACCGAAGATAATAATTGTACCTTCTAGGGTTTTGAGCCGAGGGTTTTTGCTGTGTCTTGTCTTGGGAAAGAGATCAGGTTTTGGTTACATCAGTGGTGGGTTTGTGCTTTTTGGTTTAAAAGGTTTTGGCTTCTAATCAGGAAGCCCCCTTCGACTTGGGGCTTAAAGACCTCTTTACTGGGTTTAAGACTTGTTGTCAGTTTATTGGAGCACAATACGAACCAAAACTCTCGTTAAAACGATACCAACCATGACTAGATTTATTACTTGATATATGGATTGCTTCCGATGCTGCATCTATTTATATTTATGGCAAGAGTTATTCGTCATTTTTCTTTATAAATTTCCATAAGAAGAAATAATTAAGCACAAAAAACAGCACAAGATTTATACAAGTGACCTCAAGGTGAGACTTGTCTATCTTCCATCTCTGCAATATTTTATTATGATGATGAAGTAGTTTACAAGAGAAATCGCACACACTCATGTTTTTTTTCTCTAACCTCTCTCAGAAGCAAATGATGAAACTAGGGTAACCGTAATAAAAATGTGAAATCCCTGCATACCGATGACCGCAGTAGATGGAGTGTCCTTGTTTGGACATGAAAGAGGAAACATTGCCCTTCACTAGTAGAGAAGTGTTCAAAATGCTTCCTATTGGCGTTAGAAATTAGTATCTTTAAAGAAAATATCGTTGGCATCGAACAATCTATGGATCCGCTCGTCAATCGTCTGCTTTGTGATGTGCAAAGAAAGCAGTGAATGATTAAAATACGAAGTCCTCTTTGTCTTTATTTTTCATATTCTATAGAGAATGTTTTCTTTTCTGGCGCTATTGCTTTGTTGTAAAAGAACACGAAGAGATTTTCCCCAAATTGTGCTCTTCATTGAAATGTTTTCGATATTTTATTTGAAAATTTATCCGGCTAGTATATTTTTCTGAATATAAGAGCTTAAAAAATACTTTACATATTTTGGTCATAAATAATTCTTTCTTTTTTTGCTCGTATTATTGTCCTGCCTTTTTTTTTTCATGTCATGTTATTGAATGTTAGAAGGTTGCAGGTCAGCCCTTGGTTCCAAGATGAAGTAGGGCATGAAAGACAAGGGGAGGAGTTGAGGGTGGCCAGACATGAAAATGTTGAAAATTTTTGTAACAACTTGGGCATTGTCAACTTGCATTTGGAGGGAAATCTTAAAAGATGTAGTTTTTTTGTCTTTTTTTGTTCATGATCAATCGAGTTTAGAAAGTCTAGAAATGCTTTGATTCTATAAGTAACTCTACTAATGCTTTGATTCTAGGACTATGCATGAAGCCCTTTCATTCTAAAACTATGCATGGAGCCCTAACCTTTGTTGCCTGTTGATTTTCAAGATTCTACGAATTACGCCATAGAGAAAAGAAGAGAAGACATGTTGGAGAGAAAACAGGGGGATGAATGAAGTTATGGACTTGTGTCCAAACTCTCCCCCTGAATCTCTATTTATAAATGATAAAAAAATGTACAATATTATAATTAAGCGCTTCACACCTAGAAGAGTGAAGAAGAGACAAAAACTTCAACTAATTATATTAGTGTCATCTTTATGAGATGATTTCTTATCTACGATCATGCCACCCTCTCTTGCAAGGGTGGCGTACTCTTCTATTCAAAGTACAATAAGCCTCTTGTTATGGAAATAAAATAATCTAGCATATGAGAAATGATTACACCTGATTCTAAGGTGAATATACTAGCAATATTAGTAGTTCTACTAATTTAGATGTTAAAATAAGTGCAATTGAAACTTTGCTTCTACTAGCTATATGGGAAGTTTTTTTAAAAAAATTTACAATTAATGTGGAAATTGGAGTTTGTAATGATGTGCTAATGTAAGACCAAACATCTAAAAATTAGAAACCAAGTATTCTAGCCAAAATTTTAAAATAAATGCTCATTAATGTTTAGCTTTCAATGGAAAACTAAAACTTTACAAAAACACTTCTTCTTTGGCTCTAAATGGCACTAGCACTTGAGAAAACAGTTGAAAAAAGTTGGGAGCTTTGAAAATTGTGTGAGCAAGCATATCTTGAAGTTTGGGTGAGGTTTGATATATATAACACATTTCCTTACGTTTAAAAAAGTAGTTGTTATAAGTGGATAAGGTCTTTTGACATTTTATAAAAATAGGTAATATAAGCACCAAAATTATGAAAAATAATCAATAAACATTATTTTTTTGCTTAAAACTTTGGTAGGCCACTTACAAAACTTGAGGACCTATAGCCTTTTGAATCCACTGATGATATTTTGAAAAGCTGAATTTTTAGTATTTGGGCCGACTCCTTTTCCTAGGGTTGAATTCTTTTTGCTTTAACTGGTTTTTTCAATGGTTTAATCCTTCTCTGTGCTCTACTCCTCTGGTTTCTACTTCCTACATGGGTCAACTTCTTATTTTAAACCAAAACTTAAAATTAGTGGTATTTGATTCCTTTTTCTTACCTTTGCCTTAGGTGGGATCAACTCCTACTGTGTGCTCTTCCCTATAGGGATTGACTCCTCATTTTACTCCAAAATTTATTGTTAGCAAGATTTGTTCCTTTTTATTTTCTACATATCTAAAGAAGTCAACTTTATGGGTTCAACTCCTTTTGTATCTTCAACATAGGGGGTCAACTCCTTTCTTTTTTTGTTGGTCGGGATTTGATTTCTTTTTCTTTTTTTTATGTAGTCGACTCCTACATTATGTACTCAAATCCTTATGAGCTTCAGTACAAGGGTCGACTCCTTATATTATTTAAATCCGGATCTTACTGTAAGTGGGGTTCAATTCATTTTTTTTTGTCAATTCTTGTTGATGCTCAACTCCTTTATTGTAGATTCAAATCCTTTTCAAAAATGGTTTGGATGCTTTTGTTTTCTGCCAAATTGCACTCATAGACCAAGGTTAGTTATCTTGGTTTGTTATCATCAAATTTTGGAAACTTATAATAAGCTTGAGCCACATATTCACAAAGAGAACGTTGATCTCGTTTATGTTTGACCATCCTAGAAAGTATAGAAGAATTACAGTAGAGTGTTTGCTTGTTGCAAGCTCCATAAAGAAATTTTGGCAGAGTTGTGGTAGAGTTTTGCTCCAACAGTTTGAGTTTCTACCTTTTTAAAAAAAATTTCATCAAAGTTTAGGGAAGTTTTCAATTTATAAGGTGAGGAGTTTGTTCAACCACCCACCCTTCTCCTTTATCATCTCCCTCTCTCTTAGACTAGTTCCACATGCAAGGGGAGAGAGACATTTGGATGACTCACTCTCTTTCCATGAGGAGAAGAAATTTGTCTTCTTAATTGGGGCCATCTCACTCTCTTAGGTGGCTTAGTGTGATTCAATGTCATTTCTTTAATAAACTGGTCCACTTCCCATCTATAAGAAATGGACCATGGGATTTAATCATAGAGATTCATAAAGCATCCAATTTTATTTTGATGGCTGGGTGCAACCCATGTTCACCTTAATCTTAACCATTGGCTGAATTCTGATCTCAATAATTGACCTGGACCTTCAATAAAACTTAGGGTTTTTTAATGAATTTTTTTCCATCTCTACACCTATGTAGGGGCAATTTTGTCCTAATTTTCTACCCATCCAACATGGTAAATATGCCCTTGCCCAGTTTAATTACATGGGTTCATATTAGTACTTCTAAGCCTTCATAATTTTATTTATATTGTTCTATTAATGCATGTGGAGATGATATACATCCTTGTGCCCTCACATATGATGTCTACAAACTGGAGATGATAGTCCACAATCCTTCACTTAGAGAAAAGAAAATGTGACAAGGGCATCACACTTGCTTATATTCTATAAGAGAATGTTTTCCAGTGTCATTAGATGCCTTAATTAATTCAAGGAACGTGTTCATTTGCAGCTCATCAAGAGAGGTTAGTGGAAGCTGAGGTCATGAATGCATAAGAGTTAATCACATCACAGGAGTCATCAGTCCCTCCTGGCTCCTTGTGCATGACCAGACACATAAAAGATAAGCTAGTGGGAAACTATAATAGGATTAGCTCATCTTCTTAACTGATGATTGGAGCCATTGAAGTTCATCATTGAAGTTCAAACGTCATTTATACTGGATTGGCTCATCTTCTTCAACTGATTATTGGGTCCATTAGGGTCTCTCAGTTATAATATTTTCTATCTTAAAATGATGGAATTCCAAGAGAAAAGAAAAAAAATATAAAGGGGTAGAGAAAATTTTAATCATCAAAATTTTAAAATATTAATAACTTTCTTTTTTTTTTCTTTTTTCACGTGTATCCAAATAAAATAAACTATATTTCTCTTTTATTTTCCATGGACATCCAGATAAGATAAAAAAAACCATTTTTTTTCTAGGGGTTCCGAACTGGAACTCACGGAAATGAAAGGAAAAGAAAAGAAAAGGGGAGAGAAAGTTATTTTCTGTTGTTTGGCGGCCAATAATCATTGAAAGAAAAGAAAATAAGAGAGAGGAAATCACTTTCTCACTTAGTTAATAAATTTACTCTAACAAAATTATGGAATCTAAGGAAAAAAGAAAAGATGTAGAAATTAGAGAGAAAATTATGCAAGTCTTTTCTTTCTCTTTATCTTTCTCTTTCGATTCTCTTCTTTTTCTTTTCTCTCCACTTTCTGTGTTCCGAACTCAGCCTTAAAGTTCAAACACCAGTTGCTATGGCATAATGGGATATGCTTGCTAAAGGCTACTTCCCCAAGCCATGAAAGTGAAAGAGATGAAAATGAAAGTTCCATGTACGTGGCATACCTAGTCAGATTTTCTCTAGTTTCTCAACTCTTGGCCACTTACTGCCTGACCACCGAAAGTGGCTTAAGAGAGAATCTTGCTGTCTTGGAGAGAAAGCTTACACGTGGAACAATACGTGGCATGCCTAGTCACGAAATATCCTGGTACAACGTTTCAAGGCCATCGTGCAGTGCACACACCAGAGACACCCGAGCACACTCCAGACAAGAGCAGACATGTTGCCAGAACATGACACACGTTCCCCTTCCCTTTAAATTGACTGTAACTGTTTCCAGTTCCTTCCCAAACTGTCATTAAGACATCGAAATCTGAAAGTCTGATCGTGTCTCTTCTCTGCAACTGTTTGGAAGTTTCAAGAAGTTCCTACTACCGGAAGGATGAGGTCGCCGAGAAGGGAGGAGGGAGATGACTGCTTCTTCTTATCGTTTGAAGATAATGGGGATAAGGTCTGCGCTCATGGGTGCTCGACGGAAGGCGACAGCGATGACGACGACGATGGATACGATTATGCTCCAGCCGCATGAAAGGGAAGAGAGCCCTGATTCTTGTTAGGCAAGACCATGCATTATTGGGTCCTTTCTTCGTTTTGTGTTTTAGTCTTTCAGTCTTCCGGGAACTGTTACTCGTTAGGAACGTCAATGGTTTATACGCTTTTCTCGTTGATGGATGCTAGAATCTTTTTCTGGTTCAAATGACTTTTGTCGCGTCTACGTCCTGAGGAAGACGAGACGAGTCCTCTCTATTTCTTGGTATTCTGTAGTCCATGGATGACATTGGCCAGTTTCATGGGAAGATATATCCATTTCAACATTTTCTATATGCATTTCGACATCAAATGACGCAAATCAGTCTAAGTTCTCAACAGAGAAAAATATAACGAAAGCCTTTCTCCTTAATTCTCCTAATGGAGGACGTGTATACAAAACAGATGTGCCAATGGAACACAAAAAAGATTAAAGAACCAATATCAATATTTTTTAGAGAGAGAAAGATGCCTGGTTATCCACAATGCAACTACCAGTTATGTTACCCAAACGACAATATTCCTTTGGGTTTGTTTGGAACCTATAGAAAAGAAAATGAGAATTTGACCATTATTATTCTAGAACATAGTTAATAAAAATGAGATAATGATCAAATTCTTCTTTTTATTGACTATTTTTGGGAATAATAATGGTCAAATTCTTTTTTTTTTCTTTTCCATAGGTTTCAGTTTTAATTGTTCTTCAAATTGTGTGATTTCATCAAGCAAATGATAGTGCCCGTGAGACTTCGACCAATTTATGAAGGAGAAGAATGTTTCGTTCATTTTAGGTATCACCCTCAACTTAGCTATAGATATAGTGGATCAAATCAAAATGGGGAGTTAAATAGAAATGAATATATTATTTTCCTCTTGTTATTTTACAACTATGCAAAAAATTCATTATAAAAGTTTTTTTGTTACACACTTTTTAAACAAATTGCAACAACTCAAAATATAGTCATGAAAGAATCTATAACGATTTGTTAACATTCGGTAAGAGTTTCAATTGTTACTAAATAACTTATTTCTTGTAGAGAATTTGTTTTAGAAGAAAAAGTATTTAATAATGTATTCCATTTTGATAGGGTTAAAAAAGCTAAAATATTAATGCATAAATAGTACATGCTTGGGTGAACTCTTGGGGCATGCTTTGACTTATTGGTCGGTTTTTCAAGGCAAAAATTATGTAGAGTAAGTAATTTTTTGTGCCTTTGACCTTCAATGAACTCAAGTAGTTATTGGAGTGGGATTTGCTAGTTCCATGGAGCATCATGAGACCAGTCCTATCCAACCACTAGTGTAGTGTGGAATTGGACTTTTCTCCCCTATGTGAATGGTCCCATTTGCTCTAGCTTACTTATTATGAGACTAGCCTGGTGTTACTCCCTGATACTAGCAAATCTCATCTTGGAAGTATATGTAGAAATCTTGAGACACTTTTTGTCACTTTTTATGAGTTATTGTAGTAGTTAGTCAATTATGTTATGAGACGAAGATGGGAACCCACCATCCCACTCCCCCTCCTCCACACAACACACAGACACACACATACATACACCATTGTTTTTTTTTTTTTTTTTTAACTAGACCAATTTGAGTAAAAATAATTCGACTTCTTCTAATGGAAGTTGTCTTCAAATATTCCTAGCTGATCAATTCGTATCTACGAGTGGTACCATTGGCTAGAGAAAGAGGAAAGAGAAGGAAGTACTACATTTTCCTTATAAGTAGGGGTTTGCAAATAGCTTTAATTCGGCTCGGTTCTATTCGGTTTTAAAAAATTTGATCTCTATTCGAGTTCAAGATTGGATTAAGTAAACGAGCCGAACTCGGATGAGAGATGGTTCGGTTTGCGAGCTCACAAACCGGCTCATTTATTTAAACCAGCGAGCCAGGGGGATTGTTTGAGAGAGGAGTCCTTCGTCGAGACTCTCCGTGCGAGCATTCAGCAAAACATTGAGAAACTAGAGCAACCTCCATCGATTTTCCCTCAACAATAACAACAAAATAGGAGTGATCTTGTCGTGTCTCTCATTTATCTGCCATGTTCGTCTTTGCTCTTCGACGTCTTCGTTTCCATAGCTTCTTCCATGAAGGTCTACTTTCTTGCAGTTTAATCCATGGCACTGAAGGAGATGAGGCCCATGGTCAGCAATCGGAATCCAGACCTCATCCACGGAATTGACAAGTACGCCAGATAAAACTGTATCCCAAGAGAAATTCTGGTGAGAAAATCATATATCATAGAACTCCTTGTTGATCTCCCGTTCATCTTCTATTATCCTGATTTTGATTGGGATATTAACTTCTATAAAGATTGATGGAAGACCGTTCAATCTCAAGAGGGGAGTGTCCAATCAGGATGCGCAACATAGAAAGACAATAAGTGAGGTTAGTTTTGACTCTATATCATATTTGTTTTTGTTCGTGTAATCCTATTTTCTTATATTCACAAAGTTGTATTAAATCCAACTCTACAAATGATTAACAAGGAAATATTTAGTATTACAATTTTTAGGAAACATGTGTTATTTGGTGCGGAATTGTGATCAATAAGGAAGCAACACCCTAAAATATTATGGTCACATACATGAGACCATTGAGATGGATGCAAAAGTATGCAAGTAGAAAGAATAAGACTCATCAGATGGTTCGACATACCCAAGGAGAACAAAATAGTTCAATTATGTGGTAAGTCTTGTCCATGTCAGTTAACAGACCAATGTGAGCTGGAGGAAGGCCAAATATTGACATAGATGAAGGTGATAAAAAAAGGACTTTAAAAAGACTAACTTATGAATGTAATTAGTTTAGTCCCAAAGCAGAATGGGGGAGGATTCATGCTATTAACCTCAAAATAGTTGGGAAAATTTGATAGTGACTAGATAAAAAAGGTTTAGGGGCACTAATTTGAAAAGTGAGCAGTGATTTGTTTCTGAAAAATAAGAAAAAGTCAAGAGGAAGAAGAAAAGGACAAAGCTTAACTATTTTTTGATGAAATGTGGCTCTCTTTAAATTTCTGTTTTGTTATGGAGTGTCACAATGGAAGCTTCATTTACTCTATCTAGTAACCAAAACCTCTTTAATCATATTCCTTTAAATTAGGAATTAGGAAGGGGACAAAGAGAGAGAAGATTGTGCTTTCTTCTGTTTTAATTCCAAACTCTGTTTATGTTTCTTTTCAGCTGGAAAATGGTGTAGATGGCCAATTTGACAGCTTCGCAAGGCTGGATGCACGTATCTCTAGTGTGAGCATGCCAATTTGAATATTTCTTGTACAGTGTAGATTCTCAAAGGGAAACTACAAGTCAAACAATTGAGCTCATAAAGGTGCTTAAAATGAAATTTTAACAGTTTCAGTTCTTAGCAACTTCCAAATTTCAGAAATCACAAAAAACAACTGCTCTTTGAAATCGAAAAAATCCCATAAACAATTTGTTCATGTTTGGAGAATCCGAGTACTATAAACCATAAAGCAACTTTGTTTAATCCAAAAAATAAAGTAAAATTACTAGTCTTTAATAATGAGAGATCAAGTTAAGTCTTATGCAAGTCTCATATAATTTTCCATCATATAAACATCAACTTCGTAATCAATAGATCTTCATAGAACTTGTAGGCAAGTTATCTTGATCAAACTTGCAATATTTGAGTACAAGAAGATCAAGGTCATAATATCCTCTAAACACCAAGTATTAACTTTCACAACTTCTCATATGAAATCAATTTGTTTCTTGATGTAATATAGAGATTAAAGGCTCGGTACATGGCATAAATGTATGAAAAAAAAAAAAAACTAGAAATCACTCATCTTTCCATGGTTGAATCTCTTCCTTGAAGAGCAACTTGCATGAGACCTTCAAAAGTACTTAAGCATCACTTCAATGTGGGAATCCTAAACCCTAAGCTCTGATACCATGTAGAATTTAGGACTTCATCATATTGATCTTGAGCCACGGAGGGAGAGAAGAAGAGAGAAAGGAGAGTGAGTTTAGAGCTCAGCTGCCACAAGAAGGGAGAGGAGAGCTTGGACGAGTTTGAAAAGAGAGGAGAGAAATTAATGCTCTACCTCTTAGCCAAGGGCCTCTATTTATAGTTTTTTTATTGTATGTTACAATTACTACAATTCCCTTAGGGATACAATCCTTACAAGAGAAGAGACATAAATAGACATGTAATTACATATTCATGCCATCTTTATGAGAAGGCTTCTTATTTACCAACTTGCCACCTCTTGGACATGTACACTTTCTTCCATGGACGTGTGGACTTGAACCCATCTTCTAAAGTCTCTCTCCTTTATCTCTTCTTCTCTTCTTCCTCTCTTTCTTCTCCTTCTCCTCTCCCTCTTTGGCTCGCGGTCAAGAGTCCTAAATTCTACATGGTATCTGAGCTAATGATTTAGGATTCCCATGTTGAAGTGATGCTTAAGTACCTTTGAAGGTTTCATGCAAGGTGCTCTTGAAGGAAGAGATTCAACCATGGAAATATAAGTGATTTCTGGTTATTTTTTTCATACATTCATACTATATATCGAGCCCTAAATCTCTATATTACATCAAGAAACAAATTGTTTCATATGAGAAGTTTTAAAAGCTAATACTTGGTGTTTGAATGATATTATGACCTTGATCTTCTTGCACCCAAATATAACAACTTTGATCAAGGTCGGTTGCCTAATTTACTTTATTTTTTTGGATTAAATCAAGTTATTTTATGATTTATGGTACTCAGATTCTCCAAACATAAAGAAATTTTTTGTGGGACTTTTCCAAGTTCAAAAACCAATTGGTTTTGGTGATTTATGAATTTTGGAAATTTCTAATTCCTTCTCCAGCCCTTTAAGACTTATGAGAAATTTCATGTCCTAAAGGATTTTTGGAAATGAGTAAGGGAAATGTGTCCTTTTAAGTGATAAATATGACACTTATCATAAGGAAAGGTTAAGTCAAGCTTGGGTGAAGAACCAACCACCAGTTCTTGAGTTTTTGAAGAAAAAAAAAGATTTGAATTGATATTGAACGAGTAATTGATCTACTCCACTTAAGGTACATTTTTTGGTTTATTTAGAGCCTGATTTAGTGACTAATATAGTGGATAAGAATTTATCTTTCTTTGAAAGGGGCTGGTACTTGAAAGAAAGTTGTTCAAATTTGATTAAGCGGAATATTTTCAAATTTTATCTATGGATATTTTTTGCAAACATGAGCTTCCCAAGATTGAGATCTCAGTTTGAATACAAGCTCAAATTGTATTGAACCCTTACAAATCCCTCTTGGCTTAAAATTCAGATTGGGAGGAAAATTCCCTTACTAGGGTTACCTATCTTTTTGGACAACATATCATTGCTTTAAGTGGTTCTCAAGCTTTACAAAGTGACCTTACTTCAGTCCCAATCAATTCTTAAATATTGGATTATAGCAATTGTACCATCTTAATTGGACTTTTAGTTTGATTGGATCTCAAATGGAATTACAGCTCTTCTTGTTTGTGCTTTGTTAAGCATTTGTTAAATTAAGATGGCTAAAAGAAATAAAAGTAGTAAGAGTGACATACTCAAAATTACTACCATCCCCGTAAGAACATTATCTAATTATCTTAGTTGGTCTCAATCGGTTAGAAGGTTTCTTATTACTTGACACCTTCTCAGTCACTTAACTAAGCCTTTGCCCCCGCTTTATGAAGAAAGTCAATCCTATCTAAAGTGGGTTAATGATGACAGTTTTATAATTAGTTGACTTATTAATAGTATGGGAGAGCGTGTAGCCAACAATATTGTCCACTTAGAATCAACCAAAAATATTTGGGACACGTGTACGGAGTTATACTCTAGTACGACAACTTTATAAAAGTTATTTGATGTATTGAAAATTATGCTCAATACTAAGCAAGGAGACAATATTCATGAATATTTGGCTCAGTTCCGAGGTTTACTTCAAGAGTGGAAGATCACTCAATCATACTCCACTGATATTTCGGTTCAATAAAAGCAAAGGGAAGCTTTAGCGGCAACAATTTGTTTGACAAATATCAAACCATACCTTGAAGTTACTAAGACCCAACTTCTTAGCTCCTTCGTAC
Source organism: Aristolochia californica (assembly GCF_029961685.1). NCBI lineage: Eukaryota > Viridiplantae > Streptophyta > Magnoliopsida > Piperales > Aristolochiaceae > Aristolochia > Aristolochia californica. The sequence goes on from NW_027181815.1 coordinate 10,128,793, forward strand.
TTTCGTCCTTTGATGATATAAGTGCCACATTACTGCGAATTCCCGATCCGTCTCCTAACTCAAATAAGGATATTTTATCTGCTTTCAGGTAATAGAGGTTCATCATCTTCCAATCGAGCCGTGAGAGAAACTCTAAAGGAGGCAGAACAAGAGTGGTAGAACCAGTCCTAGTTCCGCTCGCACAAAACCTCAAATATGCACCTATTGTGGGTCAAAACCACCTTGTGGAAACTTGTTGGAAGCTTCATAGAAAACTGGAATGGGGCACGACTACTCTAGCCTCTATTGCCAATCATAAATGGGAAAAAAAGGTTGAATCACAAATCGGGAAGATGACTCTCACTCATGAAGACTATGAAGCGTTTTAGAAATTGAATTCATTCATGGGGTCTTCCCTTAAATCTTCACCTACAACTGCACCACTATTGCTCCAGGTGTGTTTTCCTCCACCTCTTCCTCTTCATCTTGGATAATAGACTTTGGGGCCTCTGAACATCTCTCGGGTAACAAACATATACTAAATTTTTTATCTCCATGTATTCTTGATAAGTTCCAAAGTACTTGGCAAGGGATCATCTCCTATTACACCCACTATCCCACTTCGAGATATCCTATTTGTTCCTTAATTCCCTTTAAAATTACTCTTGGTAAGTTAGCTCACAAAAACATCTAAATTTTTTTGTCACCTTCTCACCCTCTTCTCGAATATTTCAAGATCTAACAACGAAACAGGTGATTGGTGGAGGCCATGATAAAGGGGGTTTGTATTACTTGGACCTACCTCCGTTAGCTGCACTTTCATCCTTGCCATCCAAGGTGCAACTTTGGCATAACTAGCTTGTCCATCCATCTACATCTTCTCTTCGGCATTTATTTCCTTCTCTAAAGTCTTTGTCTATTTTAAATTGTGAGGTTCGTTAGTTAAGAAAACACCAGAGGAGTACATATTCTCCTCGCCCTACCAATAAAAGTGTTTCTCCTTTTTCTCTAGTACACTCTGATGTATGGAGACCTTTGAGTGTCTTGAATATTTCTCAAGTTAAATATTTTGTTACTTTTGTTGATGATTTTACCTGGGTTACTTGGTTATATCTATTTAAAGAAAGATTTTAAATCTTTACTTTCTTTAAGGCCTTACTTAATTACACCCTTGTGTCATCCTTATGAAAAAAAACCATTTATTTACCTTCTTTGCCACCTCTTGACGTGGGAGTTTTTCCTAGTGTTACACTTGTGCCACTTAAGTTGTGTCTTCCAACACTCCCCCTCAAGTTGGGGGAGATAAAACATCTTAGATGTTGAGCTTGTTGCAAATAGTGATCTATATCTTCAATGTGACCGGCTTTGTAACAATATTTGTCATCTATCCTTTAGATGAAACATATCTGAGGGATAAAATTTTGGCTTGAATTTTTTTTTGTATAAAATAGCAATCTACCTCAATGTGTTTTGTTCTTTCCTGAAAGACCGGATTTGAAGCAATATGAATGGCTACCTAGTTGTCACAAAATCATTTCATAGAGGCTTCCTTATAGAACCCCAATTCAGTAAGAAGAGATCTGGTCCATAGAAGCTCAATGACTACATGGGTTATAGCTCCTGCTTCTGGAATGGACCTCACAATTATATTTTGCTTCTTACTAGTTCATATAACCAAGTTACCTCCAACTAAGGTAAAATACCTAAAAGTGGACATCCTATCAACAGGTGATCTATCCCACTACCTCCACAAAACCTTGAATGTTGATTGACATATCATCATTCTTGTGTCCTCAAGTAGATCAAGAAGATACTTTCTTTGAGATAATATGATCTTGTGCTTTGATTGGATGACCTCAATACCCAAGAAATATTTTAGAAGTTCCAGATCCTTTATTTTGAATTCTTTGCATATCTTATCTTTGACTTCTTCTATATTATCTTCCTCACTACCAGTTAAGACAATATCATCCACATAAACCACCAACAATACTCTTCCCTTTAAGGTATTATTGACAAAGATCTAATGATCTGTTGAACATTAATTGAATCCAAAATGCAACATTACTTGGCTAAATTTGTCAAACCAAGTTCGAGGAGATTTTTTTAGGCCATATAAAGACTTCCCCATAAACCACAAAGTCAGGTGGTTGATGGATATATATTTCTTCTTTAATGTCACCATTTAAAAATGCATTCTTCACATCTAGTTGATATACTAGCCAAGAGGAATTAGCAGCAATTGATAAGATTTGTACCAAGTTTAATTTAGCATTGTGTATACTCCTTTGAAACTAGGCAGGCCTAGTGGTGAGCAAAAAAACCATTTGGATTGTAAAAACCCATTTACAACCCGAATGATTCTTGTCGGGAGGAAGTTGAACTAAGGCCCAAGTCTGATTCTCATATAATGCATTCATTTCTTCTTCTATAGCCGCCTTCCCTTCTGGATGACTCATAGCCTCTTGATACGACTGTGGAACAGAGATGGAAGAAAGAGATGCAAGAAATTAAGAGTAAGAAGAAGACAAACGATGGTGAGAAACAAAATTGGATATAGGATGAGAAGTGGAGGGCCTAGTGCAAGTCCTAGGTTCCTTTCAAAGAGATATGGGTCCAGTATCAAACTGTGGACCAAATACAACAGGGGATGATAGACTTACCTCAAAGGAATACGTAAACTCCACAAGTGTGGTATTGGCCGATTCTTCAGGGGGCTCAAGTAGATGCACATCAAGTGGCACAATAGGCTTCAGAGCTGATTGAACAGATGAAAGATCCGAAGGACCATCCTTTGAAGAATAAAAGGATGTGTCCTAAAAAATTGACATATCTGGAGACAATTAACTTCCAAAGAGACGGATTATAGCACACATATCCTTTTTGGGTATGAGAGTAACCCAAAAAATACACTTAAGAGCTTTGTGGTCCAGCTTACTCTTGTATAGGGATGTGACATGAACACAACACGTGCAACCAAAGACCTTCACAGGAAGTGAGAAGGGTTCTTCATCCAAAAATAACAATGAGTATGGGGAATTATGACTCAGCACTGAAGATGGTAGCCTATTAATAAGGAAACAAGATGTAAGAATTGCGTGAGGCCAGTAAAAATAGGGAACATTCATAAAGTAGAATAGATTACAGGCTACCTCAAGAAGATGTCGGTTTTTTCCTTCAACTACATCAAGTGATAATCATGCAAGTAATCAAGGAGATTTTTACTCCACGTGTTAATCCAAATCTTTCTCAATTAAGAAAGAATTATAAAGGCCAATGAAATCTCAAGGGATCTTTGACAACTTAGGATCTTCTAAAGGAAACTTTCCTTCTATGTCACTTGCGCCAACTATCAATACAAGATCACAATCTTTGATTTCCTTCTTTCCTTAAATAATTTAGGAAAGAAATTCTAGAGAATAATCTAATATAGGAAGCCTTGAAATAGATAAATCACAACACTATCTTTTTTCCAACTTTCCTATTGGCAAGCTTTAGAAGAAGGAAATTTTTCTTCTATAGTGTGCCAACTTTGTGACTAAATCACAGCTTGCTCTTACCTTTTCTCCTCAATTTTCTTAGGTAAGATAATCCAGAGGATAACACAACTAACACAAGGCCAAAAACTGTTCAAAGGACCAGCATCTTTTCAAAAAAAAAAAAAAAAAGTTCTCCTCTCCGTGACCAAAAAATAGCCTTCATCGAGCACTTTTTAGAGAGTAAACATACAAACATCAACATAAACCAGTCTTGAATGAATTCAATCATGTTTTGATCTTGATAATCCACATATCGAGCAAATCTTCATCCAATATATGTTTTTCAAGGAGAGAAAATTGAACTTCTATGCTTAAACCAAGTATTTAACATTCTATTTATCATCTTGCATGATTCAAAGCAAACCGAGCAAAAGAAATCTTGCATGAGATGTAATACTTATCTTCTATCCAGATGAGAAGAATCAACCAGTAATGATCTTGCCGAGATCAAGACGTCATAAAAAAACATCATAAGAAAGGTAGAGAAACAAAAATAAAACTTATCTTGGCTTGCAGAGGCTTTGCTTTGCCAACAAAACCACATGAAGCTTAATCAACTCACTTAATCACCTCCTTAATGTCGGGATCCTAAATCCATAGCTTTGATACCATGTTGGATTTAGGATGCCATGATAAGGACCTCAACCAAGATGGTGAGACAAGAGAGAAAGAGGAAAAGGGGAAGAAAATAGAGGAAGAACGAAGAGATGAGAAAGGAGAGGGAGAGGGACAACTAAACGAATGGAGAGAGAGAGAATTTGGGAGAAAAGTCTAAGGACAAAATTGAGAGAGAAGAGCGTAGACTTAATGCTCTACCTCATGAATTGAGCCTCTATTTATAGTAGAGAAAAAAAGTTTACAATAACTACAATGCCCTTAGGACTACAAGCACTAAAAAAAAGACATAAGTATACATACGTCATATTCTTTAATTACACTCTTGTGTCATCCTTATGAGAAGACCTTGAATTTACATCCTTTGCCACCGCGATGTGGGGAAAGTATTTACCTTAATACTACTTTGAGGTGTCTTCCAACAATTAGTAAGAGTAATTGAGGGTGTAGCAGAGGAAGATCCCTTCCCAAGAACTTTGGTTTGGGTTCTATCGGATATGGTAACAAATTTATTTGGTAAGCATGGAGACATGGAATGTAATAGACTCTTATCATCTATAATATGCTCGGAGGCTCCCGAGTCAATGATCCAAGATGAAGACAAGGAGGTAGTAGTAATAGAAGATGTAAGAGAAAATACCATCAAGGTCTTCATTATCTTTAATAATTCATAATCATCATCTGTGACAGTATTCTTGTCTTTTTGTAACTGATTTTTTCTTCATTTTTCTCATTACTATTAATCGAGGCCTGGTTTGTAGTAACCAAGTTTGATTTGCCATGAAGCTTCCAACAAGTGTTCACAAGATGATTCAGTCCACCATAGTGAGTACAGACCCAATTATGTTCTTGAAGGACTAGAGCCAGTTCTACCACCTCTTGCTCGGCCTCCTCTATAATTTCTACTACGTCCTTTGATGGAAGAATTTGTACCCCTAGTACCTGAGTACATGGCAAATGATACCTTGGCTTGAGATGTAATATTTATGTCATCGAAGGATGGAAGTGCGGAGGAGATGAGAAGTTGAGTTTTGGCCACCTCAAGATATGGCTTAATATTCGCCAAACAAATAGCAGCTACTAAGGCCTCCTGTTGCTTTTCTTGAACTGATATTTCAGTGGAGTAAGGTTGAGTAATTTTCCTTTCTTGAATATATCCTCTCAAGTATTCATGTAGATTTTCCCCTTGCTTTGTATTAGATATGTTTTGGAACACATCATATAATTTTTGTAAGTTCTATGTACAAGAGTACAAGTTAACACATGTGTCTCAAATCTGTTTTGCAGTCTCAAGGTAAATGACATTGTTGGCTACATGCTCCTCCATGCTATTAATTAACCAAATAATAACCAACGTGTCATTCCTGGGCCATTTAACATAAGAACTATCTTCTTCATCATTCGGTGGAGCCGGTTTGGTTAGATGTCCTAAGTGGTCTCAAGTAATGAGAAACCTTCTAACCGATTGTGACCAGCTCAAATAGTTAGACAACCCTCTCAAGGGTATGGTAATTATTTTGAGAATATCACTTTTACTTCCCATGTAATCTTCAGCCATTAATCAACAAGTAAACAATCACTTATAAGCAATATGTCAACCAACTACTAATCCAAAAAAAATCGAAGCAAACAATATAAACCAACTTGAGCCAATATGTCACTTGAGAGGAAAGCAATTCAAGCTCAATTATGATTCACCATCAATCAGAACACCACATGTTGTCAGTAGGATAGATTTCATTCCTTTCTCACATACGAACTTAAATAAGCCAAGGGAATCTTAGGCCGAGAGAGATTAGAAAGTAAATTACTATCTTGTTTTAATCATGCACTTAAACTGGTATAGAAAAATAATTACATCTTGGTGATGTCAATTAGAGAAGATTTTAAATCTTTCTCAATTATGAAATTATCTCAAATCAAATAAAATCTGTAAAAGGTCTTGAGTCAAACAAGAATCTAGCTCGGGTATCTTATAAAGATGGAAACTTGCCTTCTTTGCTACTTGCACCACATAGCAAATAAAGATCACAATTTTTGCTTTTCTTTCCTTTAATCAATTAGGAAAGGAATTCCATAGATTATTCTAATAGAGTAAGGCTTCAAATAAGTTAAATCCAGCACTTTCTTGCTTAAAAAAATCTTGGTAAGCCTTTGAAGAAAGAAACTTTCCTTCTATAAATATGTGCCTACTTTATGATTCAATTACAGCCTAATCTTACCCTTTTTCCCTCAAAAAGTTTTAGGGAAGTTTCTCAAGATAAGGCCAAAAATTCGTTGCAAGAACCGCAACTCTTTCAAAGAAAAATTTCCTTTACGGTAATCAAGAAAAACCTTTACCAAGCTTTTTTGTGAGCATGCCTTACAAACATCAACTTAAACAGTTTTAAACGAAATTCAATCATGCTTTGGTCATAATAATCCTCATAAACAGTAAAAAACTTAACTTATCTTCTTCCTCCAACATGTATTTTTCGAGGAGAGAAATCGAACTCTAATGCTTAAACCTGTACTCAAAAAATTGTCCATCAATCTTGCATGATCATAGATAAACCATGCACTAGAGTTTCATAAATCATATAAAACTCAATTTTGTATTCAATTTGAACAAGAATCTCATGTATCAATCAATCTTTCGAGACTCAAGAATGATAAAATATGTTATGAATGAGAGGGAAAAAAAGCCTAATCTATGTGCAAGACCGAGTTCTTGTTTCACTTAGCAAGAGATCCACTTGAAGATTGATAATCCACATGTATTTAACACCATACTATTTTCAGGATCCTAAATTCATTGCTTTGATACCATGTGACAAAGAACCTCAATCAAGAAGAAGAGGAGAAGAAAAGAGAGGAAGAAAGAAAAAGAGAGAAGAAGGAGAGAGACGACTAGAGAGAGATGGAGAGAGAGAGAATAGACTAGTGTAATCCCTATGAAAAAAACATTTATTTACCTCAATTATCACTTAAGTTGTGTCTTCCAACAAAGCAGAAAAGTTGAACCATCGCAAGAAAGCAGCAATGTTGAATTGATGCGTAGAGGCAGTGAAGTTGAACCAACTCACTAATACAATGAAGTTAGTCATTAAAATGTAAACATGATGAACTTGGCTCAAAGTATGGATTTGGCAAAGTTGAATCAAGTGTGGAGTTGAACTGAGTCACAAACAAACTAAGATGTGGTCTAGCAATTAAAAAAAAAAAGAGTTCAAGCATCATGAAATGAAAAAAGAAAAGAAAAAAGAAGACAAAATATACAATAAAAAGAGATAGAGAAAAAAAGTGAGAGAATAAGAAGAAGAAATAACATAAACTAAAAAGAAAGGAAAAAAGAGGAGAAGAATAAGCAAGAAAATAAATCAAGAAAAAAAAAGAGAGGAAGGGAAAACAACAGTCCCTCTGCTCTCTGGATTTATCAGGTGACTCCATATGATCAACAATCTCTGGATAACTAGTAAAAAGACAAAGAAAGGAAAAACTGGAAAAAAAACTAGAGAATTGAAGCCTTACCTGGAAGAGATTCTCGAAGGTAGAGAACTCAGTAGCACCAGATGACTCTTCAGTCAGTCACGAACTCCACAAAGCAGCATCTCGAATTAAACTTCTTACAATACAAATGGGGAGAAAACTACTAAGATGACGAAACAAGAGGCAAAGTTAGAATGATGTTCTAAGTCTGTAAGGAGGTGAGCTCCAAGAAAGAACCACAATGCTCTCTCATGGTGACAACAAACTCTCTGATGAATAATTCAGTTATGAGTAAACATATCATAAATAAGCAAAGAGTGTATTATGAGAGTCGAAGCCTACCTGAAAGCTGAACAACTGGAGAAAGCTTGAGTTATGCCATAAGGTCAATGGGAGCAAAATAATTTTCTTAGCCCTATATGTAGATGATATTCTACTTACTTCAAGTGATTTAGGATTACTTCATGAGGTCAACCAATTTCTTTCGTTGAAATTTGATATGAAGGATATGGGCGAAGTTGCTTATGTCATAGGCATAAAGATTGATAGAGACAGATCCCAAGGGACATTAGGATTGTCTCAAGAAGCCTATATCAACAAAATTCTAGAGAGATATAATATGAATAATTGCTCATCTGGCGTTGCACCTATTGTGAAAGGTGACAAATTAAGTTTGGAACAAGGTCCACAAAATCATTTAGAGAGGGAACAAATGAAAAATGTTCCAGATACTTCCGCAGTTGGGAGTTTAATGTATAGTCAGTTTTGCACAAAACCTGACATAGCATATACAGTGGGAATGTTGGGCAGATATAAAAGTAATCCCGGCTTGGGCCATTGGAAAGCTGCAAAGAAAGTCATGTGATACCTTCAGGAGACTAAAGAATACAAGCTGACGTACAGATGATTGGATCATCTGGAAGTGATTGGATATTCAGACTCTGATTTTGATGGCTGTCTTGATTCGAGAAAGTCGACATCGGGATACGTCTTCTTATTAGCTGGAGGAGTCATTTCTTGGAGAAGTGCAAAATAATCCTTGATTGCAACTTCTACCACAAAAACAGAGTTTGTAGCATGTTTTGAAGTGTCATCACAGGCTATATGGTTGAGGAGTTTTATTTCAGGGCTTAAAATTGTTGATACCATTTCTAAGCCATTAAGGATTTATTGTGACAATTCCGCAACAGTGTTTTTGGCCAAGAACAATAACAGTTGAAGTCATAGTAAACATATTGACATAAAGTTTTTAACTATTCAAAAACATGTCAAAGCAAACAAGGTGGTTGTGGAGCACATCAGTACTGGATTAATGATTGTTGGTCCGTTCACAAAAGGTCTACCTCCTGCTATTTATAAGGGACATGTTAAACATATAGGACTCGGTTCTATTAAGTAATTTCTATAATTGAGATTCGTTTATGTTTGTATGGCAATTTTTGTCAATGAAAAACTCCATTAAGTTCTTTTGTGTCTTCTATTATTTGGATATATACATAAAGTTTAGAAAATGACAATATAAGATGATTCCGAATGAGCATTATGAAAGTTCATCCATAAAAAAATGTGCCACATAAGGTTCTCATTCAAAGGAGACAGTTGCATTGTAATACGTGGAAGGTAATACTTTCTCTAAATGACATACAGTCACGATTCATGTAATTTAATTTTCTTTGTTTGAGTATAAGGATATTATATTTATGGAAAACATTCATGAAGATGTATCAATGATACATATTAAGTAGACGTATGGGTCAAGTAGGAGAATGTAAGATGGTTCACGATCCGTCACTTAAGTGACCCATCCGTCGGACGGTTTTCCACTGATGGTGGTCGCCGGTTACAACCTTACGGTTTCCCATTGATTTGGTGGTCTCGTTTGATGGAGAGGAGGCTATAAAAGGGGTTTGGTCTAGCAGAGGTAATGCCTGAAGGTTGCCATCGATGAACCTTTGTGATATACGAGACATTTTGTTCGTCAAAGACGATAGCTGAGAAGCTTTGTTCGTCGGAAGTTGACACCATGTTAAGAGGTACGATTTTGGTTTATGAATTTCATATAAGCTTTCGAAATTCATTTTAAAGTATTTCTACTTGAATTTTGATTTATTTACTTAATTGTTTCTCTACTTATGTAGACCTTAAAAGCATCTAGTGTTTCACTTCTATCATAAAGCAAATAGAGATACATATATCGTGTATGGTCATCAATAAAGGTAATGAAATACTTTTGACCATTGAAACATGGATCATAAGAACTTGAAATATCAGTGTGTATGATTTCTAAGACATTAGAAGTCTTCCTGGCACCTTTCTTGTACTTGTTGGTTTGATTTCCTTTAATGCAATCCACACATGTACTAAAATCAGTAAAATCAAGAGCCTCGAGGACTCCATCATTAACTAATCTTTAATTCTATTAATGGAGATATGACCTAATCTCCTATGCCACAACATGGAGGATTTCTCATTTATAACACTTCTCTTGATGCCAACATTAATACCATGTACAGTAGTAAGAATGCAATCAAATGTAGGGTTTTAAAGAAGTTTGAACAATCCTTCTTCCAAAATGCCATTTCCAACAAGAAAATGGTCTTTATACAAATGAAGGGAATTTCCAAGAAAATTAAAACTGAATCCAAAGGGTAAAAGTTTGAAAACTGAGATAAGGTTTCGAGAAAAAGATGGAACATAAAATGTCCTTTCAAGGTCTAAGACAAAGTCAGTATTTAGGACAAGTCTGAAAGTTCCAACCTCCTCTACATGTGAACCCATCTTATTTCTTGAATAGATGGGGCATTCACTTGGTGTCGGTTTTCGTTGGTTCAAGAAACCCTACATGATGTTGGCAACATGGATTGTAGTACCAGAATCAATCCACCAAGTATTATAAGAAGCATGAGTCATATTAGATTCAAAACACAGTAAGGAACACATTTAGGTTATCAGGGTGCTTGCTAATGCCTTATCGGAATTCTCAAACTGTTCCTGAATAGCTTGAAGATATTCCTTGGCATCGGCACATTTAGGAATAGATCCACGAAAACTCTTCCCAATATGAGACTTAATAAACATCAAACTTAATCAATTGGATCTCTCCCAAAGTTCAAATGATGTTTTCTCAATTTGGGTACTGGATTTCATGGGTTTCGGAGGTTCATCCACTCTAAGTGCCAAGTCAAAATCCATGCACTCTAATAACAGGAGAAGTTTCTCCTTCCACTCAATATAATTTTCTCAGGAACAATAGAGGAATCAAAGGTTGGGATAGATAAAGTTTGAAGAGTTGCAAAAAGTAGATAACAAGCTTACTAAACATGTAATGAAGCCAAAATTTGAATATTTACCTATAAAAATCATCCAAACAAATAAATCAACGAATCATTATAATCTTTCTTGTGGGCTTAGATTATAACACAAATGCGATTTATGTCTCTTTATGATGGGACCTAGAAATTTGCCAAGGAATATTCTAGGTAATCCAAACAAATAAATCAGCGTGCCATTATAATATTTCATGTGGGCTTAGATTATAACACATATGCGATTTATGTCTCTTTATGATGGGACCTAGAAATTTGTTTGTCAAGGAATATTCTAGGCATGTGGGCAACTAGAAATTTTTTTTAAATATTTCTTTCCCATCCTAATTAATCACGTAAATATAACATTTACCTTGTGGAATTAAATTATTATATCTCCATGATGAATCACAATTTTTTTTATGTCATTAACTTTATGTGACTAAACTTAATGGTACTAGATATTTGCATAATTAAGAATGTTGTGGCAATTACTCTATTATTCAAATGTATGCCAAAAATATGACATACAAATAATTGGCTAAAATGAATGTCAATCAATAATCCTTATATTTAGGTCAACATAAAAATATGCATAAAAAACTAGAGTATGCATAAAACCTAAATAATTATTTTGTACAATTATAAAAATTGCATAAAAACAGATTACTGCAATTTTAATCTATATTTTATGTGTATCAAACAATATGTGTATCAAACAATAACACATACAGCCAGACAGCCTAATGGTCTCAAGGGTTTTACCTGTTTCCTACGCTCGGGTTCGAATCCCCACAGGCGTAGGATTTTTATTCTGTCGACCGAGTCGACTTGGCCAATTCACGGACGGGACGGGTCAGCGAGTTGGAACCGGCAAGCAGAAACGATCCACCCGTCCACGCCACGACTCAACCTGTTCGAGTCTACCCAAACGACTCGTTAAAATCCAACTCGAGGCAACTCGTCCGACTCGCTTCAGTTAGACTGATCTTGTACAACCGGTACAAGTCGACTCAGCCGAGTCAACTCGTTATTTAAATGAACTTCCATACCTAAGTTTCTATTTTTTTTTATTTATGTGCGCTAGAGATTGTCTTCAACCTCCAGCCACGCATAGAGAACACGCTCAGCGTCTACCGTTGCTCTCTGTCAAACGTTGTCTCCCGTCGGACTTCGGCCATCGTTGTCGGATGGAGATGTCGGCCGACGCACAACACCGAGCAAGACGCCGGTTGGTTCCACAACATTGGCGCTCGCAGCGTACGCAAAGAGCTCATCTCCACATAAATGACTCCATATCAGAGAGGGGGGATCTGATACCACAAGTAGGAATACTTTAAAATGAATTTCGAAAGCATATATGAAATTCATAAACCAAAATCGTACCTCCTGACATGGCGTCAACTTTCGGCGAACAGAGCTTCTCGGCTATCATCTCTGGCAAACAGAACGTCTCGTCTATTATAGAGGTTCATCGATGGCAACGTTCAGGCATTACCTATGTTAGACCAGACCCCCTTTTATAGCCTCCTCTCCATCAAATGAGACCACCAAACCGACGGGAAACCGTAAGGTTATAACCAACGACCACCATCAGTGGAAAACCATCCGATGGATGGGTCACTTAAGTGACGAATCATGAACCGTCTAGGTGACGATTCGTGAACCGTCTTACAATGAATAGCCACAGACGAACCAGTGAAACTAGGACTGAGAAGAACTCGAACTTAACCACAAAATGATAGCAGTAAAGTTCTCCTACAATCTCAAACCACTAAGAACCACTAAATTTATTGAGATATCAAGTTGGAAATTAATTAGACCTGGTTTTCCGCGACAAACAGTATCTAAGTTTGATTGGGAAAATAAAAATGAGTTGTTTCTGACAAAAACTCTCCCTATCATCTTAGTTACTCAATTGAACCAGAGTCTGAACATAATATATAACTTGATAAGTGAAAAATGAGTATTTTCAGCTTCCATAATGTTTGGTAAGTCGGGTTGATCCCAATAAATCAAACAGGATATGCCTTGAATTTGATTCAAATTTCCATCGCCAAATACCCTCATTTGAGAAATTCTATGTTACTTAGAAGAATCAAAAGCCAATAGATTAGCTTGCATTGTGCTTTAAAATTGAACCAGATAATGGTATTCAGTGGTTCATCATACATTGGCTTCTAAATCTTAGTAGGAGATACGAATTGGAAAGGCCAGTGTATGACTCTTATAAGTTAGAACCGCCAAATCATGCAAGTCCATTCTCGTTTTGGTTCAAATTGATCGTAGGCACATACTTCTCTTGATCATGGCAATGGAATACGCACAGACCGGTTCTATGAAATCAACTGAAGACATTAGAACCAATCAAGAAGACAAGGAAATGCTAGGAGTTCAATCAACATCCAGGTTTTCTTAAATTAAGAATTGAGATGGTTGTATCTTAAGTCGGGACCTCTTTACCAAACCAGTGCAAGCTTGAAATTGAAGGTCAAAGGCGTGTAAAAAAGAAGAAGAAGAAGGGGCTTTTAGCCTTATCCATCCACCTCATGAACAAAGTCTTGAAGAGGGGGCATCTGTAAACATGGAAATTTGATCGCCAAAATTAGAACATCGATCTACGATCTAAATCATCGACATGGATCAATAACCAAATTGATTGATCTACGATCCAAATCATCGACATGGATCAACTACCAAATTGAAGGCTGAAGAAGAAAAAGAAGAAGGAGTTCAAGCCTTTTCCACCCACTTGATGAACAAAGTCTTGAAGGGGGGGCATCAGTAAGCATGGAAATTTGATCACCAAAGTTAGAACCTCAATATACAATTCAGATCATCGACATGGATCGATGACCAACTTGATTACTAATTGATTAGAGATCAAAGTCAAAGTTCTCGATGGTCAATGAATAGATATTTGGTCAAACAACTCACTAACTGTCAAAATCAAAACTTTTGTCAAAATCTGAATCAATTATCAAGATCATAGCCCAATCAACGATCAAGAGGAAGTTGATTGATTTGGGCCACTATTACTACCAAATTAAAGGAAAATGCCACTTGGATACCACCTAAGTACCACACAAGCAAAGCAAAAGACTTAGTTCTACCACATGTTGCTATCTCATGGAGTGAAGAGTTGGCTCTGCCACATGTCACAATCTCATGAAGTGAAGACTTGGCTTCTCCATGTGTTGAAATCTCTTAGAGTAAAAGCTTGGGTTTGTCATGTGTCTAAATTTCACCAATTGAAGACTCGGTAAAGAGAGATTGAAGGAGAAAAATGTTGAACCACCCCTCACCTCTATATAAATAGTGAGTTCTCTTTGCCATTTGATGGAGCTTAATAAGAGTCACTAAGTTTGGACAGTTGAAAAAGAATCTCTATGCTAGAGAAGAAATTCTAGAGGTTGAATCGCTCGAATATTGATACTTTATTAAACTTTCACTTTAGAATCACAACAAGAAGAACGTTCTTGTCGTTACTCTATTGTAACTCAATTTTTTCATACAGAAATGCGAGACCAAAATTTTTATGCAAGCACCAAGTGAAGATTACCAAATGTATCAAAATCAAGCCAACATTACTTCTTCTATGAAGGTGGTCCCAATTTGTCAAGTGGATACCAAATCAAAAGGTTACTAGAGACAGGACATGAAAATCATTTGAAATTTTCTCTCTCTATGTTATACTGCTCTAAAAGGTTGCATTGTTTTATGAGTCATCTCATTTGTATGTCTCTGTAACACGACTAAAAAGTGCAAATATGGCCTCTATATGAGTCATACTTGTCAACCTTGTTCTACAGTCTTACATGACTCATGATATGTCCTTATCTCACACGCTACATGCTTTATTTACCTTGAAATTTAACAACTGTATATTTTGAAATTTTACATATCCTTGAAATTTTAACAGGTGTACATTTGAAATTTTACATGTCCTTGACATCTTAACAAATGTATATTTACAAATTTTACATGTCTTTGAAATTTTAACTAGTGTATATTTGAAATTTTGTGTCCTTAAAAATTGTAATAGGTGTATATTTGTTGAGCAAAATAACAACAGTATTTTCTAGGTTGTACTTTTAATATAGTGAAAATTTATATAGTAATTGATAATTAGTTTAGACATAACCACAACTCACTTAAAATCATTCACATTTGTGTGTTTTACTCCTAATTCGTGTCGATCATGGGGTTGAGAATAGGGTTTTTGCATATCAATTTGTTGATCTTTTTTAGTTGCATGGGGTATATTCATTAGTCTCCAAGAGTAACACAGGACTATTACAATCCAATTATCAAAAGATAGTGACATTATGTATATCACTAGTTGCTTCCCTCCAACCATCTCCCTATCCAAGTAAGAAGTGCGGATCTAAGGCATCAATTGCAAAGATACTCAAAATGCATCCCGTGAGAAATTTTTATGACAATAAAATAAGGTGGTTGAGCAGCCTCTAAAATATATGCAATCTTATTTTGTGTCGCTTATGTTGTTCATTTATTAAAACAAACATATTTTATTTTGTATTTTATAGGTTGGAATATGTTTCTTAATATTTTTTATTAATAATTCTTTCTGTTGGATTTTTGGAACTGAGAAAAATTTCACTAACTTGATATAATTTGAATATATAAACCTCTATTTATAATAGAAGAAATAAGTAAAATCCAATTTCAATTAAATTACCCTTGTCTCAGTTACACCCAAAATTAAATACTAAAAGATAAGTTTAAGAATAATTGAACAACTGGACATCAATATAAGACTAACATAACTAAACATCTCTAACCGAGATTTCTATGAGACATCTCTTGTGACTCTTGTAAGCCTCCACCATATTGATTCTGGCTCTGTGCATATATGTTCTTCAACACTTTCATTTTGTGCTTTACTTGCTTACAAACAAAAGGATCAATTGGATTTGGTTTGTCAATCAACCCAAATCAGAATTGAAGGTATGAATGCCATTTTTACTGTTTTTAGCTTTCTGTAGTTGAAGCTCGGCATAGTCGAAACATGTATGGGCACTGAATTCCCTCGTTACAGGGAAATTCGGTGACCATGAAAGTAAGCCTTGGCATGATTGAGAAGATGCACAAAGAGGCCGACAAGAATGATTCTTCCGAGGACTGCAAAGAGCTTCGACAGTGAAACAAGCCGTACCCCTTACTCTCTGATTAAATTCTTGATTCAGTGATTGTAATTTTTTTTTTTTTCGTACTTCCAGAACGATGAGGAACTAAATTACCTGCCCAGAAGACCAAAAATGATCTCTCAATAAATTGCCAGACGTCCAAACAGTCCGAATTATAAATAGAAACTTCAACATTTATCCAGTTGAAAGGTCGATGAACAATTCAACAATTTCCTTTCTTCGTCTTTACATCCAAATTCACAAATCCAATCGCGAATTTCTGGTTTCAGACATTTAAGATTTAAGGAAATTTACCGAGTATGAATCCCTTACTTTTGTCCGTATCTTTCGACTCTCTCGTCGATCCAGTCTCTCATGTCCTTGAGGATTCTCTCGCTGTTCTCGTCCAGCTCCCCCTGTATCAAAGAATGGTACATCCCTTCGTACAGCTTCAGCGTCTTGTCCTCGCTCGACGCCTTTTCATACAACATCTTGGACGACTCGGGGGACGACACTCCGTCGTCCGTCCCGTGAGCCGTCAGAAATGGCGCCGTCACTCGCTCGAAGTTCGCTTGTATGTAGTCGCACACTCTTAGCAGTTCCCTCATCGTCCCCACGCGAGGACTCCCGGTATATCGTCTTGGATTCCCCGCGATGATCTTCAGCTTTTCCGGATCCTTGATCGACTTACCCACCATCTTTTTGTCAGGCATGGCGGCCCAGGTGTCGGCGAGCCCAAATAGCAGTCCATATGCGAAGAGATGAGGCCGGGAAGGTTTCATGTCTTCAGGCATGACGAAGAGGGCAGCCGAGAAGATGAGGCCTGTCCAAGTCCCCGGCTCCGACTGGAAGTACATCAACATGGTGGCGGCGCCTCCAGCTGACTCGCCCAGGAGGAACGCCGGGAGATGGGCGTAGGGCACACGCTTACGCACGCTGAGGAAGAAAGACAGCGAGGTGGCCGCGATCTTCTCCATGTCGCCCAGGTAGCATCGAAGGCCTTCGGACCGCCCGTGGCCGAGCATATCGGCGCAGTACACGGCATAGCCCCACTGCGCGTAGGCGATGCAGATCTTTTGGAAGAGCCAGCCGGTGTCGGAGCCGTAGCCGTGGGTCATATATACTGTACCCTTGATTGGGTGATCCAACGGCAGGAATTCCTGCGTGAAGATCTTCCCGTTGGGAGTGTCGAAGTAGGATTTGGTGTTTTTAACGCACTGTGAGGTATAGTACTCCTCTTCCGGCATGTCTCCCCAGAAGTTTGGTGGCCGCAGAGGCGGCGCTTCCGACGACATCGTGGCTGAGTTGAGACAGCGGACGGATCGGAGTGGAAAGACCTCCACGGGGTTTTAAAGTAGACAGCGTTAGGACAGGCAAGAGGAGGGAACTGGGAAGGAAAAAAAGTGGTTTATACCAACCCTGCGCTGGTTTTGGCCGGTAGGAGTTGGTGTACCGACTTCGAGGTGGTGGAGAGGTCACGATGCACGTCGATGAAGTTTGATTCTTTGATAGAGGATACGGAAACCATTTTCTTTTTGCTTTTCTTAAAAGATAAAGTTTGGTAGATCGAAATGCATTTGTCCTTGATCACCGAGAACTGAAGTAGTACAGGTTCTTCACCATGTTCCATTTGTCCTTGATCACCGAAAACTGAAGTAGTACAGGATCTTCACCATGTTCCAGTGAACTTTTCTAACTAATAAACTCAATATATTTGTTCTCATTAATCTATGTAAAACTATTATTAAATATTTATATCAAAATATCGACTTTAGAAAATACAACTGGTATATTTCCTGCATTGAGCCTTATTGGGAAAATGCAACATTCATAACTGTTGAAGAGACTCAAAAACCAATGTTAATCACTATCAACCTATACTGGCAAAGATGCACAAAACTAAACAATTGAGATGACCTAAATTACGTAAGACTAGTGCACCCACCATGAACCAACCAGAACATCGTTCCAAAATCCAGTGAACATACAGAATCTAAAGAAATTTTCAGCTAGCACATCCATCTAGTAATACAAACCAGTTATGATGTCTTTGCTGGCCATGTCGCTTGAGCGGACATAATGATCCCAACAATAACTCCGAACAGCCCAAGTGCACTTCCAAAGATTTCAATCACCAAAATCTTTACAAAGAGTGAGGAATTCTGGGCATCAGATAATGCACAGCTGCTTCCAATAATTCCCACACAGATCCTGATGAGAGGTAACACATACAGAATAATCCCACACAAAGTAAACGTTAGTGATACAAAATCAAGAGTAGTAGTATAAATCACCATGCTCCATCTTCAATTTCATTCTTGATTTAATTAAATTTGAAGTGATAAACATACCCGCAGACCAGGTTTGCAAACCCCACAATGATGCCAGAACAAAAGATTGCATACCCAGCTCTCAGAGATTCAGGGGCATACATTTTCGATGAAGGAACACTCTCTAACTTGGTTTGTAAAATAATTGCCACAATGACTCCATAAATAGCAACGGCCTCACAAAAAATAACACTGAAAGAGAAGACACACAAAAGATATGTCCACACCACTTGCATGGGAAAAGCCAATACTACATTCAAAGTATAAGAAACAAAACATAGCAAAAAAACACCTAAATAAAAATTAAAAAAATGTCACTTCTGGAAACGTGCATTTACTTTTTAGTACTATATAAATACTATATGATGCAGATGAACCAACAAACCCATATGCCAGCATGCTAGCAGTACACCCAGTAAAAATAATTATGCAATGTGGATAAGATTCATCAACAGTTGGAAAGTAACAGGGTCCATTTGATAACTGTGTATCTGCAGTCTCAATAATGTTGGGTCAAAATTTCAAAACCCCATGCTTTTTTCTGCCTACCAATCATATGAAAGTGGAATAGCCCAAGGTTTGCAGAACTCGTTATTAGTCACACAAAAGTTCAATACAGAAAAGTAACAGACCCATAAGTCATCATACTATCACTACACACAGTTAAAATAGTTATGCAATGTGGATGAGATTCATCAACAGTTGAAAGTAACTAGGATCCATTTCAAAACTTTTTATCTGCAGTCTTACCTAATAATATTTGTGTAAAAATTGCAAATTCCCATGCTTTTTTGTGCCTACTAGTCATACGAACACGGAATAGCCCAAACTTTGCAGAACTCTTAATCAATCTTATAAAAAATCAATACAGAAAGAATGGCATGGTTCAAATTGGCCAGTTTAAAAGGGATGAACAAAACTAGACCAAATTCAGTATGTAAATATGTCTTAAAAAAGAGAAGGCTAATGAAAAAAGAAAGCTAACCTAACTTAATAATAGGATTTTTATACTATTTTAAAAAAGACAGTTGTAAAATTTCAAAGGAAAGTATGATGAACATAACTGTTGAATCAGAAAAAGTACTTAAACCAGAATACATGTTCATCTAACTGAATCCAAAGTAAGAAGAACCAGTGCCTTTGATTCATTCAATTTGCACATAATTTGGAATTTCAGATAACGTGGAGTCTTAATGTATTAGTCATGTGGATCCACCAAATCAAGTTTTTCAATACATGAAACTCTGATCAACAAATTGAAAAGAAAAGATAGTTACAGTTATGATCTCCTATAAATGTTCTCTTGGCTTAGAGGGACTGCGAATTAGAAAGTTGAAAGCAATGAATTCAGACTTTCTTGACCAAGTGGTGACGGAGATTCTCCACTGAGAAAACAACACTATTGATATCAGTAATTGGTGTAAAGTATAATTAAAACACTGAGGACTGGATTCCAAGGGGCGTTCCCACCAATAGGTCATCAAGCCTTTGGAGAGCAATTTGCAACAGAAAGAGTTGCTAACCAACAATTAACGGTTCCATGTCCAAAGAAGGCGTGAATATAAAATCCTGGGCAGAGCTTTGGCAAAGCGACAGTAAGATCCAAGCTACTCCTCTAGCCAGAGATAAAAATATCTCAGTCTTTTGATTTAGAATCTCTAGAAACTGGAACCTCAACTTTAGAAGGTCCCTTAATGAAACAGAAACAGCAGAATTCACAAGCCTCTTATCCCTCTTAACTAAGACTTTCACTCTGGATCAGGGTGAAGACTGCCCAATCTGGGGTCCGTGTACCTCAGAATCCTTCTCAATGGCCAGTTTTTACAGCCTTTTAAAACCTCAGTTGCAAGATCCTCCTTAAAATATCAGTACTGTATGGAAGATCAATGCTCCTGCAAAAATCTTCCTCAGGAATGCAGCTAGGAGAAGGATCTTAACGTGCGATGAATTAGAAAAAAGGATTGTCCAGTGGTTAATAATTTATGTAATATTATGTGGCTTCACAGCAGAAACAGCTTCCACATCTTATTCCATTCAGTTCAGAAGTATGGGGCTGATATTTTCAAAGTTTGGCATTGCAGCGTGTAGTCCAAATCAATTCTCAAGCTTTATCCTTCAATTCTGACACAGTCCTTTCCCTAAAGCAGGAAATCAATATAATACCCCCAATTCCAAGCTCCATCTTTTGCAGAAATTGGAAGTCAGTCCTGTGTTTTGTAGAAAATGGACCTAAAGACCTAAAGAAGCTCCACCTTCGCAGCCTCCCCCTCCTGATTATCTCAAATTAAATTTTGAAGATAGTAGTTGCGGAACCCTGGTCCCCATGATGTAGCAGGCATGACCAGAGACCAAACAGGATCTCTTCTCCTCATTCTTTCTGGACCAGCAGGCCTCAGTGCCTCTTAGAAGCAGAATTACTGGCCCTCCTGGAGGATATTTGCCACTTCACCCAAAGTTTCTCTCTGGCACAGATAATAGAAGGAATTCGGTAACAGTGATCTCTTGGTTTACAAATGGAAAGCCCCCACCATGGAAGTTGAGAAACATTTGATAAAATCTCCTCTGTATGTTCTGGTAGAGAGATTACTTGGCAGCACACACTGACACACTGTGTACTGCTAACGCGTTCGCTGACCAACTAACGAAAGAGGGTGTTTCCCACTCTATTAGTAATTGGAACTTCTCTTCAGCTTTAAGCTTTGGGCTTCAGCCCTCTATTTCTTTTCTATTTTTTATGCTTTCAGTGCTCAGCTATTCTGTATCCTATTATTTTTTAGCAATAAAGCTATTCACCGTTTTGTCAAAAAATTAAAAAAAAAAAAATCCTCTGGCAGCACCAACTTGGATCATCTCAAAGGACGAGGTATGAAGTGTGTTAGACCCCCTAGATCAGTGACATTCATTTTTTGTCAGATCCAACTTTTAGGAAATTTACAGGAACTAACAAAAAAAAAATAATTTAAAATGGTAAATGCTTTATGAAAAGACAACAGCAATTTCACAAAGAAGGGCTAGGAGAGCCCTCAATCCCCTAGCAGAGGGAGGGGTCAGCCCACAATGAAATGTTGACAGGAGACACCTCCTCAGCTAATGAATTAGCGAAGCAATTAGCATCCCTTGAGGTATGATTCCAAGACATCTCTAAAGAGTTACCCCCTTAACAAGGTAGGTCCGATTAACTCTTTGAAGTAATATTCAATTGATAGCAGTTACACCTCAACTAAAAGCATGTTGTAGCTGTAGCGTCTCCCAGAAATTGTTGCAGTGTGATCTCATGCTTTCTTTTTCTCTAGCTTGAATAACAGTGAATTCCAACTGATAGCAATTGGCTCACTTATTAACCAATTTACTGTTTGTCAACCAACATTTTACAAGAAACATAGAGCACAGTAATGCTCATTATGAACTCTTGGGCATAGTTCAACAATTTCATCATTAGTCATCAGTTATAAGAACTGGGATGATGGATATTTCAATTCAAAATTTACTGACATGGTAATCACACTTCTCTTGTGAACCCTCAATCGCATTTACCAACAAGCATGGCTTGCTCATATGGGCCACATCTATATTTTTTTTCTTGCTCATCAGCAGGTGCACTTTTGCATATCACATGAAACTACAAACTTGAGGAGTTCTTGGAGAGAACAAATATTCTTTATTAAAATTATTAATCATATCTCAACAACTATGACACACACTTCAACACTACAACAGGCAGAATTAACCACATAATCTTGTATGCCAGAACTTTGCAAGTAGCTGCAATTGTTTTTTTGAAAGATTAGCAATTAGCATCAATTGAATGGATACACCATAGCAATACAGTCGCAATTTTAAGTATGTCTATGACCAAACTGATTATTATATAAACTAATCATGACACAAAGATTTGATATTGATAAGACATGAATAGTACCGGCAGCAAAAGAAATCAAAAAGAAGACAAACCAGGCACTTGACAAACAAAATTACTTACCTAATAAGATTCTTGGAAGTAATACGGGGAGCTTTGATCGCTGCTCCAATCAAACTGCTCCCGGTAATATATATTCCCCTAAACAAGCAAAGCAGTAGGAAACAAATCACCATTGTTCAGAGAAGAAGTTAAAATTTAAGAAAGTCCAGACCCAAGAACTACTAATAAAATGTGGGAATTTCAGAAAATAGATATACGTACCAAGCAGCGCCTAAAACAGAAACGCCAATGGAAACTGCAATTCCTATTGCCGACCACGTATATGGAGAGATGTGGACTGCCATCACTGTGATTTGTTGGAGAGAAAGGTTGTCTGTGCTCCGACAATTCGATCTTCAATTTCACGAAGAAAGCTATCTAAGAATTATATGAGGCATCTATGGAATCAGAGGAACTCTGCTGTTATAGATCTGTAGCAGTAACTGTGACGTTAGGTTCAAAGAGAGATTACAGAGAATGCAGTGTCTTCAAGGATCCAACCCACCTAGCTTCCTGTAGATTGGGGAAAGCTGATTAAGCAAATGATGTATATGAGTCTAACCCAAGTGTCAATGCAAGCAAATGTAATTTTAGACCTTTATTGGACTGATCTCATAAGATCTAGAAGTGCAGAAGTTGATGGACGCCCTGATTGTGAGCCAGACAGATATACATCCATCTTTTTACACACTGACAGTTCCCTATCAGTCGAGCATCCAAAATTCAGAATTTTGGAGAAATTTAGGGGCTGTCAGTATCTCTCCAATTTCTAGTGAATTTCTAATGATCAGCTGCACTAGAAATTGATTTTTAAGCATTATCAGGCCCGTCAGTGCCCTTGCCAAGAACTTTTATCCAGGAAAAGCTAGAACCTGGTTATATATTTCCTAGGAATTTTTACTATAAAATCTTATCAGTGCCTCACTAGGAAATTGCTTCGAAAAGTTATCTACTTCTCCTTATATCTATTAGTAAATTTTACAAGAAAATCGATGGAAATTAATAAAACTCCATATATTTCCATAATATTTCGTAAAACAATATATAGAACATAATATCAAATAATAAACTTTAAAAAAATATTTTATTTAAAGAATAAACTGTTCATGTTAAATTAACTACTCCACTAGTATCCCACATGTTAGCTGTTATACTGTTGCATGATCAGCTAATTCTGCTTGCTCATTTCTCCTTTTTCTTCTAGATGTTGAGGTTGTAGATTGATCTATTTCTTCTTCCATATCATCTTCACCTTCTTCTTCCTTATTAAATTTCACATCATCCCTGATAACTTCAACTAGTTCCCCTTCTTCAACCCTTTATCACTGTAATATGCTATCCTTGTCTACGATCCTTCATCACTGCAATCTGCATTGGTCCACCTAAATGATGTTCCTGTCACTGGTATGATTGTGCAAAAAATGCTGATATATATCAAATAATCTGTACTAACATACTTGTGCCCCGGAAAATTAGTATGAAGGGCTTGGTAAAAAAACTTATATGGAAGGGGGAGGAGTTGTACAATAAATCACTCACAGAATAAAAACCATTAAGAAGTAAGAAAACCCTACAAGTCTTGTCTTGGGCAGAGCAACATTAATATTCGGCAATTGCACAGAATATAACCCATTGAGAAGTAAGGACGGTATTTGAGTGGAAGAATTGCCAATAATAGAAAAGGAAGAACAACCTAATATCCGAGAGATCGACTTCAGCAGGGAACGCATAAAAGCGAAGAAAACACCATATCTGTCCACGTATGCTAGATCCGAACACCAAAAATGAAATAAAGCACTGAAAAAAGATAGATTTCCATCCAACTCCTTTGGATAAACCAATAATCCGTAACAATACTCAATAAAAAGTCATAGCCTCAACGATCCATATACGAGAGAAAAGAAGAGATGGATAGGGAAGGAGAGGATTGTTACCGGTTCGGTAGTGAGATTTGCTGGGAGAAAAACCCAAAAGATTGTCGGGGACGTGAAAACGAACAAGCTTTTTCGACAGGGTCAGATTTTTAGATTAAGAGAGACACGCGGATGATTTAGAACGAGTAACTTTTTGTAATATATTTAAATAGAACATCTGTTTGATAGATAATTAACCTAAGTAAGGTTCTTACACTTATAAAAGTGATTTAATGTGTAGAATAAAATATATTAATAAATAAATTAATAAAATATTATATTATATTATTTAATGATTATAATTTATTATAAATTAATATAATAATTCTGTGTGATTAGAATAAATTATAAAATAAATAAAAAATAACATAAATGAATATAATAAAGAAATAAATTATTTTTTAATAACATAAGATATATTTTAATATTAAAAACCATTAATTTAATATAATAATAAAAAAATTAGTATAACAAATAAATAAATATATTATTTTATCAACAATATAATATATATTTTTACATATTATTAATTAATAATATATTATCATAAAATTTAAAATCATTGGTTTAATTAATTATAGTACTGGGATAATTAAACCAAAATAATTTATTAAATATTTTATTTTAATAATATTTTAATTATTACTATTAAATCACTAATTTAATACAGTAATTATAAAATAAATATATTTAATAAATAAAAATAATTATTTTATAACTACAAAATATAAAATATTTTTTTTAATAACAGTAGTAACTAGGTACCCCTACCTAGACCTTCAACTTCTAATCAACTTATCCCAGTTAATTGATCAATTTTTTTGTACTTTACTTTGCTTCACATTCGGACGCTGGCTCCTTCTGTTCCGTTCCGGTTCCGTGTTCAGAGGACGAAGTGGGAAACAGGTGACGTGAAGGGAGAAACCGCGGCCGTTGTCTTTTGTCTTCGTTGTCCATTCTGTTGGGTTCCGAGGCCTCTGCTCTTTTCGAGGTTTCTTGGTTGGTTGCATCATTCCTCACAACGCTGCACCAATCAGGACTGTTATCTTATTCTCTCAGGGAGCCCCCACTAAATTCCCATGACTATTCCCCGTTTTCATGGCCCGCCACTTCTCTGGTTATCGCCTCCACCGGATGGATTTTAGAGTAAGGATATGGGCGCTCGAACATTTACTCGGCATTTACTCGAACACGTCGGTTGTAGTTTCTTCATTTGGTAGGATGTGGGCGTGTCGACTGTCGAGTCCTAGTTTTGATTAAAATCACAAATGGGGTTGTGGCAATTAGATTGAAGATTGGGACTCTTCTTTGTACACGTGGGTTGGTGCACGGGAGGTCAAACTTCAAAAGACGTCTGCTTTCTGTGATTTTTATCGGTGTGGTTGATGACTGAATAAACGAACACAGGTGTTTAATCTATTGATTCATTCCCCTTTGGCTGTGCGCTGCCGCTCACAGGGCACGAGACTAGATTGGAGATTCAGCTTTGTATTCATACAAATCAAAGACGTGTGGGCGAAGGCGGATAGGGCGCTATCATATGATTTCTGTCTTGTGCCCACCTGCCCATCCCGTGATTCTCATTTGGAGCTTGAAAGTGATGATGCTTCATTTATTCCTAAAATTTCCAGTAAAATGGGCACTAGTGAGCTACTTGCAGACTATAGCTACATGGAATAAACTTCAGTTCTTCTCTTCTTGGTGCATTTTACTATTAATCAAAACCCGTATTGAATCTTACTCTTGGCTGGCCTTGGCCTTTGATTGTTTACATCTCTCTGTTTGAAAAGTCATGACTGACGCGACGCCATTAAACTGCACATTCAATAAAGAAATTCATTTAGGGAGTTTTTATAGGATCTATTAATTGACATTTACTTGCTGTATCCTCGGATTTCATGATAAGCGGGATGAATTAAGGGTTCTTTTCGAAGACCCTATTGGAGAAAATTATAATATTGCTTCCCCGGCGGGATATCCGAGATCTTGCACCAATGCATTACCTGGTATGAGGTCCCATACGAGTCATGAAGCTTGGTTCTGTTGCTCCCCAATATCAGAGGAGCTCTGAACGAGATAATTCTACCCGTCGATTACCCAGGTCCCCGTTTGGGAGTGGTAAACTGCTAGACGTCCCGACACCGAAAGAAAGACGAATAAACAGGGAAGAAGGGTAGTTTGGGGATTTTTTAGTTGTCCATTCTATTGGTTTCCTCAGCGAGAGCGAAAGCTTTTGGACATATTGCGCTTTTGCCTTTTCTTCATTGCGATGTTTTGACAGATGATACGGTACTTTTGATGCTGTTGGGGATTTCACGAATAAAAATATCACGCATTTGTCTTTTGTCATTAACTTACAAATGTGGTACTTTTCAGCCAATTAAGCTCATTTGTTGATTAACTTTAATGGAATCCTCATCCCCGGACCTTGCTTAAACTCTATATATCTTCTCTCCTACACCGCCGTTGAGATTTTGGGGTTATCTCTCTCTTCCGCCTCTGCTGAGGTTCTGGGTTTTGAAGGCTGAGGAGATATGGAAGCTGTTATCCAGCCAAAAGGGGTTCTTTCCCTTCCTTCAAATCCCAGAGCTAGAGATTTCTTCCCTTCCGAGAGGCTTACCTTTCGGCATCGCGCCAAAACGAACAAACCCCTTGGTGGTGGTAGGTCGCTATTATCTCTTAGAGAGATAGGAGTGCCCAGGGGACTTTCCGGTGGTTCCAATTTCCATGTGTTTCGCAACAGAGAGAGAAGTCTCCACGTTTGCAAGGCGGAAGCTGCAGCGGACGGATATATTCCTATTAGCGATACAAAAAAGCACACATTGCTGGGCGTTGAGGTTTCGACTTTGAGGAAGGTTATCCCACTTGGGTTGATGTTCTTCTGCATTCTATTCAATTATACCATACTGAGAGATACAAAGGACGTGCTGGTTGTCACAGCTCCAGGCAGCAGCGCTGAGATTATTCCCTTTCTGAAAACTTGGGTTAATTTGCCCATGGCTATTGGGTTCACGGTCTTGTACTCTAAGCTCGCGAATGTTTTGTCGAAAGAGGCTCTTTTCTATACGGTTATCCTGCCATTCATCGCCTTCTTTGGGGCTTTCGGGTTTATCCTGTATCCACTTAATAATCTAATACACCCCACTGCCCTGGCAGACAGGCTCTTAGCTGCATTAGGGCCTAGCTTTCTCGGCCCTGTTGCAATTCTAAGGATTTGGAGCTTTTGTTTGTTCTATGTCATGGCTGAGCTATGGGGGAGTGTCGTAGTATCTGTTTTGTTTTGGGGCTTCGCCAACCAGGTAAACTACTTTAA
The DNA here is from genome assembly GCF_029961685.1 of Aristolochia californica. Classification (NCBI taxonomy): domain Eukaryota; kingdom Viridiplantae; phylum Streptophyta; class Magnoliopsida; order Piperales; family Aristolochiaceae; genus Aristolochia; species Aristolochia californica. The sequence continues at coordinate 10,156,363 of NW_027181815.1, forward strand.
ATAAGCTATGTTTTCGTCGAATTTTGTTCTATTTCTTATTTATGGTTTCTGTTTAAGGATTCCTTTGTCCCCTGTTATGAATTTCATCTAAAAGTGGGGTTTTCTCATCGGGTTTGTATGTTCTGGGGCAAACGACATTTGTTTAACTTGATTATCTTTCAGTTTTGGACTTCATCTAATAGGACGTTTATTTTCTTCTCTTTGTTTTCATCTTTTATTGATAACTTCATCTGATTGTGATTGGTTATGCCTCAAATTATCTATTGGAGCTTTTGTGAATGTTGAATTTATATTCTAGTTACATTTTATTGTGCCCTGTTGTTTTCTGAATATGGAGACCTGAAGTAGGTTCATATCTCTTCAATGAACTAGATATCATATTTCTTGAGTTATCTTCGTAACCTTATCTGCATATCCCCCTCCCCTTTTTTTATTCTGTTCATCCTCTGTTTCTTATTTTACACATTATATTTGTGATGCTTGCATTCCGTGATTTTTTAGGTTACTTACTTACGAGCATATCTAATTTAGTATTGCTTTTCAAGAGTAATATCCTGCATTTAGCAGATATTTTGGAATTTTCTTCATTCCAATCTTCGCTACTGCATTTAGCATATTTTTGAAAATTTGCTTCATTCCCATCACTAGTGTTTTTTGGCTTTATTTACCAATTAGTTTTATAATATGTTAACCTTTCACCATTCAAAAAAAAAAAAAAAAGGTTAACCTTTCATCATCAGAAAGATACAGTTTGTACAGGACAGAATTGTTAGTTAATGTAGTTGCCTGTATAATTGGGGAGATGCAGATCTGTGGGTTCACTTGGAGTTTCTCTCTGTTTTGAATCGGTTTTACAGAAACCCATTTGATAAAAAAAAAAAAAAATAATGCTGCTAGCATCAATATGATTAGTGAAATGTTTTGCATTTCGTCTGATGTTTAAATAACTCATTATTCTTGATGATGCAAAAAGCAATCCTCCATTTGTACTATGTTTTTCTGGTTAACACATTTCCTCTGAAGTCTGAATGGGGTGAGCTCATAGTATAGGGTGAAATCTCAATTCTCAAATCTGACCTTCCATTTTTTCATTACCAAAATTTGACTGCATGTGTATGGTATGGTATCAGCTTTACGTAATTTTTTTGGTTTTCCAGATAACAACAGTTGATGAAGCAAAAAAATTCTATTCTCTTTTTGGCCTTGGAGCAAATGTAGCTCTCATATTCTCTGGTCGAACAGTGAAATATTTCTCTAATCTCCGCAAGAATCTGGGCCCTGGGGTTGATGGTTGGGCTGTATCACTAAAGGGAATGATGAGCATTGTAGTGATTTTTGGTCTTGTGATATGTTCGCTATACTGGTGGGTCAACACTTATGTTTTGAATGATCCATCTCTTCCAAAAGTGAACCGTAAGAAGAAGGTAAATCCTGTTGGTTAGTGTTTTCCCATGCAACATTGCTTCTTCCATATGAAATTTATATAGAGAAATCCATCTCTAATTCTTTGCAGGAGAAACCCAAGCTGCCACTGAAAGAGAGCTTAAAATTTTTACTGTCGTCAAGATATGTTCGAGATCTTGCAACCTTGGTGGTTGCCTATGGTATTAGCATAAATCTTGTTGAAGTCACCTGGAAGTCAAAGCTCAAAGCCCAGGCAAGCAATTTCTTTGCAATTTATTCCCTCCTTACATCTGCTAACCAAGATAGTTTTGCAACACTTATTTGCTTAAAATTTGTTTTCTTACTTATTTTTCAAATTGCAGTTTCCAAGTCCAAATGAATACTCTTCCTTTATGGGTGATTTCTCAACTTGCACTGGGATAGCAACATTCGTTATGATGCTTCTAGGCCGCTGGATACTTGAGAAATATGGATGGGGTGTTGCAGCCATGATTACTCCTACAGTGTTGCTACTCACAGGAGTTGGATTCTTCTCATTGATTTTGTTTGGGCAACCTTTGACTCCTATGCTTGCAGGTCTTGGAATGACCCCTTTACTAGCAGCTGTTTACGTGGGAGCCATGCAAAATATTTTCAGCAAGAGTGCAAAATACAGCTTGTTTGATCCTTGCAAGGAAATGGCCTACATACCTTTGGATGAAGATACAAAGGTTTGTATCCATCCCTCTGGCTTTCACAGATCATTTTGAAATTTGAGAATCTTAAGATGAGGAGTTGCTCATGGTGTCTGATGGAAATGTTACGGATCGATCAGCTTTCTACATGAGTGTCTAACGTTAGACCCATAAAATGGTGGAGAGGATGGGTATTCCTAACTTTACATATTTATCAGATGCAGATTAGATAGCTTCATGTCACATTGTCACTTTCCCCATGCATCTCATTGTTAGGATGTGTTTCTTACCAGCAACTTACACAACAAACCAGAAAGCTAAGAAACATCTACTGTTTATATACGATATACTATAACTACTTTAAGATTCTCAAGAGTTGTTGAAATGTTCCTGATGATCCATCTTGTTGTGGTTCTCTTAGGTGAAAGGGAAGGCAGCCATAGATGTTGTTTGCAATCCTCTTGGCAAGTCTGGAGGGGCATTGATCCAACAAGTCATGATTCTCTCATTTGGGTCCCTTGCAAATTCAACTCCATACCTTGGAGGAATCCTCTTGGTGATTGTTCTGGCATGGCTTGCTGCTGCAAGGTCTTTGGATGCGCAATTCACGGTATTAGAAAAGAAAGAAAAGGAGGTGGAGACAGAAGAGTTTGCCACAGAAGCTCTAATAGAGTCCTCTTCGAATGGGACCAATGGCTCACTAGGCAATGGCTCTCTTCATGAGAAAACTGCGTCAAATGGGTCGGCACTGAAGGCAACACCAACTGATGAGTCTGAAATTTCAACTGGAGGTTCTCTTCCTCTTTCCCAGTAAGAGCAATGTTTTTGGCAGAGGAGGTGTAAGGGTGGGGAAGAGAGGGGGAAGGTGGTCGTTCGATGTTATTTTTGTTCGGTGATAATGCTATTTCGTTTAAAGCTAGCCTCAGGGAGAGAATGTAAGGAACCTAAATTTGGTTCATTTAGAAACTTGTCTTTTCTTTTCCATCATGAATAGGAAATAGACTGCAGATTATCATCATTTGTCAAAGCTTTGTCAAACGAATTGGTGGCGGGGATGTTTTGGACCTGAACCGATTAATTTTTAAGATGAAAGGAAATAAAATAAGAAGGTGGTTGAGATTATAGTCTGAAGGTCCAATTACCCAATCAAGTGGTCACCTGTCCAATGTGCTATACTCATACAACATTGTATAGTAAAGTGACAGTTTATATGCTTAGTACCCCCCATATGTGACTATATAATATATAAAGGTCTAAATATACTGCCCAAATTTTCATTATTATTCACCCAGACAAAATTTTGAGCATTAGGCTTGAGAACTAAGTGTCAATCCACATCCACCTCACAATAATCAACAACTAATGAGATGAATTCATGAAAATATTTGTATGTATTTACATAAAAATAGAATAAATTCATACAAAGTGTATCATATTGTGATCATAATTGTTTGAAAGCACCACATTTTTTGTCCCCTTGAATTGATAATAGCTCAAATAACTAAAGAGAAAAAAAAAAGATTGAAATAGAAGAATCGAATTGAGGAGTGTGTGAATATGGATGCCAATTCAAGAAGGCACACATCTCCCAACTTCTAAAAACATTACAAAGTTGAAAAACTTAGTTGGCTTGCTACATTAGTTTCTAGGGTTTCATAATCTTAAGGTGCTTAGTGGAGAAGAAGAAGAAGAAGAAGAGAGCTACAGAGGTAGTGATATTGTGAGAAAAGATGATAATGATGTGGTAGAGTATATAGCATTTTGAGGAGCTCCTCCTTAGGTTTAACTTAGGGTGACCTACTCTCTTGAGCGAATTTATATCATAAAATTCAATAATAATTACTACAGTCCCTTTAAGCTCCTTAAGAACAATGAAAGAGAAATCAAAGTGACAAAAATAAAAACATCATATTTCTTAACACTCCTCATCAAGTTGGTGGAGCAAATACATCAAACACACCAAGCTTGGAGCATGATTGCTAGACCAACTGGAACTGATTTGGTAAAATATCTATCAATTGACCCTTTGATGGAATGTAGTGCATACAAATAATTCCAGCTCTAAGTTTTGCTTTAATAAAATGATAGTCAGTTTCAATGTGATTTATTCTCTCATAGAATACTAGATTTATAGCGATGTGAATGACTGTTTGATTGTTACAATAAAGTTACATAAAGGTTTTTGTTGAAAGACCAAATTTTTTGGGTAAAGACCTCAACCAAAGCATTTCACTCATTGTATGTGTTATAACTCTATTTTATGCTTCCGTACTAGATCTAGCTATAACATTTTGCTTCTTGTTGTGCCAAGTAACTAAATTACCTCCAATAGTTGCACAATAGTCACATGTGGATTCCCTATCACTTGGTGATTGCCCAATCACATCTACAAAACCTTCAATACTAAAATGACCGTGATTCTTATACAACATCTTTTGACTTGGATTTTTCTTCAAATATTTCAATATCCTTTTTAATGTTTTCTAGTGAAAGAGTTGGGGTTTGTGGATGAACTGACAAATGGCACTTGCGATAAAGGAAACGTCTGGTCTTTTAAATGTTAAATAGATTAGTTTTCCAACCAACCTATGAAACTTATCAACATCTACCTCATTACTCGATGTCGCACATAACCTCACATTTGGATCCATGGAAATGTTAAGTGTTCTACAGCTAAACGTTCCTATTTATTCAAATAAATTTAAGACATAATTTCTTTGAGAAAAAAATTATACTATCATGACATTGTAACACTTTAATATCCATAAAATATTTGATTAAATCAAGTTTTTTAGTTCGAAAAGCTTTACCTAGCCCCTCTTTAATCTAGCAACTACCCTTTTGATCACTCTTAGTGAGAATAATATCATCCACATATACAACCATAAGAATAACACCACTAACAATTATGTTTAACAAAAATAAAATAGTATATCTCACATCTTTTAAAACCAAACCCACAAACAACTTTGCTAAATTTGTCAAACTATGCTCAAGGAGATTGCTTAAGGCCATAAATTGATTTATTAAGCTTGCATACATTTTCCCCCTCAACCACAAAACCAGGTGGTTTGAGCATATAACTTCTTCAAGAATGCCACTATTTAAAAACGATTGACATCAAATTGATGAATAGACCAATTTGAATTTGAAACAACTGAGATGAAAAGTCTTAAAGAGTTGAGTTTGGCAACTGGTGAAAAAGTCTCCTCATAATTGATCCAATAGGTGGAGTAAAGCTCTTAACAATCAATCGAGCTTTTAACCGAGCAATCAAGCCATTAGATTTATGCTTGGTTGTAAAAGTCCATCTACAACCCACACACTTCTTTCCATTGGGTAAAGAATTGAAGTCCCATGTGTGATTATGATATATGATTGTCATCATTTCCTCCATGGCAACTCTCCAACCTTAATGTTTCAAAGCATCAACATTATCCTTTGGAATAAACGAAGAAGACAAGGCAACAAGAAATGTGCAACACTCTAAGGAGAGCCGGTGAATAAAAATAAAATTAGACATTGGATGGGAGGTGAAGACCTTGGAAGGTACACATGATCGAAGCTCTTTTCGAATAGCTATTTGACGAGTAGCAAAAAGAGGACAAAAACAATAGGAGGAGTATCAGATTCACTAATCTCAGAATCAACATATGGAGTAGGTGAATGGTTGGTTCGTGTGAGGATGGAAGATGTGGTGGTTGCTCTGGCAGTTGGGAAACATGTTGGTCTAATGACTCAAACTGGTTGCGGCATTCCAGTAGACTTTGCGCAAACCCTGGAGGTGGAGGAGCCTTAAAATAGAATGACTATTCTTCAAAAAAGTTCACATTATGAGAAACAAACGTCTTATGCAATGATGGACTATAGCACTCATAGACTTTCTTGATTTTTTTATTCCCCAACATGTATACTTCAAGGTTTTAGGGTTAAGTTTATTTTTTCTTAGAAAATGTTAGAACAAAATAAATACACCCAAAAATTTGAGATAAAATGCGAAAGGGGCTTTGTGTTGGTATAAGAGATGAGAAAGAGATCTTATGATCAAGAACACTTCAAGGCATGCGGTTAATAAGAACACAAAGTCAACGGAACATATGGCTAATATAATTGAGGGACATGATATTTCATGAACATTGCCTTTTTAGCGACAATCCCTTGAACATTGGTTTGTGAGTCATAAAAAATAGATACAAACCCATCAACACAACATGAGAACAAAAAAGATAAATTGTCTAATTTCCTAGCAAGATGTTATGAGGCACCCAAGTCAATAATTCAAGAAGGGTTTGGCATATAAAAATGAAAAGGACATACCTGTACTAGGTAGTGGTAATAGTGGTAGGAGAGGTACTAGAAGAAGAATCCAACATACTCTTGATTTTCTGAAGAATTTCAAATTTTCCTATGTAAAAGGTTTGGAATGTGCTGGTGGGAAGGGGTTGGCTCCTTTATTTTTTGACATACCACTCACCCGATTCATAACTGCATGTTTACCATGCAGTTTCCAACATCTCTTAACCAAGTGATTGTTCAACCCACAATAAAACAAATCCAAGGAGAAGAAGAGTCTACAGGGTTTGAAAAATCCCTTGAAGACTCACCAAAATTTCTACCTCTACCTCTAACTTTGCCAAAAATTTTGTCTTGGCCTCTACCTTGAAAAGTCAGACCCCCACCTTGATTAACCATGAAAAGTCAGACCCCCACCTTTGAAATTCTAAGCATTATAACACATATGTCATCAAACGATGGCTTTACAGATGAGCTTAAAATTTGGGTTTTGGCAACATCTAGGTATGGTTATAGATTAGCAAGGCAAATAGGTCCAACTAATTCTTCTCTTTGTCTTTCTTGAGCACCAAATTCAGTGGAATAAGGCAAGGCAAACTTTCACTCTTGTATGAATCCTCTAAAATGGGCTAAATACTTGTTGAGATTTTTTGAAGCCTTGCTATTGTATATAATAACTTGAAAACATCATATAGCCTTTGCAGGCTGTCAGTACTAGAATAAAGTTTGAGACACGTATCCCATATATTTACCAATTAATCACCAAGGCATCTTCTTTAAGCCATGTCTCACAGCTAGAATCCTCCTCATTGAATGAAAGAGGTGATTTTGTGAGATGTTCATCTGAATCACAAGTTATAAGAAACCTCTTGACTGATTGAGACCAGGGCAAACAATTTGAAACCTTTTAAAGGAATTTTAGTAATTCTTAAGAAATAAGTTTTTCCCAATTCATGGGAAGAATTAAAAAATCAGAATTTCAGAAATTAAGAAGAACTCAATTGAATACTAGAAAAAAAGACTATGGAGACACTTTCAATTATAAAAGAAGCAAGCATAAACAAATTCTAAGAACAAGGCCTTATCAATAAACTTTAGCATGTAAGAGTTAAATAAGGCAGATTAGGACATAATTTGAATTCTTCATGGCAGCACATGAGTGCATGATATTAAAATCTAGAACACTTAAAATTGATGCTTAAAAATATTTTAAGGACCTGATTCAATCAATTAGACAAAGAAAGAAAACTCTTACATGCACTAGAAGTAGAATTCATAATGGGCTGAATCACATCAAACCCTTAGGTTTCAATTTCATATGACATACAATAACTCTAAATTCTTGTAGGCATAGGATGAATCACTCTAAGAAGAGTTTTCAAAAACTCCATGGCCTTGAAATAACTCAAATCTGGCCTGGTTTGATCAATGAAACTTAATGGGAATTCAAATAAACGAGTTCATAGGAGACTCTTATGGAGGAAATGAATTTCAGACATATGCAAAAGTTGAGAAACTCAAATAGAGGCTTTAGGAACTCAAGGAGAGATCCTAAAACACAAAATTTATGAATACTTATTTGCTTTATGAGATTTATAAAAAAAAAAAACTCAAACTTGTTCAATAGATTGGCTGAATTACAAAGTCGGCTTCCTTCCTTCACATGGTGTGTGTTGAATTCTTCTAAAATTGTATGAAAAATCTGAGTAGCTTCAAATTGAAAACCTGGAATCCTAATACCTTGTTATATTTTAGGGTTTCATAATCTTAAGGTATTTAGTTGAGAGGAGGATGAAGAAGAGAGAAGAAACGAGAAGAGAAGAAGGGAGCTAACAAGGTGATGAGATTTAGAGAGAAGACAAGAGAATGAGGTGCCAAATAGAGAGCAAGTTGAGGAGCTTCCCCTTATGTTCTTAGGGTGAGCTCCTCACTTGAGTGTATTTATATCATAAAATTCAATAGTAATGACAAGAGTGCCCTTAAGATCCTGATGAATAATGTAAGAGAAATTAAATTGATTAACTCAAATAAATACATCATGCTTTTCTTAACAAGCAATTAGGGTTCTTTATTCAATCTTCCAAATAAATAATGAAAAAAAGATAAATTTACACCTACAACTTAAGAGCCACTTTGTCTCCCTCTTTCCACAAGTCTAATTGACTCTATTGCTCCTCCCCCCCACCCCTTACAAAAATAGTATTTCTCTAAAGAAAACTCAAATAAACCTCTACCCACAAAAACTTACTAATGACATAAAACAAATGTGAAGGACTAAAATCATCAACCTACACCTGCTTTAGAGAACCTTGTTTTCAAGGTTTTAAAAATCTAAAAACTGCTGACTAAAGGTATCTTCAACTTCCTATATTGCATCGACTTTAGTTAGGTGCTTCTAAGATACTAAGATGTCTATGCCGGGGTGCCGACAACTTGAACTCTTCTTTGGCGAAGGATGTGGGTCGAGTCCCATAGAGGAAGTACATAAGTGAGTGAAATCTTACCTCCTAATTCCAACTTCAGCTACAAGACATGAAAAACTAGGTGGATCAGACATTTGGGGTCTGTTTGGAACCCTTGGAAAAGAAAAGAAAAGAAAAGAAAATAAGAATTTGATCATTATCTCATTTTCACTAACTATTTTCTAGAATAATAATGGCCAAATTTATTTTGAGTCAACTCGACGAGTCTCCAGACTATGGATCTATCTCTAGTGTGATGTGAGAAGTTCCTCTCAGCCCACATTGACAAGCTGAGACATGCTTTTCATAAATTAATTCATGAAAACAATTTCCCTAATGTCCACAGACTCTAATATCTTCTGATATGCGTCAGCCAAATTGGTAGAACATTTTAAATGCACTTGTGTAAAGACACTCTCAAAGAATAACGAGACTAACAAGGATTTCCCCACCATGGCGATGTTTTTAGACTGCCAAAGAGAGCAGCAACTATATGCTCCATCTTTACATGTCGTTTTCCATCTTCGGAGCTTTAATGAGATTTTGGATACGTTCGCCCAGTGCCAGAGAGAGAAGGAATAATTCATTTAAAGAGGCGTTTATCACGGTATCGTCTCATCTTCTTTGTTGAACCACCACAGCTGCCTCTCCCCTTCTTCTTCCCTACCTCCCCCCTAGTCGTTCTTGGTAAATTTATCGAGTAAAAATGCAGCAAGACACCCATGGACTGGAGTTTCTTGATCAGAGACGACCTGTCTGAGTTATACTCTACTGTTATTTTCCACCACAAAGAAACTACCCAGTGGCTGTAGCTCTCGAATTGGGTTCATGGGTAATGGCGCGTGGGGGACCATGCATTTCTGATGCTCCACCTTGCCACATCTTCTCCCTTCTGCTCCTGATCCGTAAGTCTGTAAACACAAGCTAGAGACAAGAAGTGCCACCGCCGAGAGAGAGAGAGAGAGAGAGAGCAGCCGCTCTACAATTCTCACCTGCATTTTACAGCTTAGAGTGGTCAGGCATGATGAGGCCTCCCGTCCCAAAACGCCCAGAAGAAAAGACCGCGTTGCCGGAGTCCACCGCCGGGAAGCAGGTATCACAGAATTTGGCCATGGAATGCTGGTTCGACGACTCGTGCATCCTCGATATCGAGTACTTCCTCAAAACCCTTTCGAGTATCAAGGCCAAGGGTGTCCGTCCGGTCCTCGTCGGCTCCATCATTGCCAACTACGCCTCCAAGTGGCTCCCCGACCTCTCCTGCGTTGAGAAACTCAAGTACCAAAAAGACCATTCCCACGAAGCCGCCCCAGAAAGCGTCACCGCCTCCTGGATGAAGAAAAAGTTCTTCGTGGAAACACTTATCGGAATACTGCCGCCCGAGAAGGATTCCATCCCCTGCAACTTACTCCTTCGGCTTCTCCGGACGGCGAATTTGGTCGTAACGGAGCCGGCTTACCCGGCGGAGCTGGAGAAGCGGATCTCCTGGCAGCTGGACGAGGCGTCTCTCAAGGATTTGATGATCCCGGCCTTCAGCCACACCTGTGGGACGCTCCTGGACGTGGAGCTAGTCCTCCGACTGGTGAAACGGTTCATGGGATTGAATGAAGCCATCAAGAGCGGAGCGGCGGTGGTGAAGGTAGCGAAGCTCGTAGATTGCTACCTAGCAGAAGCTGCCCTCGATGCTAATCTCACCTTGACGAGCTTCCTCGCACTGGCTGATGCTCTTCCAATCCATGCTCGCGCAACCGACGACGGTTTGTACCGCGCCGTCGATACTTATCTCAAGGTACCTACTAACTTTGAAAGATTTTACTTCGCCTACTGGTAGACCACTTGGCCATACCGGCATTATTCATCGCCGAACAGTTCCGAATTGCTGATGAGAAAAGATAGAGAGTGCTTCTTCTTCATCGCGAGTGGGAAAAAAGGGACGAATTAGTTAAGATTTCAATTTCCCAGATGCCGTTCGATGTAGAAGGGAATTTTACCAAAATACCATTTTTAAACAACTTATTTATGAAAATAACGAAGACCACAAATTATTTATAAAATTACCGAACTTTGACCGGTCCACTGTATATGTGGACAGTCAAAGGTGACACGTAAGCTTTGACTGCTTACGTGTCGCTCCATCATCAGAGTGATGTTGTAGATGAACACATAGACTGCCACATCATTATTATTGACACGTCATTTGCCACATCATTATATGATAAAATTTTGAATAAATTTAAAAAAATAAAAAATCACATACACTTTTTATTAGCTTATATCTAAAATAAAAAATTATTTAAAAAAATTTAATAAATAATTAAAAAATTAACTCTTACTTATTTAACACCATTTAATATCAATTAAAATATTTATTAATTAAAAAAATTATCGTTACACTTTTTATTTCTCCATATTTTACAAAATAAAATAAAATAAGTAAATAAATTAGATTTAAAATATTTATAAATAAAAAAATACAAAAAAAAATATTTTAGAGTTTAAAAATACAATTTATTTGTATATTTTTATCACCTTATTTACGAAATAATAATATTTTCAAATTTTAAATATTTATAAATTTAAAAAATCTTACTCTTAAGTCTTACCCATATATTATCGATTTAAAATATTTAAAATTTTAAAAAAATATACAAAAAAACTATTTTAGAGTTTAAAAATATAATTTATTTGTATATTTTTATCACCTTATTAATAAAATAATATTTAAAAATTTTAAATATTTATAAATAAAAATAATCTAACTCTTACCCATTTACTATAGATTTAAAATATTTATAAATAATTTTTATTTTATTTTTAAGTCTTACCCATATATTATCTATTTAAAATATTTATAAATAGAAAAAAATTTACTCTTAAATCTTACCCATATATTATCCATTTAAAATATTTATAAATTAAAAAAATATACAAAAAAGTTGTTTTAGTGTTTAAAAATATAATTTATTTGTATACTTTTTATCACCTTATTTACAAAATAATAAATTATTAAAAAATATATTATTTAATTAAAAATCTTACAAAACTTTACAATAATTTTAATTTGGCAAAATTTTTATTAACATAAAATCAGAAATTAAACAGTAAATCACATAAAAATCAATACAGTAATTAAACACCTAAATTCAAATTAATATTATAATTAAATACAATAATTCTATTCGATTAACAAAAACCTTAAAAAATCACCCTGTTTCGAGAGAAGGGCCGGCGAGAGGACGAACAAAGGGGAGGGGAACAGAGAGCAAGAACGTCAGCGGCGAGAGGATGAACAGAGGGGAACGGAGAAAAAGAACGAGCGATACGAAGAGAGAGTGGTTGAGCGGAGGGCGAGGCCGAGTGGCGGCAACAGGGGCGAGGTCGAGGCCTAGGCATGCCGAGGCAGAGCAGCGGCCGCAGGCGAGCGGCGGCAACAGGGGAGGCGAGCGGCAACAGGGGAGGTGAGCGGCGGCAGCGGGGACGAGGCCGAGGCAGAGCAGCGGCCGCAGGCGAGCGGCGGCAACAGGGGAGGCGAGCGGCAACAGGGGAGATGAGCGGCAGCAGGGGAGGCGGCAGAAGGCGAGCGACGAGAGGAGAGCAGCCGAGACGAGAGGCGAGGAGAAAATCGTGGAAGAGAATTAAAAACATATGCGAGGCTGACGTGGCACATGTTTACGTGGCCATTGATGACATGGCAAAAAGAAACACAATAAAAATGACATGGTAAGTTACGTGGCAGATGATGTGTCCATAATGATGATGTGGCAGACTCTGAGTTTTCGCTTTGATGACGGGGCGACACGTAAGCAGTCAAAGCTTACGTGTCGCCTTTGACTGTCCACATATACAGTGGACCGGTCAAAGTTCGGTAGTTTTGTAAATAATTTATGGTCTTCGTTATTTTCATAAATAAGTTGTTTAAAAGTGGTATTTTGGTAAAATTCCCTGACATCCACGTCCCAACTTCAATTTTCAGGCCCATCCCGATACAACGAAGCAAGAAAGGAAGGTTCTGTGTCGACTGATAGACAGCCGGAAGCTGTCTCCAGAGGCATCCCTGCATGCTGCACAGAACGAACGCCTTCCGGTTCGGGCTGTAATCCAAGTGCTCTTCTCCGAGAACGACAAGATCAATCACTGGAGCGGCTCCTTCAGTGGGTCTCGAAGCCCGAACACGAGTCTTGAGCCTGCCGTCCGATGCCTGTCAAAGCGCGAGGTGTCGGCACATCAAACGGAGATAAGGAAACTGCGCGAGGATGTGACGAGGCTCCAAGGACTGTGCAACGCCATGCAGGTCCAGATGGAGAAGCTGACTGACAAAAAGAAGGGTGTCTTCGGGTGGCGAAAGCTGGGCACGTCTGTACTCCGTCCAAGCAGCGCTAGCGAGAAGAACATGGATGATGTCAACAGAGAAAGGGACGTGGTTATGGGGCGTCGAACGCCTATGGAGATGAAGACAAGGCTGGTGCAGTACAAAACTCCTCCCAAACGGAGACAATCACTGTCTTGAAAATCTTTTTATTTTCTTTAACTGTCGTGCCTTCAGATCTTGTTTATCTTTGATTATCATTCTTGTAATTGTTTTTAGGTTGAGCCTCAAGTATTTACAGACGAACAATTGCATAGCAGTAATTAGATGAACCTTGTATCAACTGATAGAACCATCATAGTTGTATCTCATCTTATGAGCCTACTCCCCATGACTAGAAACAATAATAGGATAAACTCCCCATGACTAGAAACCAGTAGGATAAACTCCCCATGACTAAGAAACAATACCTACAGGTACAGGAACCCAAAAGAAGAAAAGACATATTTACTACCAAAGTAGAGCCAAGAGTAAGCACTTGAATCTAAAATCCAACTAGAGCCAGGAGTCACATGAAGGGCGGTAGTACCTGAATGAATAAAAGATGGTAGTCAATGTGCTCGATTGTGACCAAAGACTAGTCTCTTCCAAAGGAGAATGACCCACTCTCCACTTCTCAATAAGTTCTGATAGCTCATCCACAAAAATACTATATCCGGAACAACTTGCTGAACCTGGAGTTATTCTATGGTTGGCCCAACCCTGTTTACCAACATGCTCCCAACATTATGTAGAAGTATGCCCATCCTTACCACATATAACATTTTTTTTTATCACGGTTATCCCTTGTATGGCCTCTACCAACAACTCAACCTCTACCCCTGCTTCTATTGTGACCACAATTTCCTCGTCCTTCAGAAGTATCCCGTCGACCAGTTAAACCGGAAGAAGAACATAAAGCAACATAATCTTGAAAAGGAACCAAGGGGATAGAAGCACAAGGCCTTGTAGTTTGTACTTTTAGCTCAATGAACTTATGACTAAGAACTAACTTGAGTAGGTATATTAGTACTAGACAACATCTTAGCACCAATACTTTCAAACTCTATGCCCAACCAAGTAAAAAACGTGTCACTTCTAGTTTAGCATGTTGTTTCCTCAATTGAGCATCATCAATAGTGTGAGGATGATAAACTCAGAGTTCCTATAATAAGTTGTCCAACTCACCAAAATAGTTAGTCACACTTTTCTATCTATGTTGAATAGACAATTAGATGTTGAACTAAACCACAATCCTTTCATTGATTAAAGGTGGTATTTATATTGTTTACAATATGAAACAATAAGCTTTACATGAGAAGATAATTACAATATGGGATAAATACAATCGGATCTTTTCTGATAACTGAAGAGAATATGTTTGTTGAATTTATGGAAAAGAGAAATACTTCATTAACTTCAATAATTTGTTGTAATCAGAGTACATGAACCTCTATTTATAATAGAGGAAGGTAGTAGAGTCCAATTACAATAAAACTACCCTTATCCCAATTACACCCAAACTCTAATACTTAAAGATAAGTTCTAACATAATTAAATAACTCAATATAGATAAAAGACAAACATAACTCAAACTCAAACTCTTCTTTGACGTGACCATAAGAGAAGATATTTTTGTGAGTCCATCTTGATCTTCCAACTAATATGATAAGGATGTCAGCTCATGGTAATAATCTTGTGGGCCTTCCTTGGTCGTGTGGGCTTGAGCTTATCTTCCAACAATGTTAATCCCTTATCATGCCCTCTCAAGATAGGCCACGGTTAGAGAGACCAATCTTGTCTCATAGCAACTGAAACTGTGAACTTGGCACTTGCATTGTAAGGAGATTTGTTTCGAGAGTTCTTGGAAGCAAAAGAACGGGAAAAGACGTGGCACTGGTAGTGGCTGGGTAGACGATATCAGAGAGAGTGTATCATTTGACAAAGAGATGTGTTTCACGAGTTCTTGGAAGCAAAAGGACGAGAAGAGACGTGGCACTGTTAGCGGCTAGGGCAGATGAAATCAGAGAGAGTGCATCATTCGGTGAAGATATGTGTTTCAGGGGTTTTTGGAAGAAAAATAGGACAAGAAGATATGCAACACTAGTAGTGGCTAGGGCAGACGGAATTGGAGAGAGCGCATCATCTGACCAAGAGATGTGTTTTAAGGGTTTTTTGTGGCCAATGTTTGGAGTCATTTATGTACCCAAGGAGATCATACCCAATAAAGGAGAATTTGAGCAAAAAAGGAAGAGACTTAGTTGGGGATTATTTCTTCCCCTGGTCTTAGGTCTCCTAACGAATGGTAGTTCCGTAGGAACCTAGTTTGGCACCAGCAAGGAAAATAGTAATCGGATTTGCACCAGTGATTGGCATGGGAGGATGGCGTCGACGGAGGTTCGTGCTAGTGGTGGCATAGGAGTGAAGGGATTTCGGCAGGAATTCGTCGATGAGAGAACTGAGTGAAGGGCCGATGGGGTGCAGGTTCTGGCTAACCAGGGCAATGACAGTGATGGTGATCTTGGTGGTGTTGACAACGTCAACAATCTTGATGGCAATGAGAGAAGGAAACAACAAAAGTTTGAGGAAGAAGGGGAGACCATTGTAGCAGCACGTCGGAGGCCGGAGGGAGACCATTGTAGCAGCACGTCGGAGGCCGGAGGGCGTCTACTCAGATTGCGCTAGTGACTAGTGGGGTAGTGAGGGATGCATCGTTGACGGGAAGCATGGCGGAGGGTTTCAGAGTTAGTGGGAGGGAGTGGGGGAGAGGGGGAGAAAGGGGAGGGAAGCCTTTTTTTCTTCTTGATAACGGCGAAGAGCGAGGTAATGGCGAAGGAGGTAATGATGAAGGGGAAGGTGTGCGAGGAACTTTTTGCGGAGACGACGGAGTTTCTCAAAGAGCTGGGATTTGGTGTAAGGTTGCGGCATGGACTATGAGATTAAATTGATGGAGATGACATCGGCGGTGAAAGGATGGAAAATGGGATGAAGAAGAGCGAGTGCAGAGTGATGGTGGACGTCAGAACTGTGAGGGGTTAGTGCCAATGGCTAAGAGAGGGAGGTAGGTGACGGGCCAATGGCTGCCGATGTCGTAAATGATGGAAGAGAGGTAAGTGATAGAAGGGTGACATCAGAAGCAATCCATCACTGCCGGTGGCTCAGTTTGAAATGTTGGAGGGTGTTGCATTGAGGGAGTTTTGGCCGGAGAGGCAAAAGAAGTGAAACAAAATATTTAGGAGGATGGTAGATGCAGAAGCTCGATCTATTTTGATATCATATTAGATATTGAATTGAATCACAATCCTTTCATTGATTAAGGTAGTATTTATACTGTCTACAATCCTAAACGATAAACTTTACATGTGAAGATAATTACAATATGGGATAAATATAATGAGATATTATCTGATAAATGAAGGGATTATGTTAATCTATGAAGGTGTTTATTCGTAGCGCCGCCAGCGTCGTTAGCTCTCCTTAAACCCCATCCATCCCGAAGGTTCGTGGTTCGCAGTTCAAAACCCTTCACCCTCGGCCTCCCGACATGAAAAAACTGCTGTAAGAAATGCTATTTTCAGCCTCCTCCTCCCGTGGAGCAAATGTTGGTCTGTCCAAAAGCTTCTCTACTCTTCAAACCCCAGACCTGCTTCTACTCTCTCTGCCCATCTCAAAGCCCCAAAACCCCAAATTACTCAACCTCATTAGTCCTCAACAGTTACAACTCAAGGCCACCAAACATGTTTCCTCTTCTCTCAGTGCTTCTAACTTTGTGGATAGCTCAAATATCAACTCTCAGATTTCTGATATGTGCCTTCAAGACCAATTTCAGGAGGCTCTCCAGCTCTTGGGTTCCTCGGAAGAACTTGTTGACGAGGAGACCTTGATTTCTTTGCTAAGGCTATGCCGATTCAAGCGCACTATATCCGAAGGGAGGCGACTGTACGACCACATAAATTGCAAGTCCTCTGTGAGGTGTTTCAGCAGAAAACTGGGAAACGCTTTGTTGAGCATGTTTTTGCACTTCGGTAGCCTCCTCGAGGCCGGGCTCGTGTTTGGGAAAATGGAAGAGAGGGATATTTTCTCTTGGAATGTGATGCTGGGTGGGTATGCCAAAGCGGGCTTCTTCGATGAAGCCTTAAATTTGTACCATCAGATGTTATGGGTTGGAATCAGGCCGGACTTGTACACGTTTCCATGTATTTTGAGGACTAGTGCGGGAATTCCAGATTTGGGCAGGGGCAGGGAGATTCATGTTCATGTAGTTAGGTTTGGTTATGAGTCAGAGATTGATGTAACTAATGCACTAATTACCATGATGTGGTGATATTTTTAGTGCAAGAAGATTGTTTGATGGAATAACACAGAAAGATCTCATTTCCTGGAATGCAGTGATATCAGGTTATATTGAGAACGGGAAATGTTTGCAAGGGCTTGAATTGTTTTCTATGATGCAAGCCCGTCCTGTGGTTCCCGATGTGATGACGATGACTAGTGTGATTTCAGCTTGTGAGGTAACCAGTGACATGAGGTTAGGTATGGTGATTCATGGGTATGTGACAAAAACTGGCTTTGTGCATGATGTTTCAGTATGTAATTCTTTGATTCATATGTACGCTGGTTCCAGGAAGTTGGAGGAGGCTGAGCAAATATTTGTGAAAATGGAGTCCAAGGATGTGATTTCCTGGACAGCTATGATATCTGGATATGAGAAGAATTTTTTTCCTTCAAAAGCTGTGGAAGCTTATGAGAAGATGAAGTTGGAGAGAGTTGAACCAGATGAGGTTACACTGGCAAGTGTTTTGTCTGCTTGTTCATGTTTAGGCCTTTTGGATAGAGGTATTGAGCTTCATCAACAGGCAAGGAAGAGACGAATGTTGTCATACCCTATGATAGCAAATAGGCTCATAGATATGTATTCCAAATGTAATTGTGTAGACAAGGCTGTGGAGATCTTTAGAAGGGTGAATTCTAAGAATGTTATAACGTGGACTTCGATGATATTGGGCTTCCGGATCAATGGTAGGAGCTTTGAGGCACTCAATGTATTTCGGCAAATGCTGTTTGAACTGTCGCCCAATAAAGTTGCATTGGTTGTAGTCCTCTCTGCATGTTCTAAAATAGGGGCTTCAATATGCGGTGAAGAGATACATGCCTATGCACTAAGGAATGGGTTAGCATTTGAAGGCTTTCTACCAAATGCAATATTAGACATGTATGTCAAATGTGGGAGAATGGAAATTGCAGAGAAGCAATTTAAGATACATGGAAGTAAGGATGTGACTTCATGGAATATCATGCTGAGTGGCTATGCTAGGCAGGGGTATGGCTCCCTTGCCTTGAGATTTTTCAATGAAATGATCGAAGCAGGTGTTGAACCAAATGCGATAACCTTCCTTTCACTCCTATGTGCTTGTAGTAAGTCAGGGATGGTTAGTGAAGGTTGGGAGTATTTCAACTCTATCAGCCAACAGTACAATATCGTGCCAAATCTGAAACACTATACTTGCATGGTTGACCTTCTAGGTCGTTCAGGTCATTTGAAGGAAGCATATGAATTCATAGAAAGGATGCCAATAAAGCCAGATGCTAGTGTTTGGGGGGCCTTATTGAATGCATGTAGGATCCATCGTCATGTTGAGCTCGGACAACTTGCAGCTCAGTCTATCTTTGAAATGGATTCTCAGAGTGTTGGGTATTATCTTCTGTTGTGTAATTTTTATGCTGATAATGGGAGGTGGGATGAAGTTGTAAGAGTGAGAAAACTGATGAGAGAGAGGGGGCTATTTGTGGATCCTGGGTGTTGTTGGGTGGAAGTTAAGGGGAACGTTAATGCTTTTCTAAGTGGAGATGAATCACACCCACAAATAAAGGAAATCCATGCAATTTTGGAGGGCATTTATGCCAGGATGAGAAAAGAGGTTTTTGATTCTGACAAAAGCAGTCAAGCGGATGTGCTTGAAATGTCGAAGGCAGAAATCTTTTGCGGGCACAGTGAGAGAATGGCTGTTGGTTTTGCTCTCATCAACACAACCCCTGGGACTCCAATTTCTGTCACGAAAAATCTCTATATGTGCATCAGCTGCCATAACACAGTCAAATTCATCTCCAGGATTGTTCGACGAGAAATAACTGTTCGGGAAACTGAGCAGTTTCACCATTTTAAAGATGGGGAATGCTCTTGTGGGGATAAGGGGTATTGGGGTCAGCGAGTCTAGAAAAGAACTGTGAATATGGAACCACCCTTGCTACTCATTTACGTATCACTTATACTTGAAGTGGATCCAAAACAAAATTTGTACACTTTGTCTGAAAATTATAGCAACCAGCAGACTTCACAAGAGGATGAAGCTGTATGCTTGTATATGCTAACTTTTGTACAGTAACAGAAAACCTCATTGTACTGTTCTGTCAATGGAATTATGACTTAAATATGTTCGGAGCTCCATTTGACATTGTATCAAGAATATCAAGGTAAGATGATGCCTGTTGCTATCTTTGTTGCCTTTCCTATTGAGAGATATAAACAAATGAAAACACATGTAGAAACTCTTATAGCTGGATTTGGCTAGACTTTTTCATCAATTATGGTAATTCATGTGTCAACAGCAGAGGAACAAGATCTGTCTTGTGCTTCTTCCCGGCTTCATCAATGGTGGGTCTTCCGTGATTCCAGATGGCTGGAAGAGACAACGGTTGAGTAACAGCAGCAATCATTTTCTCGGCAAAAGGTAAAGCCGCATTGAAATGGGTAACCTCCCATGCCGCTGGTAGATGTATCTCGTGGGTGTTTGTAGACTACCAAACAACAGTCGTTTGGACTATAGGCTACTTTTGTCTCCTGTTTTTGTGGAATTTGCTCTATGAGAAAATATATTCATGGGTATTTTGGTTATTTTACCTTTTAGGGGTATTTTAGTTATTTTACCACTTCAATGATTAAATTTCTTTATGTAATCTTATTCTACATGTTAAATTATATCGGTAGTTATTTTTTATGATCAGTCATTGCCAGATAATGATTGATCATGCTAAAGCTAGCTTTCTAATCTAGGCTCAAAACTTGATAAAAATTTATCAAAGTGGTTCTAACATGTTTAAAAGCTGGATATGCATCAGTAAAATATGTTTTGAATGCAATATGCCCTATAGCTCTAAAATGTTCATTTTTACCTCAATTTTGAAGATTTGGATTTTCTCTCTTACATGGTTAGAATTTTTTAGATTTTCTAGACAATTTTGACTATGTACTTGCATTCTTCATTTCTTCAGTTGTGGGTATTTCTTCAAGATAACTTGACAAGTCGATGGAGCTTGAGGTCTTGAGATGCATGTGTCAGTTTTTTTGCAAAAATCTTGATTTTTGTCTCTTGAAGGAAAAACCTCTTAAAAACTAAATTTACAATTAATAGTTTGATTAAATTTTGTTATCATAAGATATGGATGAGAGTTAACTCTTGGTCAACACCTAAATCATGCAAACTTGATCTTACACTTCCTCAATGGCATGATGCCATGAAAGAATATAATGTTCTTCAACAAAATTACACTCGGGAACTCATTCTTAAACAACCTGATATGCTTGTTGTTAGATGGTATTGTCCACAAATGTAAAGCTCGTCTCATAGCTCAGGGACATAGTTAAATTCTAGGAATTTACTATGATCAAACTTTTAGTCCTGTAATTTGTCCTCAAACAATTTGAGTAAGTAACCCTATACTAACTTTTCTTCATGGATCTCTTCTCTCAAGTAAGCACCTCTAGCTTGGTATGCTCAATTTAGTGATTTTTTACTTCATTTTGGTTTTCAAACTAGTCAAGCAGATTCCTCATTGTTCTGTTATCATTCTTCATATAACCATTTATACCTCCTTTGTTTTGATGATATTATCCTTGCCAAAAATAACACATCCTTCTAAAATAGCCTTGCATAATGCCTTTTGGTTAAGAATCTAGGACCACTAGATGTTTTCTTAAGCATTCAAGTTCATTACACTTCTAAAAGCCTATTTCTCAATCAAACTCAATACCTTAGAGACATCCTACATTGAGCTGGTATGAAATCATGCACAACTATATTAACACCTTGAAACAAACACAGAAATCGATTTTCAAAGTCCAAATTACTCTTAACCCCACACACTATCAAAGTCTAATAGGAGCACTCCAATGTTTACCTCTTACCAGACCTGATATATCCTACTCAGTCAATCTTGTAGCTCAATATAGGCACTCCCCTACTAAATTTCACTTCATCTTGGTCAAACAACTTCTTAGATATCTTAAAGGAACACTTGACTATAGTTTACTCTTCTCCAAACCTTCATCTATAGACATCATTTCCCTTTTTGACGTAGATTGGGGTGGTTGCGCACTCACAAGGAGATCAACCATATTTTCTTAGGACCTAACTTCATTTTGTGGTTAGCCAAAAAAACAACCTACAATATCTCGATCAACTATTGAAGCGGAATATAGGACTATGGTTTTTAGAATTCCCAATTTTTTATATTGGGTGTGTGTCTCCGTGTCATCTCCTTTTTTTTATATATTGAGAGATCTCAATCTATTTTTTTTGCTCATATTACTGCTTCTCCATTTTTTTCTTCTCTATTGTATCATGTTTTGAAAACTAAGAGGGAAGCAACAACTCTTCATTGTCTCTGGAAAACAGAACAAGACAAGGAATCCGAATTCAAAAGCAGCAAAAGAAGAATTTGGAACATTGCTCGCGTTGGTACTGCTATCTTGTTGGTACTACTATCTTCTGGCATTGGTACACATTGAGACAGTGTTACGGTCCCGGGTCATGGATTGAGTAACACGGCGTCGGAGTTGTGAATCCAGCACATTGAGTCCACAACAGACAGGCTTTAGAAATTATCCAACCAATTGACGATTGGTATTATCCAACGAGTAGCTGTTCGTTGGTAATATATCTAAAATATGAGGGAGAAGTGTTGTTTATCTTCTTTGTTGTTTCATTGTTGTTTATTTTCATTCCCTGTTCACGATGCTGGTTGTTGCTTCCTGATGAATTGCATTAATCTGGCATTTATTGAGAGATAAAAAAACATGTAACTTGTCTTGGACATAATTTTTTTCTATGTATTCATTTGCCATCCAACTTCGTTGGCACTGCTGTCATCCAGCACTCTGAAGAATGGAACTCAACAGAGATTGAGATCTTACTCCCGGTATCATGGGCTGGCTCGTCTTCATTCCAACAGCTGCAATCGTGTTCCAAAATTCAAGGTGACGATTGCTACAAGGTGGCCCCATGCTGGATCAAACTACACAAACATCTGGCTTGTTGATTCATCTTGATTCGGATTAATCCAGTCAGCAAAGTTGTTGTCATATAGCGGAAGTCTCTGCCCGATAAGTGTTCTATCATTCCAAATTAATCTCCAAAAGTTATTATGTTGATTTCTCGTTGATTTCTCTGCTGGATTGAATCATTTTCAGAAAGTTCTCGGGACTGATCTTTTGTGCTACTCCGTCGTTGGCATTTCCATACCGAGATACAGATTCCCCCATTACATTTTTTGGAAAGTCTGTGTTGTTGTCTCATGGTTGTATGATGTTGGTTTTTTTAGAAACTATCTTAATCTTGCCGTAGTTGTCATCCGAAGACATGTCTCTGATCAGTTTGCT
The DNA here is from genome assembly GCF_029961685.1 of Aristolochia californica. Taxonomy (NCBI): domain Eukaryota; kingdom Viridiplantae; phylum Streptophyta; class Magnoliopsida; order Piperales; family Aristolochiaceae; genus Aristolochia; species Aristolochia californica. The sequence goes on from NW_027181815.1 coordinate 10,179,193, forward strand.
TCCCCGCTCTTTTTGGAAGCCAGCCTTGTCGTAGACTATGACTCTACTGATTTTGGAAATTGCTTCACTGGCTATTTCTAGTTTTCGCTGGTTCATCGCTGAGTTATTTACTATTATTGCCTGTCAAAATCTTCTTGAGTCATCGCTGTTCTTCACTAACCATCTCTTCTGTTCACTGAATGTTCCTTGTTGTTGTTGTTGGAGAAGATGACTCTGTGTCAGTTTGTTTCTATTCGCTGGGAGAGACGAGATGTGGATGTGCGGGTTTAGGGTTTAATCTTTCATGGTTATGCAAGGGAGAATTTAATCAACCGAGTCATGATTTTAAACAGTCGAGTTAACCCAGTGAACTGATGACCCGAGGATCACTTATTGGTTCTATTCATGACCGAGTCAATTCAGACCAACTCAGTCTAAACCGATGACCCGAGGATCACTTATTGGTTCTATTCATCACCGAGTCAATTCGGACCAACTCTGTCTAGGTCCGGGTCAACTCATCCGATCAACCTGATACGGCCCACTTGCTTATTGCCACTGTTATACAGGTCAGGATACCAAGTTTCATACCTATTTCTTCCTCGACTTGGCTATATTGGTCTGATATCTGACTCGACTCGACTCGGCCCTTTTCTCTAGTTGGATTATTATTTTGAAGTATTGGCAGTTTATTATTTGGTTCTAGCATATTATTTGGTATAATTTATTTATTTAGTGATGGACTATCTGCAAATTATTTCAAGGGTCATTTTAAGGATTTTTCAGTATTTGGTACGTGATATTTGGGTTCTGGCCCATTTTAGCTGCTACTGTTGTGTCTCTCTGATTGAGATAATATTATTGAAGGAGGACTTCTCAATTGCTAACTTTGATGAAGAAGAAAGCTCATGGTGGCCCCAAAATATTATCTTCTGGTGATTACCCTTTTCCCTCTTTATTTGGCATATTTACCCCTACCATTTGAGAGTCAGTACCCTTTGTTGGGACATCGTGATAGAGGAGTTTATTACTACACTCTCGAGTAATGCCTATAGACTCACTACTTACAGAGGATAGGAGTGTGCCCAACATCTAGCGTGAGTCAAGTTTATTATTCACCCAAGATGTATTTTTTTAGCTACCCTAAGAAAGTGGGTAGAGTTTGTGCCCCATAGTAGGGCTACTTTTCCGTCTGTAAAATTGAGTGGAAAGTATTTTTGACTATGATCACTTGACTAAAGTATGGAGCGATGTCTTACGGCTAGGAGTGATTTTACTCTCTTATATGATGCCAACGGAGTCTCTTGGAAAAGAACAAAAAGACCACCAGCTTGAGGGAGAGTGTGGGAAAATATGGTAGACTGTTTTTTTTATATGAGAAGATCTTATACAACATTTGCAGTAAGTTGGACGTTAATTATGTTCTCTCACCCTCAACTTGAGGGGGGGTTTTGGAAAATGGGCCCAAGCCAACACGACCACGGAAGGCCCACAAGTGCAAGTGTTTTAGAAGATGGACTTAAACCCACAAGACCAAGGAATACCCACACATCCAAGAGATGTGGAAGTTGGGCTCAAGGCCCAAAAACCAAGGAGAAGGCCCATAGGCTCACACAAGTGATGTCATGATAGTAAATAAGGAGTCATCTCATAAAGATGACATATATGTAATTAGTTTAAGTTTTAGGGGTATTATTGTAATATTATAATCTTATTCATCTATAAATTGAGCCTCAGGGAGAGGGTTATGACACAAGTGCATAACCATTTTCTTCCTCTTGTTTTCTCCCCAAGATGTTGTCTCTTTTTTTCTCCATGAGTTAAATCCATGGTGTACTGAAAATCAACATATGGCTAAACATTTTTTTTTCAACAAATCAATGAAAACCAAAAGGTGCTTCTAGCCTCCTTTCATCTAAAAGGAGATACGACACAATGGTTCCAATGGTACATTAGCACTAGCCTCTCCTCACTTGGCAAGAGTTTGTACAAGATCTTTGTATATGGTGTGGACCAACTCAATATCAAGATTTTGATTCTCTTCTTGCAAAGCTCAAGTAAACCGGATATGTCAAAGAGAATCAAATGAAGTTTGACCAAATAGCTAACCGAGTGCATTGGCTGAAACATATTCAAACTGGTAGCTTTGTTGGAGGCCTTAAACCGGAAATAGTAGTTGAGTTAAGTGTGTTCCATCGTAAAATCTGTATAGAAGCAATTTACCAAGGCTGAATACAAGAAGAACAATTGTCCCTCCTACGGTTCCAACCCAAGGTTTTCCCTCTCTAATCCATTCAAACTACAAATTCACATGTATGGAACAACGCTTCTTTTGGGGATGGACAAACTTGAAGGATATTCAAGAAGCTCACCTTTGAAGAAATGGACAAAAAGATAAGCAAGAGCCTATGTTTTAATTATGACAAAAAAAATTTACTCTAGGTCACATATGGAAAACATTCTAGTTGTACTTACTTGAGGAAGAAGAAGATGACCCGTCCTCACTTTGATATTATGGAAGAAGATATCTCAAACTATGAGGAATCCTTCCACGAGTTCTCCGAAGTTCTAAAACCTTCCATGCAACTTGGCGGACAAATCAAAGGCCGCAAGGTATACATCTTGGTTGATAGTGGAAGGACACAATTTTATGTGTGGAAAAATTTCAAAAAACCTTGGGCTTCCTCTATATCAAAATTTTTGTGTTTGTGGTTATGGTTGAAGGACCAAGATCCAATATTCATCAAAGGTGCTGAATGTGCCAATATTCATCAAAGGATTTCTTTGTCCTTCTGATAAAATTAGCGGATTTAGTACTAGGAATGCAATAGTTGCACAATTTGGGGGATGTTATTTTGGATTTCAAAATATAACCATGGAATCATCTATCGAAGATGCTCGAATTAAGTAGAAGGGCATACTAAATGGTGACCATGACTCATTGCAGCTAGAATCCTTACAAAAGGTTGCATGCCATCCTATTCCAAATGGTCAATCAAACAACATGGCAAGATGAACATAAACTTCCTCATCCATTACAATATCTGCCCACTACCTTCAAGATGTTTTCTTTGAACTAAAAGGTCTACTTCCAAGGCTACTCCACGACCATCGGATTTGGATTAACCCGATGCCCCCGTGTGCCTTACCTCTACCCATATGTCCAAAAAGTTTTTAGCAACTAAATGGCCCATGCATGTCTCGAACCTGCGACCTTCGCGTTATTAGCACGACGCTCTAACCAACTGAGCTAATAGGCCAATTTATTTAATTCCTCTAACAGATATTTATTCTAATAAATTTGACACACTCAAATGGCATCGCCTAGGAGAGCATTCATTTCAACATCTGAAGTTAATTTTAATTGATTTTGAGCTTAAAGGAAGAAAGCTTGCCAACTTTTGAGAAGCTATGAAACAAGGGATTCAATCACTTTTCACCGAAAATGGTTTACACCAATTGAAGTATATGCAAGTATTTGTACTTAACAGTAATCAGTTGAGATGAAGTGGTCTTTTGAGTCCAGTTTGTGAGGATTATTTACAAGCTATGGCATCTCCATGAACTGAAGAAGAATAATCCTGTGGAATGTTTGGATTAATGTTTTAGTTATATAACCTTCTTAAGTTAAAAAAAAAATCAACTAATCCTTGACCCAATGATAGTCCATAGAAATGTATTTTTACTAAAATGTCTTTTCAATTTTTTCAAGAGCCACGAGGAAGAGACAATTATAGTTTATAAGAAAAAGTTCTTTTTCACTTACTTTTGATCTTACACATGTGAAATCGTCTTCTCGTGGAGGGTTGTGTGTGTGTGTTTTTGTCTATCATCAATAGCCTTCTCCTCTACAAAATAGAGGGAACTTCAGGTTTCCCAATATGGAGGGCAAAATGCATCTTTCTCATAAAATGAACTTGGTTGACTTGTTTCATTAAGAACCTACCATTCTCCTTAGTTCATTAATTCCTCGCCTTCTGGGCGAAAATTATCCAAGATTCTCTCTGCGCTTTTAGTTTTCCTTCTGGGCCTGATCCTCTGTTTCGTTCGTGATCCCTCAATTGTCAGAGATCTTAGCTTCGGTCCATCCAAGTTTCATGCAGTGAAGATCACATGGAACGACTGGAAAATTGGGTTTCTTAGAGCCGCTATTCCTCAAATTCCACTTTCGGTACTGAACTCGGTGATCGCAGTCTGCAAATTATCTACAGATCTTTTTCCAAACAAGGATGTATCAGCTACATCAGTCTTGGTGAGTGTGGGGATGATGAATCTAGTTGGTTGTTGGTTCGGGGCGATGCCGGTCTGTCATGGGGCCGGCGGTTTGGCGGGGCAGTACCGATTTGGCGAGCGGAGCGGTGCGTCAGTGATCTTCCTTGGCTTGGGGAAACTGATTTTGGCTCTAATTTTAGGGAATTCATTTGTGAGAGTTCTGGATCAGTTCCCAATCGGGATTCTGGGGGTTTTGCTGCTCTTCTCAGGGATCGAATTGGCTATGGCCTCGCGGGACATGAACAGTAAAGAAGAATCTTTCGTTATGCTGGTCTGTGCTGCCCGTTTCTCTGACGGGTTCCAGTGCTGCTCTAGGTTTTGGATGTGGGATTGTGCTGTTTTTGCTGCTGAAGCTTAGGGACCTGGATTTTGCTTCACTGCGTCTCTCTACATCGAGGCCGGCTGGGGGCACGGATTAACGCAGAGTTCCTTGTCTGGGTTTTGCAGATATAGGTCGCCTGGAGTAAAATTAGGCGCCGATGAAGCTTACAGAGGACAGGCATCGTCTGTACGTCATGTTCATAATGCTTCTTGTCAGCCACATGTAGAAGCTTTAGTATCTATTTATCCAGATTCACAGAGAGGATTTGAACTTTGAATGCAATTCTTTTTAGTTCAATGAACTGAACTGAACTGATCTGTGTTAGATAGTTTTTGTCTCTGTAGAGCAAATTTCTATGAGCTGCCACTGAAGTAACTCAGATGTAAATAACATCACCTGACACCAATGCTTCTGAACCTTGCTTCATTCTTGTTTTGATTTAGTTTAACGAGCTTTCAATTGCTTCCACAGCAAAGATAGAAAAAAAATAAACCAAGATTGAATCAAAAGAAAAAATTGTTTAAAAAACATTCTTTTAAAAAATTCAATGGAAATGTGGTTAAAAGAAAAAAAATACTAGAACTTATTATAATCAGAGTATATGAACCTCTATTAATAAAAGAGGAAGGTAATAGAGTTCAATTACAATAAAATTATCTTTGTCCTAATTACACCTAAACTCTAATATTTAATGATAAACTTTAGCATAATTAAATAATTTAATATAAATAGAAGACAAACATAACTCAAACTAAACTCTTTTATGACGTGACTATTAGATAAAGATATGCGCGTGGTTATCTTTGTGAGTCCTTCTTGATTTTTCAACCAACTTGTGGTTATCTTTATGAGTTTTTTTTTATCTTTATCTTTGTGAGTCCTTTCTTGATCTTTCAACTTATGTGATAAGGATGTTAGCTCGTGGTAATCATGGTGGGTCCTATTTTTTTTTTGTGCTTGTGCCCATCTTGTGGGCCTTCCTTGGTCATGTGGCTCATCTTATAATACTCTTAGATATGTGGGTCTTCCTTGGTTGTGTGGGTTGGAGTCCATCTTCCAATAATTCCATACTCAAAACTCTAGTTTCCAGGTTTCCCTTTTTATTCATTTTATTTTATGAGGCCAATAGAAGTAGGGTTTTTCTACTCAGGATCGGACTTGACCCAAATTTGTTAAAACTTGTGATCGGAATCCAATTGGTTCGTCAAACCCCGTTCAAGTTAGCTCAACTTGATTCGATTCTCGGGCTAGATTCGAGGTAGGTTGAAGGAAACTTGCCTAGAACAAAAGGAGCGAGTCTGACCCCCTAACTCAATTAGATCTAACCTCATGTAAATCGTAATTGACTCGCCCATTGGCTAAAAAACCCATGGATAGAACTTGAAAATAGTCTCAAGAGTATAAGCATAATTGAGATATGAAGTAGGAGAAAAGGTTATTTTATGTAGGGCTTTTTACAAAATTACCTATTTTTAAAAACTTATTTCGATAAATTACGTCACTTTGAACTTATTTTGAAAAATACCCAACTTTGATCGGTCCACTGTACATGTGTACAATCAAAGTTGACACGTAATCTTTGACAGATAACGTGTTGCCACATCGTTAACACTGCATGAGTAGAAAGACACATTGACTGCCACATCACACTTTCGACCCGTCAGCAGCCAAATAAGAAGCCACATCATTAAATGTAAAAAAAATTGAATAAATTTTTTATTTATTTAAAAAATCAAATTTATAATACATTTTTTATTACCTTATATTTAAATTAATAAATTATAAAAAGATAATAAATAATTTAAAAAGTTAACTTTTACCTATTTAACACCATTTATTATCGATTAAAATATTTATCAATTAAAAATATATGAAAATACTATATTAAATTTTAAAAATAAAATTTATCATTACACTTTTTATTACTTTATATTTTAAAAAATAAAAAATAAAAAATAAAATAAGTATACTACTTAATTAAAAATCTTACTAACTTATTATCGATTTAAAATATTTATAAATAGAAAAAGTCTTACTCTTACAATTTATTATCGATTTAAATATTTATAAATTGAAAACATTATACAAAAAAGTTATTTTAGAGTTTAAAAATATAATTTATCTGTACACTTTTTATCAACTTATTTATAACATAATAAATTATTAAAAAATATTAATAAATTAAAAATCTTATAACTCCTTTTATTATCAATTTAAAATATTTATTAACTGAAAAAATATTAAAATTTTATTTAGAGTTTAAAAAATAAATGTATTGGTACACTTTTTATTACCTTATATTTAAAATAATAAGTTATTAAAAAATCTTACTCTTACCTATTTATCACCTTTTTATTATCAATATAAAATATTTTTTAATTCAAAATTTTGAAAATTTTTTTATTTTAAAAATCAAATTTATCACTACATTTTTTTCAAATTTATTGATACACTTTTAATTACCTTATATTTAAAATAATTAAAAATAAAATAAATATACTATTTAATTAAAAATCTTACTCTTACTTATTTAACACATTTTTTAAAACATTTAAAATATTTTTTAATAGAAATAATTATTAAACAAAATTTACTTTAGAGTTTAAAATCAAATTTATCTATACATATTTTGTTACCTTATATTTACAATAATAGAATATAAAATTATTATATTAATTAATTAAAAATTTTACTCTTACCTATTGAATACTTTTTATTATCAATTTAAAATATTTTATTAATTAAAAAAATTATTTTAGAGTTTTAAAATCAAATTTATCAATACACATTTTATTACCTTATAGTTACAATAACAAGCAAGGATGGATGTAAAAGGAAGTCATATATTAATAAATAATTTTCATTAAAATGTCAAAAAATATAAAAATTCATGTTTTCTGCCTCTTCCTTCCTTTCGACAAGGACTTTGTAGTCAAATAACTATAATTACTGGTCTGGCTTCTAGTTTTTGTATCATGACCTGAATTGGTGCTCTCTCGCTGCATAAGTCTAACATCCTCACGAATTAGTAAACACCCATCAGAATCCATCTCCAAGTCATTATCCACGTCCAGTTTTCGCTTGAGTTGATGACCCAAGGGCTGCTCTTGTCTTTTGTCGGTCTAGGAGGTCAAGTGAGTCATTTTTCAATTGATCGGAAAGGTCTTTTGCCACTCTTACCTGCTAGACAAGTTCTACAGACGAATCTGGAGGACCCATCAGAGTTTTTGATTGATTATTTCCAGATGGGGAGATCAAATCTTAAACCTACGTGAAAGGTGGAAAGACAAACCTTAATGCATTCAACTACGTACTTTATATGTTGAAATGAGACAAAGAATACAAAAGAAACGATATTGGCAAAGAGACAAATATAAGTGATCAAACTTGTTCGTTGTAGAGATCAAATGTAGTGATATAAAAATAAATCGCAAAGGGGAAGTGCTATTTGAGTTTGACAAATCAAATAACTCATCGAAACTTCGTACTAATAATCTTCGATCATGGCTAGAGCCTTCCTAAAAAAAGAAAATGAAACTATAGCAGGTTGAGAGACAAAGCAATAGATATCTGGCTTAGCTATAGAGCTTTCATATATTGTAAGAAAAACTACTTTCAACCCAAAACCATGAAAATAAATGTGATCCATGTACTAGGCATTAAAAGAGAGACCATGGTGTGTATCCTAACAATGGAAAAACACACCTAAGTCTAAATTCACCGAACACCCATGGTAGAGCCCCATATGACTTCGCAGTCACTAAGAACGTACCTCGTTAGTGATGGGGGTCAGGTTTTGTTGGCTAATGGACGCCCCTGCAAGCGACTTAACCTAGTTTGAACTGGATACAACCCACCCTCCATTACCCAACCTACTCTTAATCAAACTCACTACCCATCCCTAGGGACACATGAAAACTCAATAAAACATAGACAAAAAAAAATACCATGTGGTGGTTATTTATAACACCCGAATCTCCTCACCACATGGCAAAAATATTTCATAGCACTATAAAATTATTCAACAACATTCTACAACATTTAAAAATTAATCAAACTAATTCTATAGTAGATGACTCCTAACAATGCAAAAACACACCTAAATCCAAATTCACCGAACACCCTTGGTAGAGCCGCAAATGACTTCACAGTCACTACGAATCGTACCTCGTTAGTGATGGGGATCGGGTTTTGTTAGCTAATGGACGCTTCTGCAAGTGACTCAGCCTAGTTTGAACTGGACACAACCCACCCTCCATTACCCAACCTACTCTTAATCAGACTCTCTACCCATCCCTGAGGATACATGGAAACTCAATAAAATATAGACAAAAAAATACCATGTGGTGGTTATTTATAACACCCGAATCTCTTCACCACATGGCAAGATCATTCCATAGCACTTCAAAATTATTCAAAAACATTCTACATTATTTAAAAATTAATCGAACTAATTGTATAGCAGATGACTAGTCCTAACAATGCAAAAACACACCTAAGTCTAAATTCACCGAACACTCCTGGTAGAGCCCCATATGACTTCGCAGTCACAACGAACTGTACTTTGTCGGTGATGGGGGTTGGGTTTCGTTGGCTAATGGATGCCCATGCAGGCGACTCAGCCTAGTTTGAACTGGAGTCAACCCACTCTCCATTACCCAACCTACTCTTAATCAGACTTTGTACCCAACCTACTCTTAATCAGATTTTGTACCCATCCTAGTAACTAGGGCAAACATAAACACAAACATAAAAAAAACAAAAAAAACCCATGTGGTGGATATTTATAACACCCAAATCTCCTCACCACATGGCATGATCATTCCATGATACTTCAAATTTATTTAACAACAACTAGCAACTAAAAATCATGCAAATCTTATCTCAATAGAGTAAACTACAACTTCATAAATCAGAAAATTAAACTAAATTATACTAAAATTAAACTAGAAACTTCATAAAATGCAACATTCAGTGGCATAGGAATCCATAAAAATACAAAAAAATAATAAATATGGAGGGAAATTCAATCAAGTTTCAATTAAACTTTACAATAATTTTAATTTGTTTGCAATTGATAGAAATTTCATTAGCACAAAATCAGAAATTAAACAATAAATCACACAAAAAAAATCAATACAGTAACTAAACACCTAAATTCAAATCAACATTATAATTAAACATAATAATTAGATTCAATTAACAAAAACCCTAATAAATCACCTTGCTAAATCGGCTTCTGAAATTCAAATTTGGGTTTGGAGGGTGAGTAGGGCTTCGGTTTTTAGAGAAAGGGCGGCGAGAGAGTGAAATGATAGGGTTTTAAGAGAGGGGGTGCTGAGAAAAAATTATAGGGTTCGGTTTTGAGAGAGGGGGCAGCGAGGAGATGCAATGATAGGCTTCAGTTTTGATAAAGGGTGGCTAGAGGATGAATAGAGGGGAGCGGAAAAGAAGAGTGAGAGATGTGGCTGAGACGAAGTATGGGTTGAGGTGAAGAGAGGGCAGTTGAGAGGGGGGGTGTCGAGGCCGAGGCCGAGCGACAACAGCAGGGGAGTGGGGACGGCTGGCATGGCAAGAGGGCGAGAGGAGAGGAGAGGAGATGAGAAAGATCAAGCGGGGAGAGATAGAACGAAAAAACATAAGAAGTGATGAGGGCTTACGTGGCACGAGATGATGTGGCATCTTACTTGGCAAATGATGTGTCAAATAGTGATGTGGCAACCGACGTGTTTATCTACTCACACATTGATGATGACATAGCAACACGTAATCAGTCAAAGCTTACATGTCACCTTTGACTATACACATGCACAATGGACTAGTCAAAGTTGGATATTTTTCAAAATAAGTTCAAAGTTACGTCATTTATCGAAATAAAATTTTTAAACGGGTAATTTGGTAAAAAGCCCTTTTATGTACTCTTATAATTCCTTAATGCCTTTGGTTGAAAATGTATCCCAAAAAAAAAAGTCCTACTTTAGGTTTCTAAGAAAATTTTAATTTAATCTCATTAATGCAATTGCCTAGAAACGCTTTAGGAATTTGTAATGGGCAATAAAAAATTTTCAAGGAAATGATGAAACATCATATTTTTGTATCATTAAATCAAATCAAATTTGGATTTAACCAATACAACTTGTTAGATCAAATTGATTATAGACCACCTAGTATATAATATGATGTAATATATATCACATATATAATATTAAAAGTTATATATCTTTTTAGATTTTATAATATTATATCAATTTTATTATAATATTTTAATAAATAAATAAATATTACTTAATATAATATAAAAAATTTCAAAATTTTTACCAAATAAATATGTAACATATAATATTTATACATTTCTCAATGTAACATTTTAAAACTAGATTATTTACAATATTAAAAATAGGGCATGAGGACTTTCTTCATCCCTTCTCTCCTGGAATCAATAGGATGGGGTGGCACTGGCCTCGTCTCCTCCTTCCTACTATGGCGAGGAGAAGCCCCTACCCAACCCAAAAACAAAGAAGAAAAAAGGCTCCCCTCTCTTCTTTGTTTTTCAACATCTTTCTCCCTGTTTTGCTCGACCAAGGAAGAAGAACTGGTTGACAGGACTACTGCCGTCAGAACTCACTGGCATGATGAATACCAGAGTAGCAGCAGTTCGTAACTTTTTAATGGTTCAATTAGATGCACTTGCATTTAATGGCGGAGACGGTTTGCTTTTTAAACGCATCGCAACTGAAGCATTAGCGTTCTTCTAATTCGGGAACTTCTGCAACACAAGAAAAGAATCCAACAGCCCAACTCCCTTGATACTATGCCACTGTGGTTCATATGCTGGTAAATAGCAATTACTGGCATAACTAATTGGCAATGAATAGGATTTGTGCTTCTTCCCCATCTCGATAAGGAAGATGAGCAGTTCTCGTTATTTCTTCCTTTTTTCCGTTAGTTTTGGATGTGTAATGAATGATTGCAGGAGTCGTTTTTCTTTTTGTTTTTTGTTTTCGTATTCAGTTTTTTGTTTTCAAGTTGAAGATTCTAAACAAGACATTAAACCAGAGCCACGAAACGAAGCTCAGAACTTTTACTTCGTTATCGTTTTGCATTTGAATTTTTTAACTCTAGACATTCTTCCTTTTTTCCTGACAAAAAGAACAGATACGCTCCATTACAGTTCACAAAGTCAATACTACAGCAGACGACGAAAAGTTTGGTTTTCAGCTGATACGATGCAAGATATTTAACATGTTTTTTGAATTATTAGGGTCTAAGTCATGGGAGAAATGTTAAAAGTGAATTTGAATAACAAAATCAAGAATCAAATAGCAGAAATAATACTCTCCCACTTTCTGCGAATTTTTTGAGAAGTAATTTAATAAAAAAAAAACCACACACATACACATAAACCCAAAAAAAATTTTACGTGGAAAACCTTCAAAGCAAAGGGAAAAACCACGGGACTAGACCAGTTAAAACTTCCATTATCAATAATGATGTATACACAAATGTTCTCTCTATATAACACTAGATGCATACAATTAACAATATTCTCAAGAAAAAACACTTTCTTGACAACCAAACAATGTAATAGAAGAGATTTCACCTAAGAAGACGTGGTACTATTCACAACTACAAACACCAGAAAGACTGCTCTAAATCCAATCTCCACCGTTCAGATTATAGACCCTTGAGTCGTGAAAGTGTCTGCAAAATTGCAGCTTGATCGACCCTCTTTGTCTTCTCCTTCTCTCACACGCTCTCTTCTTTTCTTATAACAACAACACTTAGGTTTTAGTAAACATAAAATAAGTTAGGCCTATACCCTCTCTCCATGTAGGCTTAATGGACCCACATGGGCCATCCTCCATATAGGAGGGAACCCACACAAAAAATCTCCCCCTTCTCGACTATATGGGGGGACTCACCATACTTGCTTTTGCTCTGCATACTTCAAGTTTTTGCATAGGTAGTGGTTTTGTCATCATATCTGACCCATTCTCATCGGTATGGATTTTTTTAATCTATAACAACTTCATTGCTAAGCACCTAGCCAATACTACCCAAAGGACCGGCCTGTTAGGAGCGGAAGACATAGGTACTTAACCCAGGACCATAACATCACACCCCACCTTCACGAGCCGACGACCACGACGGCGCAACGACACTGGCCCAACTGCAGCATTGCAACAGCGGCGCGACCTACCAGTATTTTAATCCAGCCTTTGCGCGCAACGCAGCGGCACTGGCCCAACCGCAGCATCGCAATAGCGGCACGACCTACCAGTATTTAAATCCAGCCTCTGCGCCGTTGCCGGGATTCAAACTCGCGACCGAGCGCTAACTCTGATACCAAATGTTAAGCACCTAGCCAATACTACCCAAAATACCGGCCTGTTAGGAGCGGAAGACATAGGTACTTAACCCAGGACCATAACATTCATAGCCAATGCATTACGAATCCAGTGATACCTCACATCAATATACTTGGATCTTGAATGAAATGTTGAGTTCTTACTAAGATAGATGACACTTTTGACTGTCACACTAGAGAGTATACTTCTCTTGTTTCTGACCCAGTTCTTCTTAGAACTTCATCCATATCAACTTTTTGCTTACTTCAGTGGTAGACAAAGCAACACATTTCTGTAGATCGGATTGCAAGGACACAACTCCCCCTAATAAGTAATCAAGAACCCTAAAGTGGACTTTCTGGAATCAATATCACTAGCCATATCTGCATTTTTAAACCCTTCAAGTATAGGTTTACTATTTCCAAAGCACAAGCATACCTTAGAAGTACCTCTGAGGTGCTTCAAAATCCACTGAACTGCATTCCAATGCTCTTTTGCGGGATTTGAGAGGAAGCGACTGACTACTCCAACTGCATGAGCTATATCTTGCCTCGTGTATACCATTGCATACATTAAACTACCCACTACTGAGGCATATGGGACTCTTGCCATATCTTTTTTCTCTCTATTTGTAGAAAGACTTTGCTTCATGCTCAACTTAAAATTAGTAGCAAGAGGAGAGCTAACTGTCTTAGCTTTATTCATATTGAATCTACTGAGTACTTTTTCAATATATCGCTCTTGTGACTTCTCTTTTTTATCTCGGTAAATTTGAATACCAATGATTTGTCTTGCTGGCCCCAAGTCCTTCATAGCAAAGGACTGTTTTAACTGCTTCTTTAGATTTTCAATTCTTGAAGAATTTTTACCAACAATCAATATGTCATCAACATAAAGTAGTTATATTATGAAGTCATCACCAAAAAAATTCTGAACAAATACACAATGGTCAGAGGTGGTCTTCTTGTAGCCTTTCTCTTCCATAACTAACTCAAATTTCTTATACCATTGTCTATGCGTCTGCTTTAGACCATATAAACTTTTCTTTAGATGACACACACAATCTTTTTTTCCTTTCACCTTGAAATCCTCTGGTTGCTCCATATATATCTCTTCCTCTAAATCACCATGTAGGAAAGCAGTTTTCACATCCATCTGTTCAATTTCTAAGTCTAGGCTAGCTGATAAACTAATAACCACACAGATGGAGGACATCTTCACAACCAGAGAGAAGATCTCATCAAAGTCAATACCTTTTCGTTGACTAAATCCCTTAACAACCAATCTAACTTTGTATCGTGGTCAGGAAGTGTGTTCATCTTGTTTCAATCTATAAACCCACTTGTTCTTCAAAGCTCTTTTGCCTTTGGGTAACTCTACCAATTCAAAAGTGTGATTGTCATTCAATGACTGCGTCTCATCTTGCATGGCATCAACCCATTCTGCCTTATGTTCATCTTCCATGGCTTCAACATAACACTCAAGCTCTCCCCTGTCAGTCATTAACACATACTCGTTTGTAGAATACCTAGTGGAAGGATGTCGGCCTCGGATAGACCTCTTGAGTGGAACAATTGGTAGCATCTCTGATTCTGGCAATTGATCAAGGGTCTCATTCTATAAGGGAGCATCTGCATCACTTGGACTTTGTTGGTCATCTTGAGTAGCATGTTCAACCTGCGCTTGCAAATCGGTCAATGACATCGGCTCCAAGTCAATCTAACCATCATTGCACCGTATCACTACTTTATCTGTCTTCTCAATATCTTGTATGGTTTGATCTTCAATAATCACAACATCGCAGTTTCTCACTAGTTTCTTATCAACTGGATTATATAATCTGTACCCAAACTCATCCAGGCCATAACCTAGAAAGATACATTGTCGAGTCTTCACATCGAGCTTAGACTTCTCATCCTTTGAAATATGCACAAATGCTTTACAACCAAAGACATGTAAGTGATCATAGGTAACATCCTTACCAGTCCAAACTCTGTCTCGTACATCAAACTGAAGTGGAATATATGGAATCTTATTAAGAACATGTACAACAATATTCAAAGCCTCACCCTAAAAAGATCCAGGCAATTGTGTATGTGAAAGCAAACATCTCACTCTCTTAGTCAATGTTCTATTCATCCTTTCAATTAGGCCATTTAACTGATGAGTCTTCGGAGGTGTCTTTTGATGCCGAATACCTTACTGTCAGCAATAATCATCAAATTGGCCTGCATACTCTCCCCCGTCATCAATTCAGATGCATTTAAGCTTTTTTCCAGTCTGCCTCTCAACTAAGACCTAAAAATGTTTAAATATTTCCAATACTTGATCTTTTCTTTTCAAGGTATAAACTGAAGACTTCCTTGAATGATCATCTATAAAGGTCACAAAATACAAAGAACCACCAAGTGTGCTTGTCGTCATAGAACCACAAACATCTGAATGAACTAGATCAAGTATACCTGACTTTCTTGAAAGATGAGAACTTTTGAAAGAGACTTTATTTTGCTTCCCTGCCAAACAGTGAGTACACTTTTTCAAAGTTGCACTTTTCATTCCAGACAGAAAGTTCTTTTTAGCCAATATTGCCAAGGCTTTCTCACTCATGTGGGCAAGTCTTTTATGCGACAATTGTACTGTGATCTCATTCTCCGTAACATTAATAATGCTACTAGAAAGCCTTGTCTATAGCATGTACAAATTTGAAACCTTCTTGCCTTGAGCTATAACCATAGCTTCCCTTGAAAGCTTCCATTGCCCATTACAAAAGGTGTTGCAATACCCTTCATCATCAAGTTTACTTGTAGAAATCAAGTTCAAACGAATATCAGGAATATGCTTCACATCTCTAAGAACAAGCACCGTGATGTTATTAGTTTCCAAGCTCACATCTCCAATGCTAGTAATTTTAGCCAAGCTACGAATGTCCATCTTTACTGTGCCAAAATTACTGGGTACATAGTTTGCGAGAAATTCTTTATGCTCTAACATGAATTGAGGCACCACTATCAATCATCCAGGTAGTTTCATGATAAACAATGTTTACAACAACATTTTCATCACAAACAATGAAGAAGTCCCCAGTAGTAGTGGTGGCAACTTGATCATCTTTCTTTTCATCAACATCCTTCTTCTTATTCCCTTTCTCCTTGTATTTTCTCTTCAATTTTCTGCAATATTTTTTTAGATGCCCTTTCATGCCACAATGATAACACTCAACATTAGCAAACTTGTTTGACTTGTTTATGCCTTTATCTCTATTCTTCGGACCTCTACTTTTACTCCTCCCCCTCTTTTCTATGAACAAAGACCTCTGACTCCGAAGAGGAACCTTGTGATTTTCTTCTCATCTCTTCATTTAAAAGACTGCTTTTAAATAGATCCATATTGATTACACCACCTAGGGCTGAGTTGGATAATGACATTCTGAATGTCTCCCAAGAGTCTGGCAATGTACCAACCAAACACAAACCATGTACCTCATCGTCGAACTTGATACTCATTCCAGCCATTTGATTAATTATTCCTTGGAATGTATTCAAGTGATCTGTTAACGGAGTTCCATCTTGGTATCTCCAAGACATCAAATGCTTGATCAGATACATTTTATTGTTTTAAGTCTTTCGAGCACATTGTTGGAATGGGCATGTCTTTAATATGCAAGTTGCGCCTTCGCTAAAAGGTTGATCTTTTGGCGCAATGGTTAGTAACATGGTATCAGATCAGGTTGGTCTCGAGTTCAAGTCCCGCTCCCCCCGTTTGTTCCATCCCCGTATAGGTGAGACTTTGTCTTTGGCCGTCCCCGTATAGGTGGGATTGTGCATTTGCACTTGTACACGGGTGTTCCCCGTGGGAGGAATGTTGGAATGGGCCTATCTTTAATATGCAAGTTGCACATTCGCTAAAAGGTCGATCTTTTGGCACAATGGTTAGTAACACATATAACTGGTCAAGTTTATTCCAGAGTGTACGTGAATATGTCTCTCCACTAATATAGTTCAAAACATTTTCATCAACCCATTGTCTGATGTACCCACAAACTTGTCTATGTTACAAGGTCCATTCTTCATCAAATTTATTTTCAGGCTTCTCGTAGCAAACACCAGTAGATGAAATTGTTTCACAAATAAAAGGTCTTCCATTTTTCCTTTCCAAGTATGATAATTAGAACCATTCAAAGTAACCGTTTTACTCAAATTAACTTCCATTATTCAGCACAAAGTATTGAACTATAACCCCACTCTGACACCACTTTGTTGGGAGAAATGTTAACAGTTAATTAGAATAACCAAATCAAATATCAAACAGTGAAAATAATACTCTCCCACTTTGTGTGAATCTTTTGAGAAGTAATTTAATAAAATAAAAAAATTAGACACACACAAAGAGCTAAGAATTTTTTTACATGGAAAACCTTTCAAAGCAAAAGGGAAAAACCACGAGACCTAGTCCAGTTAAAACTTTCAGTATCAATAATGATGTATACACAAATGTTCTCTTTAGATAACACTAGAGGCATACAATCAACAATAATCTTAAAAAAAAAAAAACACTTTCTTGGCAACCAAACGATGTGATAAAAAATACTTCACCTAAGAAGATGTGGTACTGTTCATGACTACAAACACCATAAATACTGCTCTAAATCCGATCTCCATCGTTCAGATTGTAGAGCCTTGAGTCGTGAATTTGTTTGAAAAAATTCAGCTCAATCGGACCACAGATGACGCAGATCAGAATGTTTGACGGAAACTATAAGGCCTGCTCTATTTTGACGATCTCTTTGTCTTTTCCTTCTCTCACCCTCTCTCTTCTTTTCTTATAACTGCAGCTTTATGTTTTAGTAAACCTAAAATGAGTTGGGCCTAAACCCTCTCAACATGTGGGCGTAATGGACCACATAGGTCATCCTCGGTATAGGAGGGAACCCACACAACACTGAGCCGTCATTAAAACTATTTATTCATATGCTGCTAAGAACATTTCCAACGGGATAGTTAATTAATGGCGGGCGTTTAATATTTTTTATGGTAGCTTCGTTGTAAATTTTCAAGTTTCTGTTTATACGTCAGTAAATACCGAAAGTGATCGAATGAATTGAAGTAGCCGTTACACCACCCACCCCGCGCTGACATGGCAAGCCCCAATTCAAAACCTTGATACCCGGTTCAAACAGAATCGACCGTTGGGTGCTTAAAATACATGTAGGATCTTTTCGTCTCCGACACTTAGTCTTGCCTTGTTGCTCTTCTTTTCTACTTTTCTCTCGTCTGGATCGACGCTTAGTTACCTCTGGGAAGCATGGCTGCCGAGCTTCGCTTCACAGAAGAAGAAATGGAAGTCCACCCAGGACTGGGATACCCTAAAGCTTATGCCAAGCTCTGTCGACAACCACATCTCGGCAACCTGTACAAGCAAGGCCCTCCTTTCTCTTACACTCCTTACAGTTTGCACCCTCAAGAAGTAAGATCCGTTTATCGTCTTTTCATCTTTCATTTTTCTGAATTTTCATATTTTGCCTCCTTGTACCCTTACGGCAAAGTGCTAGTTCCCGCAGGGGAAATATTTTGCTTTACGGTGATGAATTTCTTTGGTTGGTTTGGTTTGAGAGAAATGCCGTGAATGGTTTTCTCTTCTAGGATTTTTTTTTTTTTTTTTTTTTGTGTTCAGCTTGTTCATGATGCCAGTGGATTAAATGGGAATTGAACTCTATCAGCGGTTTCTGAACTTGGCTTTGCTTCATAATTGGGGTTCCTTAAGGATGTTGATAAGATTGTTCTCACCCAGGTCTTTGGCTAATTTTGACTTGCTTGTCCCCTTTTGGATAAATATCATCTACGAAGCTAAACTGGGAGAAATCGGATTTTGGTATTAGAGTTCAGTGGGGAAGTAAAGGAAAATTCTTTTAAATTCAAGAACTTTGTGTTTTTACTTTTTCTTCTCATACTAGTTGAATTGGATTTGAGGCTTAATTCCTAATCCTCCCACCATCAGCACCCTTCTTTTCACGTTTCCAATTGCGGTTGAACATATTTGTTGAGTTAGATAGGTTCACTTCATGTTTTCTGTCGAAGAGAGGGTCTCATAAAAATGGCTCTTTCAGAATCTCTTCAATTTATGATTCTGGCCAAATGCTACTAACACAAGAAATGGTCACGGAGGTGAATGATGTGTTTAACAATTCTAAGGGATCTCCTAATTTCAAATTTTGATATTTGTCATTGTGGTTTTTTCTTCAGAGTTTGATGGCATCGGATTTGAATGAGCTATTCCTCATTATTGATCATAACAAACAACCCTCGATGAATCCCAGGCATTATGTCAACCTTTTGTGGAAGCAACTCAACCATCTAGGGTTAGCTCTGACCTTGGTCATCAAATTCTCCATAAGATCGAATTTGACATTAGATGCTTTACTTTGACTTTTGTTCTGTGTTTTTGCTCACACAATTTTCAGGAATGCTGGCTTTGATCCTACAAAATTTCGAGTAGATCCATATGGAAATGTGCTTTATTTCCATGCAGATATGGGTTCTCCCCTTGCTTGGGATATTGACCACTGGTTTCCTTGCTCGAGTAATGATCAAACTCCCATTAGATATTCCTCTTCTCGTCTTTCTTAGTTATGGCCTCATATTCCGATGAGATCAATCTTCCCTTGATACAGGGGGAGGAAGAACAGTTCCCAGCAATCTCAGGATACTGCAGTGGCAAGTCAGTCGAAAAAAGCATGACAAGCTGGAATTTCTTGTTCCATGGTGGGATCTCCAATTGGGTATATCTGTAAACCAATTCATTTCAATATTTGCATCCACAAATTCAGATTTCAGGTTGGTTGGTTCAACTCAAAAACAGGAGATTGTTTTAGTACATGAACTCTCAAAAGAGGTGAATTGTAAAATGGTCTTTGGGATTCCGTGCAGGAATAGAGCATTTTCATGGTTGTTCTTAGATGGCGAGAATGAAGAGCTGAGTAGCTCACAAGTAGTGGAGTCTCATACTTTTCCTCAACATTTCATTGAGACAGAACAAAAGTCGGGTTCTGCTCCAGCTGCCATTGTGTACACTCAAGGAGATATGGATTCAATAGCCCTTAGGTCAATTGATTTGAACAGAAACCTAAGACCAAATTCCCCTTCCTTCGGTTAGTAGAAGGAATTTATTCTTCATTCTGAAATTCTTTAACCTTGTCCAAGAATATTATTGCTGATACATAGAAAGTCAATCAGGTTTAAAGAAACTCACTGCTGAAGAAGATGGTACTCCCTGCAAGGCAATTCAGCGGTTCAGGCCAAGCATGTCAAAGGAAAATGAAATTTCTGACAAATGTAGTAATCAATATCTGGCCATTGCAATGGCTAGAGATTCATTAACACGAAGAGAAGAGAAGGAAAAGAAGCTATTAGAGATAGAGAAACTGGAAAACGAATTGGAAGAACTGAAGCAGAGAAATGAAGTGGAAAGGCTTACTCTTCAAGAGTTAGAAGTGACACTCATAAAGCGTAGGAGAAGATCTGAGAAATGTAGGAGGTTGGCAGAGGCTCAATCTTCATATAAAGCCTCCCTTGAGAAGATGATTCGTGATGCCATGCACCAGTAAGATTTTATGTTGCCAAGTTGTAATTCCTCAAGGATTGTTTTCTCTTTACTTCAAATTGTTTTGAATGTTTTACTTGATATTTTCAGGAGTGTTGTTTATAAGGAGCAAATTAGGTTGACCCTGGCAGCAAACAGCACTCTAGCAGCAAGATTAGAAGCACAAAAGGCAATTTGTGATTCATCTAAGAAAGAACTCCAGAAGAGACTGGAACTGAGAGATGAAATTGAGAGTCAACTGAGGCCTTTCTACTATGAGCAACTGAGAAAAAGATCACGAATTGATGACCAATGCGAAGAAAGATTTGACGAGAATCTTCAGTTATTACCTTTACAGAAGGAACTAAGACAGTTCTTGGAGGAGGAGCAGAAGGCATCGCAAAGCAATGTATCTCCCCATGAAGAGAGAAATAAAAAAAAAGATGAAGAGGAAAAGAGTAAGTCCGTTAATGCTGAAGTAAAGGAACAGCTCGAAGAAATTCAACTTGATGAGCTGAAGGCATCTCAAAGCAATGTATCTCCCCATGAAGAGAGAAATCAAAAACAAGATGAAGAGGAAGAGAGTAAGTGCGTTACTGCTGAAGTAAAGGAGCAGCTCGAAGAAACTCAACTTGATGAAGAGCTCCAGAAGCTAACCCTGGGAACTGGAAATCTTAGAACCAATGACCGGCAGAAGAAATCCAGATTGGTTCTGCATTGCCCAAGAAAGCAAGAAGACGAAGACTACAGGAAACAAATTGGAAAGGGTAACGTGGAGAAATGGCTTAAAATACTTTTGGACAAAACACAAGAGGATTTACTCTCAGATCCACCTTCTCCATATCGTGATGAGCTGAAGTTAAGCAAGACAGAAGAAGTAACTCAAAAGCTGAACCTCAAGAATCAACAGAAGGACATTAAAACTTTGGAACTTGGTGCAGCTGAAGAAAACGATGTGGCAAAGCCAGAGACTGTAGAGAGTACCAGAAATACAGAAACAAAGAATGCTACTGAAGCTGATAGTTTTATTAGAAGTTCCATTAGTAAGAAGAGCCGTGAAGGGAAGAGACAGGGAGGAGAGAAAACTGGCAAGGAGAAGAGGCTTGTCAGGTTCGAAAGTGCTAGGACCTTCTGGCCCACTCCAGCATCTCCTTCAGTGATTCTGGGAATGAGAAAAGGAGTGGATTGCATTGGAAAAACGCCATTGGTGATTGATGATGAAGATGAAGACATTAAAGACATTAACCATCCGGTAATGACAAACAAGTCTGCTAAGGCTTCCATTAGATCATACACAAAAGCATTGAAGAAAGCTGTGAAGATATAATGTACTTCAGTTCTTTTCAAATTGCATTGGCTGAGTGCCAGTAACAGTGGCCTAATAAGTGTGCATAGTAGAATGCTCTGAGATACCGGAGCTTTTATCCAGTCATGTTTATAAAGTATAACATGGAGGGAGAAGCGCGTTATCTTCCATCTGTTCATGAGATTGATTTGCGTTGTTGATGTATTTGATGTAACTACTTGTTGTAATAAGAGATAAAATGTATTGCTAATAGAGTCCTTTTTATGTTCTATCCATCTTGTCCAGATCAGGGAACAGGTTAAAAGAGCTTACTCGTTGAATCATTGACGTACGAGCAACCCAAGCAGGTAAACTCGATCATGTTAGGCTTGTCCAGAGTCCAGACACAAGAGACCAACCTGCTGTTCAGGGCACTTCGTGGTTCAAGGGAAGCGTGGTTTTTCTACTGTCACGAATTTGAAATTTCTAGTGCGTATTATGAGAGGCTGAGTTTTCTAGGCTTCCAGATTGGATCCTTTGGCCACCAATGCCCTAGGCTGATTCTTAAAAAAAAACATATTTCATGAACTATCTCATGGTTACCCAAAATCTTTTAGTGCGCACCCATGAGGGAAAGTGAAAAAAATGAATTACGAAATTCACTTTCATTCGCTCCCGTGTAAAACTACCCTCTGAATTCACTTTCACTCTCTCTGCATCCCTCTCGCCGCTGCTCGGTCTTGACCTTGCGATTGCTCCCCTCCATTTCGCTTGAACTCCCGCCGCTGCTCGGCCTCACCCTTGTCCTCGACCTTGCTGCTGCTCCCCTCCCTCTCGCCGCTGCTCGGCCTCACCCTCCCCAGCTACTGATAGGATTCACTGCAGATAACTACAGATACCCAATTTTTATTAAAGTCTGTTCTCAGCTTCGATCTATTGAAACTGGACAGATCCGTCATGCCAAATATCAAAATGCGGCTTCAATTCAAACATAGTCATGTTTGGGTTGGTTAACTTATATGCAAATTGTGGAAAAAATTTCCAAGAGAAGTTTTTGAAGAAATGCCTGAAAGAGATGTTGTTTCGTGGGCAACTTTGATATTTGGATACATACGGTCTGCCTGCCCTAAGGAAGCCTTTCGTTTGTTTAACCAGATGAAAATGGAAGCTGGAGCCAACAACTTCTTCTATGCATAGAGGGTAGTCCACATAGAACCTCCTAGATCCATCCTCTTTTTAACCAATAGAATAGAAGATAAGTAAGGGCATGTACTCGGTTGTATGATACCACAGGTTCAGTCTCATTATGAGAGAGACTTTTGAGCCACCAATTAACCATGGATCCATTCATGTCAACTCCAAGAAAGTCTCTAAAAAATTCCACTGTATGATGCCTCGAGTTTGCTTCCCTTGTAAGCCCATAACAACACCAAACCCTTGTATAGGTAAAATAAAGAAATCGACCTCACTATAATCCCATGTATAAATAAATCAACCTTCTAACCATAGGTAGACTCCTTTATTGTTTTTTATGATAACAAAACTTAATAGAGCTAACAATTTGAAAACTAAGTATTTCAAATCCTTTAACTTCAAGAGATATGTATTTCAAGGTCTAAAACCTCAAAATGATTGAACCTACTCAAGACCTCAAGAATCATGGAAAGACAACTCTTGAACAAGTACCCTTGAAAAAGAAGACAAAGTGAAGACTAGAGTTAAGAGTCATTAATGTATAATAGAACTTAATCTATATTTAAGAGAGCATCCAAACCCCTTTTAAAGTATAATGTTACACATGGAGCTTTTAGACATTCATTGCATTCACACATGCTTCAAAACTTCATGTACATCTTCTAAAATATGTTAGAGCACTTAGTTGAACTAACACTGGAATGATTGATCAACATCTACCAATAATCGATCGTCTAGAAGTGCACCTGCCAAGTTTATAAAACATGATCGATCAACCTAAGTCAATTGATCAATCAACGAGAACATGGCCATATCATGCTATAAAACATTAACGATCATCCATTTGGACTGATCGATCAATATTATCCAAACAAGCAAAATTTACATGAATGATCAATCATACCACATGATTGATCAATCTGAAAAAATCTTGCCAATCAAAGAAATAAAGCATGATCGATCATGGAAAGTTCATTGGTTGATCATACTTGCAATGTGTAGAAAGATGGGCCCAAGTCCACACGACCAAGGAAGGCCCACACGTCCAATTGTGTGGAAGATAGGCTCAAGCCCACAAACCAAGGAGATAAGCCCACACAGTGGTGGCATGATGGTAAATAAAGATTCATCTTATAAAGATGGCACCAATGTAATTAGTTTATGATTTATGTCTCTTATTCACTCTTACTTGGGTGAAGAATATTCTTGTAATATTAGTACTTTTGATATTTATAAATACAACTTAAGGAGGAGGGTTTGGACAAGTTCATTACCCTATTCTTCTTATTATTTTCTCCAAATTCATCGCTCTTACTCTTCTCCTCCTAAAACCTTCTCTTCACAATGCTTTTTCTTCTTCTTTTCGCCCCTTAATCCTCTTCTATTGTGATTATACATCATGGAATCCTAAGTTTCAACATGGTATCAGAGAGGGTAATGATCAAATATGTGAAAGGAGAAGAAGATGGAGAAGAAGGAGAAGAAAGGGTGGCAGAAGAAGAAGAAGAAAAAGAAAAAAAAAGAGGAGTTTCTCATTTTTCCTAAGTCTTATTTTTCAATTTCTATATTTCATTGGATGTTTCACTCTTGACGCATTTTTCACATAAAAAATTATATACTATTGAAAATATATTTGAGTCTAGTTTCCAACTCAAAAAGAATCATTGAAATCAATATTTTTTAGAAAGAGAAATCGATTTCTGCAGCAAAAAAGTTTCGTGCAGTAGCAGAAAGCTTCAACTTTTGAGTCGTTTTATGCCATCAAGAACTAGACTTTATAGGGTGAATTATATATCCAAAGAAAGATCTAGGTGGATTAGTACTTAAGCTTGCAAAATATCTTTAGATTTCAAGCTGGGATCATTGACATTATCTCCCAACTTGAAGGGGAGAATAGAAGGAAAAGTATGAACAATGAACACATTGGATATTGTTTGATTTATTGATTATCAAACAACACTTGGTTCAACTTATTATTGGTAGTCTATTAATCGGCTTGACTCACTCACTCATTGTTAAAGCTACTATCTGCTATCTCTATCGGCCTGACTCCGACTTGATTATTACCTTGGATTATTCTCAGTTTATTACATGGTGCATAGCTTCCTTATTCAAGTATGGACTTACTGCAGATTATCTTATGTGTCTTTATTGCTCTTAAGGAATTTTACTACCTACTGGTTATTCGCTACTATATAACCGCCTATTTGGTACGTGTTATTGGGCCCATGTCCATTTCAGCTACTGCTATTGTGTCTCTCTGATTGAGACATTATTATTGAAGGACTTCTTGGTTGTTGATTATTGTTAACATTGGTTATTCTGATGAACAAGAAAGCACATGGTGGCCCCAAAATATTATCTTCCAGTGGTATAAGTTGTAATTAGTTAGAAGCTTGAGAGTTTTTTTTTCCTTATGTACTAAGGCATTTAAGCCCCACAAGTATAGTTAACATAGAGAGGGGGAGGAGGCTCATTCAAAATCTCTTCTAAGCCCTAAATCTCTCTTTTCCAACTCGTTCTCTTGCCACAACATCTTTCTCTTTACCTTCTCTTCTTCTTTCGTTCTTCTTCTACCTTCTTATTCTCAAACTAAGTTACCTATAGATTAAATCCAAGAATTTAACATGTTATCAAAGCTAGAATTTTAGGGTTTAAATCAAATTAGTTCAAGTCACTCAAGTGTAGAGAAAATGAGTCTCAAACTAGCCTTCAAGCATGACAAGGTTCGACCACTTTTTAGGAAATGCAAATGTTCATGTCAATTAAGCATGATCTCTCTTTAATCAGCAAATTTTACTTTATGTTTTACATTATGAGGGATCCAATTCATGTTTTTTAAAGTTATGAATCCATCCATGCTCAAACCTGGTAAATTTTTCACAAAATTTGATTTTTTTTTCAAGTTTTCAATGGCAGAAATAGCATATGCATGCGTTGAACTTGTTGCTCATGTTTTTTTTTAATTTAAGCCATAAATTCCTCCATAATAATTCTTTCTCTTAAATTTCTCCTTGAGTTAAGTCTTGTTGAAAGAATGGTTGCTTAATTAATTCATTGAAACCCGAAGTTAGGGTTTGAAGAGCAGTTTAAAAAGTAATCTATAGTTCAATTGTGTTTAGTCATGCCAGTAATTATTTCGTTTTTTCCTTGGATAATTCACATTTTTCTTGGCTTCTTAGAGTTCTATTTTAAACTCTAAAAGGAGAAGCAAACACCAAAACAAAAGGAATCATGCACATATGCCTATATGCTGGTTTCTTCTCCTTGCTTGATTGTTGAATTCAATATATTGTTAGTGCTGAGTTTTGAATTCCATTACATCAAATATTTTTTACTTTGATTCAATCTTGTCCTCTGCCTTCTAAAGCTCACTCAAGAGTGTTGTTTTCTAGAGAGAAAAAATTATTGAGTCGTCATGTCTGAATTTTCGAACACATCTTCCTCCTCTATATATGTCGATTTTGGCATAGGTGATATTTTGAGGATTACGACAATTCCACTAAAAGGCTTAAGTAATTATTTATCTTGGTCCCCATGTGTATGTGTGAAACAGTTCCTAATTACTAGAGACCTTGTTAGGCATATGCTGAGCCACCTTTGCATATGAGCCCTCTTACCACACATGGTTGAGGGAAGATACCCTAGTTATCAATTGGGTAATAAAGAGTATAGAAGAACATGTGACAAACAATGTGGTGTACCTAGAGACAGCAAAAGCAATTTGGGACACATGTTTTGAATTATATTCTACTCCAAACAATCTTCAAAAGATTTATGAAATTTTTTGGGAGAAGTGCAGTACAAAGCGTAAAGACAAACTTCATGAGTACTTTTCTAGATTCAAAGGATTGCTACAGGAATGGAAAGTTGAACAACCATATACACTTGATATTGCAACACATGAAAAGCAAAGGTAAGAGATTGTTTCATCTATATGTCTTGCAAAACTACCATCCTAGTTGGATGTAGCCAAGTCACAAGTACTCAGCTTTACAACAAAACCTTCTTTTAATGATGTATGTGCTACCATGCTACGGATCCCAGTTAAGGACTCCAATAGTTAGCCAAAACAAGTGGAAAGTTTAGTTATGTTCTCCAAAGGGAGGGGGAATAACGGTTATGGTAGAGGTTAAGGAAGAAGTGGAAAGATATCTGGTAGAGGTAGGAATGTTCCTACCTCCAATTCTAATACTAATGGTTAGCAAAGGAAGTGTACTTTTTCTGGGCTCAACAACCATCTAGTTGAGAATTGTTAGAATCTACATGAGAAACCACCATATTTCAAAACTAATCAAACATCAATTTCTACCACATCCACCACTAGTGAAGTACCCTCAAATTCCTCCATAAGAAGATTGATTCTATTAGAAGAGGACCATGAATAGTTTCAGAAATTTAAAAGTATGATGGTTGCCCTCCAAAGCAACACTACAACCACAATTGCTACTACTGGTATGTACTATTTTCTCTCATGTTCCAATAATTCACCTTGGTTCATTGATTCTAGTGCCTTTGAGCCTCTCATAGGTAAAATAAAATGTGTCTTTTGTGACACTATGCACTTTAGACCGATTTGTATCTATTATTGATATGTCCCAAAGAAGGATTCATAGTACCGATACGTCCACCATTTCACCATCTTTTGTACTTTCTAATGTTTTGTCCATCCTTCAATTTCAATTGAGATTTATGTCAATGAGTCAATTAACTAAGAAACTAAATTGTTTTGTTACTTTTTTTTCCTTCTCATTATCTGTTTCAAGACATCAAGATCAAACATGTGATTGGTGGCATTCATGAGAGAGTGGGCTTTTACCATATGGATCCTACCACCTTGACAATAGTAGCAACAACCACAATAGAAGAGGTTTCCAAATGGCATAAAAGGTTTGGTCATCCCTCATAAATTTAAAAAGTTTGGTTCCTTTCCTTCATTGAGTTTCACAATTGTCATGTGAGTTTTGTGAGCTTGGGAAACACCATAGAGCTGTTTTTTAACACATGCAACATAATATTGCTTCTAGTATTTTTGCTTTAGTTCATTCGGATGTTTGAGGACCCGTTAATGTCGCAAACATTTCTCAATCCAAGTATTTTCGAATATTTGTGGATGCTTACATGAGAGTTACATAGTTATAATTGATGAAGGCTACGATTGCAATATTTCCTATTTTCACCTCCTTTTGTATTATGGTGGAAAATTTGTTTAAAACCAGAGTAAAAATCTTTCAGTCTAATAATGTGAAAAAGTTTTTTTCCTCTACCTTTAAAATTTTTTTTAAGGAAAAAGGGATCATTCACCAATCATTATGTGTTTATACACCTCAAAAGAATAGTGTATCAGAAAGAAAGCATCGACATCTTGTAGAAGTTGGGCACACTATTATGTTGTCTATGAATGTTCCCCAGTTTTATTGACCTTGTACAGTCCTCACTGCATATTTTTCAATTAATCGTATGCCCTCGAGTATGCTACAAGGTGTCACCGTTTCTTAAGATTATTTCCAGACTCTAGTTCATTTTCCTTAGCCACCTTTGGATGCACACGATTTATTCATCACTTAGGGCCATCCCAAAGTAAATTTCTTCCAATTGGTCCAGGTTGCTTCTCAAGAGGGTGGTGAATTAAATTTTTTAATTAAGAGTTTAACTAAGCTAATCATTCAAATAAGAATACATTCGACACATATGCACACACCATAGAGACACAGGATTTTTTGTTATCGATGTTCCCCTATTAGTAGTTACCGCCCAAGAGCCCTTGATTGGGAAATTTTTACTATATGCTCTAATAGTTGGAAATTACAAAGAGTTTGCAGCACTCTTAAGCCACATATAATCCAAATTATACAACTTCTAATCTCCCAAGAGATTCAATAAAAGGGAGTAGATTTCAGCTCTAGCCAAGCACTTCCCTTCTAGATTCCTGGTTCTAGAAACCAATTCCTCTAGCTTTCTAGGCAATAGATAACCTATAAAAGAAATTAAAATAAAAACATATAATTTTTTGTCTTAATATGGGAGACATCCCTTCTCCAAATGAGAACCAAGCTTCTAGATGTTTAAGCATGAATGATTGAAGTGAAGGAGCATGATAGAACTAATATGCTTTGGAAATTTTGAGAGAAGTAGAAAGATTTGAGAAAATGAAAGTTTTTCTCTCAAAGAAGGTGAAAATAGAACTTTGATGCTCAAATTAATTTTATAGATTTTGGGTATTCAAGTAAAAGCTCAGCTCTTGTTCCTCAAGATGTTTGGAGGGGTATTTATAAAATTTTCAACTCAAACTAGTAATTTTTTCCCTGTTTGCAAAAATCACATCGTTGATTGATAGATTACTATAAAGTGATTGATCAATCAATCGATCATAACGACTACTTTTCAGTCAAAGTATGATTTATTGATTGACGGACCGATTGATGAATATGTTATCGTTGGTCTAAAAAGATAAGTTCATCGATCATTGTCAGTGGTTGATCGATCAATCGAGACTCCTTCTAGTTGTGCAATACAAGTATGATCAATCTATGAATTTCTTATGATCGATCATGCTTTATGTCCTTGACTGGAAAGATTCTGTCTGATCGATCAATCGGATGGAATGATTAATCATGCATTGTAGCATGATATGGCCATGTTCTGGATGATCGATCAATCAACATAGGTTGATCAATCGTGCTTTAAAAGTTTGGCCTATGTACTTCTAGCCGATCGATCATTCAATTGCCAGTTCAACTAAATTGAACTTTTAAAGCATGAGAATGAATTACTCTCTAAGTGCTCCAACATGTTTGAAAACATGTATATGATATTTTTAAAACAAGTAAGAATGCAAAGTACGTCTTAAAGTTTTTTCATGAGTTCAAGTGATATTTTAGTTTTGGGAAAAAGCTAAAGTTTGTGTTATTATTTCAAAACTTTTGTATGTGTTGAATTTGAGTATGGTTTTGAAAACATGAGCTACCCTAAAGCTTCAATGTCGATATGTGCTTAAATATCAGAATTTTGGATGGCTAGAGTTCTTGAGATTTTTAATTTGTACTTGACTCTAAGTCGTCAATTCTTCGGTCATCTTTGTTTTGTATGTTCTTATTCTCATCAACAATCTTCAAGGGCATTTTTCTTTGGTTATTGACTCGGTGACTGATGTATTGTTCTCTTTGCTTGAGCTTTGCCATCGATCGCATAATGTAGGTGTTGGAAGGCTTTATGTCTAGTCACACTGATAACACCGTTAGTAGCATAATTTCAAGCTACCCTTTTTGTTATCATCAAAATAGTAAAGACCAACATGCCATGGGTCTAACAATCTCCCCCTTTCTATGATGACAAAATCCCTAGTTTGAAGTTTAAAAATAATCAAAGTACAGGTTGATAATTTTGGAAAATGGTATGAGATTACCTGATTGAGCATGTCCAAAATTCAGCAACCATATGATGTAAGTGCTAAAAGTTTAAGCATTAAAACTTGTGGAGTTAACTTAGTTTGGGATTCCCTTGTTCTAAACATGCATTGGAAGTTTACTCCTCTTAAATTTGTGCATGTAAGAGGTTGTATTCTCCTATGAAGCAACCTAACTACATGAGGTGTAGACTCCACCTTAATTTATGCTACAAATTCTCTCCTTGATATGTCATTTTCTTTCCCTTTTGAATGTATCTTTTCTACCTCTTTTTGTCAACCATAAAAAAAGGTATGAGCAAAGAAGGTTCAAGTAGAGAAAATAAGAATTTTCAATTTGTTTGCATGACAAAGGAGATAGGTAGGATGTGCGGATATCCTCCAATGATACCAATAGTTATGTAGATGTTCCAATTGTTAAGGTATCGGTATTGAGATATCTTATTAGTTGTTGGATATACTATTATTATCTAATACATTTGATACCAATTACTAAATTTTTAATTATTTGAAAGTATCGTCTGATAACAAAGTATGAGGGCCTTATAGGATGTAAAGGCTATACATGCAAGTGTTCACCCTGGACTTCATATGGGATACCCAAACTATTCTAATCTTGAGCTGGTTTTCCATCTAGGTTAGAGAACCAATCAACTCCTAACAACAAATGAAAATGCCCCCACATTGTTCTTCTCGATAGGAATCAAATTAAAAAAATATTGGCTTAATTCTCAAGAAAAGTGGTTGATATCAATTGTTGATAGCGGATGTTTCCAATTTTGTTTAGATCGAGAACGGTGAGCCAGGTTCTTCCTTGAGTTAATGAAACTCGATTATCATAATAGATAAGAGTTTTGTCTTTAGATCAAGAATTCAAACCTTTGACTATTTTATCTAACTGTTTATTTTATTATTTTCAAGTATTTTTATATGTTAATCTTTGTTTCAGAGTTCATCTTCTCCATGGAGTTGGCAACTCTGAACTATTATCCTCCATCGAAATCTATTATTTATTTATCCATTCAATATGTATTTAAATTTAATTACGAATGACATTAAAATAAACCATATAACTAATTTATATCTTATGTCTATCGACAACTTCCTCTTATAACCTTATTTGTTGTTTCTAAATATTTTACTCAACGAGTACGTAGGTAAAAAATCTCCAAAGAACTAAGCTTTCCATTTTTATATTTTATTATATTTATTAATCAAGTTTTCGAATTCATATGTGAATGTGAAATAGTTCACTATGTATTTAAAGGGTGGACATCGGTTAGGTTCAGGTCGGGTTTTTGAAAATTTATCCTCATCATATAAACTTAACTTAAAAGTTGTTTGAAAATCCAACATTTTCCCACCTCACCACGACTTTAATAGGAACATATTTAAAAAAAATATATAGAATGAAAATTTAAAATTACATAAATTTTATAATAATTTATTGTACTAATCCATATATATCATTAGTTAACCTTCAATATTAAAATAATAAAATTTTATAATATAATTCATATATATCATTAGTTAGCCTTTAATATTAAATAAATAACTTTTTATTATAAAATAGAATAAAACAAGTAAAACCCTCACGTCAGATTTGAGGCAGAATAAAAAACTACCTCTTCCACCCAAAATCGGGTGGGAAGCTACCAATTGCAAACGTTATAGAATATCTGGCTCTTCGTGTTGCCCACAAGTCAACCAAAATCTGTCATAAATCCTTGACCACCTCCTCGCTGCTTCACTCGACCGTGCCTCTGCTTCTCCACCATGGAATCCCCCAATCAATCTAGGGCATCTCTCCTCTCCGGACGACCGCCGTGGTGGACGCACCGCCTGTATTCATCCATCACTACCAATTTCCGCCTCAAGACCAGCATCTGGTCTGAGCTCGGCGGCTCCGTCGGCGACCTCGGGACCTACATCCCCATCGTACTCGCGCTGGTGTTGGTGAACCACGTCGACCTGTGCACCACCCTGTTCTTCACTGCCATGTACAATATTGTCACCGGTCTTCTTTTCGGCATCCCTATGCCCGTGCAGCCTATGAAATCCATCGCCGCTGTCGCCATCTCCGAGTCCGAAACCCTTCTGACTGTTCCTCAAATCATGGCCGCTGGCATCTGCACAGCTTCCGTGCTTCTCTTCCTCGGAGCGACCGGTTTGATGTCCTTCTTTTATAAATTTATACCCCTTCCTGTCGTCCGTGGCGTCCAACTCTCCCAAGGCCTGGCTTTCGCTTTCTCCGCAATCAAATACATCAGATACAAGCAGGACTTTGTCACGGGAAAATCAGGCCCTCCACGTCCTTGGGTAGGCCTCGATGGCCTTATTCTTGCCCTCGCGGCACTTCTGTTCATAGTACTTGTGACCGGCTCCGGCAGTGAAAGCAGGGACGAGGATGAAGATGACCCCGCATCAACGTCTTCTCGGCCTGTGATTAATTCCTCGCCTTCTGGGCGAAAATTATCCAAGATTCCCTCTGCTCTTTTAGTTTTCCTTCTGGGCCTGATCCTCTGTTTCGTTCGTGATCCTTCAATTGTCAGAGATCTTAGCTTCGGTCCATCCAAGTTTCATGTAGTGAAGATCACATGGAACGACTGGAAAATTGGGTTTCTTAGAGCCGCTATTCCTCAAATACCACTTTCGGTACTGAACTCGGTGATCGCAGTCTGCAAATTATCTACAGATCTTTTTCCAAACAAGGATGTATCAGCTACATCAGTCTCGGTGAGTGTGGGGATGATGAATCTAGTTGGTTGTTGGTTCGGGGCGATGCCGGTCTGTCATGGGGCCGGCGGTTTGGCCGGGCAGTACCGATTTGGGGGGCGGAGCGGTGCGTCAGTGATCTTCCTTGGCTTGGGGAAACTGATTTTGGCTCTAATTTTAGGGAATTCATTTGTGAGAGTACTGGATCAGTTCCCAATCGGGATTCTGGGGGTCTTGCTGCTCTTCTCAGGGATTGAATTGGCAATGGCCTCGAGGGACATGAACAGTAAAGAAGAATCTTTCGTTATGCTGGTCTGTGCTGCCGTTTCTCTGACGGGCTCCAGTGCTGCTCTAGGTTTTGGTTGTGGGATTGTGCTGTTTTTGCTGCTGAAGCTTAGGGACCTGAATTTTGCTTCACTGCGTCTCTCTACATCGAGGCCGGCTGGGGGCACGGATTAACGCAGAGTTCCTTGTCTGGGTTTTGCAAATCTAGATCGCCTGGAGTAAAATCTGGCGCCGATGAAGCTTACAGAGGACACAGGCATCGTCTGTACGCCATGTTCATAATGCTTCCTGTCAGCCACATGTAGAAGCTTTAGTATCCATTTATCCAGATTCAGAACACGACCTGAGAGGATTTGGACTTTGAATGCAATTCTTTTTATCTCAATGAACTTAACTGAACTTTGTTAGACAGTTTTTTTATCTCTGTCGAGCAAGTTTCTTTGTGCTTCCAATGAAGTAACTCAGATGTAAATAACATCACCATTTTGATTTAGTTTAACGAATTTTCAATTGCTTCTACAGGAAAGATAGAGAAAAATAAACCAAGAATGCACCAAAAGAAAAAAATTGTTTAAAAAACATTCGTTTAAAAAATTCAATGGAAATTTAGTTAAAAGAAAATAAAATTTCCATAATTTTTATTTCCTATATATTGCACGAATAGCCCCTAATGTAATTGCTTGAGTAATTGGCTTTGTTATTCCAAACTCAAAACTCTAGTTTCTAGGTTTTTTTTTATACATTATATTTTATGAGGCCAATAGAAGTAGGGATTTTTAACTGGACCCAAATTTGTTAAAGGGTTTAGGTTCGTCCCCCCCCCCCCCCCCAAAAAAAAGTCCTACTTTAGGTTTCTAAGAAAATTTTAATTTAATCTCATTAATGCAATTGTCTAGAAAAGTTGTAGGAATTTGTAATGGGCATTTAAAAATTTTCAAGGAAATGATGAAACATCATTTTGTATCATTAAATCAAATCAAATTTGGATTTAACCAATACAACTTGTTAGATCAAATTGATTATAGACCACCTAGTATATATTATGATGTAATATTTATCACATATATAATATTAAAAGTTATATATCTTTTTAGATTTTATAATATTATATCAATTTTATTATAATATTTTTAATAAATAAATAAATATTACTAAATATAATATAAAAATATTCAAAACTTTTACCAAATAAATATTTAACATATAATATTTATATATTTCTCAATGTAACATTTTAAAACTAGATTATTTACAATATTAAAAATAGTGCATGAGGACTATCTTCATCCTTCTCTCTCGGAATCAATAGGATGGTGTGGCACTGGCCTCGTCTCCTCCTTCCGACTAGGGAGAAGAGTGTTGAGTGCTGTAGAGTCTGGTCCACACAGCTCACGTAGATAGACCATTGTCATAGAGGTGGGCCCCAAGGGACCCGGAGGACCACTCTTTCTTTGAGTTAGCGTGTGCTGCACTCAAGGGAAATATCAAGCTTCCCTCTTGTAGATATTTCCCCTCTACGGAACTTACAGTAAGCCAGCGGTAAAACAGGGTAAGTCTTGGGACTTACCGATCTCCCTCTCGATTTCTGCATCGACATCAGTGGGAGCTACTGAAGAGAGAAATCGAGAGGCTTCGGCCTCTGACTCTCGTCGGGACAACACCGCGGAGAGAAGCTCTCGGACCCAGAAGGGAGAGGGCTCAAAGGAGACGCTCAGACCCAGAACAGAGCAGCTCGGGACGAGCGTCGTTGATGCCAGAAGAGAGGAGGCTTTTCACCATCGTGAGACGCGACGTTGCTGTCGGAAGGGAGAGAGCTCGAGAGGCTCTCACCGTTGACGGAAAAGAGAGAGAGCTCGGGAGGCTCTCGCCATTGACGGAAGAGAGAGAGCTCGGGAGGCCCTTGCCATTGCCGGACGAGAGACAGCTAGGGAGGCTCTCGCCGTTGCTGGAAGAGAGAGAGATCGGGAGGATCTCACCATTGCCGGAAGACAGCTCGGGAGGCATTCCAGGTACTGCTGGTAGAGGCAGTAGGGAGACGTTCCAGGTGTTGCTGGTAGAGGCAACAGGGTGGCGTTCCAGTGCTACTGGTAGAGGCGACAGGGAGGAGTTCCAGGTGTTGCTGGTAGAGGCAGTGGGGAGGAGTTCCAGTGCTGCTGGTAGAGGTAGCAGGGAGGAGTTTCGGTGCTGGTAGTAGAGGCAATAGGGTGACGTTCCGGTGCTACTAGTAGAGGCAGCAGAGAGAGGGGTTCCGGTGCTGCTGGTAGAGACAACATGGAGTCGCTGCTATGAGAGATAGTGGGACGACGTTGTTGCTGTAACTGAGAAGTCTCTCTATTGTATTGTGATTCCTCAAGAAGAAATGAAATCCTCTTCAGCTCTCGTAGACGTAGGCAATTTATCGAACTACGTAAAATTGTGTCGTGCATGATTACCTTGTCTTGTTGTCATTCGATTTTTTTCCATAACAACTGGTATCAAAGCTGAGGTTTGGGTCTAAGGAAAAACGATGGCTGGAGAGAGATGAGAAGATTGGATGACCTACCAGAGGCCACCGTGCAGTGCAGAAATGCGAGTGACGGAGAGAGTGGGTCTAGTGCACCTACTCCTATTATTCTGTAGTCAAATCCGGAGTCGTTCACTCCTGTAGCTGCAAATCGTAGAGTTACGAAGAAACCTTGCAAGATGAAAATTCTAGCAAATGGGAGCTGGCCATGAAGGGTGTTACCCTTGAGAAACAGAAGTTGTGTGCAACTTCAATTGGTCTTCTAGCATGAAGACATGGACAGTGAGTTGCAGAAGTGGAGGATATCATATTTGAGGAAGAGGGCGATACAGTGAGTGTACCAGTCTCCAAGTGGGAGAATTGTTGAGTGTTGTCGAGTCTGGTTCACACAGCTCGCATAGACGGACCATTGTCATAGAGGTGGGCCCAAGGGACCCGGAGGACCACTCTTTCTTTGAGTTAGCGTGTTCTGCACTCAAGGGAAATATCAAGCTTCCCTCCCGTAGATATTTCGCCTCTTCGGAACTTACAAAAAGCTAGCGGCAAAAAAGGGTAAGTCTCGGGACTTACCAATATCCCTCTAGATTTTTGCATCGGCGTAAGTGGGAGCTGCGGAATAGAGAAATCGAGAGGTTTCGGCCACTGACTGTCGTTGGGACTACGCCGCAAAGAGAAGCTCTCGGACCCGGAAGCTAGAGGGCTCAAAGGCAACGCTCGAACCCAGAACAAAGCAGCTCGGGATGAGTGTTGTCGGTGCCGAAAGAGAGGAGGCTTCTCACCATCGTGAGAAGCGACGTTGTTGTCGAAAGAGAGAGAGATCGGGATGCTCTCACCGTTTACGAAAGAGAGAGAGCTCGGGAGGCATTCCAAGTGCTGCTAGTAGAGGCAGCAGGGAAGCGTTCCAGGTGCTACTGGTAGAGGCAGCAGGGTGACGTTCCGATGCTGCTAGTAGAGGCAGAAGGGAGGAGTTCCAGGTGCTGCTGGTAGAGGTAGTAGGGAGGAGTTCTGGTGCTGCTGGTAGAGGTTGTAGGGAGGAGTTCCAGGTGCTACTGGTAGAGGCAGCAGGGAGGATTTCCAAGTGCTACTGGTAGAGGCAGCAGGGAGGATTTCCAAGTGCTACTGGTAGAGGCAGCAGGGAGGAGTTCCGGTGCTGCTGGTAGAAGCAGCAGGGTGACATTCCGGTGCTATTGGTAGAGGCAGCAGGGAGGAGTTCCAGGTGTTGTAGGTAGAGGCAGCAGGGAGATGTGTTCCGGTGCTACTGGTAGAGGCAGTAGGGACTCGTTGCTGTGAGAGAATGTGTCGTTGCTGTGAGAGATAGTGGGACGACATTGTTGCTTTAACTGAGAAGCCTCTCTATTGCATTGTGATTCAAGAAAAAATAAAATCCTCTGTAGCTCCCGTGGACGTAGGAAATTTGCCAAGCCATGTAAATTTGTGTCGTGCACGATTACCTTGTCTTGTTGTCATCCGTTTTTTTTTTCCATAACAACTGGTATCAGAGCCGAGGTTCGGTTCTGAGGGAAAACGATGGCTGGAGAGATGAGAAGATTGGATGACCTACCAGAGGCCACCGTGCAGTGTAGAGATGTGACTGACGGGGAGAGTGGGTCCAATGCACTCACTCCTATTATTCTGTATTCAGATCCAAATATGTCCACTCTTGCAGCTGCAGTTCGCAGAGTTACGAAGAAACCTTGCAAGATGAAAATTCTAGCAAGTGGGAGTTGGCCATGAAGGGTGTTACCCTTGAGAAACAGAAGTTGTGAGCAACTTCAATTGGTCTTCTAGCATGAAGATAGGGGCAGTGAGTTGCGGAGGTGTAGGATATCATGTTTGAGGAAGAGGGCGATATAGTGTGTACCGGTCTCCAAGTGGGAGAATTGTTGAGTGTTGTGGAGTCTAGTCCACACAGCTCGCGTAGACGGACCATTGTCATAGAGGTGGGCCCAAGGGACCTAGAGGACCACTTTTTCTTTGAGTTAGCATGTGCTGCACTCAAGGGAAATATCGAGCTTCCCTCCCGTAGATATTTCCCCTCTTCGGAACTTACAGTAAGCCAGTAGCAAAATAGGGTAAGTCACAGGACTTACCGATCTCCCTCTGGATTTCTGCATCAGCGTCAGTGGGAGCTGCAGAAGAGAGAAATCGAGAGGCTTTGGCCTCTGACTCTCGTCAGGACAACGCCGCGGAGAGAAGCTCTCGGACTCGGAAGCGAGAGGGCTCAGAGGCGATGCTCGGACCCGGAACAGAGCAGCTTGGGATGAGCGTCGCCGGTGCCAGAAGAGAGGAGGCTTCTCACCGTCGTGAGAAGCAACGCAGCTGTCGGAAGAGAGAGAACTCGGGAGGTTCTTGCCATTGACGGAAGAGAGAGAGCTCGGGTGGCTCTCGCCGTTGCCGGAAGAGAGAGAGAGAGAGAGAGAGAGGCTCTCGCAGTTGCCGGAAGAGAGAAAGAGCTCGGGAATCTCTCACCGTTGCTGGAAGAGAGAGAGAGCTCGGGAGGCATTCTGAGTGCTACTGGTAGAGGCAGTAGGGAGGCGTTCCAGGTGTTGTTGGTAGAGGCAGCAAGGTGACATTCCAGTGCTGCTAGTAGAGGCAGCAGGGAGGAGTTCCAGGTGTTGCTGGTAGAGGCAGTTGGGAGGAGTCCTGGTGCTGCTGGTAGAGGCATCAGAGAGGATTTCCAGGTGCTACTGGTAGAGGTAGCAGGGAGGAGTTCCGGTGCTGCTGGTAGATGCAGTAGGGTGACATTCCGGTGTTGCTGGTAGAGGCAGCAGGGAGGAGTTCCTGGTGCTGCTTGTAGAGGTAGCAGGGAGGAGTTCCAGGTGCTGTTAGTAGAGGCAGCAACGAACCGTTGTTGGTGCTGCTGCTAGAAGCGGCAGGGTGTTCCGATGTTTTTGGTAGAGGCAGTAGGGAGTCATTGTTGTGAGAGACAGTGTCGATGCTGTGAGAGATAGTGGGACGACGTTGTTGTTGTAACCTAGAAGCCTCTCTATTGTATTTTGATTCATTAATAAGAAATAAAATCCTCTGCAGCTCCCGTGGACGTAGGCAATTTGCCGAACCTTGTAAAATTGTGTCGTACGTGATTACCTTGTCTTGTTGTCATCTGCTTTTTCCCTAACAAGGAGAAGCCCCTACTCAACTCAAAAAGAAGAAGAAATAAGGCTCCCCTCTCTTCTTTGTTTTTCAACATCTTTCTCCGTTTTTTGCTCGACCAAGGAAGAAGAACTAGTTGACAGGACTACTACCGTCAAAACTCACTGGCATGATGAATACCAGAGTAGCAGCAGTTCATAACTTTTTAATGGTTCAATTAGATGCACTTGCATTTAATGGCGGAGACAGTTTGCTTTTTAATCGCACCGTAACTGAAGCATTGGCGTTCGCCTAAGTCGGGAACTTCTACAACACAAGAAAAGAATCCAACAGCCCAACTCCCATAGTACTATGCCACTGTGGTTTATATGCTGGTAAATAGCAATTACTGGCATAACTAATTGGCAATGAATAGGATTTGTGCTT
The DNA here is from genome assembly GCF_029961685.1 of Aristolochia californica. NCBI lineage: Eukaryota > Viridiplantae > Streptophyta > Magnoliopsida > Piperales > Aristolochiaceae > Aristolochia > Aristolochia californica. The sequence goes on from NW_027181815.1 coordinate 10,218,595, forward strand.
CTTCCCCATCTCGACAAGGAAGATGAGCAGTTCTCTTTATTTCTTAATTAGTCCGTGAGTTTTGGATGTGTAATGAATGATTGGGAGTCGTTTATCTTTTTTTTTTTTTTTCGCATTCAGTTTTTTGTTTTCAAGTTGAAGATTCTAAACATGACATTAAACCAGAGCCACGAAACGATGCTTAGAACTTTTACTTCGTTATTGTTTTGCATTTGAACTTTTTAACTCTAGACATTCTTCCTTTTTCCTGAAAAAAAAAATGCTCCATTACAGTTCACAAAGTCAATACTACAGTAGACGACGAAAATTTTGGTTTTCAGTTGATATGATGCAAGATATTTAACCATGTTGTTTGAATTATTAAGGTCTAAGTGTTGGGAGAAATGTTAAAAGTGAATTGGAATAACCAAATCAAGTATCAAACAGCGGAAATAATACTCTCCCACTTTATGTGAATCTTTTGAGAAGTAATTTAATAAAATAAAAAAACCACACACACACACACAAAACCAAAAAGAAATTTACGTGGAAAACCCTTCAAAACAAAGGGAAAACCCATGGGACTAGTCCAGTTAAAACATCCATTATCAATAATGATATGTACACAATTGTTCTCTCTATATCACACTAGAGGCATACAATCAACAATAATCTCAAGAAAAACACTTTCTTGACAACCAAACAATGTGATAGAAGAGAGTTCACCTAAGAAGACGTGGTATTGTTCACGACTACAAACACCAAAAAGACTGCTCTAAATCCAATCTCCACCGTTCAGATTGTAGAACCTTGAGTCGTGAAAGTGTCCGCAAATTTCAGCTTGATCGGTCCTCTTTGTCTTCTCCTTCTCTCACATGCTCTCTTCTTTTCTTATAACAACAACACTTAGGTTTTAGTAAACCTAAAATAAGTTGGGCCTAAACCCTCTCTCCATGTGGGCTTAATGGACCCACATGGGCCATTGTCCATATAGGAGGGAACCTACAGAACAAATCTCCCCCTTCCCAACTAAGTGGGGGGACTCACCATACCTGCTTTTGCTCTGCATACTTCAAGTTTTTGCATAAGTAGTGGTTTTGTCATCATATCTGACCCATTCTCATCAGTATGAATTTTTTCAATTTGTAACAACTTCTTATCCAATGCATTACGAATCCAGTGTTCACATCAATTTACTTGGATCTTGAATGAAAGGTTGAGTTCTTACTAAGATGGATGACACTTTTGACTGTCACAATAGAGAGTATACTTCTCTTGTTTCTGACCCAATTCTTCTAAGAACTTCTTCATCCATGTCAACTTTTTGCTTACTTCAGTTATGGCAATATACTCAACTTATGTGGTAGACAAAACAACACATTTCTATAGTTTGGATTGCAAGGACACTACTCCCCCGGAATAAGTAATCAAGAAGGAGAAGTATGAAGGATGAGCACATTGGAGATTGTTTGATTTATTGATTATCAAAAAACACTTGGTTCAACTTATTATTGGCAATCTTTTACTCGGCTTGACTCACTCACTCACTGTTAAAGCTACTTTCTGCTATTTGTTATCTGCTATCTCTATTGGCTTGACTCCTGCTTGAATATTACCCTGGACTATTACCTTGGATTTTTCTCAGTTTATTATATGGTGCATATCTTCCTTATTCAAGTATGGACTTACTGTAGATTATCTTATGTGTCTTTATTGTTCTTAAAGAAATTTACTACCTACTGGTTATCCGCTACTATATAACTGCCTATTTGGTAAAATAATATAAAAAAATCAACCGCACTACAATCCCATGTATAGATAAATCAACATTCTTGAAGATTGACATAATACAAACTGTTGACCATAAGTTGACTTCTTTATTACTTTTGATGATAACAAAACTTAATAGAGTTAACAATTTGAAAACAAAGTAATCGATCGCCTAATCGATCAGACAAAATCTTGCCAGCCAAAGACATAAAGCATGATCGATCATGGAAAGTTCATTGCTTGATAGTACTTACAATGTGTAGAAAGATGGGTCCAAGCCCACATGATCAAGGAAGGCCCACACGACCAAGTGTGTGGAAGATAGGCTCAAGCCCACAAACCAAGGAGAAGACCCACACGCCCACACAGTGGTGGCATGATGATAAATAAAGAATTGTCTTATAAAGATGGCATCGATGTAATTAGCTTATGATTTATGTCTCTTATTCATTCTTACTAGGGAGAAGGGTATTCTTATAATATTAGTATTTTTTATATTTCTAAATACAACTTAAGGGGGAGGGTTTGGACAAGTCCATTACCCTATTCTTCTTACTCTTTTCTCCAAATTCATCACACTTCCTCTTAAAACCTTCTCTTCACAACCCTTCTTCTTCTTCTTACCCCTTAATCCTCTTCTACTGTGATCATACATCATGGAATCCTAAGTTTCAACATGGTATCAAAGCAGGTAATGATCTAAGATGTAAAAGGAGAAGAAGGAGAAGAAAGAGAGGAAGAAGAAGAAAAAGAAAAAAAATGAAAAAAGAGGAGTTTATCATTTTTCCTAAGTCTTATTTCTCAATTTCTATATTTCATTGGAAGTTTCACTCTCTTGACGCATTTTTCATATAACAAATTATATACTGTTGAAATATATTGGAGTCTAGTTTCCAACCCAAAAAGAATCGTTAAAATCATTTTTTTTTTAAGAAAGAAAAATCAACTTCTACAGTAGAAAAGTTCGTGCCACAGCAGAAAGCTTCAACTTTTGGGTCATTTTATGCCATCAAGAATGAGACTTTATAGGGTGAATTATATATCCAAAGAAAGATATAGGTGGATTAGCACCTGGGGGGGGTGGGTTTAGTCCACAATGAAGTGGAATGAATTCCCCCGCATTACTTAGTTCATTAAATTATGTCATTAGTGTAGGATGAATTACATTGAGGGGGGGGGGGGGGGGGGGGGGGGGGGGGGGGGGGGGGTTTGGGTTAGTCAACTTGAACTCTGAGATGAAGATCAACCGCATTACGCCCTTCATCAGTTGAAGTCGTTAGTGGAGCACAGATGACATTTCATTTGGATGTTGGGGATGAAGTGGTCCTTCATCTCCACGTTATAAAAAAAATTCAAGTGGTTTCCGACCCTTTTTGCCATTCATTCAGAGGAAGGACGCGCAGGGGTTCGAACCCGCGACATTTTTTTCCCTTCTCTCTCCTCTCACCCCCCCTCTCATGCGTCCTCATTTTCATTTTTTCCTCCCTCTTTCCCTTACCCCCTCTCTCGTCTCCCTGCGCCGATGTCTTTGCTCCCTCTCTTCTCTCGGACTCTCCTCTCTGGCCTCCGTTTCTGCTCCCTCTCCTCTCTTCTTCGTCCTCCGTCTCTTGATCTTCACTCGAACTCGCCTTCTCTCGATCTTTCGATTTCGTTCGATTTCCCCATTTCGATTTCGATTTTGATATTTGGGGATCAATTGCGTAATTTCTACTTCGATTAGGCATCAATTTCCCTGTTCTTCAAAGAGCTTTTGACGCTATTGGCCCCGTTGCCGAAGAAGATGATGGCTGCTTTTCTCCGCGATCTCCTGCCGAGTTGTTGTTCGGAGAAAACAAACCTTGCGTTGTTCGAAGACGACGACATCTTGCGAAAAAAAAATTTCTGCCCAAGCCGCCTCAACCTAGTCTGAGTTAGCTCGAAATAGTGCTTAGGCGAGGAGGAGAAGAAGAAGTTGATCTCCCGAACTGTTCGGCGTCGGGAAGAGGAAGACGAAGCACTGTTCATCAATTTTTCCTAAGTTAGACAAATTTTAATTGAGCACCGAGTTTAATTAACTCATTTTTTATAATTAATAAAATCAAAGGTTTTAAATTTAATGGAAAATATTTTTAATTACTAATAATTAAAAATATATAGTGTGTTAAGTTAGTATTTGATAGATTTTTCTTGTTTAATCATGAGTTTTTTACGTTAAAGAACACGATATATTATCACTAAATTAATAACTTAAATGTATTATATTCGTTTATGTT